>NC_139606.1:55960208-56560208 GCF_964270895.1 Podarcis filfolensis
GGCTGAGAGACTTCAAAGAAGTGTGACTGGCCCAAGGTCACCCAGCAGCTGCTTGTGGAGGAGCGGAGACGCGAACCCGGTTCCCCAGATTACGAGACTACAGCTCTTAACCACTACACCACACTGGCTCTAATCCTAATTTAATCCTAGCCTAACTGATACTTTCAGGTAACTTCTAATTTTTAATGTTACAATATCTATTCAAATAGTCTTTAAATTTCTTCCAATCTTCTTGATATTCCTCTTCTTCCTGGTCGCGGATTCTCCCAGTGAGGTCAGCATGCTCCATGAAGTCCAACATCTTCATCTGCCATTCTTCCACAGTTGGTAATTCTTGTGTTTTCCTACTCAGCAGTGTGTACTGCACAACAGAAGAGGCTTGAGGCTGTAGACACATACTAACTACGCATTTATTAAACATAAATCAGGACAAAGAAACATGTCATCTCTCCTTGCCCTCTTCTCGGAGAGAGAGAGTAAAAATACAGAGCGGAAGTTCCGCTTGCGCCAGCACTCTGTGCTGGAATGTAAACAGACATGTGACGCACAACAATCCCATGTCTGCAACAAAAGGTGGAATGGAATCCCAACATCCACATGCCCAACCATGTCGAGCCTTGACATTACAGTGATGCAGTACAGCAGATTTGGCTACATGACAATCTTACAAAGTCATTTTTAAAAGAGGGCAATGCTTCGTGTCCCAGCTCTCTCCACAGGCAACTGATGTAAGAATGAAAATATCAGTCCTAAAGTGCTGTATGCAGTTTATGAGCTAATACATTTTGTTTATCGAAGGCTTTCTATGCTACGTAGTAGGTGCACAATGTCCTCATGTTTATGCATTTATTCTCTATAGTTTTTTTTTTAGTTTTTTTAAAAAGGAAATAATTGACAACGCAAGAGTATTGGAAAGAAGCAACTGTTTAGCCGAAGGTGAGTTTAAAAAAATAAATCAGAGGCAACTACAAATCTAAAAAGCTTTTCGTTAGGACAACTGGCATTCTAACACAGGCACTTCCATCCATCATTCCTCTCCTATTAGGGCACTGCCAATTTTGTGCCCTTTATGAGGGAACATGAAAAAGTAAATAGAAAGCCTTGGGGAAACATAGCTATTTCTGTCTTCTTTGATAAGTCCATAATTGATCTGTTTGGTCATTAGAGCCTTTGTACACTAAACTACAGTGCGTTGCCAGAATTCGTTTATAATGGTATGCCACACACACCCCACTGTGGATTTTGTTGTTGTTCCATAAGAAATACAGATAGAAAAAGAGCTGAGGAAAATCATTTATGTTCCAAAGAAAATGCTTGAGTTGGTCTTGTTAAAGACATCACATCAGGACTGGATGCAGCTTCACCATTCCTGTGAAACCTTAAATCTTTGATGTTTTAGAAAACATTTTCATAACCAGTGGAGAAAATGTAGAGAAATCATTGTGACAAATGCTAGCCCTTTTAAGTTGTATTTATTTCTGTGTAATTTAAATTTCTTTGGGCCCCAATGTAGTGGAAGGCAGTTCTAGCAGGGCAAATGCCAACCTAATGGAGTCATGCTTGAACATCAGTTCGAATCAACAGCACAAGAATAGTGTGGAAACTAGTACTGTGTCAAAATGTGTCCGCCAGTTTCTCAGAAGTACTACCCTCCACCCCGCCAGCAAAAGAGACTTCCATTTGCCACACTTTCTGGAAAGTCATAGGAACAACAGGCAAGCCCATGAATTACTATGCCACAAATTACTATGAATTACTATTCCATGTCAATATATTTTGTAATTGAAGAATAGCACACTGTTTGATTCATGTACTGTATATGGAAGGATATAGAAATCATTTAAGATGTGTCAGGGCAGCATTTTGTTTTTTTAATGTGTTGATGCTTAAGCTGTTTCTGGGGAAAGCACTAGGCAAAACACCTAGGCATAAAGATATTTTGGATATTCGAGTGGATTAATAGAAGTTACTAAGTGCATCTCCTGTGAATTTATATAGATATTTTGGTCTATATACAAATTGAGAGGGACATCTCTTAGGCACCCTCAGGACAGAACTTGAGCACTTAGACATTGCTATATACAGTGGTACCTCAGGTTAAGTACTTAATTCGTTCCGGAGGTCCGTTCTTAACCTGAAACTGTTCTTAACCTGAAGCACCACTTTAGCTAATGGGGCTTCCTGCTGCCGCTGCGCCGCTGGAGCACGATTTCTGTTCTCATCCTGAAGCAAAGTTCTTAACCTGAAGCACTATTTCTGGGTTAGCGGAGTCTGTAACCTGAAGCGTATGTAACCTGAGGTACCACTGTATTCCAATTTTTATAACCAGACTTTTGCAAAGGTAGTTGTAGATAGCTGTGACATTCCTCATTGTTTACCATTTGTCAGACTTGCTGACTTGACTTCCTTCAAGCTGGGCAAGTGGTATTTGAACAGGTCTGTTTCTGACCTAAAGTTTGCCCCTACTAAAGCATACATTGATCCTGCTAAATATCTGGTAACAAATAAGCAATTTTGCTTTCTTTGTGCTTTCAATTCAACATTAACTTTCACTAGTTACTGGGTTTCTAAATGCCAAAATAGGAAACCAGGGACCAAACGTATTTATGAACTAGAGGCAAATAAAATAAAATAGAAGTTTAGCAGTAGTTTAAAAATATTTACAAATAGAAATGCAATAAAAATGAATGGAACAAAAGAGTCCATATGCTATTATGAATGTATAACGCTTCTGTTTTTGATGTATTGGTTTATATTATGTATGTAATGAGCTCTCACAGATGGCAAATAATGACAGTTTTAGAGCAAAAGGTTTTTAGCTACTTAAGAAACGTTTTAATGCCAAGTTTTCTGACATTTTTTTATTTCACCGTGTTTACATTTGTGTGACTTAAACATATAAACTATACTAATATTTAGTCTTCATATGCTTCATCTTATGTTTACTTTGCTGATGGTTAGACTTACAGAGAATGATGTATCCAGATTGTCATCATAACGCCATCTAGAATAATAATGATCCAACAAAGAAAAACTTGATTTTAACATTCAGTTGTTTCCAACACTCATTGCAGAACCTTGATTGAAATTACTCATTTACAAATAATGTCATTCAGTGTTTTAAAGCACTGGTGAACTTTAAAATGTTGACAGAAGTGTTTAACTCCTATTACTATTAATTTCCGGACTGTTATACTGCTGGTAAATGTATATCATGAAAGAAAGCAGAAACACATAAATCTCCATTAGTAGTAAAAATGAAATAAAGGATGTTGACTAGATAAAATGTAGAAACTTCTCACCAAACAGACAAAACAGCAGAGACCATTTTGGTTTGTAATGATAAACACAAAGGAAGGAAGACCTGGCTCACACACACCTTCCTTTCTTTCTTTCTTTCTTTCTTTCTTTCTTTCTTTCTTTCTTTCTTTCTTTCTTTTTTACAGAATATAACTCATGTAAAATCATAGTCACTTATAGTTATAGACTCAAATTTTACACATTAGAATATCCAGTGGAGGGAAATGAACAGAAACAACCAGCAGTTGCTTTGGGGTGTGTGAACCTTAGTATGAAGGGTATGCTAGAAATTCTCAAGGTTTGTTTTCCTACTGCCAGGAGCCCTGCTCCTGAACAGAGTTTGGAATATGGAAATCTTATGCCGGCTTAATTTAAACTGGTGTAAATGACATTGGCTTCTTATATTTAGGATTGCTCTGTTCCTCCCGGGTAAGTATGTCTAGGATTGTATCCTTAATATGATTACTATTTTTTGCTTCCTTGCTTGCTTGTTTAGGCTTTCACCATCAAGGTGAGCTAGTAAAAGACATCAGCCACAAACAATGCAGCTCCTGAAACTTAATCTATGTTGGACTGGGTCACAATCCATATTTAAAGCCTCTCATTTTGTGGAAAATCACAACATAGTAACAACTCATTGAAATATGTGTGCTTGTTCCTCTGACTCTGAGTTACCAAATTCTAGTACATGAAGAAATAGAGCACATCCAATCACTGTGAAAGACATTCTAGATTTTGGCTTCTTCTTTTGATACTGACCTTTGAAAGATACCACATAATTTTGTATGACCTTATCTAATTATAGTGGTACAGTAGTCCTTTAATCATATTCAAAAGTTAGCAAAGTTGAAAGATTGTACTGTAATATCTATTTACCCAACTAAGGCAACTGAAACGGGAATTGCATGGCAGTGGTAAAAAGGGCAGCATGTCACAGAAATGGATTGGCCAGCTCTGACATAGAAATCTCTAGAGTAAATCATTTCACTGTTGCCCAGAAAACTCCAGGAAGATGAAAAATGGAGGGCATATTGTGGAATCCATTTCCACGATATCAATAAATAGGAAGTTTAGAACCCAAACAAAATACATGCATACTCTGCAAGAAAGTAATTACTTTGCTGCGCATTTTGTCATTCCATCGAAAAGAAGAAATGATTGTTAGTTTAGGAATGCTGAATAAAGTAGTCTGCCATTGGCCCTCTTCATTCTCTTCTGCCTTTCCTGTCTCGATAAACTCTGCCAGTTTTCTCCCTAATGCACCTCCTGATCATGTTCTGGACCAGGACACATCTACAGATAAATCGGTGCTGTGTGTGCAGTTCCCATACTGTCCCATTTAAAACATTCAGCACAGACTGGAGAAAGTGGATAAAGAGACTTTGCCGTGCAGGACTTCCATGAAGCTTAGAATTATAGAATTGTAGAGTTGGAAGAAAGCCCAAGGGCCATATAGTCCAACCCCCTGCAATGCAGGAATCTCAACTAAAGCATCTATGGCAGATGACCATCCAACATCTGCTTAAAAACCTCAAAGAAGAGTCCATAACTTGCTGAGGGAGTCCGTTCCACTGTTGAACAGCTTTTACTGTCATAAAATTCTTCCTGATATTTAGACAGAATCTAAATGAAGCCATTGGTTTGGGTCCCACCCTCCAGAGCAGGAGAAAACAAGCTTGCTCCATCTTCCATGAGACAGCCCTGTAGATATTTGAAGATAGCTATCACATCTCCTCTCACTCTCCTCTTTTCCAGGCTAAACATACCCAGCTCCTTCCATCATTCCTCATAAGGCTTGGAAGGGATTGTAGGGTTTGTACATGGGAAAATATATACAGTACCTACACAGGAAGGTGCCTTATGGCAGGTCAGAATATCTGTCCGTCCATCCAACACTGAGCTATGGGGCTGTGTGGTCATGTAAATACCCATTAAAAACATAGTCTAGAATAGGAACCTTAGGTCCTCCAGATGTTGTTGGACTCCAACTGCAATTAGCATTGCCAATGGTGAAGGATGAGGGGAGTTGTAGTCCAACAACATCTGGAGGGCCCCTGCTCTAGAATATAAGTCCTCTGGGGAGGGCCATGTGAATTCTCTGTAACCACATCACTGCCCCAGGATTGTCATCAAATGAATGCTTGCTTCTAATGCTAGATAGCACCCTAAACTTGATGATGCCTGGTTTACTCTGGAGTCACACATGTGGCAAGTGTTTACCACAAGGAAATGAGGATTTAACAATATTTATAAAACAATAAAACCCTTAACAACTTGGGAGCAGTTTACTTATAAGATCACCTTACCCTACACATTCCACAACCACTTTGATCAGCGGAATTGGTGCTCTTATAGGTACCCGTTCCACATTTATAAGAAGTGCCTGCAGCTTAAAACTACCTGCCTGTTGAAATCAAACAGACGCCTTCACAAGTCTACCCAGACAAGACTATCCAGATGCTTAGAAAACTGAGGTAATTTTAATCTGCTTTAGTATTTTCGCTTTTGTATGTTTTAAACTGTGGCTGTAATTCTTTCTTGATCTTCTTGTTTTATATTTTTGCAAAATGCTTTGAGGATTTCTTTAACAATTAAGTGGTATATAAATTTTATGAAATCAATAAATAAAATATCAATAAATAAAATTTTAAAAATCCTCAGTATCCTGGCATGAAGCAGAGTGGAAAAACAATTACATTTGCCACATTACATAAAAGACTAAAATATGCTTTAATGTTACTAATTCTCACGGTGATACTAAGAAGTGTTGCATTACTTATTTGCAGATAAAGCAATTTCCTGTTGAGGATCTCAAAATACTACACAGGTGACCATTTACAATGTCTCAAATTATCCATGCTTAAAACACTGATAGTATACGGTGACCTTAATTGTTTCATAGATAAGTCCCCTTGTAAATGTGGTTTATGGCTTTATGGCTTATGTCTTCAAGTGCTGTCAATAAAACTGAGAAAGTACAACACAAACAACCTGTAGCATAACTGGAAAGAGAACACAGGTACTCTGGGCCCCTGGGCCCATGTATAAGTCAAAAGAGTATCACATCTCCTGAAAATGTTTTCATTGGTAAATAATCTAATTTAGGTGTCACTTCTTGTGCCAGAGAAAATATTTTCAGGAACACACAAAAAAATATAAGAAGAAATGAAAACAGTTATTTAACTGCACTCTCCAGATCTAGACCTTCTCAAGTAACCGATACAGTGCAATGTTCTTCAGAATGAACAAAGCATTCACTACATGGCTAAGGAATTATAAATAAAACCCTTTCAAGATGGACAATAAATTAGCATTGCATCTTTCTGGGAACACAAACACATTAGCCTCACAAGCGTAACAGTGCCAGGATACATGAACTCTCCATTGGTGGATGACCAAGGAATTTAATTGCACAACTGTATATCAACACATGCTTATGCCAGTCCTTGGCACCAAAGAAATATGGAGACGAAACAATGTATTTGGGGTGTACAACTGATGTAGCCTCTGCAGTCCAGTTTAGGAATCATTCACATTTTCAAAGCTGTGAGACAGTTATGGATGAAAAAAATGGGTCCCTGAAATAACTAAGGTGGTTGTTGTTTTGAAGTATAGTCTTCCAATATTTCAGGACAAATCTAAGGTCAGCAACTCTCTGGTTACACAGAAAGTTCTGCAAAGCAGAGATTCATTCATCTGAAATTAGCTAACCCACAATGTATACACCTTGCCAAAAATGTAAAAAAAAAAAAAGACTAAGTCCATCCAATGTGAAACGAAGCTCTGGGGCCAAGGTCTTCATCATCTTCTTAAAGTCCTGTTGTTACACATTCTCAGTCTGCCATTGTCTGTTTGCCAGGCCAGAAAAATCACAGGCCAAAAGGAAGGTTATAATCTGTGGTTGATCTTCTAGGAAGATAAAGATATATCTGGTGAAAAGTGCTCTGTTTGGAAGAGTTATTCATATCTTGGGGAAACTGCAGTATTTCAAAACTACACAAACTCTTTAAGAGCATCACTTAAGAAAATGACAAAAATAACATCCTACAAACAATCATGAAATTACAGCTGTGCATAATATTGTTGATTACGCTGAACTTTCACAACAGGTTCTTTGAAAAATTGGCACGTTCCGAAGGTTGCGGTGGACTCTTTCATCTACAACCCCACCTACTTTGCAAATGACAGTATACTCTTGGGAAGGTTCATCTAGATTTTGAAAAGTATGGCAAGTGGGACACATCTACATTTCCTGGCTTCCCAGCAGAGAAGTAAAGTAAAGAACAACAATTTATGATATTGCACCATGAGGGAATGGCTCAGTGTAGTCTCCTTTACCAGAACAGTGCTGTCAGAAGTGATCATCTTCTTGGCAAGTAAAGACAGACAGGTAGACGCATGCACCAGCAGGAAGAGAGCCCATTTCATTTTCATGCAATGCGGCCAGAGTCAAAGCAACAAGAACAATGGATTATGTAGCCTAACCAATTTCTCAAGGCAGGACACCCTGTATCTAAATTACTCATTGAAGACATTTGGCCAACTTTTATGCTGTAGTAGTCAAGGGCCAAACCAGAGGAGACATTAATCACTTGAATGCAATTAACTTGCAACTTTTTTGGTATGTAGGAGCAGCCAAAACAGCCTCAGGAGCATGGTGGGTGGAGAGGAAGAAGTTTAACTCTTCCTTTTCCCGATGCTGCTATTTATTGAGAGGCCAACACACATCTCCCTTAGTTAAGGCCACCTCAATAAATGTGCCCATGGGGGCCCCCTCTTTAAATGGAGCATCATTTATTGAGGTGGCCTTAACTAAGGGAGAAGTGAGGTGCCAGGAATATTGCAGCTGAAATGTTCCTGTTGCTTCAGCCATGAGCTCACAGGAATTATGCGAAAGCTCCCATCTCTCAGCTGCCTGCCCCATCTAAAAAGTGAGGTTTAAAATATTGGCTCATTTTACAGGGATGTTGTATGGATTACTGACATGAAGGTCACATAGCTGTCAACTTTTCCCTTTTCTTGCACGGAATCCTATTCAGAATAAGGGAATTTCCCTTTAAAAAAGGGAAACGTTGACAGCTATGGAAGGACATATGAAGCTCTTAATACATATGAACCCTAACCACAATGATTTCTTCTGTATCTCTCTTTAAAGGTAAGGGTAAAGGTAAAGGGTAAAGGGACCCCTGACAGTTAAGTCCAGTCACGAACAACTCTGGGGTTGCAGTGCTCATCTTGCTTTACAGGCCGAGGGAGATGGCATTTGTCTGCTTCCACAGACAGTTTTTCTGGTCACGTGGCCAGCATGACCAAGCCGCTTCTGGTGAAGCCAGAGCAGTGCACAGAAATGCCATTTACCTTTCAGCTGGAGCGGTACCTATTTATCTACTTGCACTGAGTGCTTTCGAACTGCTAGGTTGGCAGGCGCTGGGACCGAACAACGGGAGCTCACCCCATCATGGGGCCTCGAACCGCCGACCTTCCGATCAGCAAGTCTAAGCGGCACAGTAGCTTAAACCACAGCACCACCCGCATCTCTTTAGAGTTCACTTATTAAAGTTCATTGTAGCAATTTCTGAAAGTGGCAGGAAGCACTGAACAATATTGTTGCCTTCTATTACTCTGGTGAATGTCATTTAAGGCAGATGCAGGTCTGATTCAAATGTTACCTTTGTGGCATAGAAGCTATTTCAGTGCAATCTGGTCTCATGCGGAAGTGTTAGCACACGCACCAGATAACATCAGTTGCTTCTCAAGTCACCATGACTTTGCCTGAGGGGTTAAACTTTCTATCATATTCTTGTTCATGCACATCACTGGAGAAGGGTGAGACCAGCTCAGGTTAAAGTGACCTTCACACAATAGAGCAAAGATGCAGAACCTGTGGCCTCCTGGTGTTAGACTACAACTCCCGTACTTCCAAACTATTTGTCGTGCTGGCTAGGACTGATGGGTGTTGGAGTCCAACAAAAACTGCAGGGCTACATGTTACCCATCCCTGCCCCAGAGGTACTGTTTACAGAGGGTCTGGCAAACTGGACTCCTGAACTCTGCCTGGATCAAGTAACCCCATGGAAAACAATGGGAGAACTGGAGAGGATAACCATGTCATAAGAATATCAGAGGCCCACTGGATGAGGCCAATGGCCCAACTAGTCCACCATCCTGTTCTCAAAATGGCCAACCAGATGCCTACAGGAAGCTCAAAAGCACCTGGTGCAATAGGACTGTCCTCAGCAGCTAATACTCAGGGGCATACTGCTAGTAGCCACAGATAGCCATATTTCCATGAATGCCATTACATTGTTGTTTATGTGCCAGCAGGGCATGGCAGCAGAAACAAAGGCATCAAGAAATGTGAGAGAACATATGGGGAGAGCTATATCTGGATGCAAACCATGAGGACACTTTTCTGTAGGGATTTCAGAGCATGTGTGAAGGGGGTCATTTAGGTTAGTCCTAACCCTCCTGCCATGCCTTCCCCCTAGCTATGCATTCAGCCAGCATAATCCATTCTGTCTTATGTACATACTGTAAAAGAATTAGTATCTGATCTCTCGTGGAGAAGCTCTACATGTGTAACATCAGTACATATGTATAGCCTCTTCTAATGCTAGCAGAATGCAGAGTCATGACCTTGCTGGGGGGAACAAGGCTAGCTCACATAGTTCCCCCCCGCAAGCTTTTAACATCTGTGGGAGGGGGCTGCCTGTAGTATTTCCCTTACAGGACACACATTAAGGAATATCCTTTGTCATCTTACCAGGAGATCTGTGTTTATACCCAAAGGTGTACTTTAAACACTATTGATTAGCACAATGCTGTGGTCCAATCTGGAGGAAGGTTAGATTATTAAACAAAAACAAAAAAAATACTTCTGTAATAAATGAATGAATGCTTAAGAAAGGTCCAGTAGATCAGAAACAAGAATCTTTGGACCGTATACTCAAATCCAGAGAGGAAATACGTCTCCATTTTACAAGCCAGGTAGGAGTCTTCACCTGAACTCTTCTGGGGTTCATTTGGTGATGATAAGCATAGCAGCTAACAGACATATCAGTGGTAACTGACTTACTCATCTATACCTATTTATCAGTATTTGAAAAAAGAATCTGAATAGATTTGTCACCCCATCCATGTTCAAGTTTATTTTAATTACAAAGTTAGAAGCAAGCAGCCTGACCAGTTAGTGCTGAAACTTCCTGAATGTGTTTATACATGCATGCCATAATGTCAGCTTCAGTCTCTGTTTTTTGTATTGTCCAGAGAAAGGTATGACAGCTTTTTGTTAAATAAAGGGGTGGGGGGGGAGAAGGAATTGTCCAGTTTCCACAGCAGTTCTAAGCAGATTTACTTGGAAATAAGTTTCATCAAACACAATTTAGACTCCCAAATAAACACATTTTGGATTACAGGCTTTCAGGCAAAAATATCTTCAGGGGTTTGGGCTTTGTTTTTTAGTGTTTAGCTGATCCAATTTTTAAAAATATACAGACAACAGAAACAACCTCAGTGAATGGGAAGAAGCATGCTGGCGTAAGAGTAACTGAGATATATCATTACATGCTGGGGAAAATAAGGATTGAAATTTCTACAAGGCAGAAAGAAGAAATTCTACAGGCCAAATGCTTTGTTCAGCTAGCATTAATTTTGAAAAGACCTGAGAAGAGAGGACTGGTCCTGATGGGCAAATTTTAATGCATTTTATTGCACTTAGTTTGATGTACCTTTTGTTTGTAACTGTAAGCATAAAAAACCTGTGCTAAATCCAGAGCTTTGTTTTAGTAGGCCTGTTCACCCAGGTCAAAAACATAGGAAGAGCACTCATCTGAAATGTCTGTAGTCCAAAAAGACACAGCGCATAAAAGCATATCTTGAATTACCCCCATAGTTGGTGCCTTAACCTATCTCTATACAGGAAGGGTGGGGAACTTGTGGCTCCAAAGTTCCATATATCTCATGCCTGTTCATACACATCTCTGGAGAAGGGTGAGACTAGGCCAGGTGTTAAAGTGACTTTCACAACACAGAGCAAAGATGAAGAACATGTTGTTGCACTTCAATTCCCATCAAACCTGACCATTGGCCCTGCTTCCTGGGCCTGATGGGAGTTGGAGCCCCCAAAACTATCTAGAGATCATGTGCCTCACAACATGGGACAGTTGGTTTCTATAGTCTCTAGAGTTGAATCAAAACTATGTGTGTCCAGCATACATTTGGCTACCCTTTTGAGTTTTTGTCTAGGTCTTGGCCGTTAGAAAATGGCATGCGTGACAGGACAGGACAGTTTTAATGCTCCAGGGGACTGTACAGTTTGGCTAAGCATAATAAAACTAGAAATAGCCAAGCTGAACCTTAGGCAGAGCCTGAAAGCCCTACCTGCACTTTTCCACAGTTCCACCTTAGCCTTGCCTCTGTAATAGGAAGGATGTAACATAGACACTATAAATGGACTCTGCCTGAGCTTTGCCTCATTCAGATCAAGGAGCCTGTCCAAACTTGATTAGACCAGCTCAGGAATCATACATCTCCTTTGCTCCCAAGCTGAAGCTTCCCTAGCTATGTCCAGTGGGCTAGATGAAAGAGATGGGCTATCTGTAAAGCATGAGGTTTGGGGGGCAACTCTGAGTTGTGATTAATGTCTGGGGTTGGAGATGAAAAAGTGGAGACTCACTCTTCAATATGAAGCAGACATGTAAGCTTTGTCTTTGTCAGCTATTATGGAGAAGAAAAGCATGGTAAAAACCAGCACCTCATTTGACTGGACCTACAGATGACAGGCTATCTTAGTAGGCACAGCTTACATGAGTATGTCTTAAAATGGCAACCACATGCAAAGTCGTTGTCTGTCCTTTCCCCATACCAGCTAAGGCAGATTAAGTGAGGCTCACTAACTACAATAGCTTTGTGTTATCTCTAGGCACCGTGCCTTTGAACATCAGTCACTGGAGAACAACAGCAGGAGAGAGCTATTGCACTCATGTCCTGTTTGTGGTCTTCCTGAAGTCTCTTGGTTGAGCCACAGTGGGAAACAGGCTGCTGAGCTAGATGGGGCTTTGGCCTGGTCTAGCAGGGTTCTTCTTCTGCTGTCATGACTGTAAGTCAGTAATACAAAGGGTCCTTGTAAGCAAACACATACCTTTTTGTTTTTAAAAAGAAAACACTGCATTTTTTTCCAAAGCAACATTTCTTTCCATTCAGTGCTAGCAAAAGGCAGCTCTGAAAAGGAGAGTGGTCTCTATGGTTTGCACACTAGCAAAGGAAGAAGAACCACAGTCCACATTAAGCAAAAGATGTTTGCCAAAATGCTTGCATAAGCTTTGAGGTTAAAAGAGAGAAAGGCCACATGTTCACACTTGTCAAATAAACATTGCTGACTGGAAGTTTATTTTACATAAAATTCCTACCTCTTACTTTTCTAAACCTAGAAATAGTTCATTTACATTATTGCATATGGTTAGTGGAACTCTGTGTTTCCTGCTCAGCAGTTCAGCTGCTTTCAGTCTTTAAGAAGAGCAATATCTGACTGGGAGAAGACTGTGGTTACTATTTTATATCTCCGTCATAACCAATTTATCATATGATAGCTGATGGGTATTGTGAAAATTAAATGGCTGGGAATATTCCCGGTATCTCCATTTATTCCCACATCTTGCTGTTGTTTGAGCCCACTGCTGAAGATGAAGACAATGACCTGGCAAAAAGGACCTCTCCTCTGATCCTTTTATGCTCACTCTTCACTCCCTAACCATACTTGCTCACCTGACTCAACCTGGTGTCCTCTGGATGTTCTGGAGCACAACACCAATGAGCCCCATTCAAATATTACATGGGGCTGATGCTGTAATCCAAAACAGCTGGAGAGCAGCAGGTTGGCAATTACCTAATTTCCCATGATTTATAATGTAATCATTATTATTATTACTTTTTTAAAAATCAGTTATTGCAATTGCTCACCCTCTATTTTGCCTTGAGTTGAAATAGGGAGAACCTCTATCTTTGAAAAGAATCACGATAACTACTGGTGATAGAAAAGAAAAGAAAAACTTCAGAAGACATATGATTATGATGGGGAACCCTTTGAAATATAATGCACACCAGATGGATCAAATCTTTGGGCTCCATAAACAATTTTATTTAGCAATGGCAAGCCTTAAAAAACAATAACCCCAGGGGAGGGGTGTTTGCTTAGCTCTATCTAAGCAGGAATTTGTGTCCAGGACCTGAACTAAAATGTACTTAAACTGGCATCAGAACTCAATTTAAAATGTAATTATTTGACTCCCTAGTCAGAGGGGAAAGGAGTTGAAAGCAATTAAACACAGGTCCTACTGACCAGCTCTGCTCTGGGCCAGCCAAAGACAACCTTGTAGCGGCCAGAAGCAACATGGATCAGTTGAAGTTCATTACCTGAAATGGGCCAATTTGGCATCTATTTCTATGCTCACACCCAACATTGTCTGTTGTGCTGTGACCCAAGATCAGCTGGATTTGGGTCATGGGCGAGGCTCTTATTGGATGCTTGAAAACACCCCAAGAAGTTCTGAAAATACAGATTTTGAAGCTCATACTATTCCGCCCAGCTGAAGCAAATCTCTGGACTGTAACAAGACTTGACTACGCAGTGCCAACAAATGCAAATCTATGCCTACTCCTGTATATTGAAAATTACAGCTCTGTAAACTATCACTGTAACACAGGCTTAGACTGGATGATCTGAGTGCAACAATAATAATGCTGAAAGCACATGGTGCCTCTTGAAGGCTCCAGCCCTCCTAATGCCAGCGCTTCCCCAGTGGCGCCATGAATCAGCCCCCGCTAGTGAAATGATCTGTACATCAATACATCTCTTCTTTTGTCGGGGGGAAAGAAGGTAAAAATATAGATCGTTCTTGCTCCAAAGGCTTTCACTCTTAATCTTCAGAAGAGCTGATTCCTGTGAGAACATTCTTGCCACATTTATTCATAGTATTGGATTTTATTAGGCGCTCAGACTTATATGTAATACAGTTACACTTTCAAGGGAGGTGAATTTAAGGGTTTGGATGCGAGTCTTGGGACAGCTTCTAAATTACATTTAAGCTGTTTTTGCTCCAGCCTTCATGTTTGTCTGGCTCTTCATATTTGTCAGATGTAGAAAGATACTGTGCGGTTCAATTGCTTACATTACTTTGGAACCTCATCTAATAAAGCGCGCTGCAGTGCCCAGAGATTACATAGAAATGCAAAAGGTTCAGGATGCCCCTAATCAAACATATTTGTAACTTAGGAAGGCTCCTTTCTACTTATTTACATTCTAGATCTGGGGTGGGGAACCTGTGGCCCTCCTGATGTTGTTGGATCGCAACTCCCATCAGCCCCACTCAGTGTTCAGGGATGGTGGGAAGTGAAATTCAGCAATATCTGGAGTCACAGCTTTCCCATTCCTTCCCACATAATGCCATAGACAGACAGACAGACAAATATCTGATGACACACATTTGCACATGCAAACACAAATCTATCTGTGCTGAAGCCTATGAATATTGTTGATGGACTTCAGAATGGCTTACTCTGTGCAGCTTTTAGCATTTAAAACAGTTGAGTTCTCCTCTGAACTGAAGGGTTGTCTCCAGTGCTGGTCCTACCTAGTTGCCTACAGCCCCAAATACTTAACACATATCAAAGTTCAAGTAACTAAAGATACATTTTGACTGAACATTATGGCTCTTGGAACCATTTATGCAAGCAACAGAGTGCCTGGTGTTCATCTTGCATCTGTCTATTTCCCTGGAGAGTAGGGTGCCCACTTATACATAATCAGCAACATAAAGAGATCACAGTTTTCCCTAAAGCAGGCATGGCCAAACTTGGCCCTCCAGCTGTTTTGGGACTACAGTTCCCATCACCCCGTCCACTGGTCCTCTTAGCTAGGGGTGATGGGAGTTGTAGTCCCAAAAAAGCTGGAGGGCCAAGTTTGGCCATGCCTGCCCTAAAGCGTTCAAATGCTAATTTATAGCTACACATTGCAAATTCAGAAATAATTGTTGCAATTTAAATAAGATCATTGTGGTGGGGGATGGGTGGCCAGGTGCCTTGTGTGGCTGGTCCATCTGCGAGGTATTAAATGCTGATTTGTAAAATCGGGGAGGAGGCAGCACTTATCTTTCTCCAGCTTGCAACAATTATAAGGTCACAAGTCTGCTACTCAGATGACACCCTCACCCCCCCCCCGGAGCCACTGTGGGGGACCAGCTGGCATTTTCCATGTACCTGATGACAACTGATGATGTGAGGTGATGTCAAAAGTCCACAGGTCTCATGAATGGAAATGAAGACAAGTCCGGTGCCTGTTTATAAATCCTTTCCCTGCCCTTCCTGCCTTTGATCAAAGACAACCTAAGTCATTTTGGTGCCTGAGGCAAAATAGTGACCTGATCTCCACACCACCACAGTTGTAAAACATCTTTGAATAATTGTCCACTTCCTGCCCTTTAATGAAGGAGAACTAGTAGGGTCCAAAACATGTTGGATCAACTGACATCTCTTTACTAGCCCATTGCTTCTAGAAAGATCCTACTTCCAGTTCCTTTAATGCAGTCTTTGCCAACCTGCACATGCTGGCTGGGGCTGATGGCCCAGGAACAACCGGAGGGCAAGAGGTTGGCGAAGCCTGCTTTAATGGCACATCCATTTTTCTCATCTGTGGAAGACTGCTGAACCCACTACCACTGTCTCTGTTCTGTGGTCTCTGCTACCAGGATATGGAATCGCTTGTTGGCCTGTGAAGTCTTCTGCAGAAAGCTTTGAAAAAGAAAAGAAAAGAGGGAGGTGGGAAGTGTTCTGTTGCTCTGAGCATCTGGGAAATTGAAGGTCTGCTGACTTTGTAATGTATTATATAATAAATGTGTGTTTTATTAAATGTGCATGCCCAGGCAAACTTTGCCATTTGTGCTTTTTTATGGCTACGCACTTCGTACCCCTGCACAATTACTGACTCGCTGCTGTTACATTTATGACCATTTTTGTTTAAAAAGGGCTTCTTGTGGTTGTTTAATAGCTGTACAAGTGGCTCTCTGTTCTGAGTGTTTCTGACTCAGTTTTGATGCCGGGAGGGCAAGGCGTAGGTGGGAATGGTTTACTTGACGGCCCCTGCCCATGTGGCTGTAGCTTTCATGAATGCTCCTGGATGGTGAGATTCCTACAAGTTACAGAAGTCAGTTGGGGGGTGCTGTTTGGGAGGGGGTGCATGTGAGCCATGCTGTTGGGGGGGTGTGCATGTGAGCCTGGCCCAAAGTCCTTCTCTTGCAGCCTCCACTCCACTATGTTTCACATCACATTCATTACAAATGCAAATAAGTGAGGGTGGTTCTTCTTCCAACCTAAGTGCACTTAAATAGACAAAGGATGGAGGAGGAGGACTGATGAGGACACTGTTAATAAACACTTGTCTAAATGTTCTTTTCCCTGTGTGAATAAAAATAAGAATTAATCACAAAGAATAGGAGTTCCGTTTTGCTTAAGCACACGATAACTTTTTGCAGCAGGACTTGATTTTCTTATTGAGCCACTTAATGTAAAAAAAATGATGTTAAACTTGAACATTTCTAATCTGATCGCAGCCTAATTGTAGTAATATCAGGGGTTCATCATTGCTTTAATTAGCTAATGCCTTCGCAGTGGTTAAGCGCAGCTGTTTTGAAGAATACCATTTTATTAAATTCCCAAAGAGTTATTATTTGAACCACAGCTAAGACACTTTCATTAATTACGGAGCAAGGGCATGAAAGGCAAGAATTCTGCTCTGCCCATTATTACGGCAGGAAAAGGCAAAACAGCAGCACTCGTGAGCCTGCTTTTCCCGCATCTTCGTAATGTTTTGAAACAGCTTGGCTTTGACTTCCAGCCAGATCCTGCAGTCATGTGAACCCTGTTGGCATCTCCCTTGGCACAAGCAAGATGAAGCATGAGATCACAGATTTCACTTGCCATAACTTGCACGGTCAAGTGCAATCACCAGGAGTTTTTCCCATGGGTGCAAAAGTCATCACGTATCTAGGTCAGACTAAGGTGATGGGTTAGGGGGGGCAGGGCTGCTTCCAAAATACAATCCCCATTCCCCCCAAAAGGATGCATAAAATAAGGTACAGTCACGTGGCAACTTGAAGTTTTACAAGTGTATTGTAGGGTTAGGTTTCGTAGAGTGCAAAAATTAATCTGAGTGTGTGCATTTCTGCAACTCTAAGCAAAACGCACACAAATTTTGTCAACCTTGATATACAAAAAGAAAGTACTCTTGCATATGTGCAGTTTAACTTTTTAAACTCACTTACCTCATTTGATTTGTTCACTTCCTGCCTTGGGCCTAACATACCTCTCTCATAACTCTCAGCCTAACATACCTCACATGATTTTTGTAAAGATAAAGAAGATATAAATGGTTGCAAAGGAGAACTTAGTGTTTGCGTTATAGATATCAAACTGTGGTTTCTTTAACCAGAGTTATGCAACACTGTAGTTTAAAGGGTCATGTGTTTTTTTCTGAGCCTGCTGCAAATTAGTACAATGGTACCTCGGGTTACAGATGCTTCAGGTTACATACGCTTCAGGTTACAGACTCCGCTAACCCAGAAATAGTATTTCGGGTTAAGAACTTTGCTTCAGAATAAGAACAGAAATTGTGCGGCAGCAGCGCGGCTGCAGCTGGAGGCCCCATTGGCTAAAGTGGTGCTTCAGGTTAAGAACAGTTTCAGGTTAAGAACGGACCTCCAGAACGAATTAAGTACTTAACCCGAGGTACCACTGTACAGCTCTAATCTGTACCTGATTAGCAGCAGGAAAGAAAGTGACACTAAAGGACAGCAGCTCTTTTGGACCCCAGGGATTCCTATAGCCTGGTAACCTCACTTATCAATCACAACTCTGACTTCATTATTGGCTGAAACTATGAAAGTGGGGAGCGGCCAGTCTGGGTCATCTGAGAGAAATTGCTCCTTCTAGGAGGGCTAGATGCTTCCTTACTTTAAAAATGAAAGCTCCAAGTCTATGCTCCCTGGTAGGTATGGGCCCTGATGCACAATTATAACCCAGACTTGCCGAATCAGTCCTTAAATAATCTTTTATATTTGTGGCTTTTCACCCTCATAGGCCTGGGAAGGACAGGCAGCTCTCAATCGTCACCACTCTCTTCCTCTCCCTTTTTGGTTGGTGTTCTCCATTTTAACTTAAGTTATTTTAAGTCAACAAATAGCAAAAGAGAGAAATTGCAACAAGAGAGTGAAAAGAAAGGCACATAAGCTAGGCAAGAACTGCAAAGTGATCAGGGCTGTGTGGATTTTATCATAAGTCAATACGGCCATGTCACATAACCCTACATAAGGGCTGGACTATGGGTAGAGAAGAGGCACTCGGTGCTTGGCCCGTATGGCATTCGTACTCAAAATTCTCAGTCTGTGCTGATATTTCAGTGGATCAAAAAAAGACTGCCAAGGCTTACAGTAGTGTGAACTAATACATTGGCATGCCGCCCATTGAAAAATTGGAAGTCATGCCACCAGTTCCTAAGCAGATGCCCACAATCCACTATGCACGGTTTGGCATACCTTCGAGGTCATGTGAATCATCTGCCCTCTAACTCATTGTGGCCAGTACAGGCAGGCCCAGCTCCTTTATGCTTCGGAAGGCACTGAATTGGGAAACGCCAATAGCAAGCATCCCCAAGGCCTATACCTACACAGAATGCTCTCAGTTAGGATGTGTGAGTGCTTCCAGCTCTTTAGCCTTTCTCTCCCCTCTGCTTTTAGCATACCCCACATTTAAAGCCAAGCATAGGTACCCAACATATCTAAACCATGAATGATACACCTAACATGCAATGCAGGCTAAAACCCACTCTCTTCAAATACCACAAAAAGCCAGGAAATGACATGTAGTGCATTTGAAAAATACCCAGAAGTGTTGTAGCTTTGGTAGGAACAGACTTTTCTTTATTTAAAATATTGTTTTACCACTGTATAGCAATGCTTCCAATGAAGACCCCCCCCAATGTCCATGATAAAATACAAGACTCAAAATAACATACAATCAAAGATGCATAGATTTAAATTGGCAATACATTAGAATAATCTTTTTTAACCTTTTGCTCACTTTTACCATATTGCAATGGTGTGGAACCTTTGTTCTGGTACTGAAAACCAATCAAAGGTACCCTGTTCCTTAATTCTAAGCATCTGTCTTTTGCAGTAGGACCTGGTGGGTGGATGCTGGTGTTCAGGTTGACAAGTCTGAAGTCCATCGACTTCTGTTGTAGAGCATCAGCATTAAGAAATTGGGTAGGGGATAAGTGGAGACATTGTTTCTGAAGACCCCAGTTGATCCTGAAAGCATCTTCTAGTCCTCTTCCGGCTATTTTAGACATGCATAGCTCTTTCACATTGAAACAAAGGGGATATAAGTGCTTTTAACATAGGCTGTATCAAGCCCTTGGGTTTTACCCAAAGCACATGCACAGCTCATCCCAACACCTTCCCACTCTGTGCTTTAGGAACAGGATATGAAACTGCTTCTTAGACAGAGGACGCATATTTCTGAGGTCATGTTTCAGCTGAGCATCTGCATAACATCTCATCATCAAGCCCTTTATTTCATCTCTTTGCTTACCGTTTCTAAAATTATATTATTTTGGCTGGCATTCAGGTGGATTTTTCCCCCCTCATTAGAAAACTAACAAATGACAGACAAAAAATACCTAGGGTGGTTAAACTTACATTTTTTCCCCTTGTGAAACTGTCTATGAAGATAAACTGAGGATCTTGGATGAATGCCTGCTGTCAAAGAAGGCACTGACGCACATCTCGTTTGCTGCAAGGAGGGCTTTACAGTATTTCAGAATTGTTGTTTCTGCAGCATGTTTACACCCACATCCCAGGTTACTTTCACCAGTGAGAAAAGTCCTTCGATAGGCCTCCTTTCCTGGAGTACCTGCTGCCACACTGCTGGCCTTGGCAAGCTTAAATCCAGGACTTATATTCCCCTGAGGAGGAAGGAGGCTTAGTAAACCATGGATGCAAGGCTCCTTTGACCCTGGTCAGTGGGACATAGATGGACAGCCTGAAGATAACCTCTGGCTGGGGGGGGGCGTGAAGGCCAGACCTCCTTTCTCTGTGTAGAGGTCCTATTGAGGTCTAGCTATTCCAGCTTGCTCCCTGTGTATCCACTGACCCAATTGCTCTTCATCTTCTTCTTCCTCCTCCTCCCCCACCCTCCATTTATATTATCCAGATTTCCACACCCTTCCTTCTGCCTGAGGCCCTGCAGCTGGGCTCCTTCCCTTCCACCATACAGATGTCTGAGAGTACCACACCCTGCTCCATCTCCCCCAGGTGTAGCCTTCAGGCAATGACAACATATGATGGCCTCAAGAGCCATTGCCTGGTTGGTGCTTGGTGGTGTGGATCAGGGCATACTTAAAAGGCAAGGCGCCAGCAAAGGATTGGCAAGCACTGGCAGCCTATCACATTTATGGACACTTAATTTTGGGCCAATGTAAACAAATCCGGGGTATCTGACAGCTTTGTTTCAGATTTCTTAATTTTCCTGCATTCTAAAAGGACTAGGCCAGCCTTTTTCAATCTGGTTGGGCCTGATGGGGATCGTAGTCTAAACCATTGGGGAAGGCTGAATGAGACTCTTTTGTTTACTTTCATTTAAAAATTAAATTCAGCACAAATATAAATGACTTGCTATACCTAGGGTGTTTAACCAGCACAAAAACGGCCACAGTTGAACAAACGCAGCCAGGTTAAAGTGAATCTCTTGAACATGTCTGTAAATCACTTTAGATCTCTCCTCTGTTTCTTTTTGCCATGGGAATGATACTACACAGAGTAACTGCCATCAAAATGGCTTAAAATAATAAGGATAAAGTATTCTGTTCCGAAATGTCAAGTTAGTTCTACTCTCTGTTGTCCTGTCAGCTGATGATGAAACTGTGGCTCCAAAAATAGGCAGTGTAAACCAAAGACATGACGTTCTTTCCATATTTGCCAAATAAGGGCACTTTCTTTTCTTTCTTTTTTACGTTAAGTGAAAAAGAGATGGGGCAAAAACCACGAATAAGCTAGTTTCAGTTGACTGCTGGGGAAGTCTCTGTTTGATGGACAACTTGGGAAGTCTTACTGCTTGCAGAATTAAGACCCACTGGGAAATTGAATGGGAATTGTTTGATTTATTGATTGATTTACAGAATTTTAGGCTTCACTTTATTAAAATTTCCAAAGCAGCTTACACCACATAAATACTAATAGCAAAAAATCTGTTAGTAGCAAATGGCATGGTGAGTTGCCACCATTCACCTGATATGTGGTTAGTAACCAGATTATAATAATTCTCAGTGGCTTGATATCAATGACCATCAAAGATGAACAAATAAGTTTTTGAGAGACTAAAAAATCCAACAGTTGGCAGCTACTTTATTTCAGATGGATGATGGCTCCACAAGCTAGACATCACAACAGGAAAGGCCTTCCTGGTCACAGTCAGACGTAATTCTGCAGGCTGCAGCACAACCAGCAAGGCCTCAATTATTATAGAAAAATGGAACACAAACCAAATGTTTTGAATATTCTTTGAAAAATGTAAAATATTTTCCATTCACTTCTCCTGCTTTACACTCAATGGGCAATAGCGACTGGCTCTATTGGCTGAATTCAGGCATTATACCAAACAGCGGCTTGTACTAACCACAATTAAGAAACCATACCATGGTTTGAGATTCCAAACGTAAAACAGGCAAAACATGATACAGAGATGCTGGTCTGCTTCCATTTTCCAACTGCTCTTGTACTTAGCTTCTTAGGTTCACTCCTAGATCTGTGGTGCAGCAGCCTGTGGAGGCAGAGAAACAGCTGGAACAGGTTTGTGAACTCAGGACTGTTGCTATACTCTTGCTAGATAAAATCTGAAAAGCGGAATGAACCAAGAGGTGGTGAGAAACTGGTGGTTGATGCATATCCCTGATATGCCAGGGCATCCTGTTTACTGTTTGCCATGTTTACTGTTTCACCACTTTTGTACCATCTCAAAAGGATCATTCATCCAGCATGTGTCTGTAGCACATGTAAGTCTTACACGTGTAAAAAAAGCCACCAGAAATAAAGCAATTCAAATTCAGCTATGAGTTATTGGGTACACAGATATAAACCAATTCAAGAATCCACCCCAAGTAATATTGAATTACCGTATATGTAATATAATTATTGAATTGCATGAAGTATAAACACATATCAAAGCTTCTAACCAGAGAAATTGGAAGGATCTGCCAATTTCAATTCCTTCTGTTTCTCATTTTTCCAATTTAAATTCAGTTCTCTAAATTTTGCAGTGATTTGTATCATCATCATTGTTATAAAATGCTTGTGAAAATTTATCAGCATTTTAGTGAAAATTTCTCCAAATAAACACATTTTGGCAAGACACTTTCCAAAACGTAATGCATTTTATATGTTATTTTCAGTAATAACTTCCTTTTTATGCAGACTTTCTCCTATCATGTGCAGATTTGTAAGCAGGGTTTGGGTAGACAACAGCATCACAAAATTCAGGTAAGTGAGAATACTCTTCATTGGAAGTCTTAAAACGTTCACGAATAAATTTTTGATAACTAAATAACAACCAAAGTACTCACTCAATATTGAAGAAAATATTTTGTCTCTTAGCAAGCTCATTTGGGGATGAAGTAATTCCCTGGAGAACCGGATTCAGAATGCAAACCTGCTTCCCTTTTTGAAAAAGCAACCCTTCGTGCCTTTCAATCATTTTGTCAGGTTTGTCTCAACCTTTCTATTAAAAACCTTGGCAGAATATCATGCTTATAAAATTTTAGGCATGTTAGGTTAGTTTTGGAAGAAAATTAGGCTGGGTAAAAATAAAGCTTGAATTGGAAAGCTAGTTTTCCAGCCTAAACTGTGGAGAGAAAATGAATGGGAAAGTCTTCCAAGGTAAACAGCGAATATCTGGCTGTGAAAATCTTGTTTATTTTCAGACCAGTACCTCTGGTGCCGTCATGATTGACTTTCCGGTCATAAACCCCAAACCTCCTTTCAATGCATTTTTGGTATATTTAACTACTGGATACTTTGATGCCCTTCAGTAAGTGAAATACTTCAGTTCTGTCCATTTACAATGCTTTCCTATATGGGCCCTAATCAGAGTTCAGTGGGTAAGCGTGTCTACGATTTCATCCTTAATGGTTTTGGACCGATAGGCAATGAAAACAAATCCTTCAATGAACACTCAGGAAAATGACCATTAGAAGAGTCCTGAAAGACCAAGCCAAAGCCCATCTAGTTAAGCATCCTGTTCTCACAATCGCCATCCAGATGCCCATGGGAAGCCTGCAAGCATTCTTCTCACTTGTGATAGCCAGCAACTGGTACTCAGAAGTATACTATGTCAGCGGGTGGCACTGTGGTCTAAACCACCGAGCCTCTTGGACTTGCTGATCAGAAGGTCAGTGGTTTGAATCTGTGCGATGGAGTGAGCTCCCATTGCTCTGTTCCAGCTCCTGCCAACCTAGCAGTTCAAAAGCACACCAGTGCAAGTAAATAAATAAGTACCACTGTGGAGGGGAGGTAAACACCATTTCCCTGAGCTCTGGCTTCCGTTGCACCAGAAGCGGTTTAGTCATGCTGGCCACATGACCAGGAAAGCTGTCTGTGGACACAAACGCTGGCTCCCTCGGCCTGGAAGCAAGATGAGTGCCGCAACCCCAGAGTCACCTTTGACTGGACTTAACCGTCCAGGGGTCCTTTACCTATTCAGAAGCATACTACGTCCCACAGTTGTCATAGAACATAGCCATAGTGGCTATTAATAGTAATTTGATTGTCTTCTGTGAATTTGTTTGAGCCTCTTTTAAAGTCATCCAAGGCTATCACCACCTCGAATTCATGGTTTTACTGTGTACTTTCCGTTTAACTCTACTTTTTTGGATCTATCCTACATTTTCCAGCATTCAACTTCATTGGATGTCCCCAGGTTCTATTGCTGTGTGTGTCTGTGTGTGTGTGTGTGTGAGAGAGAGAGAGAGAGAGAGAGAGAGAGAGAGAGAGAGAGAAAGGGAGAGGGGGAGAGAGAGAGGGAGGGAAGGGGAGAGGTTTCTCCCTATCCATTTTCTCTTCCATTACTCATCTTTTCTTACAAAGGCTGTATGCTTATGAATGCTAGTTGCTGGGAAAGGCAGAAGGGGAAAGTTCTGTTGCACTCAAGCCCTGCCTACAGGCTTCCCATTAAGCATGAGGCTGGCCACAGAGAGAACAGGCTGTTGGACCAGGTGAGCCACTAACCTGATCCAGCAGGCTTCTTCTCAGGCTCTTAAAAAGCCACAAATGTTGTAACCATTTTTCATAGGGGAGTTGCCCCAACCCTTGATCCTTTTAGTTGCCTTTTCCTGAACCCTTTCCTGCTCTATAGTCTCCTTTTTGAGGCGATGTGCCCAGAATTGCAAGTGTAGAGTCACATTGTAGATTTGTGTGTTAACAACTTCGCGATACTGGCAGTTTTCTTTTCAATCTTTTTCCTAATGTTTCTTCGCATGGAATTTGCTAGTACAGTATGCAATATCTTGCGCTGATTTTTTTAAAAAGTGGGTAGGAATCTGCCACGCAGGGGGCGAGGGTGGCTTTGCCATTAGTTGTCTGTCAGTGGTGATATATTGAGTCTATTTCTTAGCAAATGGAGGAATTTCTTAGCAAATAGAGGAATAAAAAAGCTAAAGGGAAGTGGACAGGGTTAAATGACTTCATGGCATGAAGGATAATGTTCCTAGGAAAATGTGGTTCTTGAGGTTTATCCACAGACAGTGCTGGGCTGTCTGCATATATAGAAGACATATTGGGCAGCGTGCCCTTCCTTTAACTTCCTGTTTGAAAGTTCCTAGTGTTTTTATTCAGGGCTAAATTAAATTTGGTTATGAGTATTCTAGCCATCATTAACCAATGATGTTTCACTTCCCGGCACCTACTGGCGAAATGTCTCCCTGAGTCTCTGTCTCCCTCTTTACCCCTGCAAAACAAAGGTTTCAAAAGCAAATCCTCTCCCTACCAGTAATATCACCGTCCAGATTTGTTGTGCAAAATATTGGAAGGCATTTTAGATGTGATATATTTTTACCGCCACAGTTAGGCAGCTCACTTTGGATTTGGTGATGTGGCATTCTCCACTTACTGGTTTTGGAGGACTTGCTGACAAGGCACTTCCATCCAAACCACACTGCAATCAGTTGGCTTCTTTTGCCCCCCCCCCCCCATTTCAGTGGGCTTTGGATTAAACAGGATGTGCATTTAACCCCAGAGATTGCTAAAATGTGCAGCACTTTTCATATCTTCCATTGTAATAGCTGCTTACAAATACAAGATATGGAAAAAAACAACCAAAGGAGGCCTGAGACATATTAAAGGTCAATAACTATGGTGTAAGCTTTTATGGACTGCAGTTTACCTCATTATGGACAATAAAAGGTGTGTGGAGGACTTCTTCCAATGCATTTTGTCCACAATATACATAATTTTATATATCTCTACCATTTGCGTGTTCAGACCCACAGACCTCCCCCCTAAATTAATTCACACATGACTCAAATTTTAGTTTTGTTTTTGGCAGAATTTAGGCCACAACTTTATTGATTACAGAGAGTGATTTGCATAGGCTCTGGTTCGACTAGCTCCCTGCACCCTTGCAAGCAGCGCTGACCCAGGGCACTGGCATAGGCCAGCTAAAGGTGAACACCTGGGAAGGTGAAAAGCCAGGAGCAGACTATGTTCACCACCCAGATGCCCCCCTGGACTCAGGCACGGGCACAACCCCCTCTCAGGGATTGACCAAACCAGTTGAGTCCCTGGATTCCTTTAACGGAATACCCTTCACATAGGGATGGCGAGACCGCTCTCCCATCCCATCACCTAAACCAGTGCCTATCCACAACCTTACAAGTTGTGACGATTTGCTACGCAGCAGGCAAAACCCAAATGGCAACAGCCAATCAGCCAAGTAGGGAAATTCCTGCCGTGCCCCTGTCCCAATGACAGATGACACACAACGGCATAGCAAGGTCAGTAGCACAAAGCCCTAAAATTAGGGAGAGGTGGGCGGGTGTTCCAAATGCATGAGCCGAAAGAGGAAACTCTGGGTCATGTGCATGGGTATATATAGGTCCTTCAATCCATTTAGACTGCGCCCCATTGGCCAAATTGAACCCAACATTGAGGGACCTACCAATCAGGTGTTGTGGCTAACCAATCAACCCACCCACAACACAGGGAGTCAGTCTCCAGGTCTCACTGCAACACGTGCCCTCTTTTAGGGAGGACACAATTTCCCCATACCTACCTTTTACCTAAACTAAACTTCTGCCCACCTATTTGCTGCTGAATTCCAAAGGCAAACCAGCAACTTCCTGCCAGCATGATGCCCTACACACTTTATAATGGAAGCCTCAGCCTTGTTGTTGTCTAAAATAGAGGTCTCTCTGGGGTGAAAGAGCACACCTTGTTTTTCTAGCTTGCATAAACAAAAACAAACCTGGAAGTGCTAAGTTCATTCCTCAGGCAGATTCTGGCACCTATTCACGTCCCTTTTTGTATATTCCAAGAGAGAAATGGGTGTATTTCATAAAAGTACCACAGTCTTTAAAAATATGTAATAAATGCTTTTGTATTAGCAGTATGTGTTGGCAGAGTTCTTGAAGGAAAAAAAACTATTTTAAAGCATAAAGGCTTTGGCATTAAGGAATACAGTGTTGAGAATATTATGGTTTTGGCCTGGAAGATTTTTTTATGTCATTGGCTTCTCTCATCTTCTATTCACAAGCCAAGAGTGTTCAAGGAAGTATACTTGTTTACATTAATATATGTTTATAATGATCTCTGGTAGTAGTTAAAAAATGCCATGTTCCCACATAAATTCATTACAGATACTTCACTAGTACATGTTAAAACAGGACACGGAAGCTGCCATAATTGCTCAGCACTCTGGGTCTGGGTTCAGCACATTTCTTTCTAATTTATTGCCAGCTGTCTTCACAATATATAAATTATGAAATGGACTCCCGAGAGGTTGTGGACTCTTCTTGCTTGGAGGTTTTTAAGCAGAGGTTGGATGGCCACCTTGATTCAAAATGGTGCCCAATTATTACCAAACATAGACCCACTCCTCAATTTCAGGAATCATCATGCCCAAGTATATAGTAGTCTCATTCTGATTTGTTTGCTGGGAGGTTATACCACAATGAGCATTCTTCCTGATTTGCTACTGTGGTATTTGTATGTCTATTCATTAATCAGTTGTTCATCCCACACTTTTCAGTGCGTTTCCCTATCACTTTCCTAACTGCAAATGTGTCAGGTTGGGTGTTTTGTTTTGTTTTGAAGTGTGTTTGTTGTGCCAGCCCTACAGAGTGTTTTCATCCACTTTGATTGCGGAAATTTCTTTGTTCAGTATGCGCTTGAATTGCTTCCGCAATATATTGTCAGCCTGGAGATAACCTTTGCCGCGTTTATACTTTCCTAGTTTCTTCCTTTGAAGCTTCCCATATTATTATAGCTTCACCGTCAGCTTGCCATCTGAACAGAAGAACCCATTTTTGGCAACTACTAATCATTCTCCCTCCCTGGACATGTCCCAGCTTGCATAGTTGTGTTCAGAGTTTGATTCATATGTGCTTTGGTTTCTGGATCTGTCTTGAATCTACGTCATATTTTTTCCTTACCAAGCAAACTCTGCCACTTGCATACATCAAATTCTACACCAAACGATGCACATGAGGCCACGGCTGTGCAGAACTTGTCTGAGGCCCAAGGCGGGAGTCTTGTTAGAATAAAGTTATGAATCCTCCCCATTGTGCTAAGCTAGCAGCAGGAGGGGACTGGAATCATCAGAGCTGTCTCTTTGCCAAGTAATCCTGGCTAAGTTGACCTCTGGCCAGTTCTGGGATACCCATAATCAGGAACCAGCAGGAAACCAGAAAGTTGCATTCTAAGACCAATTGGATTCTGAGCCAGACTCACTGCTGTTGTGAAATGGCATCAGAGCCTAATCACTGTGCTCAGACTAGAGCTGTCTTTACAGATCATCCTGCCCGCCCCTTCCATAGCAGCTACCAATAGAGGCAGGACATTGAATGTCACATTGACCGCTGTGGAAAGTCCCAGTGGCAGAGTGGAAGTTTGACTTACACCCTAAATCAAACTGAGAATAGACCTATTGAAATCAGTGGACTTGTGTTAGTCATGTCCATTATTTTCAGTGGGCTTTCTCTCAGTACAACTTAGATCATGGGTAGGCAAACTAAGGCCTGGGGGCCAGATCCAGCCCAATTGCCTTCTAAATCCAGCCCACGGACGGTCTGGGAATCAGTGTGTTTTTATATGAGTAGAATGTGTCCTTTTATTTAAAATGCATCTCTAGGTTATTTGTGGGGCCTGCCTGGTGTTTTTACATGACTAGAATGTGTGCTTTATTTAAAATGCATCTCTGGGTTATTTGTGGGGCATAGGAATTTGTTCATCCCCCCCAAAAAAATATATATAGTCCGCCCCCCCCCACAAGGTCTGAGGGACAGTGGACCGGCCTCCTGCTGAAAAAGTTTGCTGACTCCTGACTTAGATGGTGATGACACTTTTGCATATATGTAACTAGCTCTGTAATCCTATAGTGTTATGATTGTTTCACACCATCCAGTCTTCTTCACACCATCAGTTTGTGAAATAATTCATAACTGTGCTGTGTCACCCGGCAAGGTGTCTGCAGACAGTCTTAATGTCTGCCTTTGGAAGTGTAGCTTACCCTTCGCAGAGCTATAATTCCCAGCATCCGTAATGAACTACAGCTCCCAGTTTGGGACAGGCATAGTGTGTGTGTGTGTGTGTGTGTGTGTGTCTCCCTAGTTCCAAATAGGATCATCTTATTTTATCTTGCCCTTGATGGCCCTACAAAACTTGAGCGAAGATGTGGTTAATAAATTGGCCACAATTTCCATTGTACAAAAGAAAAATAAGTCTCCATGTGTATTTCCTATCATTTTTTATTTTTTTTTACTGCAATACTATCTTGTAGACGCGTACTGGAAAAGCAGAATGTCACTGCCAACCTTCCTCTGCTTAAGAACCAAGTTTCTTCTTTCTTTTCCTTCCTGCTATTTTGTATATATTTACTGTCATACATACAATAAATGCAATACTATTAAAGTAAAAAGAGAAAAGAAATTTAGTTTCTGTCTGGGTATGCCACAAAGAGAGGACCATACACTGTGTCGTATTTTGTTGTTGTTGCTGGAGTCTGTCTGTTTCTTTCCGTGATTTCACGTGCTAATGTGAATCGCCTGGATGTCATTAGTCATTGAAGAAGGCAAAAAGAATTAGAGCTGCCGGAAAAGTAGAAAGAACAAGTTCTTTTTGTTGGCTGATGTTAAAGACTTCTTGGCTGAATTTCTTATACTGAATTTTCCCACCTGTCATTTCTTTCTAAAAGACTTCTTGGTTTCAAAACTTTCTTAGACACTTTAGCATTACATGCCCCATTAATGGCAAATGAACAATTCAGACAGGACACAGCATGCGTTTAACAAGTATGGTATTAATTCAGGGAGCCAGGAGCAATAAAGGGAATAAAATATACTTGTGAATCATAATTTTTTCCATGAATTTTATAGGAGAATACAATGTTTGGAGTCAAGTACTAAAAAAAAGTGATAAAGAGTTCTATACATAAATCTATAGAGTGATAATTAAAGTATATATACTTTTAATCTCTCCCTCACCCTGCCGCCAATAACATTTCAGTTCACAGAGCATGTCTCATTGCAATCCATGAAGCTAACGCTACAGAGATAAATGTTTTGTATTTTATCAGCAGGTTAGATACTCAACTTTTGTTCAAATAGCAACAACAGTGGATTTAATATGCAGCACATGGGGTTGAAGATTTGTCAGGATTAAGGGATTTTCACTCAATCAGATTTTGAACATTGTTAATGAATAGGTAAAAACAAAACAGAATCATGGGAAGCTAAATTTAAATCCATCAGTAAAAGCAACTTGCATTTTGGGTTGAAAAGCTCCTTCTGGGGAAAGAGAGTAAAGGTCCTTTCCCCTGAAATGTCAGTTAACGTTATTGGCACAGAACAGTTTTTGTAAATGTTGTAATTGGGTACATTGGGATTTGAGTGTTTTGAACAGGAAGTGTAATGCAGGTGAAAGATACAGTATTACTTGCAATTTGCTTTGAGAAAAGATCTGATCACAACTTGAATGCCTGTTAGGCTGGTGTGTAAAAATAAAAAGTGCCTTTAAAAAAATACCCATAGCCAGATGAGTTACATATCCCATGATCCACTGCAAAGTCACGAAGAACATTTCTCTTTTCAGAGTGTCAGATGCAGAATATTGTTTTACTTGAAAATTCCAAAAGTTGTAATTGACACCACCAGTGTTAAAGTACATTTCAAAGCAATTACTCCCCAGGACATCACTATTAACTCATACAGAGACACAATTGCCTCTTATAATAGCGGCACAAACATATAGGAAGCCTTGGAGGCTGCTTCATAAGGGAGAATAGCCTCCTTACAACAAGCCTGGTGTGTGGCCCTGAATGTCAATTTCCTTGCGGGGGGGGGGGCAATACTAGAATTACTGGACTTTGCATGCCATTGGCTTTGGCTCCCCCTACAGGTGGTCTCCCTGTCTTCTGCCCTACCAGTCCAAATAGGCAGTAGTCTCCACTGGTAGGAAGTATATGGAGGAGTTAGGGAGGGCTGAATTAAGCTGTCCGGAGTTTGTAGTGTAGATAATTATTTCCAACTATGCTGGATTTCCACAGTAACATGACGTGAAGACCAGAAGCCCCTTCATCCCAACATCAAGGCAGCTTAAACAGCATTCTCTTCTAGACTAAACAAGTTCTGTCCCAGGTATACACACAGATACAGTTATGTACTGAAGTTCTCACCCTGGGCCAGCAGGGGGATACTGTAGATAGTTATGCAAATGAAGGATCGAAAGTGACGTTCAGTGATTGGATAGTTTGTATGCAAATGAAAGATCGAAAGTGACGTTCAGTGATTGGATAGTTTGTATGCAAATGAAGGATCAAAAGTGACGTTCAGTGATTGGATAGTTTTAGAAAATGGCAACAGTTACATTGTTCTGGAGCTCTATATAAGCAAGCTGACTGAGCTCCTCAGATCAGTTCTGTTCCAGCTTACAAATAAAGAGCTGCTTTGGAAGAATTGCTGTGTCGTCTGATATGTTTGCTCACAACCTAACAGATACAACCTCAGGCTCATGGAGGTCAGGTATGGTAGCATGGCACCAGCAGCCACAATCCTAATTTTACATACACACGGTTACTTCTCTACATGTATTATGGATGGGAAAGAAATTTTTTAAAAGATGAATGAGAGAAGAAAAAAAAGATGAATGAGAAACTATATAATTTGTACTTCTAATACAAGAACCAAAGCACAGCTATCCTTTGAAATCTCTGCTTTTTGTGATGCACTTCTTCAAACATTGTGTACAAAAATGCATATAAAGAAAAGTGTGTATAAAAATGCAGATGAAAATAGCAGACAAAATGCATCATATTAGGGGAAAATGCTTGCAAAGATTAGTCAAACACGCAAAGTGTATTAGTCAAACATGCAGACAAAAATGTGTTGATTAGGAGAACGTTGCACTAACTTGCTGCCAAATTTTCATAGAGATTTTTATAAAAATACAAATTGCTGAAGAAATATGGGGGAATGAATCTAAGATTGGAAAAATGAGGAACTGAGAGTAACCAAAATGGACAGATTAATCCATCCCTAACACATGTACAGCGTCAGTACAAAGTTGCTGGCATCCAACAATCAGCCTCTCTGCCAATGAGTATTGCTGTCAGAGTTGGAGAAGCAGCTGGTTTTTTCTTCTATCTGATTGCTTTAAAAGATATTCTTTCTTGCTCTTCCAGTGTAGAAATGAAATGCCTAAAGCTGCAGCATACTTATGATGCACACAGGAAAATAGGTCAGCTTAGGGCTGGGACAACTCTGGCTGCACCTTTATAACCTGTTCATTTTTTGTAAGAGCAGAGGGTCTTGCTCTGAATAAATGATCTCTCGCTCTCATCACGTCCCTGCTCCTTGTGCGAGAATATCCCTAGACCACAAGAGAGCTGGTGGGAATGTTGGTAAGCCACCTTCCTTTTACTGCAGTGGGTGAAATATAGTGTACATATACTCTGTACATATACATATATTCTGTTCTCATCCTGAAGCAAAGTTCTTAACCCGAGGTACTATTTCTGGGTTAGCGGAGTCTGTAACCTGAAGCGTATGTAACCCAAGGTACCACTGTACATGGGAATGTTCAGCAGGACATGAAAACAAGATTCAAATCCCTCCGTGCAGACCAGTAGCCATGAAGATAGTTTTATTATTTTGTGCACACTTAGATCCTTGAATCATTCTTTCGTTCATTGAAATATATATAGATCATCAAATAGTGGGCTGGGTACAGTGAGGGTTTGTTTTATTTTACAGTGGTACCTCGGGTTAAGGGACGCAGGTGGAGCTGTGGGTTAAACCACAGAGCCGAGGACTTGCCAATCGGAAGGTTGGCGGTTCGAATCCCCGCAACGGGGTGAGCTCCCGTCGCTCGGTCCCTGCTCCTGCCAACCTAGCAGTTCAAAAGCACGTCAAAGTGCAAGTAGATAAATAGGTACCGCTCTGGCGGGAAGGTAAACGGCGTTTCCGTGCGCACCTCTGGTTTGCCAGAAGCAGCTTAGTCATGCTGGCCACATGACCCGGAAGTTGTACACCAGTTCCCTTGGCCAATAAAGCGAGATGAGCTGGGCCATGACTGAACCTAATGGTCAGGGGTCCCGTTACCTTTACCTCGGGTTACATACACTTCAGGTTACATACGCTTCAGGTTACAGACTCCGCTAACCCAGAAATAGTACCTCGGGTTAAGAACTTTGCTTCAGGATGAGAACAGAAATCGTGCCCCATTAGCTAAAGTGGTGCTTCAGGTTAAGAACAGTTTCAGGTTAAGAACGGACCTCCAGAATGAATTAAGTACTTAACCCAAGGTACCACTGTATTCTTATACCATCTTTCAAGAATAAAATTCTTCCTGAGGCAGTTCACATGAAATACCACAATAAAATACAGCAGATAATATTTTTTAAAAAAAATGTCAATAAAACAAATCCCACATTATTAAAAGTAGCAACCCAGCATCAAAAAAATTCGGCATAGCACAGTCACCAGGGCCGAACTACACGATGAGATTCCCAGCCACACTTAATTTCTGAAGTACGAATATGATTTTTCCTTACAGCAGGCCTGGGGAACATTTGACCCTCCAGATGTTGCTGAACTACAGCTCCCATCAGTCCCAAAAATCATGGCCTCTCCCAGAGGATGATAGGAGTTATCATTCAGTAACATCTGGATGGCCAAAGGTTCCCCACATCTGTCCTAGAGGGTCTGAGGTTACATTCCTAGTCTGCTCTCTCTGTGTGTTATTGATCAGATTTTCCACAGAAAGATCATTTTCCACAGAAAGATCAAACCTGGATTAAATGGCAGGGGGCACAAGTTAGCATCTTGATGCCAATGATGTGATTCAGATGCTGTGAAAAGCCTGAATGTGTGAGGAGCCACAACCCCACAATAAACACTGTTCTGTATCCAATCTTACTCATGGGACCTGCACCAAAACATTGCTCTTCTTCAGGGTGCTAGCTAACCATGAGCATTCCCAGGATATTCTCCAGAGTCGCATGCAAAACAAAAAAACAGTAGTTGACTTACTGACCAATAAATATAGGATTTCAGGTAACCAAGAAGAAAACCCAGATTCTGCCAGGCTCTGGCAATGACTCACCATATGTTGTCAAAGCCCATCCTATCAATAACCCCGTTACGTTCTTGCACTGCAGGGGGTGGGGGTCATAAGGTCCAAGCTATTTTTCCGCCTGAACCACAACAGTAAAGTCACCACCCATGCCAAGGTTCATCAAACTGAAGGCTGGCCAAGTTATTTTGGCAATGAGGCCGAAAATTCCAACAAACATCTCTCTCCCTGGGAGTAGAAATTTGCTGCCCTTTCCTAACAGTCCAAAGCATCTCCCTGAGGCATCTGTCTCACTCTGCTTATTGGCAGCAGAGCATGGGCTTCGCATGCAGAGATTCAATCCCTGGATTCTCCCTGTGACCCCAGGTGAGACACAGCAAGTCACATTAGACAGCATAAGGCTAGTAGGATCAATGGCCCCATAGCAGATCATGGTTCAGTACGCATATAATGGTCTTGTTATATGCATATATGGTTCTACCTCTGCTTGATTGTGACTGTTCTTCCAACCCTTAGACATGCCTAGGGAGACAGTGTTGCTGAAGCCCAAAGTTGGGAACTTTGAAAGCAGCTATTTCACCACATGTGTGTTACATAAAATGACCAAATGCATATTACAAAACCATGCAGGACAAGCCAGGGCTTGTGGGGATTGTGTGTGGCCCCCCCAGATGTCATTCTACAATTTGCATCCTCTCTGGCCGCTGGCCATGCTGGCTGGGGAAGATGAGGGTAGGATCCAACAACATCTGGAAGCCACAGGTTCTCCATCCATGGTGGGCCATTTTAGGCTCTAAGACGTCCAAAGAGGAAACAAACATATTCCACCCTTCGGACAAATATTTACCATTCATTGTTATGAATCTCAAACTCGCATATTTGTTGTTGCTCTTGTTATTTCCTGTTATTTTTTCTTGTGCTTTTAAGGGGGTTCTGTTTGTTGAGTCCTGTTGAACGCTGTTGCGTAGCTACTAAATTCTAAGATGCTTTGAACTGACTGCCCTTTTATCTTTATCAGATTAAATCTCCAAGTTTAATGAGAGGCAAGATTTATGAACAGGTAATCCTTGCCCAAAGGAGCAAGCAAGTTTCCCAATGCAGTAAGAATTAGATCAAAGTGCACTCATTACTTCAGACTTCTCAATGCAACTGCACAAGAACCAACTGTTTTCAAGGCATGTGGTAGCTTTATTGGGAGTTTACCTCTAAAAAAAATGGGCTGGTGTTCTTCAAATAGACATTAACATTTCTTGACATCCTCCTGCTTTTGCTGAAACATTGTATCTATGGCCTCCTAATCTTCCAGCCTTCTAATCTTCTCTACGTGATCAGTGACCCATTATATGCTGTCAAATCCCATCTTCTCAATAACCTGTTTAATCCATCATGTGTATGTTGGATACACATTGAGATCATCTGAGGGTATACTTTTTGGTTTCCATCATGAACCAGAAGAACAACTCATTTCAACTTCAGTGTGGTGGGCCCCCCTATCTGCAGCTTTTCCCTATTAGAAACCAGGCAGGCACCATCCCTGCTGAATTTCAGTTGTCCGGTTAAAATGGCTTTCTTCATTCGGGAGGTTGGGAAAACCTCCAGAACAGCAGAGAGGGAGATTCTTCTGTCTGGCAAACTGAAAAGCTTGCACTGATGGAACAACTGTCATAGCACTACATTGAATTCTTCCCTACAGCTGGTCTAGAACAAGGTTGCAGGGTTAGACTTCGTGGTTTGACCATATTACTCTAGCTCTTTCTTAGGTTTTCCTCACTGTGCTTGTTTTAATCTTTAAAGGCCTGAATGCATTGGGGTCAGACAATCTGAAAGATTGCTTTCTCCCATAGATTCTGCCTGAACCTTAAGATCCTCTCCAGAGGCCCTGCTCCAGGTGTTCCCACCAAATAAACAGATGCAAGCAACCATTAGGGTGAGGGCCTTTTCAGTAGTGGCACCCAGGACATGGAATAGTCTTCCCAAAGAGTTTTCCCAACCTTTGTTGTTGCTGCTGAAAGTTCTGCTTTGTTGTATTGATGTAGTTTTTAATCTCCCTCCTTTTTTTAAAAAAAAAAGTTTTATGTTTGGCTTTGTTATGTTTTAATTGCGGGTGGCTGTTAGTTTGCTTACTCTAAGCCACCCAGCTAACTTTTTTTTAAGGGGGCTGCATACAAATGTCACAAAAATTCAAACAAAGGATGTGGAAGGATGTGGGGCTGTGCATGCCAGCTCTGCCCAAAATGTTCTGCACATGTCCCAGCACTGCATGCTCCATCAATATCATGATATTAAGCAGGAAAGTCCGAAAGGGGCTTCTAAGTGCGTTTAGCAGAACATGGTGAGAAGTGTCCTCATGACTGGGGACCCTGATAATGCAGGAGTGGATGGGAACACTGGCGGAGGAGGCAAAAGATTGGAGTTGTGGGGGCCTTCAGTTTTGGAGGGATTTTGAAACACGTCCTGAAATATCTTTTGGACTTTAGTTTTAGCTACGGAGAATGGGCTGACCTGTCGAGAAGGAATAAAGACATTGTTAGGTTGGAGCTTCCCCGAGATCTACTCCTCAGCGCCAAAGGAAGGAAATTAAGAACAAGATCAGCAGAAGATAAAGTAAAGTGTATGTATAAATATGAAGAAGATCTGCAGAAGGGACATGGAAAAGAGTTAAGAGCCTCGGACAGAAGATCATCAGGTTGATGGACCATATGGAATTGATAGAAAGGACTGGCAGAATCCGAGACCAGGGAGAAGAAACGGTGGAAGAAGATTGGGAAAAAGTTTAAAATTTATTCATAGAAATATTGTAAAATTAATGAGTGTCAGAAAAATGTTGGAATGAAATTACATGGCTTTAGTAGAAATGTTATAAGGAGTTAAGTACAAATAAGTTTTATGGTATTAATGGTAAGATAAGGTTAAAATAAATTAAGATAACTATATGACAGAAAACAGAGAAAGATGGAAAGGATTTGCTGAAATAATTAATAACTAGAATACAAAAAAGGGAGGTGAGAGGAGGTCGATGAAACAAGTAAATGAAAGACTAAGACATGGAAATATTGGATGTGTTTTTAATTGTTTTTGCCTTTGTTTTTGTTTTGATGTATTGTTTCTTGTTTTTTATGTATTGTAATGTATTGATTTGTTTTGTTTAATCTTTCTTTTTTTCCCTTCTTTATGTAATCTTAAAACTTTTAATAAATAATTTTTTTAAAAAAAACAAAACTGCCATTCCCTGTTCAGGCCTAACACCTGCAGAGGCCTTCAGTTTTCTCTGGCCAGAGAGTGTATCCACAGGGTTCAATAGAAAAGGCTAAATATGTTTAACCGAGTTAGCATTTCAGTTAGCTAAACATTTTAGCGCATATCTTTAATTATATGGTACTGTGCTATGAAACAATATAATTGTCTCCAGAAGTGTGTGGCAACTTTTAGGAATAATTAAGTGCTTAAGTCATAGAGAGTGAGAGTTATAATTTCAGAGGCATCAGCTTCAGATTGCAACCATAGCGTGGCTTAAATGTGATTTAAGGACAAACTCTAATAACTAAAATAACTTGTTTTGGGAGATTTGCAAGCAAGCATGTCCCCAGTTCTGGGTGGCATTGCTTCCTTCCCACCCACCACACAAATACGCACACTATGCAAGTGTGCAGAAAATGTCTTCCTGGGAATAAATTTAGAGAGGGGTCATGGTTTTGATCTGTTGCAGCAAACACAACACATGGCATCTTATGGCATCTTGTGGCCTGAAGGCTACAATTTGCTCCTCTTTAATGAACCACAAGTCTTGATTTTTTCATCTTCTCTGCTGTTCTACCTCCAGTACACTTCCTTTGAGGAAGCTTTTGTGATGCAGAATCCCCTTAGAAACCGCCCCCCTTCCCTTTCTACCCAGAACAGAGAGAGTTCACCATTCTGGCACTCCAACCTGCTTTCAGATTTCCTTCTGAAGAGGGCAAATATTTAGAGGACACTTTTGTTTCTCTTCTTGGCACACTGAAGGTGGGGTGAGGAAAGGAATGCAATTCTCTGAAAAAGTTCAAGGGGGTCTTCCCTTCCCCAGAAATGTAAAAAAGGAAAGCAAACTACAATTGAATTACCACCCAGTGGGTGGCAAAACAAGCACAAGCTCTCTGGTTTGGGATTCCTTCACACTTCCCTGCTACGAAAGTAGCACAAGCAGAGACAGGGAAGGCAACAAGTTATAGCTGAGCATTTATTCCAATTCTGATTCATGCTCCAGTTTGACTTCTTAGGCTTGTGTATTGCCTGCTAAGGAGCTGAAAAAGCTTAGGTCAATTTGTGTGTGTGTGTGTGTGTGTGTGTGTGTGGTTGTTTTTTCAGGAGCTGGCCCACTTATCTGTACACTAGGTGGTGATGGAAAATGTGAGAGTCAGAAATACACAGATCTCCTATGCAGACAGATCTATATGCTGAACTAAATTGGTTCTGGAGTCCATAAATCTGATTGGTCCAATTTACATGTTATATTCCGCCCGCCCCCCCTCCCTGAATATGAAGAGTGCTGGGACACAAAAAGGGGAATGTGTAAATGATTTGATTTTCCATAAACTCATCACTGTTCATCACAGCTGACCATTTCAGCTGCTGATCCAATGCATTAGTATTACAGCATTGTGAGCCTGACCAGCTTGAGGACATGTTGCTAATTCCTAGAACTGTAGCATGGACAGCTTTCTGAATGGGTCATTCACACTGGGGCTTGAAGGCGTTCTGTAGCTCAAAGAGATGGGAAAATATGCCCCTCCCCAGTTTTTATGTTTTGCGATTCTCCTTGAGAATGACTGGAACACCACCACGCCAAGGCAGGACTTGCTGTATTGCAATCAAAGCATGTGGAGACAATGAGTCCAGTGCACTAGCAACTGTGGGTGGCCAGACAACTTGTTTATGAGCTTCTTAAAAAGGCAATAGATTTCTGAAGAACCAGGCATGGTAGCCATCAAACCATTGACTGGTTCAATGCTATGGAATGCTCTTTCAGTAAAGATTCAGCAAGCATCTTTGCTATTAATTTTCAGGCATCTCTTGAAGATTTTTTGTTTGTTTGTGCTTGAAGGTCTGTGCAGTTGTTTACAACTTTTACTGAGAAACAATATTTGTTAGTCAACAATTACTGAGTGCAGTCGTTTGCAATTTTTATTGAGTAGTCAGTTATTTTAATGATGGTTCTGCACTGCTTTTAAAAGTTTTTATGTTGTGGTATGCCACCCCAGTGTTTAGTGAGAGGGTGGTATAGTAACGTGTTTATAAATAAGTCTAACTGCCTCTTTTGTGCTTTCTTTCTTTTTCTTTCTTTTTTTCTAAATGTGTTTCTATGTGTTTCCCTTTAAAAATTCACAAAAATGTAACTGGATCGACTCACTGCTTTCCCCATGAGGAACTGAGAGAGATCAGACTTCAATTGGCAAATAAAGCAAATTATTTTAAGCAACTTGTCTCCAGTGTTCTCCATCACCATAAGGAAATTAAGCCCTGTATTATTCCTCCTGAATCATCTCATCTGTCAGGGCAGTGGGGAGCATACAACATGACTATGTGCATTGGTGCGCATGGTGGCTCTTAATCAGAATAACTAGATCCTCAAATGTTGCTTATAACAATGCCCTTCTAGAATAAGAACAGTATGCATAACAGACATACATCTACCTCAGAAGCAGTTCAATTTGTCTCATATTCATACATTTAGTCAACCTGCTGGTGTTTGGCTTTGGATGAAAATATGGCAGAGAAAACAAAATAAGCAGTGAGGCTATTTCAGCTCCCATTGCCCCAACAACTCTGACACAGATTCTGAAGCTATGTGAGTTGCTAGTGCATATCTAGGCTTAAGTATGCCTACGGACCTTTTCTGATTTATATTGAACTGCTGGTAGGAAAGTCATATCTCAATGAAATTTTGGGGGGAAAAGAATCTCTTATTTCCCTTCACCCTCATTTTGAAATTCAGATCTAAAAGCCACTTTTGAGAATCACTGCGAGCAAGACTAAATGTTATGTCTTGCAGATAAGAATTATGGCACTCATTTTATATACTAACTTGACAAATTAGATAACTTGTGCCCTGTTCAAGGTTATGTAAGCTTTACATTCAGTATCAGCCATTCTTGGGAATGTAAAAGTAATTTAAAAGTAGGGATAACGAAAGATCCATTTTGTAAGCAGACCTGAATTGGAAAAATATGTTTTAATATTGCTCCCTCACACATTCCTACCGCTTTACATTTGAGTCCTTTCAACCAGGTTTTATGCCTCAATATTCTTTTGTAAACACCAGAAAATCCAGAGGCCTATTTTTTTTTCATAGAGGAAAGAACCTCAAGTAGTTTACATCTACTTCTAGAGCCCACATTCATTATAATAATAAAGCCATGCAGCCAATGGGAAGACACTAGAAATCCTGTGGCCTGAAGTATGCAACTTGTCATCAACCTAGATTATATGAAAAAGGTATCCTATGGACCTTGTTTAAAGATATAATCCTAATTTACACTAGGACACTCACCTGGAGGCCATTTTTCCAGGAAACTGTCATCCTATCCTATTTAGAGTTTTCTGCATTTGTCCTCCAGAGACAGCAGCCTTTCCACTTTATTAAAAACCCAGAATGTCCTTAAAGCACTCAGTATACTTTTCTGTACAGATTAAAATCCTCAGAAGGGTGGAGTACCTTCTATATTTAGCAAAACAAGTACCTACAAATGACCGATACTTGCAAATATAGACCCTTGTCAACTGTCATTGAGCAAATGCCAATGGAGAATGTGTATATAATTTTCTGTGTGGGTTTAACAGCTGTGCATATTGGTATGTATACTACAAGCCTCTGCATGGTTATTCTGGGGATAGCCAATGACAGATTACACTTTTACGATGCAGAAGAGCCAAGAATAAACATAAACTGAACTAGGTCATATTTAAGCTTACCAAGTCAACAATTATTTTCTGTATGACAGAGAACAGTGAAAATCTATTATATCAAATCTTATTTTTAAAAATGCATGCAGTTAACCAAATGGTCTCCTCACAAACATGGGAGGGTGTATCTGTCAATTTCAGTTTCTCTCTGTTTCTCATTATTCCAATCTTAAATTCAGTTCTCTATATTTCCACATAAGTTTTTTAAAAGTCCTTGTGAAAATTCACCAGCATTGTAGTACAAATTTCTCCTTATGTGCACATTTTTGTATGCAACATCCCCTTATATAAAGCTTCTTTGCATGTCATTTTCAGTAATATATGCATTTTTATGCACACTTTACCCCAGCATATACATTTGTATGCACATTACGTGGCTGGAGAAATGCATTGCAAAATTTGGAGACGTGCAAATTTCAAAGGATGGCTGGATCTGGATTCACATATTGTTGCCAAATGCACAAATTAGGCAAGTCCACCTTTAAATGCAAACTGGATTGAATTTCTTTCTCAATCTTATTCTCAAGTGCCCCTTCTACCACTGAAAACAGTATTTGGTAGGTTCCATATTTGGTGCATGGCCAGAGTGTGTGGATACAGCTCAGACCTATTTTGGGCTGCCCTTGGATAAGATGCCTTCAGCGGTGCAGTTCTTTCTCAGGGCTGTTCATTTTAGGTTGGGGGGGGGAGTCAATAGAGGCCAAACTGGCCACTTAGTTGGAGGAAATCTTTTCTTCCTCAGATAATAAAACCCTGCCTTCAGGTAGTAGAAGATCCTTTTCCTTCAGTTGAAGGTCCCTATGATGAAAGGCTAAATTCGGTATTTCCAGTCACACAACAAGTAAAGGTTGGCTCATGAGAAATAATCCAAAATCCATTTTAGGATTGTATCTGGCATTTCGCCTAAAATTAATTCCCACCTCTATTTATCTTTATTCCTGCATTCTGTCTACCAGGGAACCTGTGTCTTTCACCTAATGATAGAGGCCAACGTGGGTCACAACTGGTTTTGTATTTCCTGAAATGGAGATTCGGCCATTGCTATATTTTATCTTCCCTGTGGACCTTGGTGTAACCTGATACCTTCATAGCACCTCATTCGACTGTCATCTCCTTCTCCACTCTGCCTTAAGATCCTTACAAGATTCAGACTGGGGGCATTACCAGCAGTAATCTCTCTCTCTCTCTGATTACCATCTAACCTGAGTTCTGGATAACTTGAATGCTTGTACAATATTTTGTGAATTTTTTTGTGCTTTAAACGAATTACCCTAATATTGTGCTTAATGAGTCAGCCATCACCAAACAATAGGATAACAAAAGCTGTTTGTCAAAGTGTTTCCTTTACTTTCACATAACAGCATGTTGTATGTGTGGAGCTGGAATCACCATGTTTACATCCACTGCTGCCAATAAGATGCCATAACTTTTCAGTTAAAGGAAAGGATTTTCTTTCCCAGCAGGTTCACATAATTCAAAGGACTCATTTTGTCATATTGTTGTTTGTCAGATATTTTCTTATGAGTCACACAGGGTCAAGCTCTTATATAATGCTCCCCCCCCATCCCGTACCTTCTCAAAATAATTCTAGTTGATTCTTGGTAAATTAAGCAAGATAATGCAGATGGCTTATGCTAAATGTGCCAGTATTTAGCATATTGATTGAGTTTGGTTTTCTAGTGAAAAGTTTTACATTTCACCTCTGACAGCTTCGGTGGCTAAATGGGCTTTTAACTATAGCGAAAATGTGACTTTGTGCATTAAGTAACCTACTTTTCTTTTCTTAGTCCCCCCCCCCCCGCAACTGAAACTGTATTGCCAGAGGAATGGAGCAAATAAAGAAATTGATCACAGTAATGGATTTCGGCAAGAGCTCTCCTGAGTCTCATTTCCCTTGGCTTCTCTACTGCCATTTTTTTTTTTTTTTTTTTTTTTTTTTGGAAATGCTATTGTGGTTTGATTTCCGTACTAAATAAGAGATTTTCTTGATGGAAACTTGCCTTTATGCAGCAATACTGTTCATCACAAATGTATTTTGATGCTGTAAATTGAGAAAAGGGTTCTTTTGGATTAAAAATTCAGCAGTTGTGGTGGATCAAAAAATTTTGTGGCTGGGGTTTCTCAAAGGTTAGGAGGAAACTATTGTTTTTTCAGAAAGTTGAGCACTGTTACTGTCCATGATGCACCCACACAGTTGTTTCAGGTCAGCAACTTTGACCAGACATAGAATTTAGTACATGTAGCAATTCTCAATTCTATTTTACTGATATGCAAAACAAAAACAAAACCAGAACCTGCTATGGTAAGCTCCTTCTAAATCCCCCCCCAAAAGCACTGACTGAAAGTAAAAGGATAGCCTTTGTGTGGTCATTTTCTGATTGGAAGCTAGAGATGCCTGTCATGCCGCCACCCCTCCTACGCCTCAGACTCTTTCCTCCTGGTGTTTTATATTTGTGAGTGGTTTCAAAATATGTATCAAATGGCCAGAAAAAAAAGTAAAAACACCCTTCTGGGGTGGTTCTGAAGCAATAGGATTTTTCCTTCCTTGGTTTTAACTGCTTCAGAGTGACCTAAGTTACTTCAGATCAGGCCATTTCAGTTTGGTTTGTGCTTCATCTGAACTGAATGCACAACCGTATGCTTTCTGCTCTCTTAAAATCTATTGTCTATCTCCAGCAAAACTATTTCACCTTGCTTCCCCTGAAATATAAATAGCTGCCTAAAATTGCAAACAACTAGAACCTCAGTGTGTATTTGTTTGTCACTTTTGGATTTGTAAAACATCCAGGAAGACATATGTGGCTTTATTCTGAGCTGCATGGCATGTTAAGCTGGGAAAGGGTGACCTAATACATGAAGTGGAAAATCTGTGGTTGGATCCCCCAATATATTTTTCTTTCCTTAGAAGCAGCACTCGGGGCCACAGAAGAGTCCTCAGGTTTCCCTTTCCTCATCCCTCTTCCAAGCTACTGAAATAAAAAAATTGAGGTCTTATGTACATAATGGGTGTTCATAAATGTACCAGGCAAACGTGTACATATACGTATGGACCACATGTCTGAGACAGCAGAGGAAAACAGCCCTTGAAACATTTTGGCTCCCAGACTGACCAAATGTTTTCTCTGCCAGGTCAAAGGAAAATGGAAAAGCCTCCCCATTGTCTTTTCATTCACACAACCTGTCTTAAAGCTATATCTGTGCATGAATAGGATGAGCCTGTGACTTGGCTCAGGAACTAAGTATTTATCATTACAAAAGACTGGCCAGGCTCCCCAGGGTATCCAACAAGTAAGCATTAACAGGTAACTTGCCAGAAAGGAGATAAACAACGACAGGAGGTAAACAACGTACTCAGATTTCTCTTGAGCTACACCCCTTTCTGTGATGTAGGTATGATTTGTCTGGGGGTTGGTCTTGGACTCCAAGGTGGGTAATTTAAAATGTCTATATAAGGCTGAACACACCTTGGTTCTGGGTCCTCCTCCTTCTCCTGTGTGTGAAGGAGTTCAACAGTTGCAACAGTTCAATAAAGATCGGGCTTACTAGCTGCTTTGCTTCTCAATATTCTCTGGTTGGCCTCTGTTATTTTCTCCGACCGATGGAGAACCTGCCAAGGACTCTAAAAGGGCTCTTGTGTCCCCCATAAGGGAATAAGGGCAGATTTTCGTTTATTACACTACTATTAATCGTGAAGGAGAGGGGGGGAAATACACAGTGCCTATCTTTAATCCATTCAATCAAAAAATTAATTCTTCTTACCACTATGGCCAGAATCTGTCCTGGGTCCCTCACAGCTCTTGTTGGGTGAAATTAGCATACTGGGAGATCTGGTCATAGTTAGGGTTAGGTAGGATTGTTAGTTGCTGTTGTTGTTTATTCTGGGAATTAAACAAGATCTACTGTGAATATTTGCCATTGGTTTAAAAATTAATTACAGTTTGATGGAGGAACTAAAGAACTAGCCCTTCCCACAATGCTGCACTTTCCCCACTGTTTAGAGCTGCAGGGTTTAGAGCTACAGACCACATAACACTGGTCCTGAAAGATCTACATTGGCTCCAAGTATGTTTCCAAGCGCAATTCAAAGTGTTGGTGCTGACCTTTAAAGCCCTAAATGGCCTTGGCCCAGTATACCTGAAGGAGTGTCTCCACCCCCATTGTTCAGTCCAGACACTGAGAACCAGCGCTGAGGGCCTTCTGGTGGTTCCCTCATGGCGAGAAGCGAAGTTACAGGGAAGCAGGCAGAGGGCCTTCTCGGTAGTGGCGCCTGCCCTGTGGAACGCCCTCCCATCAAAGAGATAAACAACTATCTGACTTTTAGAAGACATCTGAAGGCAGCCCTGTTTAGGGGAGTTTTTAATGTTTAAAGTTTTATTCTGTTTTTAATGCTTTGTTGAAAGCCGCCCAGATGGCCGGGGTATAAATAATTTATTATTATTATTATTATTATTATTATTATTATTATTATTATTATCTTTTCCATTGTGCCTCCACTTCCACTTTTCCTCGGTGTCAGCTGGAAAAGAGTGTGGAACAGGAGTAACCATTTCTCCTGGCTCCATATCAGCAAGTCAGCCACTGTTGCTGCTAAAACTAATTGATGGTAGGGGTGGACAGGAACCAGGTTTTCTTCAAAGATTTGCTGAATAGGTAAAAGGCCAATGAACTTGTATGTCCTGTTCCAAAATCAGCCTTAAGAATGCTAGGGGGAGGTGTGGGCGATGGAGTCATGATGTGTAGTGAGAATTGTTTGTGCTTAAGTACTAACACATAGTTGACAGAACAGAGGCATTCAAAGGGAAGAGGTTATTGTCTATAGTGTTTGGTTGCAAAGTAACAAGGTTTAATGCTTGGGATACTTTCATGTCCAAGACACATTACAAAAAAAGGGGGCGGGGATGGCAAATTGTTAACAATCCTGTGAGAAAATTCTCCCAGCAGTTCACAGGACAAATGCGCTGTAGTGACAGGAAAGCAAAACAGAATCCCACACAGGAAGTCAAGGGATCTATGTATGGCCTTGGGGATGTAAGAAGCACAGCGTGCTCTGGTCAAGAGGATGCCCGCGTGTAAACAGGAAGTTTTTGCAGGCACGGCTAAGCCCTTCAATGTGCTCTACGATGCACTGAAACCAAGTAATGGGCTGCTGGTGGTGATGATCATTTGCACAAACACACTAATAGGATATTGTTTTGACCTGTTTTGGTACAGGTGAGATAACTGGAGCTTAATTTTGGAGACCGACATGGACCAGCAGTATACGGGCACAGATGTGGAAGTGGTAACGCAGTCCTCAAGACTACATGGGGTTTTTTTCTGACTTGGTTTCTAGTCAAGCTGGTTTTTTTGTTTGTTTGTCTTGTTTTGTTTCTGCAGCAATTCAAGCAGTGTGGAGGGAAAGCTGAAACTAGTTTTCTGGCCAAAATGTACACCACATCTTCTCTCAACCATTCGCCATAAATTAATAAGAAAAGGAGGTGCATTATCAAGGGGAGGTCGGTAAAATTCTCGCGGGTCAAGTGCAGCTGGGCTTTTACTGTGCTGACTTTAATAGAAACAGACCAGAAATGGACTGATGGGTGATCTCATGTGCATTTCAAATAGTAATACTGGCTTGCCTGATGTAACCATCACCAAGAAAATTATGTGAAACATTTCTGAACACTTGAAGTGTGCTCACTATTGCGCAGGCAGGCAGAGACCCCCCACCCCAACCCAAGGCTGGCTCCCGTGTGGAATAAAGACACACAATACTGTGCTATGGGATTAAAATTGGCCACAACTTTATTTAAGATTCAGATATAGGGAGACCTTGGCTTAGGCCTTGGGCGTTTATCCCTCCCAGTCCCCAACTGTATGGCCAATGACTCCCCTCAGAACAACCCCTTTAATGGGGAACCCTGGGATCGCCGCCACAGGGGGGACATGGGTCACCGCTTCATGGCCCCCCCCCCCATTTTAGGGAAGAAAGACTAAAGGATTCCACCCAAGGCCTGAAACCACCAAAGTTGTGACATTTTGCTACGGGGAAGGCAAAACCTGCCAATCCAGGAAAATTCCTTTCCGGCCCTTTAACAGCGACCAATATGTAGCAGCGCCAGTATACTTGCGAAGAAGAAGTTAATCTGCAAAAGAAAGCTTAACTGAGGGAGGGCAGGATGGGAGAAGCTCTGGAGCTGACTGTGATCCCCCAGGTAAGTCCCACCCTCTATTGTGTGGCTGGGGAAGTCCCACCCCCTACCTGGCCAACTTCCTTGGCCATGCCTCCCCCACCGGGATTGGTTGACTGTCCGAGGTTGGGCGGGAACCTCCAGGTATCCAGCCTGGAAGGGGGGGCAATGCCAGGCAATACTGCTAGGAGCAGTGTAGGATCAGGGGTGCTGCGCGCATCTGCGCAAAGTACGCCCCCCGTTTGATGTGGGGAGCGGTCATTCTTTGGCGATCACTCGTAGCGGAGTAAGATTGTCTTCCATAAACACGGTTTTAACAATGAGTCCATAAGTGACTGGAGGCCAATTCTGGACCCACATGTCCTTCCACAGTGGGGACATTGGTTCCCGGGTGGGAGTTGATCACGGTGTGGATTTGCCAAGCGTGCCTTCCTCTTAGCACGTTTTCCCCTATTACAGCTCCATCACTTCCATTTATCTGATATTGCTCAACAAATTACCACTTCTTCAGCCTTCTAGGGGGACAGTGGACATGATTTTCACTGCTCAACAGCTTCAGGAAAAATGCAGAGAGTAAAAACAACCCCTGTATATGGCGTTTATCATGGAGCGTATTAGTTGGTGGACTGCCCAGCAGTCATCGGCGCTCGTCATAGCTCTGGTAAGGAGCACATCACAGCGATCTTTAGCACGGACACTATTACTGGTTGCTGGATACAGAGAAAAGGGAAGCTCAGCAGCTTTCACAGAACTCTTTAATGCAGCCTTCTCTACCCCTGGTCACAAGATCAGTAAGAAGTGGTAATTTGTTGAGCAATATCAGATAAATGGAAGTGATGGAGCCGTAATAGGCTCATATAATAGCAGCAGGACTTCAGGTTTTTCAGTGATGCTGGCAGCCAAAATTTAGTGAATTGGACATGAAATTCCTAGGTTTGATGTTTGCCGGAAAAAGCCATGCCTGTGAAATTGTAGGTTTTTAATTGGATGTTATGAAAGTTCATGCCACACTGAGTTGTTTTCAACCTGCTGGTATCAGGCAACCTTTTAATCTGTGCAGGGCAGGTAGAGGCCAGCTCACCCTTCTTACAACAGTATTAAAGGGAAAGTATTTCAAGGGGAAAGGGAGCTGTAACTTGCCGGACACTTTCAAGCCGAAGCATCTTTTTAAGTGCTGTTGCTCAGCATGTTGGGGGGGGGGGGAAATCTGTTTTTTTTAATTGTGTGATGTGGCACAGGACATCTCATTCCAGACATCTGTGCTGATTTATTAGCTGGCATTCATTTTACTGACATTTTGCTGTAACAGCCAGAGAGCACTTAAATGCTTGGATTTAATGAAGCCTAATTTCTTTCTGATGGCTGATGATGCACAAGCATCATTCAAAGGATTCAACCCTACCCACATTTTCTTGGGAGGCGGACTCGACAAGGTTTATTTTTGAGGATGCCTGCCAGACAGACACAAGAGAAGGGCAAGAAGAATTAAATAATACAAAGCAAAAATGGGAAAGGAAGGGGGCTTCACTAAAAACACTTGTACACATAATAGTTCCCTGATTTCAGTTGGAACTAATTATCATTTAGACTTGAACAGCACAATCCTATTATGCATATTCAGTCAAAAGGCATAGGGACTTCGAAGTTGCCTTTTTCTTTTTATATAAAATAGCTTGCTAGCTTTGTTTGTTTGTTTGAAATGAGAAGTATTCCAAATTAAGAAAGCATCCAGCATCTCATGAAGTAATAGATAGATAGACTATTGTCTCTCTTTTGTCACAGGCATCATTGATACCGTTCACTGTTGTTCTAGGTGAGTCCTTGCTAAGTCCTGGTCAAGACCCTCTGCTGTCTAGGATAAAGTGATGTGGATCTGGCCAGACTAGATCCTGGTTCATATTAGTATTTCTAAGATAAAGAGGCAGAGATATCTTAGTGCTGTCTGGTTTTACATTTGTCATTTAATAATACTGCTTCAAACTCCTGCACTGCCCTAAATGTAGTATGGTTTCATGGTTATCCCCTCAAAGCATCACTGAAACGCTTGATGCTCATCCTGGAACATCTGTGGCAATAAAATTTACCACATTGTCTACTCTATAACATGTCTCAAACACTTCCTCCCTGCTTGTGTTTTATAGAAATCCAACCGTTTTCTTTACTACTCTAAATAAAGTGCTCATAAAACACTCTATAGTCCTCTTAATGTGATCCTGGGTTGCTTTGTCCTCTGCTATTGATGTTGGACATGTGTGTGTGTGATGAAGTGAATTTCAGGCAATTACCTTACAGGAAAAGAACTGTGCATTTTAATAGGACAAAATTAAAATCGGACATAGTATTTAGTTCTTAGAAGTAACAGCTATCCCAAACCCGAAGAATCTGGGATGTAATAAATAATGACAGCTTATTTCATTCCTGGCTGCCCATTAAAGCAATCTTTACTAATTTTGATAAATAACAGTAATCAGCTTCAGTAGACTAATGAGTAGCTATTTATTTACCATTAAGGTATGCTGCCTAATGCAATTTCTTGTAGCTTCAAGTCAGTGTGAGCTATTCCCATTTTTAAAAAAACTGACATTGGGGAGGGGATGACAACTTTGAAATACTGATTCTAAGGGGAGATTATCAAATAACCAGGTTCTTTTCTTTTTTTTAACATGGTTCTTCCACTTTTCTACTGTATGGCATCTCTACCACTCAAATATCCGCAGGTTTCTTTGTCAAACTGATATCTAGATTGTAAAAGGCATGCTGACACTTAAAACTGTGTGTTGTTTTGCAGCAGGGATGTGTGTCTTTTTAGTGAAAATATGATTTCACCTGTATGGACTTCTACCCAGATATGTTAAGAAGTGAAAATAGTGACCTAATTCACCTGCAAGCAAAAGAAAATCAAAATCTTCAGAATTTTTAAAATTATTGTTTTGTGTCCCATTTGTCATTCCTCTCCAGTCTTAAAGCACTTTTTGTACAGCATGAGTCTGTGCCCAGAATTTGACTGTGTATGTTTTTGAAGAAAAGCTTGGATTCCTCAGAACAATTGGGAGCTTATCCTCCACAAATGGATTTAAACCATTTCCACTGGATTTCACACCAGCAACCTTTCAGTTTCAGTGACAATGGAGAATGGAGAACTTGAAGAACAGACGCACCTCATTAGTTCCTCCAAACAGGGAGAGCTGTGTTTTCCTTCACTAAAATTCTTTTTATAGGACTTTCACTTACACTTCGTACAACTATTTAACGGGATAGTTGTGTGTGTGTTTTCCCCACACAGTTTTCATATTTCTTCCCTTGGCTCCAAAGCAATCAAGCAAAATCATGGATATCTATTTAAAAAGATGGTCACAGTCAAGCCAAAGCTAAGCATTTGTAGCTTGTGTCACATTAATACTATCTTCAGGTAATGCTGGACACCTTAACATATTTCATTTTATAATGCAACATAATCAAAATTTAAATGCATTGATGTTATTACTACTTCAGCTTTTGAAACCAGATGCATCTCTTTATGGAATCCCATGCCCTGCTTCTCACATAGAATATTCCATTTCCTAACCATGCACATGCAAGACCTCTGCATGTGGATTTCTTGTGTTTGGAATCTTGCCCACGAACTGTACTGTGTGCACAGCTTTTCCTGAAATTCGGAAATGATTTACAAGGATGGGGATAAAAAGGAAGGAACCTGTGCTTTTATGTATGTAATTTTCTCAGAAAATAAAAGAACATTGTAACTACATAAAATAGCAGCTCATTCAAAATTATAACAATTGCTATGAACAACACTTCAGTTTCCTTCCATTGTAACACCAACTTCCTGAGTGTGTGTATGTCCTTCTAATCATAATAACTTGGCACATGACTCTTATGGCCACTGACAAAAATTGATCTATTCCTTGGGGCTGGGTTGTTTTTTTTTGTGTACCGTGGGTACCATTCCCCTCCCCCACATAAATGCATACACATAGGATGCATGTAGTGGATATCCTGGTTTCGGCCACAGGCTGAGAATCCCCTGCAGATCTGTTTCCCACAAGTGGCAGCATCTATTGTTATGAGCACAATGAGCCCATGAGAATCATGTGAACTGTATTTGGTGAGCAATTGTAGATATGGCAGCTGTGACGTTTGCTGCAGGGAAAACCTGTCACATCTTGCTCCTTCCTGTGGGAACTTTACTTCCTAAAGTTTATAAATACTTTCAGGTGCGACATAGGATGGTCTTAATTTTAGCAAGAAAAGGAAAGCCATTAAACAGGAAAGACATTGACACACAAATGCCATCTGCGATTCACGAGTATTCCATACTCAGAAAAAAAAACACTGAAGATTTCAGCTGCTCTTCTTTTGAACTGTGCAGTTCATTAAAAGCAGGTAAACCATCCATTTAATATACATTTTAATGGAATGTATATGAAACCAGATTTAGGTCAAACTTTAGGAAGAATGTCCTAAGAAACAATGGGCTGTATTCAACTAAAGCCTTTTCAGTGTTGACCCACGTAAATTAATAACATTAGTCATATATATTAAATTCAATAGGTCTACTCTGAGAAGGACTAGCATTGAATACCACCTTACGAACTGTCCAAGTATGGAACAGACTTGCCTAAAAGGTGCTGGACTACCTTTGAGGTATTTTAAGCAGAAACCAGGTGGCCACTTAACAGGGATGCCATAAGAATGATTTCCCTGTGTTGGCAAGGAGTTGGACTGCATAACCTTTGACATCCCTTCTTAGCTCTATGGGTAATATCCAACTAGGCCAAACCCAGGGTAGACCCATTAAAGCTATCTGAGTTAGGTAAATACATTGGTTTCAAATATCGTACCAGCATTGGATATCACCTGATGATCTTATGACCTTCCAAGAGCAATGGAAAAAGAGAGGACTAAGTTCCTTCTCAAGCCTAATCGCCTCAGGTAGGCTCATACATGCACACCCATTGCTTAAATGCAGATATTTCTGCATATGAGCTCACAATATGACTCTCACAATTGTCTTCTGTGCTCTGCAATGTAGACTTTACATCTCATCCACGTTATCAGCCTTTGCCTTCACCTACAAGCATACTGTCACCTTGAGTCCTGGCTTTTTCTGTATGCAGAAGGGGGAACAGAGAAAAGATTAAAACAAAAAGCAAAAAAAACCTTGTGTTGAAAATGTAAGTGTCCACTGAATTGTCATAGAGCTGTACCAAGCAGAGCAGCAAAAACTGATCTGACAAGATCAAATTTTGTATCGACTGTCTTGTGAGATTTGTTTTTTTTAAAAAAAAAACATCGGAAATGTGCACAACTATTGTTATGCTTCTGTCTGCTTCTCACTTGAGACAGGAAGCGGGAATGTCACTATAAAAATAGACCTTCTTGAGCTATGTTGAGTATGCCTCAGCCTGCTTTCTCATTACTTCCTCCTCAGTTTCTCTGCCAGAAAGTAGGAGCGGTAAATGAAGCTAACTGGAAGTGATGCTTACATTTTGCACTACCATCGCATAATTGCCTCTGTCCAGAGACAGGATAACCAAACATGAGTGGCTGAAGTTGCCACCGAGTGAAACTTGGGGCTGTAAGGTGAAAGATACAGCAGTGCATAAGAGGCTGAACTCAAATTTCACCTCAGCCTATTTACATGCCTAATGGGGCAGAAAAACGAGACTGGATTTCTCGAGGTTTGAGTATGTTTTAAACAGCCATAAGGAGCTTTGGTTTTGATGAGAGTGGTGGCACTTCGGTGGGGTTCGAATACATCCGGAATTTTCCAGACATAGCGGGTATTCAGCCCTCATAAACAGCGTCTGGGTGGAAATCGCTGATATGTTCAGTACTCAAGCTATAGTCAAAGCTCCTTTAAATTTAAGTGAGGGTATCTCCCTCATCTGTTACAGCCCTAATTATACTTTGTCATATTTATTTTGAACATCTCAAATGTGTTGGATAAATAGTAAGTGGTACTAAGTTTTGCTCATTCTGGACATGTAATATTTTGCTCAAGGAACATTTAACATTTTGCTCAAGGGACTACTACTGCAGCTTAAAGCATGATTCCAAATACTGGTGCACTAAATTTTGGCAAGGGAAATAATACGACATTTTAAAATCCACCCAAAGAACTGGCTGTATCATTCATTACAGCACACCTGGCCTATAATGTGCTGAATCACAAGTTCTCACACTTCAGCATTCTGCCCCAAAATGATGAAGCTCCTGTGAAGACACATTCTTGTGGTTAATGCTTCACATATGTGCAGATGAAACAGATCGAGTGGCTTCATATTTCAGTTATTGCTTCAGGACACCATTTTAAACATAAGAATGTAGAAAGGTGGCTTCTAATATAAAATGGATATCCATTATGGCTTGTGTGTTCCAGTTTTTTCGTAAAGTAGAAATCGGTGATAAAGCCTTTCCTGAACTACACCAGTTCAGACTGCAGATAAGGGCTGGAATGTATGGATGCATCTTCCCCCATGCAGAACATCCTTTGCATGTAGAAATCTAGCATGTCAAGAAGAATTCAGCCTAGCTTTCTCTCAGGCTTACTTATTTTCTTTGTGCACACAGTTTTTTTGTACCAGGAATAGATAGATAGATGATAGATAGATGATAGATAGATGATAGATAGATATAGATAGATAGATAGATATAGATGATAGATAGATGATAGATAGAGATAGATAGATAGATGATAGATGATAGATAGATAGATGATGATAGATAGATAGATGATAGATAGATAGATAGATGATAGATAGATAGATAGATAGATAGATAGATAGATAGAGATAGATAGATAGTCTGATTGCCAACCCTTCCCAGCTAGGCAACACAGTGGAGACAAAAAGACAACATGGAAGTATGGGCGACAAAATGGAGACCAGCATGCAACAGTAGCACAATTCCCTTAATTTTGATTAGTTCACTTTATTACTGCCACTCATTACTGCCGCTTAAAATCTTTCTCAGCAGTCTTTCTGGCTGCTGAGATTTTGCCAGGCTTTGCTCACACAATTGTGAGCATAACAACATCACACTCCTAAGGACCAGAGACTTGCATTTCATGCAAAAAATAAATGAAGGCTGCAATCCTGTACACACTTATGTGGCAGTTAACCTAGTTAGACTTATCTCTGAGCAGACATGCATAGGATTATAGTTCAAAACTGAAATTCTCAGGGAGCTTAAAACAGGTGGCGCTTTATCATTACTTGTGAGAACTCACGGCATCTACAGCCCTGTTTATAGTAATTGTTTCATGCCCAGAGAGCCAAAGAACAGGCCCAGATGTCTTAATAGAACCAATTTGTATTCCTTTTATTCACAGCGCCTGAGGGGGGCTAAAAAACTAACTGTCTAAAATGAAATCTCTTGGCAGGCAGACTTTATGCGGCATTTATTTTGTGCAGCTTTCATGCTCAGCTATGCGTAAGTAGTCACTGGAGTGACTTTGGAGGATTAAAGTCTTAAAAACCCATGGATTAGCATGTTCAAACATATCTTTCAGCTGTCAATAACTGGAAATCTTGAAAGCGTAGTTTTGTGAGTAGTAGATATATTGTGCTTTTTTCCATATTGTAAGAGACCCAAGAGAGAGTTTTGATTTGCATGTACTATCCAGCCATTACTCTCTTTAGAATCCTCAGAATCTCAGCTCAGAGATTCTCCAACAGAGAAACAGAGAGAGCAGGGCAACCTAAACACACAGCCAGCATTTTGAGATATCTAGGCTGCAGAGTGAAGATCTGAGCACTTTATACCAGTGGATCTTTAGTCAGACAGGAGGAGAATTTTCGAAAATGAACACATATATAATATAGGGATAATATCAGCCATTTATTATAACTATCACAGAATTGGAGAATTGGAAGGGATCCCAAGGGTTATCTCGTCCCACCCCCTGCAATCCAGGAATCACAGCCAAAGCATCTCTGACAGATGGCCATTACACCTCTGCTTTGAAACCTCCAATGAAGAAGAGTCCTTCCAAAGGAAGTCCATATCTTGCTCTTTTATTACATAACTGAGAAGGCATATCTGTCCTCTTTGTGTTACAGTGGAACCTCTGGTTACGAACTTAATTCATTCCAGAGGTCCATTCTTAAGCTGAAACCTTTCTTATCCTGAGGTGCGCTTTCGCTAATGGGGCTTCCAGCGCGCGATTTCCGTTTGCATCCTAGGGCAAAGTTCGCAACCAGGAGCAAATTTCGCAACCAGGAGCAAATTTCGCAACCAGGAGCAGCTACTTCCGGGTTAGCGGAGCTCGTAACCTGAAGCGTTCGTAACCAGAAGCGTTCGTAACCAGAGGTACCACTGTACTAGTAAAAGGCAGTTGACATGAGGTTTTTTCTGCATGGACTTTCCCAGTATTTTCAGAATTGTGTTTTAGAGTTTGGTTCAGCTTGTGGTTGCTGCTTTTAAACCATGAGTGTGCATTACACAATGTAACTGCTTCAAATGCAATATGTAGCACTGCATTTAAGGTGTTACTCTGCAGCTTTGATTGCATCACTTTCTGCAACTTGGCATGTGACTTTTAAATTCTATTTGTGGTTTCAACCACCTCTACTTATAGATAACCATTATACCTTACTCAGTCCTGTTGGATCTTTCAGCATCACGTTCAGTTCACTGATCATTAGGCCATGATACTCATTTGAGAACAGTATCCACAGAATAAGTACAGTGGTACCTTGGGTTACATATGCTTCAGGTTACATACGCTTCAGGTTACAGACTCCGCTAACCCAGAAATAGTGCTTCAGGTTAAGAACTTTGCTTCAGGATGAGAACATAAATCGTGCTCCAGTGACGCAGCGGCAGCAGGAGGCCCCATTAGCTAAAGTGCTGCTTCAGGTTAAGAACAGTTTCAGGTTAAGAACGGACCTCCGGAACGAATTAAGTTCTTAACCTGAGGTACCACTGTACTGCAAAAGCATCAGAGCTCAGTTCCACACACATACCCCCAAATGATCCTTTGGAATCTTGTTATTTGAATTGACTGATGGGCAAGTGACTAAAGTTATGCTAGAAATGTGTGGCGAAATGCCGGTACACCTTAATCTTTGATTGTCTGGTCATTAGTAGCAAGGTGCGTGCAGTGCAAACCTGTGCATGTTTACTCAGAAATAAATCCTGTTATATTCCATCTCTATAATTCTGTGACTCTATTTTCTAGTCCCATCATTCCCAACCAGCATAGCCAATGGTCAGGGATGATGGGAGTCCCATAACATCTGAAGGGCCACAATTTCCTCTGTTTTAGAGATATCAGGGATGAAGAATGCCCTTGCTTCCAAGCCTTTTCAGAATTCTTCTAATAATTGTTTCCAGAAGCACTGTGTGCTTCTATCCTGTTATCCATTAGCACACATTCTTAAGGGGGGGACCCACATGCCTACACACCATAAAGTCACACTTCTCTCTCCCACCAAGAATTTGGGGCTTCTTAGACATCATCTCCCCTGGCATAAAATTTACCCATGGCAGGTACATTTAATATTCAACCAACAGGTTTTCTCTGTATCCTGAAAGCCAGAGAAAGGGGGGGGGTGCTAATGAGTTGAAATGAAATCTTTTGGCAGGCAGTTTTTGACAGCATGTGGTCCTTGATGCAATTTTCTTCTTCAGTCAATTCTACCAAGTCTCCATACTCTGTAAACAACAGAGCCAAAGTTAAATGACTCAGGTGAACTCAATAAGAAACAGTAGTATTTACTCACTTAAAATAATCATAATCATCTGCCCTTTTTTTTTTTCTTTTTGCAAAAAGCAGTTCAGCTGAGGCAACCTGGGTTGAAAGCCAAATACTTTCCAATCTAGGATCATCTGGACAACAGGAGGAAAGGAATTAGAAACTTACACAAATGGCCAGATGTGGGTGGTGCTACTCTGAGTAGCAAGTGGGGACATCATCACTAGGAACAGCTTTTGGTCCCTTATAAACACCATCCAGACTGGCTCCTCAGTAGCCCAGTGTTGAGCTTGTTATTTGATCACTTTGATTCCTGATTGTGTAAAAATGCCAATTTGGTTCTCCTGCCTGCGTGAAGATCTTCTTTGGAGGCCCTTCTTCCTAGCTATCTGAGGTGAGGTGTGTGGCAAGAAGAGACAGGTGCACAAAAAATAATAATTCCCACTTTGAAAAGGAATGGACTTTGTTTGGTTAGGAAAGTGACAGGAAAATGGACAGAAAAGTGTGAAATGGGTGAATGGTTATATAAATCCCCTGTAAGCAAATCAGGATGAATGTTCACTGTGTAACATCCCCACAAACAAATTAGAACAAATGCTCCATCAAGACAAGATATAATCTCACCTCAGCATAAGCTTTGCGCAAGTAAATCAGGATGAATGCTCAATAAATAGGTTACCTGGAGAAGCCCTTAGAATTGTCCATTTATAACTGTGTGATGGATGCATTTTTGGGGAGGGGGACCCTTTCAGCAAAGGACTTTTGGTCATATGTGTGATGACTACACATTTCCAATAATTTAGAAGCTGTAAAGGTTTCATAGCTTTTCCTGTAGACATTATTAATTAGCCCACTGCCAGAATCTGTCAGAATAACCAAGGATTCCAGGAGTTAGCCATCATACCTAAACATTATTTGTGTAAATCCATGGAAGTGATGCCCTACGTTAAATGCAACAGAGAGAGAGCAGCAGACTTTTAATTCTAGTAGGACAAAGTATAGTCTCTGAGTGTCCTGTGCAGCTTATCTGAACCAACAAAATGCTGGGGGAGGAGAGGGGAAAACTCTGCCTCTCAGAGCTTCTTTGCGGATGGCCACGCTTAGCATGAACGACCTTGCGCTCCCTATCATCCGTTGTTGCAAAACTGCCAAAAAGGAAACAAATTGGTCCGGCCTTATCTGTATACCAAGGACCTTGAAACCTTTCACCATTGTATTGTTTGAACTGGCAAGCGCAACGATAACACCTTGAAGCTACTGTCCTTTCCCCAAGGGTACGCGTGCAGAGCAGCAGTGCCACAAAATTATAAACAGTTCGGTTCAGTTCCTACAAGTAACACAAACATGTACTAGTTACAGATAGGTAGCCGTGTTGGTCTGCCATAGTCAAAACAAAAAAAAATTTTTCCTTCCAGTAGCACCTTAAAGACCAACTAAGTTAGTTCTTGGTATGAGCTTTCGTGTGCATGCACACTGAGTGTATCTGAAGTAGTGTGCATGCACACGAAAGCTCATACCAAGAACTAACTTAGTTGGTCTTTAAGGTGCTACTGGAAGACAAACATGTACTGTATAACTAGCAACAGATTAGGCATTTCTCTCTCTCCCAGGAGGGAATCCTATGTCAGGGAATGAAAGTAATAGTGGGTTATGCCCACACCAAACCCACAAGCGGCGGGAAATTTCAGGGGTGCCAGTGCACCCCTTGAGTGCAGTTTCCTCTGAATGAAGGTCTCTGTGGTGTCTTTGTGATATATGATTTTATATGCAGGATAAGCATAACATGAGAAGGGCTCACAGCACTAACACTCCAACAGATCTTGATCCTCCATTAGGTTTTGGGGTAGGTTCTCAGAGAGAACAAAATCAGGCCTCTGTGCAGGGTAAGCCTGGCTTTTCTTCTTTCATACTCATCCATAGCCAAGGGAGAGGAAGGGGGGCTTGAGCCCTGATTTCTCAATGGCTCTCCTTCAAGAATTTCCTGTCCATTGAGATATATCTCCTTCACAAAGGAAGGTCACTGAGATTGTGCCAAGGGCATCAAGGTAACCTTTAGCAGTTGTGTTTGTTACATTGGCTCTCTCCTGACCAAACCTCATAAATCCTTGGTTGAGCATCCAAGACAAATAATCTGTCTGGGTCAATGCTCTCTCATTAACTGGATTCAGGCTTTTAACCTCACTCTGATCCTGTTTTCTTCTAAGCTGGTGCCACCTGTTCTATCTATCTAGCTTGCAAAGCTTGAAGCCTTGCCTGCCTTCTGCTTCTTATCTCTGCTATTTTTCTTTCTTCCTGTGTTCACAAGACACACATTAGGGAAATGGCTGGAGATGCACAGCTTTGCAATATGCAGAGATGCCATTCAAGTTATATCCAACAAAACCTGGCATGTCTCAGACTTAATTAAGTTACCCTTTCCCATGGGGGAGGGCATGGGCTTTCCCCACACACCTTAAAAAGCAAGAGAGGCAAAAAAGAATTTCAGAGAGGCGATGACCTTTACTGGAAAGCTAGAGGAACAATCTGAAAGTGCTGAGAATTGGGGCGGGGGGGGGGGAGCTTCACAGTTGTCATTGGTTATGTTTAAATGATGCTTACTTTGGCATGTCACTTCCAGCCCTGAGGATGGATCCCTCTTGGCCACCTGTTGTTCACTATACAGAGTCAGACCCTTCCATGCCAGGAGGAAAGCAGGGCTGGCAAGAACCCATTCAGAGTCTTTGAATGGTTACCTAAGGCAAGAATTTTAATCTTCAACAAAGACCTGGTCAGAATCTGGATTTCCTAAGGAGGTATTTCATCCCATACTGTGCAAGAATTAGGTGGATGCTGACAGCTGTCTTGTGAGTTTCTTCTGCTTGAATGTATACGGTTGTGTCCTGGTGTGCATAGGTACCAAGGCAGGTACCAGGTGTGAGGGGGACCCTGGCAACAGGCATCCAGTGGACCTACCCAGTGTCGCCCCCCACTGCACTGGTGGTGGCAGCTGCACTACAATCTGCAGCAAGCACCTGCGAGCCACTTGCCATTTTGAAATTCCCACAATGCCCTGATGCAGCCTCACTCCAGGGCATTATGGGCAGGGCTTTTCTTCAGGGGGAACTCACAGGAACTCAGTTCCGGCACATCTCAGGTGGGCACCATTGCCCTTATAAGAGAATGAGGGAGGTGCTTGTGGTGAGTTCCAGCACCTCTAGAAAAATAGCACTGGGTATGGGGGTGCCAAAATAGAGGTTGCCGTGCCTGCATACCAGAGACGCCACAGCAAAGGCAGGTGGGAGAGCCCTCTGCAGTGCCAGACAGTGCTGATGGAAAATGAGCCAACTGGATGCCTCTCTTGTTTTTCATGCAGAAAAGCAACAACAAGAACAGAAAAAGCAGGAGATGTTTGTGGGTTTAAAAGTTTTGAAAGACTAGTGCTGGGGGTCTTTTTCTAAAGTAGATTTGGGACTATATCTACCTGTCTTTATATCACCCACAACACAAAGAGAGAATATCTGGGCTTCAGAGTGAGAAATAGCAGCTAGGAGTCCAGGACTGAAGTGTTCTTCTGCATTATTCATACAAGGACTCTCTGAGTAGCTTTTGGTAATTCATTGTCTCAGCCTCAGCTTTCCCAGTCTGACAAATGGGAGTAACAAGGAACCAACATCTCAGTGAAATCATTGTTAACCTTAAGGCTAAGTTAGGTTGCAAACCTAAAGTCCAGCACATTCCTCTGCTGTAATTTACTTTCAGAGAAATCTCTTAATATATTCTTGGACTCCTGCTGCTTTGTTTCTGTGTTAAATATTTTAAAGGGTTTCAGTGTGGCCAAAGGGTATGGGTCTGTTGACTTAAATAGGAGTTGTTTGCACAAATCTTCAGTCTGAATTTGTGCCTCAAGTTGATTTATTGCATACAGTTTGCCTAAGGCCATAAAACATTTCCCCCCTGATAAACTAGCTGTCTGTAGAGAAATACAGGCATAGGCTCATTACTGCTGGAGAGATTAACATTCACTTGTCATTTCCTATCTTCTTTTACTATGTTATTTTGGCTTTGAAATGATAGGGATATTTACTGCAGGAAAAGAAAGAAGGCAAGGGAGAAGATTGAGTATGATTTTTTAAAACATCTATGGCTACAGTTCTCAAAACCGCAGTAATATTTAGCATGAATCAAGAGATGTACGGATGGCAAGATGCACTTAAGATCCACTAACCAGATGGTGCAGAACAGTGGTTGTAAATTAGAGCCAAGCACCTGCTTGAAATCTCCCCTCCTCCCCGGTGAGCTCACTGAGACTGTAATCTAGTTCTTGTTGGCATCCGTCTGTCTTGAGAGACAATGGAGTGCACCTCCAGGGGTGAAGTCAAACCGCTGTGTTAGCAGCACCCAAGTGACCTCTCCGTGGTGCAAGCCAGGGCAGTGTATACGGAGGCCTTGGGCTGCCCAGATAACAAGACCCCCCTCTTGGCATCACTGATGTGGTCCAAAGAAAAGCAGAGGAAGACATCTGGCACCAACCTGGCTACAGGAGTTGCTGGAAGGAGGTATGCAAGGTGCCATCCAAATGTCTTAGGGACTCCACTCTGGATTTGTGTAGGGTTTGCTCCCTAGCCTTTTCTTCCCCCAAAGATCCCCCAGGAGCAATTCCTGGGGGCTGTAGGGACTTCAGCCCTCTCAATAAAATATTTGAGGGGGCCGGGCCCCCACAGAGTTGATGGGCATTCCCATTCAAATGATGTTTGTGCACTGTATCATGTGATCAGTTATGTGAGGCAGGGCTTACCTGGGCCCCCACAATATTTTATTCAAGTTTGCACACCTGCCCTGCAGAGTTTTCCTTTTCCTAGATGGGCTACTTTCCCAGGCTGACAAGCCCCATCTGCCCCATCTACAGCACATGCCGATACCGCCTTCTTGACCATTGGACCCACTATCGATCTCAACCACTCAATCTGCCAGAGCCTGTATTTGCATGTAGGGGAAGTCCTTAACTCACTGAGCATTTGAGAACCATCGGCTACCCTCGTCTGACTTATCTGGCAAGTCAAAGCTAAATTTGTGAAGATTCTGGGGGGAGCTTATTTTTTCCATTACCTGCTCATGTTTTTATAAAGTGAGTCAGATAATCATATCCTTGGAAGAGGCTGTGAAGCAACCACTTGAAAATGCTTCAAATTGCATCCGCTAGGCTGCAGATGTAGCAGATGTCCCGCTGAGAGAAATTGTGGCATTCTTTCCTGTGACTCTACAACAAGAACGAAACCTCTCTTTATGCTAGTAAATAACAACATTCTCTGGCCATTTGTCTAAAGCCAATCATGTGTGAAATGAGGCTAAATGTTAAAAGTTACTGGCAACAAAAGATGTTCGGACTCAAACATCTGCACAATGCATTGCAGTGTTTTCTAGGTGGCTGATGGTAGAGTGGTGGCTTCCAATAAAACCAAAGTGCAGAGAGAGAGAGAGAGAGAGAGAGAGAGAGAGAGAGAAATTACAGATTTCAGGAAGGGGACAAAATTCCAAACTTGGTTTAAGAAATATATTCAATAATACATTGCTTTGAAGTTAAAGAGATGTGTTGTAGTTACTCTTACCTAATAATAATAATAATAATAATAATAATAATAATAATAATAATAATTTATTATTCATTCCCTGCCCATATAACTGGGTTTCCCAGAATAACTGCAGGAATGTTATTAAGTCAGGTCAACAAACATTCTTTTTTTAAAAAAAGCAAAGGCATTGTACCTTTGACAAAGGGTGTCTTCCACGACAATAGTCATTTAGTATTTAGACCCAATGAGTGGTCCAAAAATACTGATGTTTCTGGGGAATAATCACACATGGTCCATGAGAAGGTATGATAGCTTCACTCTGCCACCTCTAAATGATTCACCTTAGAGCAGGGCCAGGAAATCTGTGGCCCTCCAGATGTTGTTGTTGTTGTTGTTGTTGTTGTTGTTGAGTCGTTTAGTCGTGTCCGACTCTTCATGACCCCATGGACCAGAGCACGCCAGGCACTCCTGTCTTCCACTGCCTCCCGCAGTTTGGTCAAACTCATGCTGGTAGCTTCGAGAACACTGTCCAACCATCTCCTCCTCTGTCGTCCCCTTCTCCTTGTGCCCTCAATCTTTCACAGCAGCAGGGTCTTTTCCAGGGAGTCTTCTCTTCTCATGAGGTGGCCAAAGTATTGGAGCCTCAGCTTCAGGATCTGTCCTTCCAGTGAGCACTCAGGGCTGATTTCCTTAGGAATAGATAGGTTTGATCTTCTTGCAGTCCATGGGACTCTCAGGAGTCTCCTCCAGCACCATAATTCGAAAGCATCAATTCTTCAGCGATCAGCCTTCTTTATGATCCCGCTCTCACGTCTATACATCAGACTGCAACTTCCACCATCCATGATTATTGGCCATTAGTCTTACAACATCTGGAGGGCCACAGGTTCCCCATCCCTGTCGTACGCACAGGCATGGAGTGTGTGAGTATCTGAATGAGTGAATGAGAGATACAAAAAGTCACATTTCTAAGGGAGAAGCTGTAAAGATCCACAAATGTAACATTTTAATAACACTAATAATAAACAATTGAAATTGTTTCCCCCACCTTTTTGGGGTTAACTCCCATGATACTAGCCTATTGTTAAAGTTACAGGGCTGTGAAAATTTAGCAGCACACCTTCTTCATTCTAAGTGTTATGTGGGAATTCACAGGTCTCTCATGTAGTGAGAGATCCATGGGCAACATGGAGAGATCCTTTAGTCCTAATACTCAGAGAAGAATATTTTTTTTTAAAGCACTAGTCCCAGACAGCCATTGCATATTTATATTCTTTTAATGTTCAATAGCCACAAATTGGCATGGGTTTAGTTATGGGAACTGAAGTGTCTCCTTGCGGTAGAGTTGCTCAGATAATATAATCAATAAATACACAAGTATTTTTGCAAATAAAGTGCTTGCTTTTGGCTTGCTGTGATTCGTGTGGTCATATTATCTGTTACTCATTAACATTTGGACTACTGCTGGGAATTTGTGAAGTTATTAATGAATCCCAGATCCACCACAAGTTTAAGACTGCATGTGTATTCTTTAAAGTCAAACCAGACATGTTCTTTTATTTAGGCAACCCTTTGCTTATTGCCCTGGAACAATCAAAATATATCTATGAAAGCCTGCTAATAAAGTGGGCACAATCGACTGGGGACATTACATGAAAAAAATGAGTGCTTTTAATTGAGTCTTGTTTAGGGCAGATCAGGTATGCCCAATATCATTAAAGGGCAGGAGAAAATAATAAGAATAAGAATAAGAATAACTTAAGTGTTGTTTTGCAGGAGCAATCCATAAAGCAAATAAAAATATATGCAAAATGATGAATTCCAATATATCAGCCACTTGCATGAATTCAGAGTACCTGAAGTCTGATTTTATGATTATCTGGTCCCATTTCTATCTAGCTTCAGAAACATAGGAAGCTACCTTATACCGAGTCCAACTGTTGGCCCATCCAACTCAATATTTTAGCCCTGACTAAGTTGCCTGGCAATAGATTTCTGACATGTCTGGAAAATCTCTAGGTTTTAGACTGGGAATATGCCAGAGGCTAAACCTGGGATAATCTGCAAGCAAAGCAGATGTTCTATGACTGAGATATTCCTCTTCCATTTGGAGTTTGGCACCAAAATGAGTTTGGTCACCCTGGTTGATGACCTTTTGTTGGAGAGGGACAGAGGAAGTGCCACCGCATTCAGTCTCCTTGAACTCTTGGTGATTACATTTTTTAGGTGCCAGTGAAAAGCATATCTATTTATTGCTTTGGGTTGCCTTGACCAACAAATTTAATAAATAATAATAATTTTAATCCAGGTCTTTGGTAGGAAGGGGTCATAAGAAGGTGTACTAGGTGGAGGTGTATTGACAAAGAAATTCATTATTATATGCTGTGAACTTAATTTTTGTTGTTGTTGTTATTTAATGGTTGTTACTGTATGTTTTGGTTTTATTGAAACCCACCCTGAGATCACCGTGTGATGAAGGATGGAATATAAATTCAACAAACAAATAAATGTTGTTCAGTCAGTAGTTCATTGTATTAGATTCAAGTAAATAATTGTGCAGGTAGAATGAGGTCCGCTAGTACAAAGGGACTTTCCTTCCCCCCACCCACCCCTGTTCATGCCCCAAATTTGCTCTGGATGGCTAAGGAAAAGCCCAGAACAGATTGGAGGAAGTGGAAGGAGAGGGGGAGAACATTCCATTGTGCATGGAGAAAACCTTGTGCTAATGAAACATTCCACTTAGCGTTTTTTTGAATGCAAACCTGAACTGTCTAAATGAAGAGTAGAATATTGTGATATTCGTGCCTGCAGAAAGCAACCTTTAGCTCTATCGCCCATCACCTGATGAGTGATATGGCTGATGTCTCAGGCACTTTAAAGCACAACACTAGGCTCACTCTTTGCAATTACTATGCGGTGCTTTGAAGTCCCAACGTCAGGACTTAAAAGCACCTCCCCACCTGTCAAATTTGGCCTGCAAGGCAAGGATCTGAAAAAGGCTCTGGTCCATGGACCCCCAAAACCTCTCCACCCTGCTCTAGCACCTTACCTTCCATGGCCCAAGTGCTTAATTTATGTGCCTAGCAACACATTGAGCTTTGAGGGTGCCACCTACGCTGCAGGACTTGCCTGCCTGAGCACTCTCTGTATACTGGGCACTGTGAAGCTGAGCAACTTGTCTCATGAATGAGCATACTGCCTGACTAAGCAACTGTGTCCATTCCTTGGTTGCTCCTCTGGAACTTGACCTGTATCTGGCAGCTGCTTCTGGTCCTCTTGATTGTCATTTGGTGTCTTGAAACTTGACATCTGCCTGTTTGACACCAGGCAACTACTTTGGTCACAATTGAACTAAGGATGTGGAACCCAGCCACTGGACCTTGCTCTTTACTGAAGCATGTCATATATAATGAATGGAATTGTGAAGTCTTAGCATGAGTACATCATCACCGGTACCCTTGTTCTGCTGCTAGAACCTGACCTGCACTGCCATTGATGCAAAAATAGTCATTGGTGCTCCTGCATTAGTAGTGGCTCCCCTTGGCCATTTCCATGGGAGAACAATGCTGTGCAATCAGAAAGAGGGGAGCACACCCTTATGTGGTCTCTCCTATTGGTCTTTTCAGTCTCTACTAGCTATAGTTAGGGAAGGGTTGGCATTTCTTTTAAAGTAGGACAGAGCCAATTCTTACATCACCAGTGTGTTTATAAGGGTTCTTTATTCATTTTGCAGCAGAGAAAGCAATGTGCAGATTTATAATCTTCCAGCAGCTGAGAACTGTCAGAAGAATTCATATTCAAAGCACCTAAGGGAAAATCCAGACAGAATCTATCAACAAATTCCCAAAGACATTGGACTCTTTGAAAGAATAATCCACATACTCTTTTGCTATCCTGCTTAGTCAGAGCTACTCTGAAACCTTAAGTTTAAATTCAGGGTTGTTTGGGTCTATGCTATGGGTTGTATAACTCTAAATGTCTGCAGGCCTCAGAGTGCAAGGCGTGGGGACTCTGAGAGCTAGTGTTTATTCCTACTTTGAAAGCTTACTGAATGTTTACAACATTCTAAAAGTTTATGTAGCATTTCCCTTAGTTTTCAAAGCACTTCACATTCATTATCTCAGTAATCCTTATAGCAACATCTCAATATAGTAGGGCAGAACTGGCATACAGTCTTTCAAAATTAATTTGAGTGTATTTCCCTGCTCCCCTCCTCGCTCCACTCAAAAAGTAGCAAGCCATTTAATCTCCACATCCTAACTCTCTTTCCAGCCAAATGGGAGAAAGATGAGGCAATGTCCCTTGCCCCAAACTCGCAAGGCATCCTGAATGACACAGGGGTGGCTCAGCTGGTAGGAATGCCAGTTCACCTCCACTTTGAATAGAGCAAAGGAGGAAAAGAATTCATACATAACCTGCTGAGCAGAACTGGTCCCTCTGCCATCAAATAGACAGATGCTCTTTCCATCAGTCTCCTTCCTTTGTACCGTGTGGAAAGAGGAAGGATAAACATAATGTGATGGTGGCAGCTCTGTGGGTTAAGCTGGGAATGAGGGAATGGCTCTTTTCCTATTCAAGACAAGCTCTTGACTGGGTTACAACCACAAAGCTTGCACAGGTGGCAAGAGGGACTTCCTACATTAGATCAGAAAGGGCAGGTAGCCCCAACAGAGCCATGGAGTTCAACTAAGCATGGAAGAAGTATCATCTCCACACTGAGAACCACTCATATTAAATGCTGCAGGTGGCACACAAGTTCCATGCTCTCCAAAGGATTTGAATGATCCTGGGAGTGTGACCTCCCTTGAGTTACAAAAACACATGAAGGAGGAGGTAGTCAGCTTCCCACACTCTCTGAAGGGACTGCCTGTTTTAGACTATACACAAAGCAAAGCAAGGTCTTTGGGATGTGGTGGACGACCCACAGAGGCAAACGCAGCCTAGAATCCAGGAACTGTCTAGCTAGCTTTTTGACGATCTATTCCATAACTTAAGTGTGAAAACAATATGAGGTTACATTATTTTACGGAGGGTCTGTTTTCTTATGTAGAGCAGTGACCTCTACAAGAGCAAACAGGATCTTTCTGTTTTGTTCCTGGTGGGAATTGCATCAACAAAGGAAATATTGTTGACTTCTCTGAAAAATACAGCCTGGAAATGCAGTTCCAGAACAATTATGGGAAGCTGTTCTAAAGCATGTCCTCTTTAGCATGCAGAGAGGGAAATGCTTGTCTTTTAATTTGAAGTTCAAAGATGGGACATTGTGAAGTTCCTGAAACTGGCTTCTACTTGAGATATACCTATGGAACTCGAAAGAAGACAATTTGTTTGGAGGAACTGATATTCACCATTCGTTTTAAATAGCCATGTCAATGATAAAAAGGAAACTGTTCAGTAAGGAACCTCTGCGAATCTGGCAGATAAATCTCTTCTGAAAAGTTGTTAAACATGAAGCAATGAAGCTTGCAGAGACAGACTCCAGAAATCACTCTGTCACTGCCACACTACATATCAGACTTAAAATTTGCATTGGGTTTCTGCATTTCACATGGGGCCTTACTCATTTAGCAGATCACTGTCATGGAAACTGTGTGAAGCATGAAAATATTCATTCCTGTCAATAACAGTTCACTATATTAAAATAAGATCTCACAGTCTCCCCATAAATACCTTAACAAAGCAAGCACACTAACATGATCAGTCTACAGAAGTTCAATGAAAGATTTTTGCAAAGTGCAAAGGATTTGAAGCAACATGTAATCACCTGAATTCATTCCATGTTAGATTCAAGGTAAAACTGAATAATTTACAACTGTCCCTCAAAATCTGTTCTAGATTAAATTTTTTTAGAAAAACAAACAAACACCAAACATGTACTCCAAAGTCACAATACAATTTGGTCCACTGCCATAATACCCCAGAATGATCACTCCAACGCACTTCTGGAATCTTGCCTTATGCCTTTGTTCCTGGCTTCTGGTTATAAAGCTGAAAAAAATATGTTTGGTTAAAAGGTTTGTTCCTGGTTTACCACAACAGAAAAAACAAAGCATGTCTGGCATGGAAAACAATGCTTCCATCTTTTGAAGAAAGAGTGGGAACCATTAATGTTGCTTTCTACAAGAATGATTTGTTGGCTTTTTGCATTTGGTTTTCTCTTTTAACATCCATGTCTGGCAGCCATGCACCTGGCCTGTACCTAAAACACCTGTGTCCTTTACCATTAGTTGTAACGTGACATTTGGGAATCAGAAATGCATGACTCAAGCTGCAACCCTAAACACGCTTACCTGGGAGTAATCCCCACTGAACCCAGTAAGCTTTGTTTCTAAGCAGTTACACAGAAACAAATTGCAAGTGTCTAAAGAGTTCTTAAATTCTAAAAACACAGTAGCATGGGGGCTAAGACTGTGGGTGATGGAAAAGAAAGTGTATCAGTGAACAGCAGCTAGATTTGGTCCTGGATAGTCAGTGCTGAACTGACAGCCCTAAAATGAGAGATGCGGGAGGTGTGATCCTCCTTGATCTCTTGATGGCTTTTGATAGCATTTCCATAGTATTCTTCTGGAGCTTCTTCATGGATGGTCCTGCTCCTGCCTCCTAAACATCTATTCCATACAAGGTTGAAATGTGCACACTGACAAGTCAACAGGGTGGGAACTTACATATGCTATCCCTTCAGGAATAGGTTCCTAGCTTCAGCACACTCTTGAATCTGGCTTTTTGCCTGAGTAAACATGTGCTGTTGGCTGTGAAAAGAAGCTCTTTTGAATACCTGTGGTTTGTGTGCCACTGGCTACCATTCTTGGTGAAGGTAAATCTTACCACAGTTATGCATGCATGGGTAACTTCCAGGTTAGACTTCAGTAACATATTCTACATTGCATTATCCTTGGAAAGTGTCTGGAAACTTTAGATGGTAGAAAATGCAGCCTGTATTTCAGTGGTCATCCACTGGAAGCACAGTCTAGCCTTTCTTTGGTCTCTGCATCTTTGGACTCAGATGACTGTCACGTTCCTCTGGGACTGTGAGCACTTAAAATCCTTTGGAATGAGAGATTAGAATCCGGGCTCTATCAAGCGGAGATATACAAGCCTCCAATAGAGTTATTACTTCCCTAGTCCTCTTCCTCTATTCACAAATCCAGCTCCTTGTCAGTAGAAGTTTGTTTACAAAGCCAAACATATTTATTTATTTATTTAATAAAAATAAATAAATTTGCTTTTCTGATAACATTCCCCATCAACAAAGCATAAACAAAGAAACAAAGAAAAACAAATAAATATTTTTTTTGAAAAAACAGCCAACGAAAAACGACTGGCATATTAAACTGTTAGAATATGCAGAGTTAGCAGAAATGACCGCTAGAATAAGAAACCAAAATGATGAAAGATGTAACGAGGACTAGACACTATTTATAGAATATATAGAAAATTATTACAGTGGTACCTCGGGTTAAGAACTTACTTCGTTCTGGAGGTCCATTCTTAACCTGAAACTGTTCTTAACCTGAGGTACCACTTTAGCTAATGGGGCCTCCCACTGCTGCCGTGCCGCCACCGCAGGATTTCTGTTCTCACCCTGAAGCTAAGTTCTTAACCCAAGGTACTATTTCTGGGTTAGCGGAGTCTGTAACCTGAAGCGTATGTAACCTGAAGCATATGTAACCCGAGGTACCACTGTATAAGCAAACAATTTACCTAGCAGGATAGTAACATTTTCAGCAGAGTAAGAAATAAATAAAGTATATAAAAGTGGTTGCAATAGATGGGGTGAACTAAAAAAACACAAGGAAAAGAGGGGTTGAAAGGAACCATGGAAAGAGAGGATAGGAAGTCAAGGAATGTTTTCAGATTTTTTGTTGATTCTTTTAAATCTTTGAAAGGAAACATTTTTCTTTGTTGTATTGTTTTTGTTTATGCTTTGTTGATGATAAATTTCTATTTAAAGGACTACAGTTATCCCAGAAGTTCTTTCTCCCCTGTATTACACAACCTGTTCTTATCTGCAATCCATTTGAATGCTGATTTAAGGTTTATTCGCTGATACATTAAGGCAGCATTTCTACATTCCTACTGGGCAACAGCAGAGATGGAATGAGTCATGTTTACTTTGACAAGTTGTGAGAGGATAGGAATCTTGAAGATCTTAGGGTTGGCTTTTTAGATAATATTTTGACAATTGCAAATGCTTCTTTCAAGGAATAGCTTAGTGAACTCCCAAGAACTTGAAGCATCACTGGGGGCCATTTTTTGGAATAGATGTCAGCCAAGGGTTATCTATGTTAACAACTGTGTAAATGATGAAGATTAAAAAGAAAGCAAACAGCACTTCAGTGAATACACATTACAGTTGTACCTCGGAAGTTGAACAGAATCTGCTCCAGAAGTCCGTTCGACTTCCCCAACATTCGGAAACCAAAGCGTGCAGGAAGCTCCTGCAGCCAATTGGAAGTCGCGGAAGCCCCATCAGATGTTTGGCTTCCAAAAATAGTTCGCAAACCAGAACACTGTCAGCATCGCCCTTGAGCCAGTGTCACCAACTGGACTCATCCACTTCAGCCCCGACTGGGCTAGGCGAGCTGGGTAGCACTTCCAGAGACCACCTTCTGCACAGGAACAGGTCAAAGTGCTGTGGACTCACAACTTAGAGTTGTGAGCACCGGATTCACTCCCACAAGAAGACAGTCGTCGCACAGCAGAGTATAGCAGAGTATAGCAGAGTATAAACGACTTGGAGAGCAGCTCTGTAGAATAACTTCTTTATTCTATCTACAACTATCATACAAGCTATATACAGAGCTAAATGAGGTCTAAGCATAAAGAATGCTGCACTGCACTGAGTGTCTGCAGCTGCTCTTAGCAGCAACCTTATCTATACACACGATCTCTAACACTCAGTCTCTCTCTCTCCAACACACTGACTGACTGACTGACTCTTTGATGTGGTGCTGGAGTGGAATAAGTAGAGAGCAGAACACTGCTCCTCCTCTCTGGAGAATCAGCAGACTCATCAGGAGATTCTTGGATATGGGAGGGGTGAAATCTCCTCAAACACTCACTTCCAAGTTTGCGGCATTCGGGAGCCAAAACGTTTGAGAACTAAGCTGTTCGAAAACCAATACAATGACTGTATTGCAGTTTGGGTTGACTTAATGATAAGCTATAAACTCACAGAAGTAACACAAAAGCAGCAGCAGCAGCAATCTTGACCACATGGTCATGTCTGCATAGAATGTTTTTGATTGCCTTCACCCAGCCCTTACAGCCAACTGCACCCATGCAAGCATGACCTTGCCATCACCTCACCCTTTTGGTACATGGCAGTGATGCCCCTGCTGAGGAGTTATTGCTGTGGCTCATGTTCACAAGTTGATGGTATGCATACTCAGTCATCTGAAGTACTAAGGAGTATTTCCAAAGCAGTCAGGGGTGTGAGTGCCCTTTCTTTCTTTCTTTCTTTCTTTCTTTCTTTCTTTCTCTCTCTCTCTCTCTCTCTCTCTTTCTTTCTTTCTTTCTTTCTTTCTTTCTTTCTTTGAATCATCTCATCAGCGACCTGCACTCTGGAGCCTTTCCAGGTGCCCAAAGAAAGTCCAGGGGAAGACATGAGGGAACTCACCCCATGAAGCTTTTTTCAGGTAAGGAAGTGCAGGCAGTCAGGGAAGCTACAGAGTACTGGAGAAATGTTTACTAGAAAGAAAAACATAGTACCACAAGTTGAATTTAGGTATCTAGTGATTTTGGACACAGTGTGACCAGTTAGGAGCCTGGACTATTCATATATATATATATATGCACTTCCATAATTACTTTGACATGATATTTTTTCACAACCAAGTAGCCATGAATCATAGCCAGCTTCAAACTCAGGAAAGCTGCTACCAGCTGACACCTTTCTTGAAATCCTGGCAGCAAGAGTTCCTACTGAAACACAATCAAACTGATGTAGATATATGCATACCTCTCTTAATGAACTCAGGTGGCTTTCCAGCCATGTCACGTAAATTAAATCAGCAGTGAAATGTTTTCAAGTAGCCTGAGGCTTTCTGTCAGTGGTGCTGCAAGTATTTCTGAATAACTTAGGGCAAAGCAATGAAACTGTGAAACAAAAAGTGAGAAATGCTTAAGAAATAAATGAATGCATGTAAAGAATAAAATAATCCAATAGTAGTTTTCTAACTAGTGCACTGCTCAAGCTTAGGTGTTAATTGCTGTAGCAAGTGGGGCCTAAAACTAAACTATGATAGGAAAAGAGCATAGTCTTCCCTAAGTAAACATTAGACTGCAACTCTATATCCCTTACCTAGAAGTGAATCCCATTGAACTCAGTTGTGTTTGCTTCTGGGGAGAAAGTTATATGATTGTGATGTTAACGAGCATAATGTTCTCTCTGAGAGAAAGACCAAAAAACTGAGATGAACATTACTTAATATGCAGATGAAACACAGGCTGTTGTCTAGGACCTCTGGCAAAAGCCAAGAAGGGGCCATATAATGCTATCTCACTAATGGGTGGAGAGTTCACAGTTCCACAGTGATATACCTAATCTGAAGCTGACTCAAGACAGTCAGCAAAAGGCAGCAGTTTTGATATTAGTGACTTTTAGATGGTGATTGTGAAAGCAGCCCTAACTTAGTCTATTGCCATTGCATATTTTTAGAACCAAAAAACTCTTTGATGGTTTTAAACATTCTTTCCATAGCAGTTTCTACTGCGCTTGACATTCTTTCCATTCTCGACCCTAACACATCATGGCCTTAGGATTTCCTTCCACCAGTGTTACGATGTTGAATAAATGGATCAGAAATTCTTGGTCTTTCATTCAAGAATGGACTATGTCTTCGAAGAAAAACACATGGGATGTGTTTACAGTTGCTACCATTGCAGATTTGCTGTCCTTAAGCATCTCTTTAAAGTGCACTATATTGTAGTCATTCCTTGCTACATTTATTTTCTTTTAATCTGAAGGATTCCTTTATCCATAAAACTCCAAACATCAAGCGTGGGAATAAATATATTCCCCCCATTTGTGCATATTAAATTAGACCTCATTCTTCCCTTTCACTGCTTTTAAGATTTTGAATATTACGCCCTCCTCCTCCTTCTTCATTCGTCCAACTCTCTGATATTTGTCTCACATTTAAGATGGCAAAATATTGGTTGTTGGAACAAAGACATAGTGCTCTGCTGCCTCTGTTTTATGTAACGGGTACTCTATGAACCCTCTGTTAGGTGAGTGTTAAGATGCTGTCATATTTTGAAGGAAAATTAAATCCCTTGGTATTCTTTATTTTCCATTGATCATTCTTATCACACCATCTCCTGTATATATTACATAATTGGCTTTAGACTTCAGGATTTTGACCATACAAGGAGGGAGTCAGGTATACTTTCCAATAAGCCAAAGTTTTGCATAGATCACATTGGCATCTATACAGAAGTCCTTGCAAAGCAGCCCCAAACATAAGATGAGTAGGAAAGGAGGGATAGGAAGTTCAGAAGTGCTTGGCCTGCTAGTGAGTTTGTGGATCTCTAAATAAGGACCTGTATCACATATGAAACCAGGGATGATGGGTCAAGGAATTATTCCATGTGTGGGATGTGGCCTCTGTACTAGATTTGAGACATTATGTAGTTGCAAATACTCAGCTTTGTGTCTTCATAGAGACATCAGGTGAGGCGGTAGAAAAGATGAATAGCTGTCTAGTTTTAGTGGTGGGCTGGAGGAGCACCAATAAAATGAAGATTAATACAGAGGCACCATCGGTAGATGGTTCCCAGGTCTGGGAAACCAAGGCTCAGTTTGGTCTCATCTTTGATAGAATTCTGCCCTCAAAATGATTTTTCACTCATTCTTTCTGGCAACAGGAAAAAACCCACTACATCTTTATATGTAGAAAAAAATGTTTAATTCTGCTGGACTGTTTTTCATCACTGGAGTATGAACAGATGGTGTTAAGTTTTCGCCGCCCCCAAATGCTTTTCTTTGCACTCAAGTTTCTGAGAAGTGGTTTGTTTAAAAATTTTAGGGGCTTGCTTCTAAGTGACAATGGGCGCCTGTTAAAACCAGCCTAGATATTTAGTTTCAGATTAAGGATGTATTTAAACATTCAGCTGTATATAGCATGTTTTATTGGCGGGCGATAGCTTATAGTTTCATCAGCTTCCAGTCTGCACAGCTTCCCTTTTCTTTTTCTCTTCTTGCTTGTGTTGTTTTTGACGAACAAATGGAATGTAGAGTCATTGCTGACTGCTTGCTTGCATGCATAAGGGACATGAAACGTAAAAATGCTGATTGAGAAGCTGGATCCATTGAAGAAAATGGGACCGAGGTTTCATTCGCTGGCAGTGGGTTGCTTATTGTAATGTGCAGTACTAACCATAATTGAAAGGAAGCTGCTTTGACATTCATGGGACTTATTTAAAGGTAAGCATGGATAAGGCTGCCCTGTAAAATCTTAGCCTTGGAAATGTATACTAGAAGGCCTACATCTATGCACACTTTCTGTGAACTGAAAAGTTAAACACGCCTTTCTTCTACGTACTTGCACTGGCTCATTGTTGGTGCTCTGCAGGTCCCTGGTTGTACTGTGCCCACTGTCTCCTTCTGGGAGGGCCCATACCTTTGGCCCCCTTCAAGGGGGTGGAGCAAACATCCTATGAATGAAGGTTGCAGCGTTTAGGTTTTTTAAGGCTACAGAAAGGGCAAGCAAGAGGTGATATGATAGAAGTGTATGCATGGCATGGAGAAAGTGGGTGGAGAAAGGATTATCTCCCTCTCTTCTAACCCTGGAACTTATGGATACCGCATGAAGCTGAATGTTGGAAGATTCAGGACAGATAAAAGAAGGCACTTCTTCACACAGCAGATAGTTAAACTATGCAACTCACTCCCACAGGAGGCTGCGATGCCCATCAACCTGGATGGGTTTAAAAGAAGATGATGATGAAACGTTGGCAGCATTAAGATAAATTCAGCAGTGTAAAGAAGTTTTGATGTATGTAATAATGGAATTCTGTTCCATTATCGGGCCTGTATACCTGAAGGAGAGTCTCCACCCCCATCGTTCAGCCCAGACACTGACATCCAGTGCTGAGGGCCTTCTGGCGGTTCCCTCACTGTGAGAAGCGAAGTTACAGGGAACCAGGCAGAGGGCCTTCTCGGTAGTGGCACCTGCCCTGTGGAACGCCCTCCCATCAGATGTCAAAGAAATACGGTAAGTAACTATCCTACTTTTAAAAGACATCTGAAGGCCGCCCTGCTTAGGGAAGTTTTTAATATTTAATGCTATATTGTTTTTAATATTCGATTGGGAGCCACCCAAAGTGGCTGGGGAAACTCAACCAGATGGGTGGGGTATAAATAATAAATTATATTATTATTATTATTACTATTATTATTATTAGATTGAATGGTTTAGTTTTTGTAAAATATGCAGGGATTTATGATATGCAAAATGAACCATGGAAAGAGAAGGGAAGTCATTGATATTTTAAGGATATTTAAATGAGTATTTTAAATGGTAAAACAGAAAATTTAATTAAAATTATATTTATATTAAAAAATAAAATATGATGATGATGATGATGATGATACAAATTCATGGAGACTAAGGCAATCATTGTCTACTAGCCATGTTGGTTATGCTCTACCTCCATTGTCAAAGGCAGTATGCTTCTGAATACCAGATGCTGGAAGTCACAGGAAGAGAGAGCATTGTTGTACTCAGGTCTCGCTTGCAGGATTGCCACAGGCATTTGGTTGTTCACTCTGAAAACAGGATGCTGGGCTAGATGGGCCTTTGGTCTGAGTCAACAAGGCTCTTCTGACACTCTTAAACTTTGCATTATGTTGAGCAATGTTGCAGAAGCGCATCTGGTGAAGATGGCTGATTGCAACGTAGCACACAAACCAACCATGCCACGCCATTCCAGATCAGTATTCAGCAGGTTTAAAGCATCTGTGCAGCCTAAATTCTAATAGTGTCAGAATTTGTAGAATGCTCTTTTTAAAAACAAAAAACTTCAGCTTCATCATCAGAAAAAGAAATATATTTTTCTTGCTGTTGTTTTGATTGTCCACCAAAATGAAAGCATTGTTTGTCAGACTCTTGCATTAGAAAGATGTCTGCAGTCTTGTTTGTTTTTATTTCGATCTCTCTCCTCCCGCAGCCTTACCTGCTGATCTAAGCATCTTTTCAGATGTCAGTGTTAGGCCACCATAATTACTGTAAATTCAGACATGGACAAAGACAAACTGGCCTTTATTCTGAAATACAAATTTGCTTACTAAGTCACCAGGACTACATTTCAAAATCACTTTCCCGAGAACTTCTTTAATCGCAAGCCAGAGAATAAACAATACCAATAGGGAAGATTTGTCTCTGTGCTTAACATAAGAGCATGCCAGCCAAATGATTCGACAAATGTGAATCAGTGCTAAGACTACAAAATCCTCCAGCTCTGCTTAATTTTCATAAAACCATACTTCTCCAGGAAACTCTGAAATGAAGTCAGGAATCAGGGGCTCATGATCTGATGTTTCCAAAGCCGTCATTAAAATTATATGGCTCCGGAATTCAAATCAACATGACTATGGCAGTCCTCTTCTGTGAGAACTCTGGTTACATATACTGACATCATCTGAATCTTAGTCAAGTAACAAAAGACTCCCCCACTTCTGCCACACTCAGTTGTATCCTGTTTTTCACCTGCTACAGGTACATACACACAAAAATCAAGCAAGCATTTTCAAACAATTCTTTTCGCCAGGAACGTTATTAAGGTCTGCAATAAACTTTCAGTCCATTGTGTACATTTTACTGCCACAACTAAAAAGCCAGGCCATAAAATGTGACAGCGTGCAGAATGCTTTATTGATTACACTTCCAATAGTTTGTTCAGCCTTCTTTACTTACTCCTTGGATCGCTACCATCCATTTTATGGCCCCTTTGCAATTCTGTTACTATCTTTGGGGAAGATTTCAAGCAAACTAACAGTTGAAAAAGGGAATATTTTGCAATGCAGTTCACTTGCTGGAATCCTCTACTTTTGTCTTTTGTTAAAGGCTGGCCAAGAACACTTACACAGAGATGATGTGAGAGAAAGAGAAGTATGCAGAGAAATCACGTCTGTTCTTTGCCAGTGCCTGGGGCGCACATGCCGGGCAGCACCGGGGGGTAGGGCACAGAGGTTGAACAAAGCCCGCTGTGCCAGCCCAGCCCTCACCACTGATGCCACTAGGTGGGCATGGCACACAGAGGGTTCACAGGACTATACTGGTCACTTTAATCTTCTCCAAACAGGGTCACAATTGGCATACCAATCTAAGATGTTATAGGTCCCTCCTAGTCACTGCCACAAGTGGTTTCCTCCAACAGTTCTGAGTCCAATAGAACCCCAATCTCCATACTTTGTTTTTCACAGGGAGTGCAACTCTTTCTAGGACTTGTTGCAAATCTCCATCTGGGTCAGACACTTTCTCCACACACAGCACCTCCATGTTTGTCTAGATAATGTTTCAACTCGTTCACCCTCATTCACATCAAAACCACCCCCAGACATCAGTTCAAGAATTCCATGGCCTTCCTAGAATAAGCACATACAAACAAGAGGTAAAGCTGTGTGTTGTCCACATAGTGGAAACACTTCAGCCCCAATCTCCAGATGGTGATTCTCCTCAGTGGTTTCATGAGTGGAATAACATGGGGGGGCAGGGGGGCATAGAATGAAGACATTTCTGTGTCCCTAAAATGGTTGTGTGCTCTCTCACCTAGAAAAGTTGTTCCAATTTCTGTTCCAGTTGGTGAGCTGAGCTTTGTTGATCTTGAGACAAGAGGGTGAAATATGTGCAAAGGTTGTTTTGGTTCCTGGGCTGGGTGGTATGTTCCTGGCTCGGGTGAGGCACAGAGATGGGGAGAGGAGTGGAGAGTGTTTCAGCTTAGAAGTCTGAGTCTGTTTAGTTGCACATTTAAGTGCCTAGCTTGTTTAATCTGCTGTGTTCTTGAAGCATTTGACGCACCTATAAATGTTGCGATGCAGACTGTTTTGGAAAGAGCATTTCTTTGTAACCCACCCCTTGGGATATGTTGGGATCAAAATCTGAATGAATGAATGAATGAAAACGTACCACAGGAAGGTCCCACGCTATAGCACGGTATTGTCCATTATGGTGAGATAAGGAGATGTAGGTTGTCTAAATATTTCCTGGAGTTAAACTTTTGTGAAATGAATTAGCACAAAAGCACATGAGACTCAACAAGATCTGATAAAGCCCATGTGACTTTCTAGGCACATAATCTGATTACTCGTTTAAGCACTTGCACAGTTCATTAGAAACCCAGTAGGAAACCACATCACTGCCGGTCCTGGACTGACTAAACATACAGTACTTGATGCATGGGCTCTTAGACACTAGTCTACCTTCTTCTTTAAAGCACCTCTTCCCTTTTCAATAAAGCTACTGAATAAGTATTTGTGTGTGTGTATGTGAATAATAAAATCCAAAATTATCTTAAGATGTTTATTCATCTGTTTCCACTTGGGAAGTTGCTATTATTACTACCTTGAACACATGTTTATGCTGATCTAGGGTTGCTTTTTTAAACAACCACTTCTTGAGAACAAATTGCACTGCAATCCTGGCCTTAGTATGACGGGGAGGGAGCTGAATGGGTTTTCCAGTGTACAAAACTGTGGCAATATTCAATAGGACTGCCAATCTGAAAGCACCAAAATTTGCAGGGGTGTGCATAAGAATGACAGTGAAATATACACACACATACAGAGAGAGAGAGAGAGAGAGAGAGAGAGAGAGAAGGATGTTGTGAAGGAAACAATCACTCAGTGCTAGATTTGCTTTCTTTTGTTCCAGGCCATTCAGAATATTTTGTTTTGGAACTGAAGAAGCTTCCAGACTCTCACAATTGATTCAACCACATATGGGCAAATTCAGGTTGCACCATTCAAATTCCTTTAGCATTCTTGCGCTACAAATCTGTCCCGCGCTCCCCACAAAAAAATGGACTTTGTGTGATAAGGAGAATTCACTGGAAAGTCTACGATAACATTACTTGATGCCATGTCATCCAACCACCTTGCAAGCAATCAGAATGTTCAATGAATAACCAACATCATCTACCCTCCCCACAAACTTTGTGCAAACAATTCAGGATGATTGCTGAATGTTCAGGTTATCTGGAGGCGATGTGAGTCAAGGGAAAGTAGCCAAACTGGGTGTTTAGCACAGTAATCCAATATGTCTACTCAGAAGCAAGCCCCATTGAATGGGTAAGTGGGCAAGATTGCCACCTATAGCATTCGTTATTTACTACATGTATATGTCACCTCCCAAACACTCAAGGAGTTTTAGCATCAGCTCTGGCTCCACCCACCACTGGCTTGTGGCCCCAACAACAACAAACAGTGTCCACCCCTTTGTGTGCATTATCAGCTACAAAGCTGTTTCCAGCACATTGGTATTTCATGTACCTGCAACAGAATTACTATGTGTGACTATCACACACGACACTCTTTACATGTTTTCCTCATCTCTCAGTGCCTTTTCTGTGTCTGAAACATGTGATGCGAGACACAAAGTAAGGTATCACTATACTCAGGCATCAGCCTCAGGGTATAAACTTGCTTGCTGGGATCACGGGGTTAAGCAGCAGCTAACCTTTTACATCCCATCGGAAGGAAGAGCCTGCCTTCTTGAGGGACATCCTCAGTCTCCACTTCTGGAACTGGAGGAAAACTGAAGGGCATGGCTTTTCATAAGCACCGGATCCCTTATATGAGAAATGCTTTTGATTCCTGCTCACCCACGTCAGGGTACATCAGATGGTTTTGATAAAACGTGCAAGAGATTAAACTGTCCCTGAAAATGATAAAGGGTTTATAACAGACGGTGTAATAATATTTATAGAAACAACAAAATGCACAAACAGTGTGCAGCATTTGGTCCTAAAAAAAGGAGGCTGGGTTTTGTTAAGAACAGAAGTTTTTTGTTCTCCCAAATCCTTTCTAACCCCAAAGGAAGCTCTCCTCGATTTGCTTTTCGAATGGAAAACATGCAGGGCTCTGAAGGCTGCGCTGCCAGACAAGTTTGCTTACAAAAGCTTAGGAGCATTTCAAATGTTGATGTTTATCACAACAAACATGGAACATGTGCTGCAGGGAGTCTATCCAGGCATGCAATTGCCATGTGCTTTTAAAACCCCACAGGATCCCAAATGTGCATTCTTTCTTTCTCTCTCTCTTTCTTCTTTTTACTGCTCTTTAAAGGCTTGAGAGAAACAGATGTCTATAAAGGTGACAACCATTGTTGATCTAAGAGTGTTTCACCAAATCCATATGCTGCAGGGTTCAGACACCTCCGTTTGAGCTATGCTACGTGATCTCCAATTAACTTCTGAACCCATCTGGCCTCTTCTTGACCATGCTGGGGCAGAAAATAAAACAGGCTTCAGTTCACACTTGTAGGGAAGAATTCCTACACTGAGACCCAGCTGGCTGGCAAATGTCAACATATTCTCAATGGAAGGATGTTTTTCCCCCTCATTGAATGATGTTTTCATTTGCATTGTCAAGCTAATTAAGCCCCAAAGCACAACCCTGGTATTTGCTTAACCCTAGTCTCTTTCTCTTCCCTGTGGGTCAAGGATAACCAATGGGGTGACCTCCAGATGTTGATGGACTACAATCCCCAGCTAGCATAGGTAATGGCCAAGGAAGATGGGAGCTGTAATCCAGCATATCTAGAGGGCATCACTGTGGCTACTCCTGAATTAGTTGTTTGCTAGACGTCTGCTGCTTCTCAAAGGAGACCAGCTCTAATGGGGCCTGAGCTTCTGTGTCCAGCCCTACTGTTAAAGAGAAATAGATTGCTTCTGGCTAAAAGCGAAAATGCATCACAAAAAATGACAAGAAGACATCGATTTGCATAAAATGTGCAGGTCTGATTTATATGTAGATTCGCCCGTCCTTTGTTGCTGCAGCCATGCATCAGTAGCCTTAACTACACTTCCCTCTTAATATACCCATACTGGTACTTTGTATATAGTTTATTATTGGTTATTCATGGTTTAGAATATTTCAGTTCTTGTAATTTTGTAAAAATTGATAGCAGTTCCGTGATTTAAAAAAACAAATCTAAAAGGATCCAATCAAAGAGAACACACATACTGCAGCCAGGACTGCATGCAGATCTTCCTTTAAGAAAAGCCAAAACCTCACAAATTAGCTCTTTATGGTGTGGGAAAGGGTGGTGAACTAATTCAAGTCATTCTACCACTCCCGGAGGGCTGACTGATATCCCTTTAAACAAAGCTGAAATCCTGTTTGCAGCTCTTGAGAAGAAATTCTGTGCGGACAGCACCCATTTTATACATGCAATGTAGTGTCTAGCTATGAATGTAGAAAGGTACAAAGCTCCTTGCTAGAATGGGTCAAATGAATGCTACCCAGCATGCATATAGGTTACTTCACTCAGATGTAATCAATTTTTTTACACACCAATTGTGGTCCAAGCTTGGATTAAACACTTTAAGCAATGTCACATTTCAAATAAACAAATGTGCACATCACCAGTTTAGGAAGGAAATAATAGGGAGAAGTGAAGTTCAGTGTGGCTAGAAAAGGAGGTTGTGACATTTGATGGGTGGGGTGGGGGATGAATTAAACTTTATGAAATTTAGCAAAAATTAAACTAATATTTTGCAAGTTGGGGGAATAGGAAGTCTGTAAAACAGGTAGTCCATGCAGGAAAGAGAAAGTCAGAAAGATTGTGGAGAAAAGGGGAATCATTGCTGGAATGCTATCACTGCATAAACCAACAGACCTACAGGAGTGCGTTGTAAGATTCTGAGTTCTCCTTCCGTGCTGAAACTTCTGCAAGGATTCCAATCCCATAAGAACTGAAAGTCTGGGCATAAATGTTGGTAATTCTTGGAAAACTGAAATGACAAGCCGGGTTCTTTGGCAAAGGATCTAAGTAGGAAGACAGCTGAAGGCTCTGCAGTCAACACAGCACTTGCAGGCTTCCTTTTTATCTGTTCCATATTGCCCACTGATGGGAACCTTGGCTTTGTTTTGATGAAAAGCAGATGCTAGAGGCAGATGTTTGGAGCTCAAAGGAATGAAACACACACTTATGAAAGGCTTCCCTTTTAGGCAACCCCAGCAACAAGCAGAAGGACTGCCCGCCTCCAGTTCCAAACTCTGAAAGTGGCTTTCAGTATTTCTCTGCACTGCGCATGGTCAAACCACGGAACTAACCGCCACAAGGTGAGGTGATGGATGCCAACTTAGATAGCTTTAAAAGAGGATTAGATAAGTGGAGGGAGGACAAGGCCGCCATAGCTAGTTTCTAACTCCACTGGTGGAAGCAGTATGCCTCCGAATGCCAGTTCACAAGTGGGGAAAGTTGCTCTCAGTCCTGGTTTGCCACAGTGAGAACAGGATGTTGGACTAGCTTAGCCTTTGGCCTGATCCAGTAGGGCTCCTATTCTATTCCTATGTTCCTCAGGCCAAAAAGGTAAGTTAAAAGGTCTGAAGCAACGAGAGAGGAAGATAGAAATACTCCACCTCCCACGCTGTTCCTCCATTGTCTCCTTCACCTACCTCTGCTTGGTGCAGGGCAAAGTCCTGCTTGCTTTGTAGGTGGTGCTGGAGGAAGGTGGGCAAAGAACCTTCCGCACCTAGAGCCAGTGTAGTCAATGTGGTGCCTTCCAGATGTTGTTGGACTACAACTCCCATCATCCCCATTCATTGGCCATGCTAGCTTGGGTGAACAACATCTGAAGGGCACCACGCTGGCTACTTAGAGAAGCAAATATATGATCTCTGGGTTGATAGCTGGCAATCTACTTGGGCTGTATCCAAGAAATTATCCTGAGACTGCAAGGATGTCCACTTGTACAATGAGACTTTGTCTCCCTCTTCTTTCCCTGCATGCCTCCTGCACACACACACACAACCAAATTCAATTCCAGCTGAGAAGAAGAACAGATGAGACTGTGTATAGGTGGCAATTCCCTAGAGATATACCTAGCTGAAGTTCAATGGACGCTTCTTCATCCAGCCTCTTCTTTAAAAAAAAAAAAACCTTAAGGAATCTTGACATTTTAAAACTTCTTCTTTCTGCAGCTTTCAGTCAATGCTTAGTGTGTTTGTGGTTGCATGTGTTAAATTCATTAATCCTCCCCTGAATAATGAAGTTCTGGGAAAGTGAAATGGAGATGGTTGTTAGCATTCCTCAGGAAGCTATGCACTTTTATTTGCACATTAGTCCAAATCACAGCAACAGAAGCTGCTGAAGAAACTTGTGCTACTTAACAATAATACAGGGGTGAAAACTATGGTATGTCGTTGTATATATTTGTTCTGTAAACAAATACTGTGCCAGTGGCCTTGCCTCATGGTCCTCAGGAAAGTGGAGCAGTGAGGTCTTCATCAAGCTATAACAGCATTTGCTGAAAAATTACATACAGAAGTTTGTGTGCCAAGTATAAAGTTGATCTGATGGTTTCTCTAAGACTTATATGTTACTGTTTTTTTCATCGATGGTGTCTTGCTTTTTAGCTCTGGTATGAATGCTGTAGGCCAGGCGACCTGTGGTCCTCCAGATGTTGTTGGACTTCAGCCCCCATCAGCCCCAGCCAGCATGGCCAATGATCAGGGATGATGGGAGATGTAGTCTGGAGAGACACGGGTTCCCCATCCCTGCTTTAGGCAGTGGATGAATACAGTCAACTGGATATGAAGTCTCACACTGTGGCAAATTACCATTTGGTGCCTGCTTCTCTGCATTCACTCCAGTTGTGGGCTTCCCATGAGGCATCTTGTTGGCTGCTCTGAGAATAGAATGCTGGTCTAGGCTTGATCTGATTTTCTTACTCATTGTATGCAAAAAACTGAGAATAAAGGTGAAGGTTGTATTGAAAGGCAATTTTTGTTTGTGTCACAGAGAAGCATAGGGAAGTATTTTAGTTCTGCCAACTCTAAATAGGGGTAGAGAACCTTTTTCAGGCCACATTCCCTTGTGAGCAATGTTCTGGGGGCCCCATGCTAAGCTGGCCAGCACCAGGGGCAAAAGCGGGCAGACTAATGGTCTGTCTCTTACTTTTGTCCAGAAGGGAACATTCCAGCCATACATAGGCTGGAGAATTCTTCACATACACTCACCTCACCATCCTCCATCCAGGCAAGCAAGAGGCAATTGTCACAGTTAAGGACTCGAGGAGCGGGTGGAGCAGGACCAGTAATGGATATGAATAGGCGCAAAAAGCTTGTAATGGTCAGCACCAGCCATATTTGAAAGAGGGAACTCCATCCATTCAGTCCCATGAATTAAACACAGCACAGCTACTTATTTACTAGACAGGTGCAATATTCTCTTTCTCAGCCCTGTTTAAGAGTACTTCTGGCTTGCCTGGCTTATTATCATGGAGAAGGAGGCCCTCAAAAAGAGCATTCTTTGTAGCAGAAAAATGCATAACATTATTTGAAGTGGGGGGACACCAATCAGTGGTTCTATCTTCTACAGTAAAACAGTATGAGGTGTATTTCAATTTTATTTTATTTTAATGTTCTGGTAATTCTAATGCAGTATAAGTTAAGACATGAATTGTTAGACATTTCCCTTTTGTAATTCTTTTAAAATTACTATTACATACATCAATACATTATATTTGATCTGACATTTTTCTTTTGTATAAAGTAGTGTGGGGAACTTCAGGCCCAGTGGAAGAATGTGGGACCCAAACTCTCTTATCTCAACTTCAGAACTCACCCCAGACCACCACCACTCCTCTCCTCAGGCCATATCTTTTCCCTGCCCTGCCATCTGGAGTGTTTTGGCTTTGCTGGAATGTGTCCTTGAACTCTGATAGTGCTTCTTGTTTGCTTGGCTGGAGGATATAATATCTCTGTGTGCATGCAGAAACTAGTTGACTGGACAAAGGTAAAATTTGCATCCATTGCTCTATCCACTTTTGCCTCTAGCTCATCCTCCACTGGCATGTAGCCCAGAAAGCAAGATGAGCACCACAACCCCCTAGTCACCTTTGACAGGACTTAATCGTCCAGGGGTCCTTTACCTTACCTTACCTTTTACCTACCCAGAATGGAATGTGATCCTCTGGCTGAAAAAGCTTTCCATACCCCTGATACGAAGCCAACTATTTCCTTCCAGAAGAGCAAACTAAGGAGAAGAGTCGACTTAAGTATTACCAGTTCCCAATCAGGTTGCAGGTTTTCAGTTGCCAAAGTGGCACAACTGTACAATCTGGCTTTGCACGTGGAAAATTGCTTGAGTGCCCCTCTCCCGCAATGTGCAAAGCTTTGCATGTTGCAAAGGTTGTGTCAAGAACAGCTTCTCGGTTCTGCTTTGCGTGGAATGCAAGTTTACCCAAGGACATTTCCCAGTCTTCCCTATAAAAGGAAGCTGAAAGAGGCTGCAAGCAGGCAGGTCAACAGTTCCCGCTTAGAGCCGCTTGCTACGCCTTCTGGTTCCTTTGCCTTGCTCTGTTCTGTCTTAATCCTGGCTGGCCTGTGTGCCTGTTCCCTGTGTGTTAGCTCTTGGGTTTCCTGCTGACTCAGGTATGGCACCACATCCTGAGGGAAGTCTGGATGGAGCCACGTTTCATATTGGGTTGCCTTCAAACAAATGATTCCATACTGACAAGTGAACTTTGGACATGGCCAATCCACACCATGAGGCAATTTGATAAAGTTGTATTAGGCAGTGGGCTTTGGGGTGTTGGCAGATTGGTACCCCCAGGCCCTCACTTGCTTTGTTCTGCTGAAGGCCCAGGTGTGTCCACAGAAGCCTCATATGGGTGGCTGCCTCACTCTGAGAAAGGGTCAAGAGGAACCTTCTTCAGAATGAGACATTTTGGGTGAAGTGGCTTGGAGGCATCCTGCAGTGGCACCCAGAAGATTTGCTTGTCAGGTAAATAACAACAACAAAGTTATTTCAAAGTAAATGGGCAGCAGCGGGAACAGGGCAGGAAGGGCAGCAATGACAACAGAAGCAGCTGATGGGCAGAGTGGAGGAGAAGAAAGCAGGGAGAGTGAGAGAGACATAAGGGGGGAGTGGTTCTCCTCACTCCTGCTTCATGAAGCGCAGACCTTTGCGCCACTGCTGACTTTGAATGTGAAGAAGTGAGCTTTTCATGCTACCATTGACAAAGAGGAAGCATGTGCATTTATCCATCTCTAGTCCAGTGCAGTAAATAGGCCCAGATCAGGTCTCTTGCCACAATCTGCCAGTGGCTAGACCAGCTTAGAATCTGGAAAGTCCTTTGCCAATTCAGCTCTTGACAATACTTCATGGATACCAGTATGTCATATTTCAGAATGGCATTCGTTTGAAATAAGTCATACTGAATTGTGAAAAAGATATTTTCAGCTAGATGAGGCAAGACCACATTTCCAGCTTAAGTTTTTGTTTCATAATGGAAAACCATAAGTGCTGGGAAATGATTTTTCCCAGAAAAAGTCCTGCAATTAGTGTTTTCCCTAAAGGAGTCCCCTTTTTGACTTGCACACATGATGAAGAGCACATGAGAGATTCTCCTCTTTGTTCTTTATGACATGAAAAGAAAAATGATGCAAGTGAAGTTGCTTTTGAAAATCATAGTTAATATGTGAAATCAATATTTTACGCAGAGAGCTGACCAGACACAATTTCCCAATAGGGGAACGAGAACAGATGCTTCTTCCTTTTCCAGATGCAACTTTGGCATAGCTTTGAAGAGAAGCCAGGGCAGATGGACCACTGAAGATGATAGCAGAGTACAACAAAGGCCTCTTTTGGGGTAGTGGTAACTCAAATGGTGTGGGGTTTGGCCACATGCTCAGTTTCTTTCACTGCATCGTATGGGCAAAAGTTTGCAACATGATACTGAGTTTAACGTAATCAAAAGCACTTACCTCTTGCTCTTCTCTTTCCAGGCACAGGTCCTCAATTAAAAGCTCTGTGGCCAAGCATGGTCCCCACCCCCCGGAGCTTTCCCCACGAAAACCCACTCTTTAGCACTCAATTGGAGCAAATGGGAATAGGAGCCATTTGCTCCAGGGTTAAGAATGGGTTTTCAAGGGGGAAGTTTGAGAGCAAAACAAAGGGCACTCAGACACAGAGCTCTAAAGCATGGGCTATGCCTGGAAAGAGCAGAAGAAAAGCAAGTGACAATAAGTCTACATTCTTCCAATTGATCTTTCGACAGCCTGGCAAACTTTATTTCGGTTCACAATGTCTCACTCAGATAAAATAATACTTAAATATGTATTGTCTGACAAAAGACAAATTTAAATACAAATTCTCATACAGAACTGTTTTAATAAAAAATCACAGATTAATGCTGATTCATCTATATAAATGGAAAAAGTTTAGACACATCAAAAGATATGAATGTGAGCCATCTCATGGTTTTAATGAACTACAGACAGATTATCTCTCTGCTCACATGTCCCTCTCAGTTAAACATTAAGCCCAAGTAAGGAAGCTGTGAAACTTCTCATTTTCTGTGATTATTTTTGTGTTTTAGTACAAATAAAGATAGTGTTTCAGTTTGCATATCAGGGCTCTCATGCCAGCCCACCACCACCACCAAATAAATCAGTATGGCTCCCTTCATTTTGTCTACTGAAATGTAATTATTTCCTCCCCTACTCCTGTTTATTCCCAGCCCTTCAAGTTATTAGGATTTGGATGAGTGCTTGGGTGAGTCTTCAAGCCTCTCTTGCAAACATCACATCTCCCCAGGTGTCCCAAGAGCCCAGCCGGCTTTATCCCAGAGATTAATTTTTGCCAACTAATTGTGTTTATAACAATAGCTGGGGGAGAGCGTGGGAAACCAAGAGAGAAGCGCTTTTCACTGCCTGTGTTCTGATGCAGGATATCAGCACAGAATGCTGTCGTATGACAGAAGGTTAGGGGCTGATAGCAATAATAATGCCAGAATATGGGCTTGAGGAAAGTCACCTAGCTGAGCTAATGTTCCCTTTCTTCATGAAAGCTCAGAAGGATGGCTGCCTGCGCTGGCTTTAGAAGTGTGCCTTGGACAAGAACACTCTGAACTAGCTTGGGGAGAGGGGGAAGAGGAGGGCCCAGGAGCCATGTGAAGAAGAATAGGGGAAAGTGTTCTCTTTTAGAAGCTTTTTTCTTCCTGCCAACTTTCTGAGGGTTTTTATTCTGCTCAGTTTGACACAAAAAGAGAAAAGGCCAGAGTTAAGGCACAAATGGACTTGCATAAAGGTAGCGAAAATTCAAGCAGGGCAAATAATAATAAAAAGTTAACTCCTTTCTCTCTTCAATTGGGCAACCACCGTAAGTACCTCTAGTCTACTGTGGCTTTCGTGTGGGATTCAGGCACATACCTGCACATTCAAGTTGCACAATTATAGCTGATAGGAAGCTGCTGTGCAACGAATCACTTTCCCCCAAAGTTCAGACTTTTCACATTAAGGAAAGTGGGCAGGAAATGAACTGGAATGTGTAGGACGACCATTGCTTTTTCACAACATCACCTAACCTCCCTGCAAACAAATCAGAGGGAGTCCTCATTCAATGGCCCTGTTGTCTCACCTCCCTGCAACGAGGTCAGGATTGAATACTCAATGAAGAGGCCATCTGGAAGTGGTCCATGCCTGCCTTCCTGTTAAGGGGAAAAGGCAACACACAAGGAAAAAACATAGGAGGGGCAAAGTGAATTCCCAAGGCAGAAGCTTTGTCCCACGTATTAGATTTCTGAAAGAGAAATAGTAGTATATTTCATATTAATGCTACCATCCTAAACATGTAACTCAATGATTCTCCATCCCACTTTTAAGTCCACACCCTACTGGGATCATGTCTCACCAAACTCAAGAACTTCCAAGCTATCAGGACTACAGTGGTACCTCGGGTTAAGTACTTAATTCGTTCCAGAGGTCCGTTCTTAACCTGAAACTGTTCTTAACCTGAAGCACCACTTTAGCTAATGGGGCCTCTTGCTGCCGCTGCGCCGCCGAAGCACAATTTCTGTTCTCATCCTGAAGCAAAGTTCTTAACCTGAAGCACTATTTCTGGGTTAGCAGAGTCTGTAACCTGAAGCGTATGTAACCTGAGGTATCACTGTACTTTGCAAATCCCACCAAAAGCAACAGAACCTAAGTTATCATCATGACTAGCCTGTTCTATAGCTTCAAGAAGACTCATAGCTACCTGGAAGCAAATCACACCTTGCCCAGTAGGACATATGCACTAGCAGTGCTTCCAGGATTTCAGCCATAGTAAGGAGCACAACCAACTCTGGATGAGTCACAGGGAGCCCAGGACCAGTACAATAGGACAGTATCCAGTTTCTGTCATAAATCCTCTTTTAATTGTGCAATTGGGTCTTCCCCAAATGTGGAAGTAAGGAGGCAGGCCAAATCCCCTTTATGCCAGACTGGTTTGGGTTAGCTTGACTGATTGAAGGCATCCCTCCACCTGCTTCTGCTGACTCAACTTGCCACCGGCCAGCACAGACATCCATTTCCCACCTAACGAATGTGTGGGCAGGCAGAAGGCCCATCAGTCCAAGAAATAGCCCCAAAATGGGGGGTTACAGGGGTGCAGGTGGGGCTGAGCTGCCCTGGAATCCGCTGGTTCCTGAGCTGCTCTCACAGCTGCTGGTGACCAGCACTGGGTCTGATCTGGGGCCAATTGCTGCATTAGCCCGAACCTGGCACAAGGATCTCTCTGCCTTGCCCCCATCTTCTGGTACCATGAGTAGCTCGGCTGCAGAGATGGTGGTAGCTCCTCTGTTCTGTGGTGGAAGCAGATTTAGGTTGCACCTTCTGAAGTTAACTTTCAAGTAAGGAAGTTTAGGATTGCTGTGTTATTTTAATTTATGACTTTGTTACAATTTGCATGTGAAAGTTCCCTCAAGTAAACACAGGGATCCCACAAAGGAAAAAGAAGTGGGAGGCAGTTTGTTGTCTTGAGGGGTGTGGTGTTTTTTTTTAGGAGAAAATGCTTCTAATAATATGGCACTTCATAATCTAATCCCACAAAAGCTGATGCCTTTATAAATTGTGTCTTTAACTTGCCACATGATTCTGTTAGTTCCCTGCTATCAGTTGATTCTAGAAATGTTCTCGTTTAAGATTCGCTATGCACCACAGACACAACAAATTGCAAATTACATTCTTCTAATTGCACAAGCAACTTTTACAAAACCACTTCTGTACATGCTACTTTTTAGTATCCTACCCAAAAGCATAAATAAGGAAACACAGATGGCAAATGACAAAAAAATGAAGAAAGGCATATGATTTTTTTTTCATTATTAAGGTTTAGATTTATGAAGCAATCAAAACAGTGGTTTTGATTGCTTCATAAATCTAACGCAACAGTAACCTTAAAGTTTTCAGCGGGACTATGCTGCAGTAAATAGGCTGAAAGCGTGCTTATGCACCAGTGGCTGCAATTCTCAAATTAATTGCATTTTTCACCTAATTAAATAAATGGTGAGGCATCCATTAGCAAACAATGCATGTCCATGCTGGAGAGGCATTTCCGTTGCAGGCTTCACCTCAATTTATGAACCTTCATTAGTATTCCTGTGAGCAGCATTTATATACACCCACAGCCTCCCCAGAAGAGAGGTTGAAGGTTGGGGAAAGAGACTGCCTCTGTAATGCTGCCCCTTGTACATTCATCGCTCCCTTGTGAATGCCTTAAATGTGCCTTAATCATTTATATTTCAGTAAAATAATCCATTAATCTGTTTCATCTGAATCCATGAAGAAAACATCAGGCTGGATCTAACAGCATCCTTCTGCAAGTGGAAGACATGTCCACTAGTGTAATGAAACCTCCCTCTTCTCCTTTTCCCCTTGTGTGCCCTTGGGCATCCTGATCTTGAGGGTTAGGGGACCCTGAGGACTACATTTGGGGGTGCAGGGGAGGGGGAGGGGAAGTTTCAAGGTCTGCTCACATAACATTGGATAGAGCCCAGTGGTTCTGAAAGGAAAAGAACATCTTGTTTTGGTTTAGACAACGGACATATTTGTGACAGCAGGAACCATTTTAGAAATGTTGTCCACTTCTGTGTAAGAAAGGGAAAGAGCTGTTATAAGGTGTGCTTGTCAATAGTATTTGTAACTGCTTGTAATTGAAAATGATCACTTCTTTTTAAATTGCTCTCTGATTCACCTAGAAGGTGACATTTTAGTCAAACAAGAGGTTTCTTCCATCGTGTAATCTAACGGATTAGTTTATCAGATGTTGCGGTCCTACAAATCATTTAATCTGATGGAAAATGGTGGCTTCAAATGCCAAATTGAATGCAGTAAACTGGAGCTGTCTTGTGTCCTTGTCAGGAAAAGTCAGGGTTTAAATATATAGTATATAATAATAAGAATAAGAATGATATGAAGCTGCTCAGTCATCCTCTGCTCCCTCTCCAATGGGAGGCGACAAGAGCTGAAGAAGAAATTCTGGAACCTGCTGGGTCTCCAGCTCAGCACTCCTCTCTTCACCTTCCTGTTTACCTCCATTTAAAAAGGCAGAGGGTGGAAAGGGAATCAAAAAGCCAACCCTTACCTTACGTGACTCCTTTTGAAGGATGACAGAACCTGGCAGAGATACAGATCTGTTCTGTCAGGGTGTTATTCTTATTCTGTGTGACCAATAAAATAGGTACGATGTGAGCAATCCAAAGGGGCGCTGTCACAGTGAGTCTGGATTTTCTGAGTCAACCTCATTACCAGAGATCCCTCTGGAAGCACATCCAAAATCCTACATTGGATCAGGGTGCCATGTCAAGAGTTCCAGTGGAGGCAGGGCCTAAGCTGATGAAGAGATTTCAGCAACTGGAGACAGGATCTGAGGAATCGCCATAGCTCAGGACTGGAGCACATGTAGAGGGTTGCAGGCTCAATCCCTGGCCTCTCCAGTAAGGGCTGTCTGGGAGCTGCAGCCAGTAATACTGAGCTAGATGGCACTTCCTGTGCCCTAAGATTCACAGCAATATTCAAAGGGTTGTTACTTAATAAACAAGAGACTAAACTGCAACAAAAGGGGGTGGATAAGAGAAACGGCATATAAGAAAAAAAATTGCAGTTACTTTTTATATTTAATAATAACCAGAGATATGTGGGGTTCCTAATGAATGTGGTCTGAACATCAGAAAGAACCTTCTACCATTAGAGTCAGGACAATTGACCTGTCATTGACTCTGACATTACTGGCCACGTGTAACACCTAAACTTGTTGCCAATGGCAGGGGGGAAATATCTTCCACAAACAAGCTGATTCACGTGCTTTCTAGCATGTCCTTCAAACCCACAGATCACTAATGACTTGGGAGTGTCTTCCAGTTGCATGGAACTATGGCGAGGGATGTGATAGCCAATTATTTCTCTTCCTGAAATTCATCAGTAACTTTTTTCACTTCCATGACTGAAGAGTTCCCAATAGTTCCCACACTTCTGCCATTGTTCTTCGGTTATTCAAGCACAGCAAGCCTATTGTTGAACAAAGAGCATTTCCTCCAGGCAGCTTTATGAGAGGCAGACCAAACAGTGCAGCCAGCACAAAGATTTCATCAGCCATCAGAAGTACCAGGCTTAATAGGGATAAAGGTGCAAATCAAATACATTTTTGAAAAGTGGACTGATTAAACCACCCTTTGGACTCCTCAATGGAAAGAACACATAATTGTTACTTTAAAGTCAATACCTCTCAATCCATCTCCCAGAAATGACTCAGTCATAAAAATATGAAATATCATAAGGGAAAGACATTCTGCTTAAAAAAAAATACATGTTAATGTTTATCTGTCTTCAGCCACAGAGATCATGGTTCCTCACTGCAGGGTAGAATTCCATCCTTTCATTCACCATGACGACCAGACGATGCAAAAGCCTTTCCTCCCACAGGACAAAACCATTTACAGGTAAGTTATGCAGGAGAGGCTTAAGAAGCAGAGAGCTGTACACAACCCACTGTTTCAAGAAATGATGAAAGTGGTTCTTGGGATGACATGACGCAGTAGGTGCTGTTTATGACTTTTCTTTGATTTGGCGCCAAATGTAGGCTTATGGCTGAATATTATTATTACAGTCATACCTTTTATTGCAATGCAGAAACTCAGCCAACTCTGATCACTTCTTCTAAAGCAGCTGTTCTCGAGCTATCGCATCCCAAGCTCCTAAGGTTAAGAGGGGGAGGGTTTTTAATTTTATTTTCCTTTATTCCCTCTCCAAATGCAGCAAAGGCCTGTCAACTTGGCTAGGGGAGCTAGCGGGGCTGTGCAAGTCTTTGGCACACGAAAAGCTTGCATATATAAGTTGCTGTAGGGTGTGTGTATGACAGTTGTTCCTACACAGGAGAAGCACCTGCCTAAGCTGGGCTCACATGCATATGTCTCACTTAACACTTGATGTATGGCAGCTAGAAGACAATTATTTACAGTGCAATCCTATGTGTTTCTACTCAGAAGTAAGTTCTACTAAGTTCAATGAGTCTTATTCCCTGTTCCTTAAAGAAAGGCTGATGGTTTTGGTTGACCATGTCTCCAATAACAATTTCTGAATCAATAAATCCTGTAGTTTCGCATGTGGATGCTAAAACTAGTATTTTTTTATTGGGTGACAAGGGCATGTAGGGTTGAAGTCATACTCAGTCATACACTGAAATAAATGGATGTGATTTTACTGGATTGACTTTGGATGGGACTTATTTGTATACTACTCACTTCTTTGGGCACTATGGGCATTATTTGCCCTGGCATTTGCCAAAATAAGGGCATGTCTGTTAAAGGAAGGAATTTAACAGGCTGCTAATGTAGTGTTGACTGTATGGAGATTGTGCATGCATTATATACTTTATTTTGAATCTGTTGTTTACATTGTTCTGCTCTGTGCTGCTACGGGTTGATTATATTTCATGCTGGCTTTTGGATGTGAGAAACCTACTCATTCAAAGATGGTATCATGATTCTCTTGCTAAAGCATGCAGAAAAATGGTAGAGAAAGGCTTCAAATAGATACTTGCACTTTGCTTAGCAACAAGAGGGCTTGCCTCACCCATTTCAAATGATGTAAGGGTCTTGTAACATTGGAAGGGTGTGTATCACATTTATTGTAGCCTCCTTCTTGTAGGCATGTTCCTTGCTGGTGAAAACTCATGCCACAATAAATGAGCTTGCCTCTAAGGGCCAAACTAGACTAGATGTCAATCATATCTTTAGTATTTGTGCTATATTTGCAGCTACTGGAAACTTCACTCCTGGGGAGAAATGGAAGCCATGTGTGTATGTGATGGGGGTGATTTCAGTTAGGACAATGCTGTGGCCCTGATCCAGTTGACCCTCCACCGTGACTGCTAGCTAGGGATGATAGGAGCTGTTGTCCAAAAACAACTGGAGACCCAAGTTTGAGAAACCCTGAAATAAATAAAGACACAAAGACATTCAAGCCTGCTTAGTGTCCTATTTCATGTCCCCTTTCCCCAAGTGTTGTTTCTAGAGAAATGAGTGTTTGGACAAGGTTTTTCTCAGGTGATAAATGATAAGTTTTCCAAGCACAGGCTATTACTATGTCTTTGTAGTCATCAGATTGGCAAATTGGTGTAGGAAGAGCAGGCATCCACGTGCCTGTGCACAGACGGAACGTGATACAAATAAACAAGAAATTCTGTTTCATTTTCAATGTCTGAATTAAGTTTGGTACCTTTGATATTTGGCAACACATGTATTTTCAAAGTGTCTTACCCTAATCCCAGCCAGCCATCTGATGCCATTGTTAAAAGAATTATTTAATCCCCCATCTCTAAAGGTAAGTCATGTCCAGTTCACAGTTCACATACAAGAGTTATGGGAATGAAAGCAGAAGGATTAAAGTGTCATATTCCCATGCTGCGGAGACATTTCTGCACCTAGGGAAAGCCGTGGGCCCCAGAGGTCATCTGGTGCTAAACCTGCAAATTAATGCTCTGAGACAGTTGATGACTGAGCTGGAGGTCAGTGCAAATCCACTGGCAAAGTATCTCAATTAGAGTCAAACTTTTTGCCAAATTATTGAGGCTACCTGAAGTAGCTCTTCTCAGATCTGCCCCAATGATATCTTGAGCTCCTGATTAATGAGGCCAGAAGCAAGGGAGGCAGCAGAACAAATTGTACAGGGTGATGTCATTGAATGGCTCCCCTGAGAAGGGAGGACAAGTGATTATTCTACAGCTGCAGTTGCCCTTATCATGCCAAAAAGGAGTGAACAATATCGACAGAAGGTCAATTAACATCCTTGAGCAGCATAGCTTCAAGAAACCGTGTGGTTGTGAAACTACTTTCCAAACATATGCACTTGCCTTATCAGTGGCCCCAGCTAGACAACATGCAGGCAGCCTCATCTTTTTCTGTTGGCAGCCCTTTTGTGCAGAAGATTCAGAACTGAGCAGAGGCAGCTTCTTCTAAAAGAAGACAGTATGTTGGATTTCAAGCTACTGTGAGGACTGAACTTTTGCCATGCCTTTAACAGCAGCTTGGTGCACAGACAGGAGCAAATGGCGTTGTTTATTCCCACACTGTGATTTCAGAAAATCAAGCTGCTGTTAAAGATGGGGGCAGTGTGTGTGTGTGGCCAAAGTAGAACAAAGGGAGATGGCAATGTGAATCCACTTGAATTACACTTCTTCAAGATGTTCAGTGGACTGCATTGGAACAGGCACTACATCTGTTAATTGGCTTGCCAATGTCAGGTTTATGTGTTGTATCAATAACTTTGTGTGTGTGTGTAGCCGCTATTAGTAATGTGATGATCACTGTCTGTACTTTACTGCATTCCATTTCCTTCTGACTTCACCATTTAAAATTTCCTCATCACGTATCTATATACCTGTAACCCAGACTTACCCATCTGATGAAGTGGACTATAGTCTGTGAAAGCTTATGCCATAATATTTGCTAACCTTAAAGGTGCTACAAGACTCCTTTGGTTGCAAGGGACCAGCACAGCTACATATCCCCCTCTGGGGGAACATAGCAAAACTTTAATTCCTTTTCTATTTTAATTTTCAGTCTGTGTGATTAGAACATTCTTAGATGTTTCTTCCCATGATATTTAAAATCCATGCCTTGGGGAATAGTCAGTTTTCTGTCAATTTTACATACAGATGGGCCTGATAGATATCTGTCAACTGGCACATATTTAGGAATGGGCAGATCTGTCAATTATGCTTTCTTTCAGTTTCTTATTTTTCCCCATTTTAAGTTCAGTTCTCCACATTAGTTTGCAATTTCAAAAAGTCCTTATCTGCATTTTAGTGTGAATTCCTCACAATATACACATTTTAATGCTATTTTGTCATTAAATATACAATTTTTGGCAAATGATTTTTGCCTAATACAATGTATTTTTCTACATCATTTTCACTCACCTTATTACACATTTAACCTTTTGCTAAGAATCTTAAAAGGCAGGAGAGTCAAAATCTATGTCTCAACAAGTAGCGCTAGAAGTTGCCCTTGCTGAGAGTTTTAACTTGGTGAAGTTTGTTTTCTATAAAGTGCTAGAAGAAATGTACAGACCAAACATAGCCTATGGTGGATTTATTCCATGAAGGAGGGGAAACAATTGAAGAACATTACAGTGTAGACCATAATAATATCTCTTTGCAAACAATGTTTCTTGCAGTTAAGTGCAGTCAAGAAGCGATATACGTGCAGAAGCAGACATTCGTCAAGGGGACCATATTAGGCAAATCTATTAAACAGGAACAGAGTCATGCCTTGTTTTGACATGAAATTGCTCTTTGCCTACTGTTTTATGCAAGAGTGAAAGTGAACTCTTAGACTGATTAATGGGATGAGATCTTTCAGTTCCGCAGAATATGAAAGAAAGGGTGGCATCCTACCGCAGAATTAACGTCCATCTGTGATGCTTACGAAATCTGATGAACGGAGCAGCAAAAGAAACATTTGATATGATGGATCTGTTGCAGGGCTGTGCTGTTTTCAGACTTAAGCGGGGAAGGGAAGAATCAACATGTTAACTATTCCCCTACACAAAACACTTCCACATAAGAAACTAGCTTATCAATCAAAAGGCTTGCTGAGAGACTTCCCCCTGGCATACTAGTTTTGTTTGTGAAGGAAGTATATAATACAAGGAAGCAATCCGGCATTCAGTCCCCTATACTAGTAGTTGTGATGGCACAACCTGGCAATTGGTAAGTCATAAGGAAGTCCTGATACTCTGTTTTGTCTCATACTGTTTCAGCCAGAAGTATTTTCATGCCCAAGCTTGGTTACCCTTTAAGCAAGCTGCAATCACTGTATTAACAATGAAGCAGTACAGTTTGGATTGCCAATTATGCTTCAACCAGCTGTACTTGGCACATGCCCCCACGTAGAGACTTGGAAGGCAAACTGGCCCCCTTGTAAATTACAATGCCCTACTTGTAATGCATGCATTGTACACCAAAAGTAAACACGTTTTATGAAGACACCGTATACGGATTATAAAATGATACCTGAAAGCCGACCCAAATGACAAGCAGCCCATTTAGCCAAAGAGAAAATAAAACAGAAAAGGAGACAGAGAGGAAAGAAGAGGCTGCCTGTCATAAAGGAAGCCCCAGTCCACCATTTGCAATACTCTTAAGAAGAAATGAAAAATGCAGAAAGCAGAGCCATAGCTATGAGGGGACTAGCCGGGTTTTCTGTCCCGGGAGAAGCCTCCAGAGGGGCACCATTGAGGCTCCCAGCCTGTGTGTGTGTGTGTATGCAAAAGTGGTTGGGGGGGTGCCAAACTGGGTCTTTGACCTGGGTGAAATAAAGCCTAGTTTCATCCCCACAGAAAGGCATGCTGCGTCAAAGAAGCACTGGCCATTTCCCCCTTGGAAAACGTGATGCCAGCATGTATTCAAACCTGAAAACACTTGACCTAGGAACATGTTTCTAACACAATTCAACCTTTCAGTTTTCACATCATGTGAAATATCTGCTGCACTTGCTATGTTGCAAGGATCCAAGCACCATTTTTGTTTGTTATCATTATGCATCTTACATGATGCAACCCTGGCACAAACAATGATGCTGCTCCCATGCTTACATGGTGTGGCACCTGGGATCATAGCAACAGTGGCAGACTTTGGGTCTTAAAATTTCAGCAGCATCCTGTGCAACGCCAAAATTCAGTGCCTCCCCTCCCCCCCCGCCTCTTGCCTTCTGTTCTTTGTCATAGTTGCAGCACCCCCTGCAGCACTCTTGGCTCAAGGCCCAGTGTTGGCAAACCAGTCATGCTCCCCTAAATCTATCTCTGTTAGCAGCTGTAACTCAGGCTCCATTTGATATTGTTGAAGGCCTTTTCAGCACTGAGAAATAGCGGTGCTGTCTCCCATTTGTTCAACGAGACACAATTGATTATATCTATTTTCATCTATATATTATTATCTTTCATTTTCTACTGCCAGATAAAGCCAGTTTGGTCTACGTTTATGTATTGATTCATTGTAGAATTTAATCTTTTTGCCAATATCCCTGTGAAAATCCTATAGTCTATATTTAAGAGATAGGTGGATCAATAAGAAGATACATTAGACATATATTTCCTCTCTTTTGGAATTACCACAATATTCGCCTTCCAAGATTCCAATGTTGTTTTCTTTTCCCATATTTCACTGATGGTTTTCCTTAACATTTTAACTAGTTGTGATGCAAATGTTTTATAATATAAAGCCATAAATTCATGCGGTCCTGATGCCTTATTTTCTTTCCATGCTACTGGTTTGTCTAAATTTTCCTGATCACATGGTATTGCAATATTCCCTTTAAAAATGTATTGATTTTTTCTGAATTATCTGTTTGATATAGTTTAGACTATTATTCTAAAGAATACTGCTTCATTGTATTAATTTATCCTCATCTGACTTCCATATTTCAAGGGGGAGCACCATAAATTATTTGAACTGCCCTGAGACCTCTGGGTATAGGGTGGTATATAAATTCTAATAATAATAATAATAATAATAATAATAATAATAATAATAAGCATTTTTATTTTAAAAAATCTCTAAATGTAAGTAGTTCAAGGAGAAAAACAACATGCCATTAAATTCTAAACAGAATCTGGAACAAGGTGTATAGGAAGAAAGGGGTCCCCCCCCACATTGTACTCTCCCCCAAATCTCTGCTGAAGCTGTTATTTGCCCTGGAAGGGAAGCTTCTGGCATCCATGCAGGCAGCTCAAAGTTGTGCATCTGAATGGTTCCATGCAGTTGGGAATCACTTACAGTGCAATCCTGCCTTCAAATTTAGTCTCCTCAGGTGTAAGTTCCATTGGGTTTTATGGAACCTAGTCCCAGGTAAGTAGGAATGGAATTGCGACCTTACTCTCCTCTAAGTGTGTTTCGGACTGCAGCCTCACTTTGGTACTTGACTGAATTTTCAGAATGTGTCTTTTAAGCTTAAAATGTTGTAGGCAATTCTTGAAAGGTTTTTTCTTTCTTTCAAGGGCTTTGATGTGGCAAAGTCAGACTGTATTTGTGCCTTAAACTGCTTCTTTCCTCTGAAGTGGAGTTTGTGAACTGAATGGTGCTTTGCCAAACACGATCTGACTTGGTGTCTGCATCAAAGGTGCCAGCTTCCCAAACTATACAGTCTTTGTGCTTTTCAGCTCTTTGAAGAAGGAGGAAATGGAGCGGATATTGGGACATACTAATTTTCTTAATCTGTCACTTACAGCTGAAATATCAAATGCCTAGCAAAGGTATCATAAGTTAACACTGAAGAGCTGTGATTTTGTGCCTGATCTCTTCCATTAAACTTTATTACAAGTGACTGAGGCATATATTGAGATTCAGTTGTATTTTAAAGCAAGTGCAGATATTTGCTTCATTGATTGTAAAGACTCATTTTCATTGCTCAGCCAGAGATATTTTCATGCTGGAAAACAAAAAGAAATATATTCATCAGTAGGGGAAAATATGTCATCTGAATCTCCACCTTTGTCTTCTCCCCCACCCGCAAAATGAGTCCAAGTGCCTAGTTATGACTATTGGCAACATCTTAGTGCAAATAAGAAATAAATTCACTTGTGATACACACAATGATGGATCCAGTGTCTCATGTGAAAGGCATGCATTTCGAGGGGACAATGGAACTCTTGACATAGCAGTCATAAGCATCTTGCTTCCTTAATTGGTTTTCTTTTGTGATCTGATGGCGTTTGAGAGGATGCAGAAGAACTTGAGATGGAATGTGTAGGGAACTAAGGAAGTACTTTCTGCACTGCCACATTAAATGAAACGAAACAGGCTGCGATAGTCAAATGACACTATTGTTATTACTATTAGTAATAACAACTAGTTTACTAATTAATTAATTTACTAATTTAAACAACTAATTTGTTTATTTTGAATATGCTGGCTCTTTTAGTTTCCCCTACTACACCTCAGAAATTGAGATTATGATAAGTCCTCATGCAATTTCTGGTCTAATTTTGCTAACTTGTATATTTGTTGAGAAAACATGAGGTTGACTGGCTTCTTCTATATGCCCTAGTCCTATAGGCCACTGAACTGTGGCAGTAGCTCAGAGAATCACTCAAACAAAACTCCAAGCTATCACAAATGGAAATTTCATGCACCGAACACAAACCAGATTGTGCTACACTAGGCATGGGCAGGAATAAGGGAGATGCTGGTACTGACCCCCCCCCCCTTAAAGTGCATCTTAAGAGCTGTTCATGATGCCTAGAACTGGGAACAATCGGCAAACTTTTCTATCCTGCCCTAATGAGAAGGGGTCTTTGAAGGCAAGCAGTGCTTCCCTACTGTTTACCCAGGCACTGGATGGCTGAAAGAGACTGTTTCTGGCAACAGGGAAATTATTAGCTGTGACTGTTTAAAAAAATGTTTTTTGATCTTCTTATTGTTTTTAATGTTTTTAATATGTTTATATTTTATTTTAAAATGTATTGTTTTATTGCTTGGTTGTTTGCTACCCTGGGCTCCGTTTGGAGGAAGAGAAACTACCACCATAAGCTTCCCCCCCCGAACAACTACTAAGCTCTGTATTATGGGTATATTTCATTACTTTAAATTAAAAATCAATCAATATGAGTGAATGACTGAATACATTTGCAAACTGATTCAGAAGATTGGGGGGCGGGAGAGAGAAACTGAGAGAAATATGACAGGTTTGTCCATTCCTAACATGACACACACAATCTGCATAGAACCATCTCTTGATTTTCTCAAAATTCTTACAACTCCCCTCAAAGCTGACACATTTCAGCTGAGCTGTGGAGAATCTAAACTATACTAGATCAGCTTTCACCCACCCTATGTCCTCCATGGTGGGGCTGATAGTTGTTGTGGTCCAAAACAGGTTGGCAAAGGCCGTCCCTCTCAATGATTTAATGCTATTGCTTCCAAACAAATTTTTTTTATTATTTTTCCTTTGCCATTTCTCCTGTTGATAGCATTGTATCTGAATTTAACTGCCAATAAGTGTCACTTCTAAATCAGCTGTAAATGCATTTATGGGAATGTTGTGCCAGTGTCTGAAATTTAACACCAGGGAAAATGCCAGACAGTGCATTATTTGTGAATTCACATGAGGGCTGTGGTAGGAAGCAATTCAAGCAAGCAATACATAACAGACCAAAGTGCTGCTTTATGTGCAGTTGGAAATGCAACCACTGTGAATAACAGGAGTAGAGCTTGATGTGAACAGATGTTTGTGTAAATGGACAAAAGATTGTGCTTCCACAAATAATGATTTTTTTTAAAGGAGGCAAGCACTTTTTCATAGTAACAGCTGTACAGTTAAAAATGATACTTTGATTTTTTTTTTTAAAAAAAAAAAAACCTGAGGAAAATTCCCAGTATGCCACATTGGCATGTTCCAAGAAACCTGGACAGCATATGATGCATCAGGCCCAGTTCCAAAAATTGACTCATATTTCATACAGCCTGTCAGAAAATCATAACCACTCTAGATGGTTAAGTTGTGGATATCAATGATCAACTGAAGCTACCAATCCCATATTGAGATTTTAAGAATGGCTTTCAAATATATATTTTTGGTTAGGGTTTTCATTTGTTCATACTGTCCATTAACAAGGTGCTAAAAAGGGACTAGGCAGTAGGATAAAATGTAATATTCTTGTAAACCCCAAGTCACCGACCACAGCTGAGCCCAAAATATCTCAGCACAGTGTGGGAGTAAAAACGACTGAGGGAGTACAAAGTGGGTAGGTTCACTGTGTTGTGTGAACTAGGCCATTGTCACAGGAATGGCCTCCCTGCAGTGGAAAACTCACAGGAAGTTGTCTTCTACCTGATAGGAACATTGGTTCATATAGCTCAGTACAATCCACTCTGACTCCCTGAGGGTGCCAGGGGTTGATACTGAGCCCCTCTGCATGCAAAGTGGATGTTCTAGAACTGAGCTATGGACCCTTCCCAACAACAGCTCTCCGTGTTCCCATTGGTTCTAGTAGAGAGCTGGAAACTGACATCATGATGACTCCGATCTGCTTTGCAAGTCCTTGCCAATGTTCTGATGACTGATGGTCAGTCGAAACATGAAGGTTCCTGTTAGTCTTGAAAGTGCTGTTAAGACTCTTTGAGGTTTTTTGTTTGCATTACTTTCTGGAGGGTAGTGGCCAAATCTTCTATGCAAAACGTGGAGGAGCCGTCTTCTGACATTGTCATCTTAGTCTTCAGTCTTCTCTCAAATGGTTTTCCTAAATTTCCCTCTGGTCATGGAAATAAGATGTGGCGAATGAGAAGAAGAGTTTAAAGTAAAGCTTAGACCATTGCGTTTGGGACTGATTATTAGATTTTACTCCATTTCTGACTACTATATCAGCATACATGTCAACTGTCCTGGGAAAACAAGCAGTTTGGATGATGTGATTGTGCACTATGATCTTGCCCCCCAAAAGCACTTTTGGGGGACCAAAATCTCACATGACACCCCCAAACACACGTGTTGGGGTGTTGTAAGTAAAGGTAAAGGGACCCCTGACCATTAGGTCCAGTCATGGCCGACTCTGGGGTTGCGCCGCTCATCTCGCTTTATTGGCCGAGGGAGCCGACGTTTGTCCGCAGACAGCTTCCAGGTCATGTAGCCAGCATGACTAAGCTGCTTCTGGCGAACCAGAGCAGCGCATGGAAACGCCGTTTACCTTCCCGCTGGAGCGGTACCTATTAATCTACTTGCACTTGACGTGCTTTCGAACTGCTAGGTTGGCAGGAGCAGGGACCGAGCAATGGGAGCTCACCCCGTCACAGGGATTCGAACCGCCGACCTTCTGATCGGCAAGTCCTAGGCTCTGTGGTTTAACCCACAGAGCCACCCGCATCCCTTGGGGTGTTGTTCTCTCACATAGAAACACCAGAGTTACATGACTCGTACAGGAGTGCAACCCTGGAAAATGGCATCCCAGTTTTTACCTTGACATGTTGGAAGGTATGCAACTGGACTTATCCGTGACCCTTCCCTTCTGCAGGGAGGTGGGACCGATTCAGATGGTCTGCCCCCACCACTTGGTTTCCAAATGGTTTCCAGAGAGTGGTAGGGGATGCTTTATCCGATGTTGATAGCCTTTCAGCTGATTCCCTGGTGGACCGCTGAAATGTGAAGTTAACCAGCGCTATTGACTGTTTGGCTCTGAAGCGCCCTCTCAGATTGCATGGAGCCTGGACAGCCCCACAGTTTTCCATGGATCTGAGGGCAATGAAATAATCGCTGAGATGGCTAGAGTGCCAGTGGCAGATAACTCATTCTGAAGCTGACCACACACGGGTTAGAGCTCAATGTTGACCCTACCAAGTGGCAATAGCAACGGCAAAGAAGACTTTCTTCTACCTCTATTGCATCTGCAGAAAACAGCAGCAGGAAACTCTTTCAGGTGGTTCGCAATTTAGCAGAACCACCTGCTCTATCAGGGCCCAGTACGGACCACATGATCTCCTGCAATAATTTTGCAAAGTTTTTTGCAAATAAAGTTGCTCAGATTCGGGAAGAGGTAGATTCCACCATGGGAGCAGGGCCAGGGTGGGAGAGTGCTAGAGTCCTGTCTAGTCAAGTTGCATGGGATCAATTCCAATTTGTTACTTCTGAGGATGTGGACAGGCTGCTTGGACGAGTGAAACCAACCACCTGTCTCCTTGATCCTTCCCATCCTGGCTCATAAAAACTAGCTGGGAAGGGCTGGGCGATGGGCTTCGCGGGGTGGTGAATGCTTCTCTCTGTGAGGGAGCCTTCCCAGACCCGCTGAAAGAGGCAATCAATAAACTGCTTCTTAAAAAAACATCTTTAGACCTGGCCAATATGGCCAACTATAGCCCAGTCTCAAATCTTCCATTCATGGGCAAGGTGACTGAGTGAGTGGTTGCAGAACAACTCCAGGCACGTCTGGAAGAAGTGGACCATTTAGATCCCTTCCAATCAGGATTCAGGCCTCATCATGGGACTGAAACTGCCTTGGTCGCACTGGTTGATGATCTCCGGCCGGCTAGGGACAAAGGTGAGTGCTGTTTCCTAGTTCTATTGGATCTCTCAGCGGCTTTTGATACCATCAACCATAACATCCTTCTGGACCATCTAGAGGGGCTGGGAGCTGGGGGCACTGTTATACAATCAAAGGGGCAAGAAGGAGAACCAGAACATTCTGTTTAGTTTGTCCATTCTCTTAGGAAGATACTATGCAATGAGCTCAGAGGGAAATACAGGTCAGTGGGAGGCTGAGATAGTAAGGGGGCCAGTGATGTGTTGCCAAAGAAGAGGACTTGCATCACCAAAAAAAATCACCAAATTTGCATAAAATGTGCACATAGTGACATATATTTATAGGTGCAAATTTAGACATAGTTATTATAATTTAAATAGAAGTACAATACATCTAATCATGAAGATACCAGGTGACTTGTGTGTGCCTGCTCAGTTTAGTGAGCAGATGCAACTGATTGTTGACGGACACCTTCCAGGCTCTCCCTATTCATGATTCTTTATCTTTAAACCAGACCTGGAATGGACAGTCCTGAAATACGGGACATCTTCAGAAATAAGGATTGTCTTCTGAGAGCCCTTCAAAACAGAGGGCTGTCTTCTGTAAAGAGGCCACTCTTTACAGTGGTGAAGAAGATGATGGATAAGCACAGGCGGAGGGCACCTTTCAAGCATCTTGCTCAAGAGGTACCAACAACCTAGAATTGGCCTGAAGGAATAAATGGTGCTGGCCAGGGATTATTTTCCCCAGCTCTGTAAAAGATGGAGCCAACTCTATCTTATTGGATAAGATTAATCTGCAAATGTTGGGCAGCTGTTCAAGCCAGCCTAGAATTCCAATGTCAAATTTTAAAAAAGAAGATCAGCTTAAACATATTCTGTGTTGTTGTTTTTTAAAAATTGTAATATTGTGCCCCTAAAGCTCTTCTTGTCCTTATGTTTCAGTGTGGGCAGGGGGACGTTCCACTTGAAATCTTGAATTCTTTGGGGAAAACACTTGAGAACAAGAGAAACAGAGAAAATCTAGTGAAGCGACAAGAGCATCTGTAGTGTTTTGGCCCTTTGCGAAGGTTGCTAATCTGATCTCTTCAAAGACAACATTCTCCCCTTTGTTTTCTTTTTAAAGATCTTACCCTGTTTAAAATTCATCCTGCTAAATCATGGCTATTTGTTCCCACTTACCTTCTCAAGGGCATGTTTTTCCTAAGCAATTTTAAAACAAATTTTTTTTTTCACCAGCGCCTAAAAGTTGCATTTGTCATCTCTGTGCAAAAGGCAATAGATGCTGGTCGATCATCTATAATACAAATCTAGGAAGGAATTTAGCACTGCAATAATAAAAGAATAATAAGCTGAAGGGGAACTGACCAGAACGCAGCCAATTCCCTGTAACTTCCTTATTTACTTTGCTGTCACTGCATGGTTGTTGCTTTAATTGTCTGATTTCCAAATAAAAGCCTCCAAGTGACTTACAGCAATAAAATTCAGAGTTCATACAAATGCAGCATTTAAAATCAATAATAACAGACTAAATATGAGCATCCTCAAATAATAATTATTAAACAAAACTGCTCTCTTTGCAACACAAGAATGAACAACAAAAATCCCAACTAAAATACATAAAAAATTGAATGGTATTAACACTGAAATGTTTGGCAGAATAAAAATACCTGCTCCAGACACCCAACAGATGTTAGTAGTCACACTAGGATATATTTAAAGCACTACGATACCACTTAACAGTCATGGCTTCTCCCAAAGAATTCTGGGAGTTGTGATGGCCTAGGTGAGCCTCTCTGGGGAGAGAATTACACAAATGCCACCCAAAGAGTCCATTCTCTTGTTATCACCCTCCATATGGGGAAAAGCGGCACATGAGGTGATAGGATTCTGAGCCAAGGAAGGCTTTGTAGGCTAAAACCAGCGCATTGAATTGGGCTCTAGGTTTGGGGAGCAAATCCTGCTGCAACAGTGAAGCCCAGGTACAAGCAATCTCTATCCTCAAAATGCTTTGCAAACCAAATCTCTGAGGGCCACTGAGGGTTCTGCCACCTCATTTGAGCCGACACACTTGTGGGCCTGAACCACCTAGGAAAACACCACTGGGTGACATATAGAGAAAGTAATGGAGGCAGGGAAAATTGGAAGAGCATTTTGACGAGCATGACATTGTGTAGTTGCTGCACAAAGCTGGGGAAGGCTCATAGCTCAGTGATAAAGCACCTGCTTTGCATGCACAAGGTCCCAGGTTCAGTCCCTAGGCCATCTCCATGTAGAAAATGCTGGCGAGCTGCTGCCAGCCAGTGGAGACAATACTGAGATAGATAGAGCAGTGGTTGCACTCAGTATAAGGCCTGCCACATGCACGAGCACCATGATGTCCTCAATAATCTGTATGTGAATGCACCACCAGACTTCTTTAAGGTTTCACATGGGTCAAAACCACCACATAGGACTCGGAAACTACCTGGTAACTAGAGCAAATGTTTTAAAATTGTAGGAATCCATCAGGCTGCCTAGCGCTCATCAGTAATCAGGCAGCAGCATTCTCTACCCACTTACGTTTCTGAATCAGTATGAGCAATGCCACATAGAGCACATTAGGGTAATCTAATTTGATAATGCTGGCAGCCCTGCTTGGCAGGGTGGCTGTCATCAGCCATAATTGTGCCTACGTTTCATCTTCTTAGTAATTAATTATGAAGTCAGAAAAGGCACATTTTAGAATATGAATCAAAACACAATTTCAATTATTATTATTTTTTGCACAGTCCATTGTGCATCATATTTAATGCACAGGGGAACAGGAAACCTCACCCCCCCCCCTTTTCATTGCTATTCATTCATTATTATTTTTGCAGTTCTGTATTTTGTGTCTTTGGTTTCTGATGGGATCTATGCCCCGTCCACATTTAATCTGTATTATGCTGTTCCTGGAGCCCAACAGGGGAAGAAAATGTGTCCGAACCTAACCAGAAACAATGCATCTCTTCACTGCCCTTTGATATGTAATTCTTCAGCTTGAGCAAGCACAGTTGGAAGAAACCTTCCCATTGTTAGTGCCCTGCTGAGAGTTCTTAAAAAGCAAAATAGTGAGTGGGGTACAATAAGATGCCTAAACACCCTGGAGCCATTCTTAAATTTCCACTTGTAGACCATATTTTATTATCTTTCCCTGTATTGAGCAAGCCATTCCTAATTAGTTGCGGGCAGCAAAGAGGTAGCACAACAAGAGAGCAGGGGAAAGGAGTGTTTGAGAGTCCACCCTGTGCCTTTGAAATGCATGTCGCTTCATGCTAACACAATACATATTGCTCAGTTTACAGACTAAATTACCCCATTCTCTGATTGCAAAATCTCCTTGTGAATTCCATCCTTGAACGCCGCTGTGTAACATTTCTTGCAGGGCCATTTGCTAAAAAGCAGCTACCGGGGCTGTCTTTAAAGCAGCAATTACCTAAACGAGGTGTGTGGTGCGGACAGAGCTCTTAATTGCTTTAAGGATATAAACGAGCAGCCGCCTCCCACCGTGAAGTTGCTTAATTAGAGACCTTGAAACTTTCTGGAAGGAAGCAGGCAGCAGAGGGGCACCTTCTGCTCTCCCCCCAGCTGTGCCAAATATCCTGGGTTGCCTTGTCTTTTAGCAAAGTAATTCCCTTATCAGCTGAAGCATTACTTTGTTTTGGGTTCCTCTCTTTTAGATAGCAGCAATCAGAAAAACAGGAGTCTTGTGCAGCTGCTCAAGTGCGGGAGTGGGTGACGTGGGTGCGTGTGTGTTTTTAAAAAGTGTTCCAGATAGCGTCTTCAGAAGCTAGATTTAAAGCCAGGGAAGATAAATTACCACATTCAGCTGCGAGACCTTGGTTAACTGCTTTACATATCAGAGTATCTCCTCTGCTAACAATCTGTGCAGCTGCTGAACCTCCAAAAGTGTGCTGATACAAAATAATTGCTTGGTTGCATAGGAGAGGCACCAAAAGGCAGAGTGTTTGATTTCTGCTTTTGGCTTAGAAGCATGCACACGCCTTGGAGCATATTCTTTAATGTCCAGTCCAGGAAAACAGGTACCCTTTTCTCCCTTCATGTTGCCAGAGCTCTAAGCACACAACAGGACTTTCCCGGCCTTCCTGCCACATGGGAACCCCACCTCTGCCCAACTGAAGCCCTCTCCTGAGGGTTGAGGAGTGGGATGGAGAATGGGGACCTGCAGAAGCATGGGGGAAATCAGGCAAAGTTTGGACCTGCCTGGAGCAAGCGGAAGTACCTTTTTTCAATTGCATAGACAAGTTCGGTTCTGAGCCAGGGTGTTTTAAAAGCACTTTAAAATAAGCTGGTATGGAATGTTGCTGGATTCTCCACATCTTCTGCTGCAAGGAAATTAATGGAAAAGTTGCAGATCATCTTGTTTTAAAACTATATCTGTTTCATATGGTGCCAGAACAACGGGAGATGTTTAGTTTATGAGTCCTGAGGGTTCCTGCCCCACCCTTACCTTCATACCCACATGCAAACTCTGTTCCAATGAGCCACGACTCTGCTAGGCTTTTGGGAAACAGACACCCAGTAGCTGCCAAATAGGACTGGAAATATATTATGCTGAAGTAAGAGATAAAGAGATAAAGAGTTAGGTGAAAGGAGGATCTGGACATGCTCCTTTATTCAACCTGTTACGGCTTGTGCTACTCCTATGGTTTCACATGGGAAAATATCTAAAACAGTTATAGTTATAGTAAATACTTTTGTGTGTGTGTGTGACTAACCTAGCATACCAAATGTTGACAAAGAGCTTATCTTCTATGGGAACACAGAAACCAGTTTTTTTGGAATGCAGAAACTAATTTTCAAGGGTTATAATTGGATGATGTCTCTAAATCTGCACAAGTGATATCAGTTTGCCCCTGTGGCTGTTTGATTCCAGCAGTCTTTGCCAACCTGAGGGGGTTGCCAACCTTATGGGTGGAACCACGATGCTAGCTTCCTGGCTCGTGAGTCACTGTTGCTTACTGGGAGCCACTATGTGAAGCCATGGCCAAAGGCAATCTAAGTGACAGTGATTGTAGTTAATGATGTGTGGAAACAGAAATGGAAAGGATCCGTGAGTGTGCAAGGTTGCCAAAAGAAGATTGGCCTAGTTGTCAATTGGACGCATCACAGAGAACTCACACGGTGTAACAACTTGAGTCCAAAGGTGATCTTGAACTGAGGGATGTCAGACTAGGCCTGAATGAATGTGGGAAAGGTGGCTGCATCTCAATGAAGCCACCTAGTGCCAATGCACCAGGGGTCCCTTCCAACTCTACAATTCTATGATCCTTTATGAAAGTGTCTGGGTGCACACCCTGTTCTGCATCAGTTTCAGGCTACCTACAGGCATCTGTTTGGCTACTGTAAAGAACAGGATGCTAGACTGCTAGTAGACCGGGTGGGCCATTGGCCTGATCCAAGAAGGCTCTTCTAGGGTCTGATTAAGTTCTTTAGAGTCCCAAAGATTATGAAAAGTTTATCGTGCCCATGTGCATAATTCGCAATAAAAACAGTACAATAAAATGTTATTTTTCAAAATGGCACAAAACGTACAGGTTTGTTGAAATAGACATATATGCATATAATGTGCAACACATTACAAGAACTGTTTTCCTGTTTAACTGGGGATAAGTAATAAAAGGAGAACAGAAAAGTGTGGAATGGAGTGTAAGAAAGTCTTGACAAAGGTCTAATTTTACCCATGATAACTACTTCAATTCTTTTTTTAAAAAAATCAAATGTCAAATTCCTTCTGGAATTTCTCTCTCTCTCTCTCTCTGGTGTTCCTGCTTTGCTGATGCCCCAAGTGTTAAGTTGTGGGTGAACATATCAGACGACACAGCAATTCTTCAAACAGCTCTTGTTTATTCACAGGCTAGAACAGAACTGAACTGAAGGGTTCAGCCAGCCTGCTTATATAGAGCTCCACTACAACGCAACAGTAACCACTTTCTGTAACTATCCAATCACTGAACGTCACTTTCAATCCCTTATTTGCATATGTGGACCTGAGTGAAAACTACCTACAGTATCCCCCTGCTGGCCCAGGGTGAGAACTTCAGTACATAACACCAAGCACATGGTTAGTCTGCCTATTGGGTAATCTAGCACTGGGCTCATCTTATACCCTTCTTTGATTGCACAGGCAGTATAAAAGCCAACCTCATGGGTTTAGCTGGGGGGGAGGCAGGGAGCAGCAGCTCTCCCCCCCAAAAAAATCAACAAAAATCAATAAAAATACATAGCTAACTGAGGTTCTGCCCCCCCCCAGCAAAAGGCCTGCCCCCCCCAACAAAAATCCTGGCTACGCCCATGGCCAACATGGTGTAGTGGTTAGAATATCAGACCAGGACCTGGGAAGGCAGGGTTCGATTCCCCTCTTGACTATGGAGTTCACTGGGTGACCTTGGGCCAGTCACTGCATGTCAATGTAACCTACCTCACAGGGTTGTTGTGAGGATAAAATGTGGAGAGGGAGAACTATGCCACCTTGAACTCCTTGAAGAAAAAGGTAGGATATAAATCCAAGGAATGAAGGGGGGGAATATTTGTCTTACCCTCTTTCATCTGATTCAAAAAAACACATTTTTTGGTGGCGTTTTCATAAAAAAAAAAAGCTCTACAGCTTTCAGGGTTTGAAATATGGCAACCCATAGGCCCATGCAACACACCATTTTTAGACACACACATTGATCCTCAAGTGAAACAGCTAGGTGGTTGAAGGAACATGGGAAGAACAGACAATATTAAAACAGGATTGTCTAGTGTCTTATTGCTATGTTTAGAAAATTAACTTTCCTTTTCATAGATGATAATTTTAGAGGCTGCCACAAATGAAGGTCAGGGTGGAGACCTCACTGGTGTGATGAAACGCCGGACAGCATGCTCCAGATGGGAAGGAAGCTCACATTATCAGGATCTCTCTGTGACACACCCATGATAATACCTGCAAGACAATGTAATTTCTGCAGCAAGCTAAAACAAACCTGTGCATTTGCCGGCAGTTCCTCCCACTCAAACCAGATCATACATTTCCGAGTAACTACGTTTTGGAAGTCTTATCTGATTGCACTGCTTGGGTGAGGGTGCATCTATGACTCAGAAACTTTATCTACATGCTGATGTGACTCTAGCTGTGCTAAAAGCAATGAGCTAATTTAGCACAGCCAAACAAGTCATTGCTTAATTAAGATTTATGCCCTGGTCTTCAACTACATTACTAAAATGATTTACAATGAAATATTTTAAAAACCATAATGAAATACCTTAAAATAAACTTTAAAAGGCAGAGCCTGGTGGAAGTAAGTGGAGGAACACCACTGCCCAATACACCACCATCCCAGCCTGACACAAAAGGAGGCTGGATTGCAGAGTCATTCCAAAAGCAGACATTTGTGGAATCTACACACATATAAAAACTGTTCTGAAAATGCTTTTTTTAAAAAAGCGTTTTTTTAAAAATACATTGAATTTTCCATAAGGCTCACCATCACCATCAAGTGTTACACTGTATATTGCACTTGAAACACTCTTAAAAGTTTTTATTTGCAGCTGTATAGCTGAGTCCCTTAAAGCCCACCTCCTTCAACCACATACACACAATCACAGTCACTAAGAAATGAGCCAGCTAAAACATCCACAGGCCTCGGCCCAGTATACCTGAAGGAGCGTCTCCACCCCCATCGTTCAGCCCAGCTCCAAGGGCCTTCTGGCAGTTCCCTCACTGCGAGAAGTGAGGTTACAGGGAACCAGGCAGAGGGCCTTCTCGGTAATGGCGCCCATCCTGTGAAATGCCTTCCCATCAGATGTCAAACAGATAAACAACTATTTGACTTTTAGACGACATCTGAAGGCAGCTCTTTACAGGGAAGTTTATGTTTGATATTTTATCGCTTTTTAAATATTCTATTGGGAGCCATCCAGAGTGACTGGGGAAATCCAGTCAGATGGGCGGGGTATAAATCATCATCATCATTATCATCATCAAATGCCTGGGGAAGAAGGGAATTCTTTGACTGTCACTGAAAATATGTCAGTGTAGATGCTGGGCAAGTCTCCTTGGGGGCAGCATTCATGATGGGTGGACCACCACTAAAAAGACCCTTTCCTTTTTTTTTCACCCTCCAAGCTTATGTCAGATGGGGTACTTGGAGTAGGGGCCTCAACAATGATCCAACAGTGATGAATCATTGATCAGTTTTCCATCTCCAGGTAAGGCTAGAAAAGAACCCTACCTAAAATCCTGGAGAGCTGCTGTCAGTCAGTGCAGAAAACATGGTGCTAGGTGGACCAGTAGTATGACACAGTACAAGGCAGCTTCTTATATCAGGCTCATGTTGGAAGAGACTTTCCATAAGCTATTGTGGTCACAACCTAGCAGAGGAGATCTGGACCTGAGAGAACAGGGTCCGAAACACTGTTCTGTCCTAAAACCTCTGTGCTGAATTGCCTTGAGGAAGTCATTGGCTCTCATCCCCAGGTTCTCCATTTGCAACGTGGTGACTTTTAACGGCATCCGCACAGGCATGTCACATGGATTCCTAATTTACTGTGTTTCCTCCAAGGAGCTCAAGGTGGCATACATAGTTCTCCTCCCCAACAACAACCCTGTAAGGTAGGTTAGGCTGAGAGTGAGTGACTGGCCCAAGGCCACTGAGCTTCATGGCTGAGAAGGGGATGTGAGCCATGGTCTCCCAGGTCCTAGCCCGATACCCTAACCACTACACCACTATTAAACAATGAAATGCTTTATGGGCAGTCACAGATCAAACAGTAGCATGCTTTTGAATGCCAATTATCTTGTAGTCAAACTTACTACAAAAGCCTTTTCTTTTTAGCTGGGGAAAAATCCAGTGCTTTCTGATTGGATTAGTTTTTAATGCCGGAAAAGGCTTTCTTTCATGAATAGCAGATTGTAAGGTAATTCTTCGATGCCCATAATATAGCTGGTTTTCCCTTGCCTCGTAGAAGAAATCTGCTTCAGATTTTATTGCTGAAGTAAACGTCCGTTTGTGCCACTTTTTGAAAAATTGCATTCCTTTCCTTTCTTTCTTTTTCAAAGTGAGGAGGACGTAGAGCACACCTGCAGCACCTTATTAAAGTGCTGGTCCTTTTGAGTGAAATGTGGAAAATACTGAATTCCACTGAAACAATGCCTTTCCTTTATAACCCAGACCCCTGCCCAATGTGGCAATAATATATTGCAAACTGTGATCTGGAAATGAAGTGTCAGACTGCTGCAGCGCTTGCCGTCACTGTCGGGGGGCTGGAAAGCAGTGGAATCACACACATGTGGACCGCAGGCTGCCTCCTTGGCCCAGCGCAGCCGATGACCAACTCTCAATAAAATGCTGGCTGCTGGACATCTCTTGGCCAGATAATTGGAAGCAGAAGGACCCAGGCCTTTGGTGCCTTCCTTTCAGTCCCAAAAGCCTGCTCTGTTACAATTTGTGCAATCTTGGCTACAAGACCTGCACACTTACTTGGGAGACTGCCCACGGAAATCGGTGTGTCTTCCTTCTGACTAAACACCCATACATTTGGGCTTATTTATCTCGCCTAGTTGGAGAGGAATTGACAAGACAGGAATCTGTCCTGACAAGACAGAAGTACTGTTTTGGGAGGACAGGAGGCGGGCAGGTGTGGAGGACACCCTGGTCCTGAATGGGGTAGCTGTGCCCCTGAAGGACCAGGTGTGCAGCCTGGGAGTCATTTTGGACTCGCAGCTGTCCATGGAGGCGCAGGTCAGTTCTGTGTCCAGGGCAGCTGTTTACCAGCTCCATCTGGTATGCAGGCTGAGACCCTATCTGCCCGCAGACTGTCTTGCCAGAGTGGTGCATGCCCTGGTTGTCTCTTGCTTGGACTACTGCAATGCGCTCTATGTGGGGCTACCTTTGAAGGTGACCCAGAAACTACAACTAATCCAGAACGCAGAAGCTAGACTGGTGACTGGGAGTGGCTGCCGAGACCACATAACACCAGTCTTGAAAGACCTACACTGGCTCTCAGTACGTTTCCAAGCACAATTCAAAGTGTTGGTGCTGACCTTTAAAACCATAAACGGCCTCGGTCCAGTATTCCTGAAGGAGCGTCTCCACCCCCATTGTTCTACCCGGACACTGAGGTCCAGCACCGAAGGCCTTCTAGCGGAAGCCAAGTTACAGGGAACCAGGCAGAGGGCCTTCTTAGTAGTGGCACCCACCCTGTGGAACGCCCTCCCACCAAATATCAAAGAGAGCAACAACTACCAGACTTTTAGAAGATATCTGAAGGCAGCCCTGTTTAGGGAAGCTTTTAATGTTTGATGGACTACTGTATTTTAATATTTTGTTGGAAGCCGCCCAGAGTGGCTGGGGAAACTCAGCCTGATGGGCGGGGTATAAAGAATAAATTATTATTATTAAGCCCTCACTCAGGGGCAGGCAACACAGCACCCTCCAGGTGCTGCCTAACTACAACTCACACATTCCTGTTGCAATAGGACAGGCACCCGCTCTCTGCACTTTTTGAAAAATACCTGAAGATGCTTTTGTTCTAACAGGCTTCCTCATCTGGATGAAATGATTTTCCCCATGAGTGTCCACTTGTTAGCGTCTCAGTTTGAAACAGGGTCTTCTTTGGATTGTATTTGTCGCTTTTCTGTTTCAAAATGTTTTTAATTATCTCTTGCGTAAATCTCCTTGAGATGGTGGAATAGAAGGCAATTCATAAATCAACAGTAATAATAATCAACATCTGCCATGTTGATTGAGGCTGATAGGAGTTTTGGTCCATATGGATGCCACTACATTTGCTACCCCTAACTTAAATATGTGGGGCAGAGGACTATTTATCACTGTGAGCAGATAGTCCAAGTCAAGATCTTCCTGCAGCCACAGGAAGATGAGGGAGAGACACTTACTCTTTGCCAGGACTGACCACAGCCTGTGCATCTCCACCCAACATGTCTGGATCATACAAGATCATCCTTGGACTAAACTGTGGTAGTTTAAGGTGCCACAAAGTGGAGCTGCCCTTGAGAGGTTTGGCTCCACTCTAGAACTGGGTACAGGTGAATCATGGAGGAAAGAATAATAATAATAATAATAATAATAATAATAATAATAATAATAATAAAAAAAATTTATTTATATCCCTCCCTCCCCAGCCGAAGCCGGGCTCAGGGCGGCTAACAACAATCAAATAGTCAAACAATCAAATAAACCAACATTCTAAAAATATTTCATTATAAAAATTAATTAAAATCAAGTTGATGGCAACCATTAAGCAAAACTCTGTGCAGGTTGCCAGAGGAGGGAGTCAGGCTGCGCCCTGACCAAAGGCCTGGTGGAACAACTCTGTCTTGCAGGCCCTGCAGAAAGATGTCAGGTCCCGCAGGGCCCTAGTCTCTTGTGACAGAGCGTTCCACCAGATTGGAGCCGCAGCCGAGAAGGCCCTGGCTCTAGTTGAGGCCAGCCTAACCTCTCTGAGGCCTGGGACCTTCAGGATGTTTTTATTTGCAGACCGTAGGTTTCTTTGTGGGGCATACCAGGAGAGGCGGTCCCGTAGGTACGAGGGTCCTAGGCCGTATAGGGCTTTAAAGGTTAAAACCAGTACCTTAAACCTGATCCTGTACTCCACCGGGAGCCAGTGCAGCTGATATAGTACCGGATGAATGTGGTCTCGCAGCGAAGACCCCATAAGGAGTCTTGCCGCGGCATTCTGCACCCGCTGGAGTTTCTGTGTCAGTCTCAAGGGCAGCCCCACGTAGAGCGAGTTACAATAATCCAGTCTGGAGGTGACCGTCGCATGGATCACAGTGGCTAGGTCAGGGCAAGAGAGATAAGGGGCCAACTGCTTAGCTTGGCGGAGATGAAAAAATGCCGCCTTTGTTATAGCTGTAATCTGCACCTCCATAGAGAGGGAGGTATCGAAGATTACACCCAAACTCTTAACGGACGGTGCTGGCACTAACTGCACCCCCGCAAGAGATGGGAGTTGCCCCCTCAATCCCATATCGTCCCGTCCCAGCCAGAGGACCTCTGTCTTCGAAGGATTTAACTTCAACCGGCTCCCACGCAACCATCCAGCCACAGCCTCCAGGCATCTGGTCAGTGTGTCTGGGGCCAAGTCAGGATGGCCATCCATCAACAGATAGAGTTGGGTGTCATCGGCATACTGATGGCAACCCAGCCCAAAACTCCGAACAAGCTGGGCGAGGGGGCACATAAAGATGTTAAAAAGCATCGGGGAGAGAATCACACCCTGAGGCACTCCACACACCAAGGAGTGGCGCAATGACAATTCCCCCCCAAGCGCCACCCTCTGTCCCCGACCAGAGAGAAACGAGCGCAGCCATTGGAGGACTGTGCCCTGGATCCCCACGTCGGCAAGGCGGTGGTCTAGGAGTTCGTGATCGACCATGTCGAAGGCTGCTGACAGGTCTAGAAGAATCAGCAGCCCTGACCCGCCTCGATCCAGCTGCCTGCGGAGATCATTTGTTAGGGCGACCAGAGCCGTCTCGGTCCCATGACCAGCGCGGAAGCCGGACTGGAATGGATCGAGAAGAAGAAGAAGAGGAGGAGGAGGAGGGGGGGGGAATATGGAACTGTTGGGATGTGAGAAGAGTACACGCAAATCTCCACATGTGGGAGTTACGTTCTTGGCCCCCATGCATAAGCAAAATGTGCATAAGTGGGGAGCCCGCTGCAGTACATACAGCTTCCCAAGTGACAGCTGTTGAAAGGGATAGTGCAGCAGCAGTGAGATCTCCCACAAACCATTTTGGAGCCCTTTGAGTCTCTTTTCTGGACTTTTGGCTCACTGGTGTCCTCTTTGGGCTCTCCTCATGAGCCACAAGGGCTTTCCAGCTCTCTCCTGCCGTTTCAGGTTGGAATTTATTTATTCACCTCACACAGATGTGGTCATGCGCGAGTTGATCGCATGAAAGTGGGGATGCCTATACTCCATTTAAGCTGATGGTTGACAAATCTCCAATACTCACAAATAATCTGAAAGGGCTCCAACAAACAAACCCAAGAACGATCAAAGTTGTCCAGCTGCTAGGGAGTGTCAATCCACTATCAATGGCTCCCACTTATCTTTTTTGTTTTCCAGCTGCACTGCCACTGACAATGCTGGCCCCACTGGGGGCATTGCATGTCACTCTGTGAATTTATTTTTCATTCAAGGGAGAATGCCATCACAAACCCCATTTCTTCCCCCTAGTGGCAACACTGCTAGAGAACTTGCCACTGCCAACAAATTTGAGAGGGGTCAGCTGAGTCACAGAGAAGTCATGGTGGGTTGTATCCAGCTCACATACAAGCAAGCTGAGCATTAACGTTCCGATAAACCACATTTCTGATAGGCTTGTGGCTTGAGAGGAGGATTACACAAGGGTAAAGCATGATTAATAAAATATCAGAAAACTTTCCTCTTGTTTCCACCACCACGCCCATGAAATTTTCAAGGTAATATTTCTTTTTTCACTACATTTTGATAGACTGTCCAGTCAATCATAAGCAAAAATGAAAGCACCTACAAAGTAAAAATATAATTATGAGTGAAACATTCAGTCACATGTTCCCATACTTCTGATGCATATCAAATCAGTAGGTATAAGGTACAAAACAACACTTTCACATCATGAGCAAGCTTAAAAAATGTGCCCCCTTTTGAAAAGGCAGAAGTCAATACTTCATTGTAATGAGTTACCTTTCCCACTGCATATAAATTCAATATTATTTTCATATCACTAGGCTTTTGCTGGCAGTAAGAAATATAAATGTTATAGAAATGATGACTAATCATTGTCATTACTATGAGCAGATATGGATTGCTAAACTTTTCTGGTTAAACATAAAATGGTGGGCATCGAGTTTGGCATAACGCAAAATGGCTGCTGCAGCTTTTGAAAACAGAAAAGTATTCCTGCGATAAGAGAAAGGAAAGGAGTAATGGAATACATGTCAAAATTTATGAGGGACTTTACAGTAGCTGGCTTGTAATGTTTAGTTGTTATTGTTAGTTTCAGTTTATTTTTTACTGGTTGTATTTTAATATTTTTGATACACTTGTATCCAGCATGCATGTATGTACATTCAGTATATATCCATATAAATCTATATTTCCCAAAAAAAAGCATGCCCCCTCAATGAGCAAAAGCACCTACATCAGAGAGAAGTCCTTTGCAAATTGCCCTTGTTCCGAATGGAAGAGTGTCCAGTCTAGGCACCCTATTAAATGTGGGCTTCTTTAAGGGAATGTGTTCAATGGCTGAGAGGCCAAGCCAGTGCAAACAGGAACTGCACAGAAGAGGAGACATTTTCTCCTACACTGTGCATTTTTCAGGGGATATTTTCTGAGACCTTTCACGGGTGCCAAAGAAAGTACAGGTGCCCATGGGCACTGCGTTGGCGACTCCTGCGTTGGTGTCTACCTGTGCCAGGAAACGAAAAACTAGGTTGTAAACTATCCTTTTCCTAATTCCTAATTTCACCTTCCATTTAGCCTAGATTGGACTGTGTTCAGGACAACTTCTTGATGCTGCTGAGTAATCCATAGCTCACGCCACCCCCCTCCCCTTTGCCCTCCACCTCATATCATAAGAGAGCTGGGACTGTGGTGATGAACAAGCCACTGGGTGCAGTGAGTTCTCACACCAAGGCCACCAAGGCCTGTTGTCACATATGCTTTGTGCACTTACAAAACCAACCACTCTGTCATGTTTCCAGAATGCTATGACGCTAACCACTCTTTCTGTAAACTACCCTCAGTGATCTGTGTTCACACCATTATAATGTAATGCTGCACAATTTATTTCAGCCCTCCCATAATTATATTTCACCGTGAAAGAATTTTGCTCTCTCAAGGATTTCCCTTTAACTTGCTTCACAGAGTTTGCTTGCAAACGACATACCTGCTGGAAATCATGTGTGCCAACTTGGAAATACTTTTCCTGAGCTTTTAAGCTGTAAAGAAAAATGACAATATTTCGGCGCAATCAAGCAAGAGAGGGGAAGGTTTGTGTTTGTTTCATGAGTTTCCAAGACACCAAGGGGGGTGGGGGAAGGATGTACCACAATATAAAGTTTTCAGATTTCTTTAGCATGAGGGAACAATTTCCAGCTGTCGGGAGATTCTTTATTAACTGATGGCTTTATATCACCTGATACTTCATCCTTGTGCTTTCATAAATCATCCCTCCAGTGCAACATGAAGGGGGCAGCCTCCTGGGGTCTCCCCAGATCTCTTTTAAATGAAAAGGGTTGAGGTGTTTCTTATGCAGCAGAGAGGGAGATGTGAGCCAGAAGTTAGTCTTTACAAAGGGCCCAGATGGGCTGCCAGACAGTCTGAGGAAAACAACACCCCGTCCTCAGCCATCTTGCTTTTTTTACATGCCGATTCCCCAACCCCTTGAGATTGTCAAGAGTGGCAAAGAAAGTGCGAATAACAACGAACAAATCTGTTTTGTATCAGTTCCAACCCCCTTGAATCGGAGGTTCTTGGATTAAACGTAATCCCATGCCAAACAGGCCCAGCTGGCATGGATATTATCATCTCTGCTGTTAAATATCCAAAGCCTTACTCGTGTCCTTGGATTAGAGATGGAAATTCCTCTGGAAAGCACTCTCTTCCCTTGGTATTTCCGTGGAAAATACCACTGGATTACCAGCTGTCCTGAAAAATGGGGCGGGGGGTGGAGAAAACTGTATTTTCAATTTATTTCCTTTCAGACATTAGGGGCACTTTGGTCTTAACAGCAGCCTGCTGTTGACAGGGAAACCACTCATTCTGTAGCATTCCTGCAGCTAACTAATCGAGGGGAGAACCTGCTTGGGGCTCTTAGCCTACTTCCAAATCCACAGCATTAAATTCTTTAACTTGCATACCACAACACTACCCATGAAACAAGTTGGGTTTTGTGATTCCCCCCTTCCTTTAATGAAGGATTTGCAGGCTTCCCCCCCCCCCACCGCCACCTTCTCTCCATGGCAGCAAGCCTGGACATTTTTGTCTCTGATCCATCATAAACACTTAGCTTTCCAGCTACCCACATTCCCGCTCTTTGAAAGCCAGTGGGTACATTTTGGCAAAAAGCCCACTTTAGCTCTCTTGCCAAAATGTAGGCACATAAAGCATTATCTATTGAGGTTAGTCTTATCCAACCAAAATCAAAGAACATCTATTGCTGTTCTTGCTATTCATGAAGTGGGGGAGACACAAGACCCTATCCCTTCTTCTGCCATGGCCTGTGTACCAGAGTGAGGATAAATGGCCCTTTTTGCCTCTCAAGGCAATTCCTCCTTCCTCTGCCTTGCTGTTCCCTGAATTGCATAATCTTACTTTTCTACTCAAATGGGCTTTTTGCAATTAATGCTTAAGGCTGCAACCCAAAACACACTTGCATGGGAGCAAACACCATTGGAGGGGGGTAGGCATGTATAGGACTGTACTGTAAAGTAGCAGATTTTCTATATGTCTCTGGCAAGGGGGTACAGAAGACATGGTGACCCTCTCGCCTATGGACCAAAATTGGTCTGGTAGAGGTTTCAATTTGGCTGGTGAGACAATTCCTCACAAACCACACCCAACCGCTCCATGCCTGACATCATATGAGAAATCAGGTGTGGGGTGACCAACATGGTGACAAAGGAGCAAACTGAAAGCTTAAAGTGAGTAAGAAGTGCGCCCACCACCCATTAGCTGGGAGCACACCTTGCTCCAATAGTACAAAGTGGTTTGTATTGAAGCCTGCTGAAATTGAGCTTTTTTCTGTAGCTGCTACAGAACAATAGCAACATCACTGTATGTTTTTATTTAGCTTCAAACGTGCTCTGCATGGCATCCATGGGCACATATGCACATAGAGTCCTCTGTTGGAGAGAGAGGTTTGGGAGAGAGATCCTTACTCTCTCGGAGCAAAGTTAAGCACAATGGTGATTGCTCCAAGCACATTAAAATGTGGTTAAATTTACATCTGCCTTCATCCACTTGTAAACAAATGTTCCCCACAAAAATATATAGGCTAGAATAAATCACAGACACTCAGCTTTGTGAATAAGTGACTGTTTTACTTGCAGATTTTCCAGATGTAACAGTAAACAAGTCTCCACCCACTGGCAGCAAAACAAAGAAGGAAAATTCCAAATGACTTAAAAAGAAAAGCACTTGGTTTCCATACAAAAAGAATCCTACAATTTTAGGGTTAGCAAGGATGCAGGCTGTAAACTCTCCTTTTAGAGCAAATCAGTTCATTTGTAGGGAGCCATGGCCACGTGACTTCTTGCTTGTTCCAGGAAGAGCAAAGAGAATCAGGAGCAGAGGCTACTGCAATACTGCTAAACTACATCTGCTAAACTCAGGGCTTAGGTTAACTCTTTCATGCATGCAGGTGTCAGTCAGTAACTGCATATTACAACAAGGCCTTCCCTGTTGCCCACAGGATCTCCTTTGTTGCCTCTGCTCACTGTTGAAAAAAGCATTTGATTATAGCCAACAGACTAGACTGCGGCATGTTTCTCTCCAGTTTGCAAATGTGCCCACAGGCCCAAAGCAGGTTGGTGACCCCTCTTCTGCAGAAATTCAGCAACACAAAAACAGAAAAAAAGTTTATGAAGAAAGAATCTGACATTGAAACAAATTCCTGGGAAAGAAGACGGGGCCAAAACAGAGAAAATACTGGTTTTTTTAAAACCCCAAACCAAACCTTTTTATAAGTGCCTGCCAGAAAACTTTTTTTAAAGTAAACTGCATAAAACATCCACAACAAATGTCTTGTTTCTCCAGTTAGAGTGGCAACCTAGCCCCATCTTCAGCATTGGCCTTTTCACACACCAGCTGTGAAATGTCACAAACACTTGCCAAATGCCTACCCGGGCTGATGTGTTATATATATTTATCCCTCTGGGAGAGCACTGTTATGAGGACCCAGCTCTGACAGCCAGATAAGGGAGCAAGAATCTGAGGGTTGAGTAAAACAGGCAGAAACCATAAACAGAAGGGTGCTAGTGCAAACAAGTGGCAGGACTTCTTTTAAATTGGGCCTTGATCTGATTCACCAGACCAGGGCGGAGATGATCTGATCAAGATACCCTGACCAATATTAACAGTACAGTCATACCTCGGGATAAATGTGCTTCAAGTTAAGTATTTTCGGTTTGTGCTCTGCGGTGACCCGGAAGTAACGGAGCACGTTACTTCCGTGTTTCGTTGCGCGCGCATGCGCAGGTGGTCAAAATGATGTCACGTGCATGCGTGGAAGCAGCGAAACGTGACCCGCACACATGCAGACGCGCGGGCGCAGGTTGTGTTCACTTCAGGATGCAAACGGAGCTCCGGAACAGATCCCGTTCACATCCCGAGGTACCACTGTACAGATTTTTAGATGAAGAGGATTCTCAGCTCTTTTTGGAATATGTTGATAGTCTTCAATTCTGTATATAATAACTGCAACTGATGTATACATGTTATATGTATTTTTTAAAAAAGGTAGAAAGAGGAATTCCAAGTTGTTGTATATCTGCTTTTTGCCACCTGACTTTCATTCATTTTCTGCCACATTCTATTGCTGCTGTGTACACAGAATGTCTTTCCTGCAGAATATGGCAGAAAAGGGATAAGTCAGACTCTATGTGTTGTATTACAGATGCTTACCTGCTAAGTGAACTGTTTAAACCGTTATTTCAATAGCTGGATGTACACTGGTTTCATGTTGCCTTTTTATGGAACAGGAATAAATAAAGACCTTTGAACTGAGTATGAAGCAAGCTTTTTTTACCCTCTGGGCTGTCCCAGGCAACCTGTTTGTTGAACATTCAACTTGATTTGTCTGCAGAGAGGTTAGATGAATCACAGAATTGGAGAGTTGGAAGGGACCCCAAGCATCATCCTGCCCAACCCTCTGCAATGCAGGAATCTCAGCTACATCATACATGACAGATGACCATCCAACCTCTGCTTTAAAATCTCCAAGGCAGAAGAGTCCACCACCTCATGGGAGTCTGTTCCGCTGTCTATATAATGTTGGCTATTTAATGAGCATTCATTCTGATTCGTTTGCGGGGAGGTCAGATGCAGCTGCATCTAAGCAAGTCTTATCCCACACTTCCCAGTGCATTTCCCCATTGTTTTCCTCACTGCATTGCAAAACATCGGATCTTTGGGGGAAGTGGGCTTGTTGTGTAAGACCTGTCAACCAATCACAGTTGTGGAACCTGAATTTGCCAGGCTGTGATTGAATCCCACCCTAAAATAACCACAGTTTGGAAGTGTCCCCGTTATGCTCATGACAGTCACGTGCAGACATCTAGGTGCAGTGAATATGGCAGATGGACAAGACAATATGCCCATAGACACCAAGGCTCCATGCAGTCTGGAGCCCCAACCCTGAACACCAGAAAAGGGCATTTGTGTTCGCCGAATCTAAGAGTCCTAGCCAATTTATTAGCACAGAAGTCCCGAGGTGATTTGTGACATTACTGATGGGATTGTACTTGGAGTAGCAAAGAGGACAATTCCTTGTGAGTGCATACAGGGTCACTGAGAAGAGGGAAAGACCACACTATGGAAGAAGCTGAAATGATGCTGCTTGGAATCTGATTTTTTTCTATCCTCATATCGTCCTCTCCTGTATCCAAGTTGCTCATTTGCATTAACAAAACAAAACCCCACAGATACAATCAAATGTTATAGGGAAGAAAAAATGCTATAGGGCAAGTGGTGTTTGGAGGACTCCAGTTGCTTGTTCCATGTTGCTTGGAATTTGCATGTTGGAACAAATTAAATAGAAAATTAATTGGTCAGAAAATTTGTATGGAGATGAATGACTACGAGGAATCGAATAAATGACTCTGCTGACAGCAAGCAAACAAGCTTTATGTGGGGCAATTGCACTTAGTGGGCCACACATCATGCTATCAGCTCTCTTAGCACAGGAACAATAGACCACTTGTTTCACCAGCTAATCAACTTAGAAGCACACTCATGTTGACAATCAAGGCAATACATTTGCTTTTCTGATTCTGTTTGTTGTGAATTACCCAGTGCATACCATGATGTGCGTGTTTCATTTGCAGCTTTTGATGTGGGGTGATTTTCTTAATTTCCAGTGACTCCTGCCAAACCCAAAGTTTCTGACATGCTCTCTTTTCCGTCCTCTTTCCTCTGTGCTCACATCCATTCCTTGCAAAGTTGCAGTGGAAGACAAGCGACCCTGTGGGTCTCCCACACAGTGTGCAAGACAAGGGCAGGGACCTGTACGCTGAGTTGGGGACCTGCTCAGTTTTTCCCATGAAAATCAATTAGTGACTTGAAATTGTTTAACTTGGGAGGTGTTTAACACACACTATTTCCTGCCTCTCCAAAAAAGGAGGGGGAGGAAAAAAAGACACCCCACCCCCCACTTGACTAGGCTGTTGGGGTCTAAAAGAAAGGCAACAGAAACAAGAGTGACTAATAAAAAATACACTCTCCCTGAAGGAGCTACTGCATAGTTTAGGGGTGCTCCTGGATCCAGTTCTCTCCCTGGAGGTGCAAGTGTCCTCCATTATTAGGAGTGCTTTTTACCAACTTGAGCTGGTAAGACAGCTATGGCCATTCCTGGATTGGGATAGCTTGACCAAAGTTTTGTCCATGCCTTGGTAACCTCATGGTTAGATTACTGCAATGCACTCTATGTGGAACTATCCAATGATGCGGGTGGTGCGAAACCAATTAGCCTCTTGGGCTTGGTTCGAAGGTTGGTGGTTCGAACCCCCGCAACGAGGTTAGCTCCCGTTGCTCTGTCCTAGCTCCTGCCAACCTAGCAGTTTGAAAGCACGCCAATGCAAGTGGATAAATAGGTTTAGTCATGGCCACATGACCCGGAAAGCTGTCTGTGGACAAACACTGGCTCCCTCAGCCTGAAAGTGAGATGAGTGCCGCAACCCCATAGTTGCCTTTGACTGGATTTAACTGTCCAGAGGTCCTTTACCTTTCTTTACCCTATGACTTCAGCTGGGGCTTGTGGGATTTGCACTGGCTGCCAATCTAATACTACAGGGCCATAATTTGAACAAACCACCCATTTAAAGTTACCTCCAGGCTTCAACATTTTGTGTACTAACTGATCGGACTAACCCTGTCCAGAACTGTGTCTCCAGATTGGCCAAAACTATGTCCCTCCTCCTCCTCCATCATCACCCTCCTACCCTACCTCCCCCCCTTTTGTGTATAACCCTGACCAGTGCTTTTTCTGGGGGACATGGGGGGACGTTTACCCCTAAAAATTTTGAGAATCTAACTTTGGCCTCTTTGAGGGGCAGTATTTCAATATGAGTAGGAAAATGAGAGTACCCCTAAACATTTTTTTTTAGAAAAAGAAAACACTGACCATGGGGGTGTCAAAGTGCCTGCTTGCTGATCCCTACAGAAAAGACTCAGTGCTGTACCACGTTATGGTAATAGCAGGTACCAGTTTCTACATTGTGTGTTCCCCATAATGAAAGAGCCATGTTTTTTCCACATGCACACACGGTTTGGAGCCATGATTGGCCCTGTTTCCTCAGCATGTATATTCTGCATACAAGCAGGACAGGGCTGAGTGCTGGGGAGTACGAATATTGTAAAATACTGAATTTGACATATTTGTTGCCACCTACTGGCCAAAATGCAGATTAGTTTAGCAATATAGGATTGAGCATGCTACTGCAGTTCAGTTCCCCAGCAGCCTCCTGGATGCATGTCAGGCTGGGAACGTGTGAACTCTGAAAAAAACAACTCTAGCTGGCATTTTTGCTGCAATTCTTTCTCCTGTCCCCTTTTTCCCTTAGAGGTACAGACACAACCTTAAAAGAAGATGCAGCCCTACAGAACCATAACAAGAGGGCCATGTGCATCCTCATCCACACAAGAATGCTCAAGATCCTTCCTCACAGAAAGGGAAGAAAATATTCACGATAACTCAGAATACTTCACTTGTTTTCTCCATCCCACCTTTCGGAACAAGAGGAGCAAAATAGAACATAAATACCAAGGCAAGGTTGTTGGCTCCTAATACAGTATAAGGAGGTCAGTAAAGAGCTGGGGATAATTGAGAACATTGTTTCTGCCCATCAGAATTTGGCAGTGACTTTACTGTTATTGTTTCTTGTTATTACAAAAGGAAGGTACCAGCGCAGCGTAGATGAGGTGAAAGTTTTGCTTTGGATAATGTATCATAACTTTGGTGCTGAGATGGGAATGCGATCAAAGTTAAAAGAGATAAGAAGAAAACATTTCCTGGAAATGCAATTGTTTTGTATGGAATTCTTTAGAACACACTCACACATCTAAAATGAAGACAGATTACGGGCAAGCTTTGCGCAATCATTATCATCACTCTTAATAATTAAAACAAGAGATCTAAACACACACGCACACTGTATTGCAAGACTTAACAAAACTATAAGTGAAATCGTGCAGCTTCCTAGTTTTGGGGATGAGGTGGTGGAAGGCGCTTGACTGCAAATTGGAGAAGGGGGGCGTTAATGTAGGGAAATTGTGGCTGGAGCACTAAGCACTCCTTCCTCCATACTCCCTCTCCACATGAAAACACACACAATCCCAAATCTGCTTTAGTTTACTACCTGAAACTGATTATCAGGGCCAAATATGGGCAAGCTTGTGTTCCTAAATGCTGCTATACTCATTTAAAGAATACTGTTTAATGCTAATTGGTGCACCACCAATTTTCTCCTAGGAACAACCTGGTGATTGAGCATTTATCCTGATTTGTAGGCAGGGAGATTAAACAACACTGGGCTATTTAATGGTCATTCACTCATTTGTTTGCAGGGAGGTTAGACGCTGTTGCATCAAAGCAAGCAGCATCCCACACTTTCCAAGCACATCTTTCCATCACTTTCCTTATCACAAAAAGTTCAATCTTTGGGGAAAGCGAATTTGTTGCACAAGACCTTGCAGTCAACTGTAAATGCATGACCTCAATTTACCAGAAGGTGTTTGTGGCCCACTTGAAAATAGTAAGAGGCTTTAGAAACACTCTTAGACAGCTAGAGGAGAGATTATCAAATATTACTTTGGATTCAAGTTTTTGACCCCATTCATTTCCTTAACAATAAATGAACATAAGCTCTTGGGATGGTCTGGTATCTCTGCAGCCCAGAAAATGTAAGATTCTGTGGCCTTCTAAGAGCCTACCAAGCCCTGTTTACCATTTAATCTGCAGAATGAGCCCATAGCAGATAATTTCAAGCACTCCCATTCCAGGGAATAGTTATCTAACCCCTGTGACATTTATAAACAAGACCTTCTCCCTGTTCTCTCATCCCTCCCTTGTTTCTTCTCCTGGAATGAATGATGCAACTTTTTCAGGTCCTTCCACTTATATTTCCTGAACTACTATTTGAAAGTTGTGAAAAAGGATAAACCTATTTATGGGAGCAAGGGGAGATACATGCAAAGAAGCCATTATTTTCTGTTAGATGCTTACATCTAATAAAACCATCTCTTTATAGACAGTCATCATTGTGACAGTGCCTGTAATGGATATATGTGGGTTTTCTGTCTGGGTTTAGTATCTAGAAGTTGTTTTCCTCCTTTTATATATAGTTGTGGCTTGTCCTGCATATACCTCTAAGATATGTCCCTGAAGTATCATTACATGCCACCCCAATCTCTGCAGTGGTATGAGATTCAAGGAGTCCAGGCACTTACCCAGGGTTTGTGTTTTCTTTCGGAACTGAGGCACAGTGGAGATTGTGGTGTATTCATGATATATGGCTTATTTATACATATATACAACCTAAGCCTATGATGGAGGGGCTCACAGCAATACACTCCAACAAGTTTTTGTGTCTTCCCTGACAACAGTCTTAGATGCCAGCAGAAATCAGCCATGGCATTCTGTCCCTCTTCTCCAGCTTGCTGCCTTTTACAGACTGCAACCTTGCTGCCAAAAACACCAATCCTAAACTTTCCAGCTCAGCCTTTGTCTCCAAAATAACTCAGAGCCCATCGTATTGCCAAATGGCACAAACTTTGGCTTCTTAGTGGCCTTTCCTGTGATCCATTACCTTCCCTTTGACTGTGGTTAATGTCTGATCTTCCAGGCAATCTCCTAAACATGAGAAGCTGAATCGAGCCGTTAAGAGCCTGAATCCCAGTTTAACTCTCCAAGCAATGATTAAATTCTAACACTTACTAAATAAAATTAAAAAAAAATAGGGAAATCTGGCACTCAGAAACCCTGGAACCCAGAACTCATTAGCAATATTTATTCAAATTAACAAGTGAATGCAGAAACACAAAGAGTAGCACAGACAAACCACAACAAGTTCAGAAAGTTCCCACTTCCTCCTGAGGTCTCCATGTGTTAATGTCAGGCTATGTCCTTTGGTCTTTCTCAGTCATTTCAAGGATGCAGTCTGCAAGTTGGTGACTCACACTTTGCTCTGGCCAAATGCAAAGTGTTGAGAGTGTTGCAGTATACCAACCCAGCAGGTGGCAGCAAACAGGTTCCTGCAGTTCATTTTGTTGTTCCTCTTGGTCTCTGCAGCTTCAGCCAATGGGAACGGCAAACCAGGGTCCAAGTTCCCAGAAGCCACTCTGGTAGCTGTGGAAAGAGCTCTGGTAGCTCTGGTAGGTGTGGAAAAGATCTAGGGGTCTTAATACACCACAAGCTTGACATGAGTCAACAGTGTGATGCAGTAGCAAACAACAACAGCTAATGCAACCGAAGTATAGTGTCCTGATCAAGGGGTGTAATAGTACCACTCTGTTCTGTGTTGGCTAGACAACACCTGGAGTACTGTGTCCAGTTCTGGACACTACAGGATACTGACAGTGAGCAGAGAAGGGCAGTCAAGAGAATCATGGGTTTGGAAACCAAGCCTTATGGGGAACGGTTGAGGGAGTTGGGTATGTTGAGCCTGGAAAAGAGAAGTCTTGAGAGGTGATAAGATAGCCATCTTCAAATATCTGCAGGGCTGTCACACAGAAGATGGAGCAAGCTTGTTTTGTGCTGCCGTAGAGTGAAGATTTAATGGATTCAACTGATAAGAAAGGAGATTCTGACTAAACATCAGGAAGAACTCTCTAATGGTAGAAGCTGTTCAATAGTGGAATGGACTGTCATGGAAGGTGGTGCGCTCTCCTTCATTGCTGGTTTTTAAACAGAGGTTTGGTGGCCATCTGTCAGGAATTTTTTTAAACTGTGATTCCTGCATTGCAGGAGGTTGGACTCGATGACCGAGTTGTCTTCACCAAGGGTTCCTTCCAACTCTAGAATTCTATGAGTCTATGGACTTCCTATGTACCCATCCCTTTGAAGATCTGGGTTTTAATATTTCTCTGCATGCCCGTCTAGTGGTCTGTGTTTTTACTCAGCCATCTGTTTATTTAATTAAATACTTGTTTACGTTTAACATCCAACTTTTAAAAAAGATTAATATTTACTTGTTTAGAGCCAATCTGGGAGGTCCATAGTAAATGATGTGGAGGTATACACTGGTTTTCGCGAGGCATTGTTAAATGCTACAGAATTAAAGATAATGACTTGAATAAGAGTTTGGGTTTTCCTGTTTCAGCTTAATTGGTACTCTCAAAGAATTAATTATACACTTCAGGCAAAACCCAGCAATTTTCTTTTGTAAATCATACTTGAATGGCTTTATCATGTGGGGTAATTGCAACCGGTGGGGTAATTGTAACTGCAGATTTTAAATTGTATAGGGCTGCAATAGATATGAGAGCTATAGTGTGGGAAACTGAGAGCAACTTTCTCTGAACAAATTCCAGAGTCAGGAAAGTTTGCTGCATGGTCAAGTGCACTGGAGGGTCATGGGACAGCATTTCTCATTGTTCCTAATCCCTGGGTTGCTATTACTTTTATTCACAGCAGCAGCATGGGAACCAAGCAGGGACTATGGGAAAGGCACCATACACCAAACCCTCTACTGTATCTGCAGAATAAAGTTCATTGATAGGAGAGTTGAATCCAAAGTCTCGAATGGGCTCAGGAAAAATAACTTTCTGGTTGGTTGGAAACTATGTGATTTTACCTTAAGACAGGGGACATCACCTGTAACCACTACCCACTTCTTTCCCTAGTTCACGCTTTGCATATTTTGGGGGTGGGGAGTGTGAAATATTAAAGATTAAAATGCATTATATTTTGAGAATTTGGCACAAATGCAGATGTTGGGCAAAACTGCATAGCAAAAAAAAAGTATTACTGTATTAGGAGTAATGTGCAAAAAAAAAAAATGCTGACCTATTTTCCTGAGGACTAGAATAAAGTCTTAGAAAGGAATGTGTAATGCTGATGAGCTTTCTCAAAATGAGAAAGTAAAATTGACAAGATTTGTGCGTCCTTGGTATACAGACAGCAAGCGGTCTACTGTACATGGAAAGGCCATTACATTACCTGAGGTGTCTTTATATATACATATATATATATATATATACTTATACATATATACATATATACACACACACACACACACAGAGTCGTACCTCGGGTACTTAATTCGTTCCGGAGGTCTGTTCTTAACCTGAAACTGTTCTTAACCTGAAGCACCACTTTAGCTAATGGGGCCTCCTGCTGCTGCTGTGCCGCCAGAACACAATTTCTGTTCTCATCCTGAAGCAAAGTTCTTAACCTGAAGCACTATTTCTGGGTTAGCGGAGTCTGTAACCTGAAGTGTATGTAACCTGAAGCATATGTAACCAGAGGTACCACTATATATATATATATATATATATATATATATATATATATACACACACACATATACACACACACACACACACACACACACACACAATGTTGTTTGCCTATGGCTAAATAACATTACAAAAGAAAGAAGTAATAGAAAACATATCCCTTGTTTTGGTCTTTTCTTCTTGCTTTGAATGTTATTATTACTAACTTGATTAAAAATATGAACACCAGTAATCATTTTTTTAAATGATTTTGTCTATATTTAATATTAGTATTTATTTATTAAGCATTTTTATTGCCCTTGAGCTGAAAAGAAAGTTTCCAGAAAGTGTTATAAAGATAACTAATAAGACAGTCTAAATGACATGACATGAAAGGAAACAAAATTGGGAGGGGAGGAAGCAAACTGAGGCACTAGTTCTTAGTTACAAGATGACACCATCAGCCCAAAAGCAAATGGCTCTGTTCTAGTCACAGTCCTACCCTGCTGGTACAAACAACAAAGAGGGAAGAAGGTGAAGGTGGCAGTTTGACTTGCTGAACCAACAACAGTTGGTTCCTTCCAATGCCTTCTTGAAAGAGAGGAGGCAGTGCCATTTTCCCAGAAGGCTAGTAGAAAGCGTTGCACTGGTTTAACACCTCATACAAAAGAAACCACACTGTAATCAAGAAGGCCCCAGTGTCTGCCTTGTAAATACCTCCCAGTTAGCACCAAGGTGGCCAGGTATTTACAAGGCAGACACGGGGGCCTTCTGGGGCCTCGACATAGGTTGAGGGGAAGGCTTTATTCAAGACTTCAAAGGGGAGCTGACAAAACCATCACTGAAGTTTGTGTTCTTTGTTCACCTAATTAAAACAGACTGATAAATTCAGCCTAAGTCTGCACAATTCAGGTCCTTTGTTTCCAACGGTAGCCAAACAGATACCTCTGGGAAGCTCATGAGCAGGGCATGCAGCCCTGCTTTCTTGTTCCTCCCAAATATCTGGCGTCTGGGAGAATTCAGTATAAGGATATAAGAACATAAGAAGATCCCTGCTGGATTGGAACAGTGGCCCAACTAGTGCAGCATTTTGTGTTCATAGTGGCCAAGCAGGTGCCTATAGAAGCCCACAAACAGGAGATGGGTGAAACAGCAGTCTCCAGTCCTATGATTTCCAGCATTCAGAAGCATGCTGCCTCCAACAGTGGCGGTAGAATATAGCTATGGTGACCAGCAGCCACAAATAGCCTTGTCCTCCATGAAACTATTGAATCCTCTTTTCAAGCTATCCCAGTCGGTGGCCATCACTACATCTGATGGGAATGACTTCCATGGTGTAACTGGGAATAACTTCTCCCTTTTGTCTGCCCTGAATCTTTCAGTGCTCAGCTTCAATGGGTGGCCCCAGGTTCATGTCTTATGAGAGACAGAGAAAAACTTATTTCTGTATCCACTTTCTCCACATCCCTTAAGGTTTCTCCAGCTGTTAAAGATTTCACTGATACAGAGATGAAGAACCTATTGTGCAACTACATTTCCCATGCTACGTTTTTATATATGCAGAGTGGCCGGGGTAACCCTGTCAGATGGGCAGAGTACAAATGAATTATTATTATTATTATTATTATTATTATTATTATTATTAATCCCTCGCCCTTGGCCATGTTGGCTGGAGCTGATGGGTGTTGGAGTCTAGCAACAGCTGGTTGGGCCACCGGTTCCCCACCACTGCACTAAAGGATAAAAAAAGGTAAAGGACCCCTGACAGTTAAGTCCAGTCACGAACGATTCTGGGGTTGCGGCGTTCATCTCACTTTACTGGCTGAGGGAGCCAGCGTTTGTCCACAGACAGTTTTTCCAGGTCATGTGGCCAGCATGACTAAGCTGCTTCTGGCAAAAGCAGAGCAGCGCACGGAAATGCCGTTTACCTTCCCACCAGAACGGTACCTATTTATCTACTTGCACTTTGACATGCTTTCGAACTGCTAAGTTGGCAGGAGCTGGGACCGAGCAATGGGAGCTCACCCCGCCGCAGGGATTCAAACCGCCAGCCTTCCGATCGGCAAGCCCTAGGCTCAGTGGTTTAGACCACAGCGCCACCCACATCCCAGCACTAAAGGATTGTTGTTGTTGTTTAGTCGTTTAGTCATGTCCGACTCTTCGTGACCCCATGGACCAGAGCACGCCAGGCACTCCTGTCTTCCGCTGCCTCCCGCAGTTTGGTCAAATTCATGCTGGTAGCTTCGAGAACACTATCCAACCATCTCGTCCTTTGTCGGCCCCTTTTCCTTGTGCCCTCCACCTTTCCCACCATCAGGGTCTTTTCCAGGGAGTCTTCTCTTTTCATGAGGTGGCCAAAGTATTGGAGCTTCAGCTTCACGATCTGTCCTTCCAATGAGCACTCAGGGCTGATTTCCTTAAGAATGGAGAGGTTTGATCTTGCAGTCCATGGGACTCTCAAGAGTCTCCTCCAGCACCATAATTCAAAAGCATCAATTCTTCAGCAATCAGCCTTCTTTATGGTCCATGGTTTTCCCAGTAGTGATGTATGGAAGTGAGAGCTGGGCCATAAAGCACTAAAGGATAGTTCTCAGCAATTGTGACTTTCTTCCCTACACATATCTTAAAGACATGAATAGAGAAAACTTAGTAAGATCAGATGTGATATTTGCCACACTTCTGAGAAATCATGTGGAAATAATACTCATTTCTTGTGTTTAAGAAAGACTATAATACACAGCTTAGTGATGGGCTGAGGGTTTTTTTTGGGGGGGGGGTCAGCTGCATGTGGCAGGGACTGGTGGTGATGCTCAACAGAGAAACAGTGAATGAAGCAGCCGCAGCAGCCGCTGCTACTGTCATTTCTTGGAGGGGGGGAATAGGGTGGTCAAGAGTCCTATAGGGCTCATGCCTACCCCACATCAAATTGTGTGCTGGACTATTTATAATTATTATACAATCATATGTACACATGAATAACTAAATAAAAAAAACCTAACAACTACAAATTCATTAAAGAAAAATGGTAGGACACTTTTTAAAAAATTCAATTAACCATGACTACGACAGCAGTCTTTTTTGCTAGTTGTTACAGAGGGAACTCAGCCCTCTTTGGTCAGTTTTAGGGGCTCCTCTAGTCTCTCTGCTTGCCCCCCAATTCTGGACTCCATGCTTGCTGAGGTACCAAAGATCCTAATTAGGTGGGGTACCCTGGTTTCAAATCCATTGTGTACAATCTTCTCTCTCTCTCTCTCTCTCTCTCTCTCTCTCTCTCTCTCTCTCAAAGTCACAAACTGTATTTTGGGTGTTTTACATTAGCATTGCCCGTTGGGAAGTTCTGTTTATATTATTTCTGTGGCTAAAATATTTGGACTAAATATGAAGGGAGAAAAGTCATGGAAGGAATTCTCCAAGAAGAGAAATGCGCTCCACACCCTTATTACAACATTATGTCTGTTGAGCCAAATATTTTCCTTTGACAAATGGCCTGATAATAGAACCTAATTAGGAAAAGGTGTGAAAGACCTGATGCAGCCAGGCTGCTCGAGGAAAGAAATTCTGGCAAGCAGACAGGCAGGAAGGAAGGAATGGAAGAAAATGGAAACAAGGAAGAAAAACAAAGAAACAGAATGGCTTTAATTTTGTCTACAAGTAGATGAGAAGAATATGGAATGTGTACCAGCTGAATAGACAACAGGACAGAAGTATCACCCTCATGTATACACATGCGTACACCCCAAGTAAGAACAGCGAGAAATTCCTAAGAGGTCATAAGATCAGTATGAAGGACCAGGGTCCTATTCTGTTGATGTCTTGAGGCCACAGACTGTTAAGTGACCAAAGGCAAGAGAATGTCTTAAACTTTAAGGGCTGAACTAGTCTTTACATCTAGCTTGCAGATTTTTTAAAAAATTACAAATTACATCAGCTGTATGTTTGTGACAATTAATGGAATCAAGGTAGACTTGAAGAAGGGATCCAACCCTATTTTCCCCAGCAGCAGTCATGAGGAAGATCTCTCCTCTGAACATGCTATTTGCATTGTGGGTGGAGAATCTGCCCCTGGCAGCTGTGAGGGATTCCTTCCCCCCACAGCAAATACCAGCTTTCCTCCAAATAGGAAGAAAGTGTTACCTTCCCCCTCCATACCTGCTCTGATCCCATTGGGCTGCAATCCTAAACACACTTACTACAGACTAAGCCCCATCAGACATGGTGGAACCTATTTCTCAGTAAACATGATTAGGATTGAACTGTATCTTTAGGACTGCAGCGCTAGGCCCACTGTAATTTAGGGTTGGGCTGATAGAAAGGGGCTCCTGCACTTTTGATGTTTGTGTAGCAGAAGGAATTTCCCTCTGCTACACAACTATTAAAGGAACGGAGCCTTTTACATCTGGCTACCCTAATAAGATCCGACTGCACATGTATCTTCATTGCCCTAAATTAAAGCATGACCAATGATGGCCCCAACCATTTAAATTCTTCCTGCACATTTGTAAGTGTCCTCTCCCACTCTTGAATTATTCTGGTGTTTATTAGGGTTTCTTTCTTAAAATGTGGGTGAATATAACACAATCTCTACTATGAAACACTTTAGGTAAGTTGGAAAAAGTTGGAAAGACCCTGCTGTTACTTACACTTTTCTTTGATTATGTGAGCAGACTAGTTATGTCATGGAGTAACTAATGTTATGGAGTAACTTAAATGAAGTTATAAACACATGTCTTCTGTCTCCACACAAAGAGGACTGAAAATTCTGTTTTGTTTAATTGATATAGTTTAGACTTCATTTACCTACTGAGTCTGCAAATTATCTGCTAATAGAAGATAAGGTAAAAGCAGGAGCCTCTTTGTCCAAGTTTTATAGCTTAATGCAAAAATGATGTTTGGTCTACCATTAAGAACAGAATTCAAGAGTGTGTCCTTGAAGCGAAACAACTTTCCACAAATGATATCCGCTCGTATATCCAAAATTTCCCTCCTTTGGCTGACTGGGAAAATATTACAGAATAGGGGTGAATATAGGTCTGTGCCAAATGTCTGATGATTTAAGAGGGGCAAAAGCAGTCTTCTCCAAATTTATTTAAATGTACCATTTTCCATTTTTGTTCATGGCTGACTGCAACCTTGCTGCTTCAACACTTCTTTAATGCTTTTCATAAATATTTCTTTCTGCAGTGATCCAGCCAATCAAGACCCACATAGTGAGCATGATTATATCAGGACGCTACAAAGCCAATTAGATTTTACTGAATCATGACATCAACAGGAGCAAACATAATCAAGTCTGGGTGAGGACACTGAAGGAAGTAGTCACGTCACTCTGAATAGACTTTCTTTGCCCTTAGCCAGAGCAGCAGCATCGTGCAATATAGTGAGTGGATAGTTTTGTTATTACTCCAGTGATGAGCACTGAGTAGGACTATGCCAGACACAGTAGGAGTCTGCTAGGTTAGAAGATGTATAATACGGTACCTCTGCTTTTATTTAGAATGGGAGGGAATCATATGAAACTGTCTTCCATATGTTTGGACATTCACACAGAGGGCCTAATTCATACCAGAGATTGTTTGCATGATGGAGAGTAGAGGTCCTCAATGTGTGTGATGAAATTCTGTCTAAGAAAAATTATCTTGCTGGATCAAAGTTGAGAGGTCTGGAGCGTGGCAACATGAGAATGGGCCTTCTCTGCAGTGGCTCCCCATCTGTGGAATGCTCTCCCCAGGGACGTTTGCCTGGCGCCTTCATTATACACCTTTAGGCTCCAGGCAAAAATGTTCCTTTTTAACCAGGCCTTTGGTTTATTTACATCCTATGCCCTTTTAAAATGTATTTTGGGGGGGGGGGAATATTGGGTTGTTGTTTTTATTTTTATTATGTATTTTGTGGTTTTTATATCTTGATTTTATTCTGTGCCCTGAAACTCCTGGGTATATAAATTCAATAAATAATAATAAAGTCTAATCTCACCCACTGTTCTGTGACCAACATGAGAAAGTCAGATCCATAGGCAGTGTGTCTCTGAATACCAGTCTCTGGGGAGTGCAAGCCGGGAGACTGCTGTTGTCCTGAAGTCCTGCCTATGTGCTCCGCAGAGGCATCTGGTTGGCCACTGTATTAAACAAGATGCTGGACTAGATAGTCCTTTGGTCGAATCCAGCAGGGCTCTTTTTATATTCATATGGACACATACTAGCAAAGCATGAAGATGGTCACCTTCTCCTGTTGCTTGTACCCAGTACTTATTAACTGAAGTTACATACCTGCATCTGTACAGGTAGAGTTTGTTGAGATTTTGTAGCTCAAAGACCATGAGCTCCATGAATCTACCCCATCGTTTTAAAAAGCCATTTAAGCTAGTGGCTAGTTCACAAAAACCTTTAGCTTCAACTGCCTAAATCAATGTTTGTGCAGCTGCAACTTAAGCCAATCAATAGGACTGAGATGTATGCAATCAGAAATCAATGGAATGGAACTTCTTGGATACTGAATCAAGCATTTGGACCATTTGTTGAAGTTCTGTCTTAATGGCCTTGTTGTAGATTAGAGCTGTGGCTGAGCCATACAGGGTTAATTGAGGTCTATTGAAGGACATTTTCAAACAGTGCTAGTAGAATGAAGCAGAACATTTGTGCTCAAGGTTCTGATGTCTGGTGAGGTTTTCCTGTTTTCAAATAAAACAAAAGCCAGTAGTTAAAACCCACAGCTTTAGCACCTCAGAGAGCTGGGAGATTAATTTATCATTAGGTGTCCTCAAGCGAAAGCCAAATTTGGTCAGTCCACATCTGCTCACCAAATGAAAATGTGGTGTGTTTCAATAGCACCTTGATCACAAGAATTTATCTTAAAATGAATCTGGATAAGATTTATTCATAAGTAGCTCATTTCCTGCTGACATTTAAGGATCTCCTTTTTAAAAGCACATGCAAAGGTTTAAAGTTAACTATTCCATCATTCCTTTCATAGCACAGGATCTGTGTTTCAGCTAATGACTGCAACTGGATAGACTTGCAGAAACCAAAAAGTCATATAGCAAATGGAATGTTCCATACCTATTTGCACATACAGATGTTGATGCAACATAAGTATGTGCTTGTGTGTTTGCACACGCATCTGCTATTTGCAAATATTTACATAAGAAAAAGATGTGATTTAATAACAGCTAACAGATGTACTGAACTTCTTTTATCTCAGGCTCCTCCACAGCCACTTGACAAACATTATTTGCAGTTCTCAAGACGTACAAAATCATATCCAAATTTCTGGCAAACTAAACATTTTGCAATCTGCTTTCATAAGAATCTCTATTTGGATTGGTTTTTGAATGCCCTATCTGCATCTGCACAATGTCCTTATACAAACCAACATATGTTCAAATGTTGACTTTCAGAACATGAGGCCTGTTATTTTCTCCCATGGGCAAATCACACCTGCAGGAGGGAGAAGAATTGAGTGGCAAATAATGCACCTCTCTATATAGGAACAGGACATGGTACATTCACCAACTCATGAGAACCACATTTCTAGGGACTGTCACTTGAGTCGATAACCAGTGATGTTCTCCACATCACAAGTTACAATACACAAATTGTAAGAGAAAAAAATTAGTGAAGGCTGGAAATATTTTTCCACAGGGCCCATTGAAATGAATAGGAACCGTAAAAGAGCATGGAGAACATCTCAGTGGATTGTGACAAAAACTTGGAGAAGGGATGCTTGGTTTGTTGTTGTTCTTATTTTTATTATGTGTTTTGTGGTTTTTATGTTGCAATTTTGTGTTGTGAACCATCCTAAGATCTACAGATGAAGGGCAGCATACAAATTTAGTAAACAATAGTAATAATAATTCTGGGCTGAACGAAGTCTAGCTGCTAAGCCCCACATGCTTGCCTCAGATGTCCTTATTGTAGGAGCTGTTGCGTGGCTATTGCCAACTACTGGCAAAGGAAGAGTGGCAATGTCCTAGAGCCCTCACACCTCCTTCCCAAAGCTGGGCAAGTGCTTACTAGGTTTTGGGAAGGAGGTAGAAAGGTGCCCCCTTGGCCCCTGCACCCTGGGGGGGCAGTCATGCTGCCTTAAACCCACCTCTGCTTTCAGCACAATCCAATGCGTATCTACACAAAAGTAAGTTCCAGGAAACTGTGTATGGGATTGAACCTGGATCTGTGGTTTAAGGAGTGCTCTACACAGGATCCTGCTCTACTCCACAAGCACCACATCTAATCAGAAGCAAGTCCCATGGAGTTCAGTGGGACTTCTCCTCAGGTAGATGCACATAGTTTCAAAGAAGGACTACCATTAAAAAGAAAGCCTGAACTGGAGCACTGCTGTTCTGCAAGCTGACATTACTCAGGCTGGAGTTTTCTACTTGTTGAAATGCTACGAGCATCTGCATTAATAAAGAAACAAACAGCACCATCTACTGATGCAGCAACAGCATGTTCAGAATCCCAAGTAGGGCTGCAAAGACATGTTATGCAACAAAGGATCTGAAAATGTTTATATTCTATAAGCCTTCTAAAAATATTGCTAATAGTAACAGCAGTTCCCAGGACAGATCTTGCAGCCAAGCTCTGCGCAGACGATTAAACAAAGATAATAAAATAACAGATAATAAAACAAAGCAGGTAATGAAAGAGTGGGTGGAATAAGCTTGGCATAGACACTGCGGAAAGGCCACTTCATTCGACTACCTGGTTAACAACTTGCGAAAGGCAATTATGGGCAAAGACTACCAAATCTGACACCTTACATAACATCACTATTTATTGGCTAACGAGGGGACATATTTGTATGTGAAACATCACGGCTAAAAAAACCCTACTTGCTCAACCTTTGGAACCAACAAGTTTAGTATGTCAGTAACAAGCACAAGGCCAGGAAAATCCGAGTCCCAGGACAACCTTTTCTCATGATGCCAAGGTACTGCAATATGTGTTTGTAATGCTCTGGGGACTCTGAGACATCAAAGGCCAAACACAGTGAGGTGAAGTGAGGATATAGTCGATAGGACTTGCTGCTATTCCTTTCCATTCCTGTGTTATTTTAAGGCTCTAGGAGAAAGGCAGTGAGCACAATTTTCCTTTAAGATACAGTTTACTAGTGACAAGGTTGAGCCTGCACTAAAGACAACTCAAGGCTTTTCCTATCCTGCTCTCCTTCTTCCATATTCACTTTGACAAGTACTAGCTCATTCCCAGAACAGACCACAATTTAACATAAACTTTAGTATACTGAGGTCCATGGAATTCTGAGCTGCTTCCATGAAATCCTGCCTAGCCCCTTCCATAGCCTTTCTTCTACTTGCACCCAAACAGCAAAATCTATTTCCTGATGTGCAGCCTTCGTGAAAATGCTTCCACCTCTTCCTTTTACACGTCTTCCTCAAAATTAATTTTAAGCAAAGTCTTTCTTAAACCAACCAACTGCAACTGCTATTCAGAAGCACTCTGCCTCTGACAGTGGTGAGAAGGAATATATCCATCATAATTAGCAGCCACCAATAGCCTCAACCTCGTGCATTTGTCACAGCCTCTTTCAAAGCCATCTAAGTTTTTGGCCATCATTGCCTCTTGTGGGAACAAGTTCCACAGTTTAACTATGTGCTGTGTATGAAGAAGTACTTCCTTTTGTTTGTCCTGAAACTTCCAATATTCAGCTGCGTTGGCTATCCAAAGATTTGAATACAGTGGTACCTTGGGTTAAGTACTTAATCCGTTCCAGACATCCGTTCTTAACCTGAAACTGTTCTTAATCTGAAGCACCACTTTAGCTAATGGGGCCTCCTGCTGCTGCTGCGCCGCCGCTGCACGATTTCTGTCCTCATCCTGAAGCAAAGTTCTTAACCGAGGTACTATTTCTGGGTTAGTGGAGTCTGTAACCTGAAGCGTATGTAACCTGAAGCATATGTAACCCGAGGTTACATATATATCCAAGTTATGGTACTTTCAATGGAGGCTAAGCCTCTAGTCTGTCTGACCTGCTGCTGTTTACATGTAAATGTTTTATATTGGATCTTAGTTTACTGGCATTGTGTGATTTGATTTATTTTTATTATGCTCAACCACCTTACAATTTCATTTGTAAAGAAAGGTGGTCTATACTTTTTGTTTACACATATATACACGTTTGCATTCGTACACACTGCTGAGAGGAGAGAATTTTAATGTTTAGGGCAAAGACTTGGTACAGTCACCATATTGTGAATACTTTAAATTACTCAGTGTGATCATTCCACACAGCAAATTGTTCTAATGCAGTGGCTCACCAATGACTTAGGATGAGGCAGCAGCAGGATACATTTGCATTGGAGTGTGTATGGAGCACGCAGTAAGCTTATTGAGTCGCTGCAGGTGCATATCAACAGTGGTTTTTTAAGTGGCCTCACATGGTGGTAACATGGAAGACAGGCAAATATGTTCTTTCAGGTAATCAAGGCTGTTTTGAATCAAAATCTATACAGTGGTACCTCTAGATACGAACGGGATCCATTCCAGAGCCCCATTCGCATCTAGAAGCAAACGTAACTAGCAACGCACATGCGCGTCGCTTTTCACTGCTTTTGCGCATGCACGTGACATGAAGAATTTTGCCCTTAGTGTCCCAACTCAGTTGTGTTAATCCAGATTCTGCCCAGCTGGACAGCAATGCAGAGGAGGTATGACCGCTTAACGGGCTTTCCAACTGACATATACAGAATGCTGCGGCTAGAAAGAAAAGCCAGGAGTCTTGCTGAGCTTTTAGTTCAAAGGCATACATCCAAATTGAGGTGTCACTGGTGAGAGCAGGCAACAATTCTTGCTGGTTTCCCCTTCCCCCTACAGTCCTTTTGCCCCCCCAAAAGAAAATCTACTGTGGAGGGTTGGAGCAGTCTCCGGGGCAGTATGAGAAGCAGCTCAGGGAGAAGGGGAGATGGACAGCAACAACAAAAGCCGCCACCACACACACACACACACACACACGCTCCACTGGTTCCCAGCTCCTTCCATGAATGGAAGGCTAGTGGGTATCCAAGCCAAAGAATCTCTGGGATGTTTTTGCAACAAGAACAAACAAACAAACAAACAAAAATCCAAGAAATTAGTGATGATTAGTCAGCTGTTCTAATTAAAACGACTCTGTTCTATTTTCATAGATTTGCAGTCATGGAAAATTCTTTCCTGTTGTTGCTGGAGTCATTTGTGTGCCATGAAAAAATAAATAGGAACTGTTTGCCTTGAACATTTTTGGATGATTTAAGACTAGGAGGCCCTTCTTTTACACTGATAGCACATGGGATATATTTGATACATCTTCCTAGAGCCCCACTGCTGGGCTCAAGTCAGAGTAAATCATAATGGTGTTGTTTTTACGCCTTTCCTGCCAGGTTAAATACTTCTGCAGACAGATCCACATCCGCCTGTAGTGCAAATTGTAATATTGCCAAGTTCAGTCACTGGCATCTCTGTTCCAACGGATCTCAGGTGACAGAGCTGAGAAGGCCTCTGGCGGAAATCTGAGAGAGATGCTGTTGGTCAAAGTACACAGACAATACTGAGAAAAATGAACCAATGGTCTGTCTCTGGATTAAGGCAGTTTAATATCAGCAAGAAGGAGGCATAAATGGTTGTGAGTAGAGGTGTGATTTCCTCAGGCTTCTCAGCATTGTCGTGATTACTTGTTACATTAGTGATAGCATAGGAGACCAGTGGGACAGGTTCCCCAAAGGCCTTATTTTTGTTTGTTTATTTTGCAGACCATTGCAGTCTTCTCTTGGGGTCCATTTGGCTGGCAGGCACACAGAACAGAGCCTTTTCAGTGCTGGCCCTGTAGCTGAAGAATTCAGTTCCACAGGCTATCAGGTAGGTCTCATCGCTCAGTGTTTTTAAATGGGCTTTAAAGGCCTATCTTTTTAATATAGCTTTCAATGGTTGGTAGAAACAGTGCTATAGTTGTGTTGATATGGCATATGGCATGCTGAGTGATAACTGCATAAGCTTTTTAGTAGCATGGTGATTTATGAAACTGCATGTTTTAATTATACTTTATTGTATAATGTTCCGTTACACTATTGATTACGTTGTAACACTATTTTGTAAACTGCTTTGTGCAGTTTCTTGAAAAGTGGGTGATAAGCCTGTTTAATAAAATAAAGAATAAAGAAAGACATTCTGTGGACTCACAGTTGCCCTATGCTCATTCTGTTCCTTTATTCTGCCTATTATTGTAGCCAATCTGACTTTATTTTATCTTCATTACTCTTGAAGAGGCTCATCAAGCTAATTAGAAAATCCACTGTGACAAATGGATCTAAGAGAAGCACAATAATGTATTTGTACAGACCTTTTCCCTCTCTTTATATATAAACACAAATTACCCTACACACAGACACACACACACACACACACACACACACACACACACACTAGCACACCAGTGTAATGCCTATTTATTACAATATGTCAGCCCATCCCTGCAAAATGTGAACCTATCCTCCCTTGGATAAAATGTGTTTTCACCAATTTATCAAGTGTACGAAAAGTGCATTTTATGCAAACAGAGTATTATTGTTTTAAATTACACCCATGCCTATCTACATTTATGTTTTAATACACCAGTGCTCATTCACTTTAGCCACGCAATGGATCCCTGTTATAATGGAATTCAATTATATGCTTTAAAACATTGTACTTTATTAGAACTGAAAAACGAGCAAGCGTTTATATAATTTGTGTGACTGTGGCATTATTTCTGAGCTTGAAGTGGCAATTCTGCATGTTCTCAATAGCAGCACCCCAACTCTGGCATAGGGATGCAGATGGCGCTGTGGTCTAAACCACAGAGCCCAGGGCTTGCCGATCAGGTCAGTGGTTCGAATCCCCGTGACGAGGTGACCTCCCCTTTGCTCGGTCCCTGCTCCTGCCAACCTAGCAGTTCGAAAGCACGTCAAAGTGCAAGTAGATAAATAGGTACCACCCCAGCGGGAAGGTAAATGGCGTTTCCGTGCTCTGCTCTGGTTCACCAGAAGTGGCTTAGTCATGCTGGCCACATGACAGCTGTCTGCTGTCTGAGGACAAACGCCGGCTCCCTCGGCCAGTAAAGCGAGATGAGCGCCACAACCCCAGAGGGGTCCCTTTACCTTAACTCTGGCATGCCCTCCCCTCTTGGATGTGAGAACTACCAACATTGATGGAGTTTCAATAGCAATTAAAAACACGGCTATTCCGCCAAGCATTTGCCTAAAGTGGTGCCCCTCACTTGACAGAAGGAGTTATGTTGTTAGTATAATATCCAGGTCTTAGTCCAACACTCCCAAGTACTACACTACACAACACAGCATCCATGCTGCTGAGGTAAAGCATACTCTCCCACATTTCTTCAATGAAAATAGGGACGTCATAAATAAATAAATAAATAAATAAATAATATTTGCAATCCAACCATCTGACTGGGTTGCTCCAGCCACTCTGCGCAGCTTCCAACATATATAAAAGCATAATAAAACAATACAGGACTGCCTTCAAATGTCTTCTAAAGGTTGTATAGTTACTTATGTACTTGGCTTGGAGGTCGCGTAACTCCATACCCTTCAACATTTCTCTGATGAAAATAGGGACATCCAGTCCTTTTTTTCTAAAAAAAATTAAAAATGTTTAGGGGTACTCTCATTTTGACTCAAGAAAATCACCATTTTATAGTTCAAATCAGGAAAAATAAATACAGTAAATGGACAAAAGCACAAAGAACATGCATTACCTCATATGACACAGCTGACAGCTCACAGTAATTTTCCTACTCATATTGAAATACTGCCCCTCAATGAAACCAAACTTTCATCAGTAAAACACCACACATCCACATTCTACACTGCTTCACAAATTAAACGCTCGCTTCCGTCTGAGACTCAGGAAACACTGGGAAAGGAAATGAGGCCGCCATCAGGGGTAGAAACGGAACTGATGATTCACCGTGCTAGAGAAGAAACTAAATTTTAGTATCTTCTCCCGTTAGATTCACAAAATGTTTAGGGGTATGCGTTCCCCTGCGTACCCCCAGGAAAAAAAACACTGGGGACATCCTAAGGGAAAGCTGGACATTCCAGGATCAAATCATAAACTTGGACGATTTCTGTAAATCTAGGACTGACCCTGGAAAATAGGGACATATGGAAGGTCTGGGTAAGGTTAAAGGAGCCCTTCGAAAAGAGCAGATGAATATTGGTTGAAAGAATGGCAGTTTCTGCATCAGGTGACCCAAGAAGGCCTTCAACTGCTTCCAGTGTGAACATGAAATTATCCGCTGTCTGGAACAGTCTGCAGTTACAGAACACTCATGTGCCTTTGACTCCTGGCAGCAGAAATCTTTCCAGAGTATGCAGCCTTGATGACTTGGCTCCGATTCTTGCCTAAGGTAAAGAGCCCTGAAAATACAAAGGAATCATTTCAGTTCTTATGACTTCGGGTGTGTGAGCCACTGGTTCTGGTGGGGATATGGGCCCATTTCTGTTTTTTCTTTTTTTCATTACAGGAATACTTGTACAGGAAAATTAATGGGAAATGATGCCCAGGAATGCGGTTGGAAACCGAAGAGAAAATTGTTGATATAAAATACATATTCTGCACTTCATAAAACACACATAAAGGGGAAAGAGAAACCTAAATGTTTTGGAAGTGATGGGCGAGCCTCTTACAGTTTGGTTCAGATAAGCACTCAGAGGCTTGGAAGCAAATTTGCAGCGCTTGGAGCTTGTCGCTTAGCCTGAAAGCCCCATGGAAACAGACTTGCCAGCCAAAACTCTACTGCTGTTTTGTTTCCACTCCCAGATGAAATCTAAAGCTGTAACCCTTAACCTGCTTAACTCAGTTTAGCCCCCAATGAAATCGATACACCTGCTCTGGAATAGGAGCTTTAAGGGCTACAGATTGAAACAGGAACATGGGGGGCGGGTAATGTTAATAAAATCCTACAGTGGCGGCTTGTTTCCTCTTGATGTGTTTATGGAGATCCTATTTACCCCCACTCGTCCTTTAGAGGGTTAGGGCCAAAACACACTTGCTGGCAATGGATCCAAGTCTTTATTTGTGTGGCAGCCCAAATCATGTAATAAAAGCAGGTTTCACTTATGATTTAGAGCACAGGTGTAGGATTATGGGGGCTGCTGAACCTTCCATCCACCTCCCTACACATTTCCCCCTACAGCCCTCTCTGTCCTAGTGGTGGTGGTTTTCTACTCAAGTTGACTTGCAGTATGGGAGCCCAGCTGTGGATGCGGGTCCATGAGGCCAAGTGGGGCAGCCCCCCACCAACTTCAGTCTGCCCTCAGCCATCCTCCACCTTCCTGGCCTGCTTACTTACAACCTGTCCAGGAGGTGGCACAGCCTGTCGGCTTCCTCCTCCTCATTCTCAGACTTGCTCTTGTAGGGAAGAAGCATGGGTAAAAAAACCTGGAATGTGTTGGCTTTGATTGTCATTGGCTCTGACTCCATCTACTGATAGACCCCCTGCCTTCTGTTCTACCAATCCATATGGACACCAGCCACTACTATACAGACCACAGCTTAGCCCGAGAGAGGGCTGTACCAGGGAGGTAATACAGTGGTGCCTCGCAAGACGAAATTAATTCGTTCCGCAAGTCTTTTCGTCTTGTGATGTTTTTCGTCTTGCGAAGCACGGTCAGTCGCAACTGCACCTCTTCAAGCGGTTTTAAGAAAAAGGAAACAAACTCGCAAGACGTTTTCGTCTTGCGAAGCAAGCCCATAGGGAAAATCATCTTGCGAAGCAACTCAAAAAACGAAAAACTCTTTCGTCTTGCGAGTTTTTCGTCTTCCGAGGCATTCGTCTTGCGAGGTACCACTGTAAATGGAGATGTTACTTCAAGGAGAGACACCCCACCAGGTGGAATGGCTGTAGACACCCAGTGTTAAGAGAGGCTTTCAGACTCCAAGGAAAGATGTAATGGCCATCATCTTATTAGCCCTGTCATGAAAGGTAAGGGGGAGAAATAGCAGGCATACCATTGGTAAGTAAGATGAGTCAGCCAGATAGTTATTGTGGTGTATGTGTGGGCTCCTGCCACAGTCCCAACTGGAATTTTCTCCCCCATACCTGCTATTTGAAATGGGGGGAAAGAGCCCATTGGTGCAAATGGGACTTTTCTACCTCCACTGCTGGAGTACCAATTGCTGGGAATCACAAGTGAGGAGAGTGCTGTTGAGCTCATGTCCTGCTTGCAGGCTTCCTATAAGCATCTAATTGGCCACTGTGAGGTGAAGATGCTGGACCTTCGGTGTGATTCATCGGGGCTCAATGGAAAACCATTTCCAATGAGGATCACTGCAAGGACAAATGATTAAATCCCCTCCTCACCCATGCCATGGTCCCAATCTCACACTTTCCCCTACCCTATTGGTACCAGCTGTTTCTTTTTTAAGCAATTTTGCCTGCCAGAGCTATCCACACGACATCTGAAAGTAGTTTATGAAATCTTCTTTCTTAGGAGTCTCCAAGGAAAAGTTTGGGTATCATCACAACAGTGTCAGAGATGCTCTCCATGTGTAGGACATGGGCAAGGGATAAGACCAAAACACTTGAAGCCTTCCTTCCAGCTCTATTATTAATCAACAAATCCACTGAATGAAGATTGCCAAGGCTGATTTAAAAAAACAAAAAAACCACCCAAACTCCACAAGATGAGCAAAGCTAGCTAGCACATGTTGCACACTTAGTCATCATGATGAATTATAGACTTCATTGTGATTTACTCCATTGCTATTGTGGCGGTTACTCAGTGCTATTTTTCTAGAAAAAGAGGTGCCAGAGCTCTCCGCAAACTTCTCCCTTGTTCTCTTAGAATGGCAATGGTGCCAATCTGAGGGGTGCTGGAACTGAGCTCCTGTGAGCTCTGGCTTAAAAATAAAGCCCTGGGATTACTGTTGTTTAAGATTATCGGACAGTTGACTTTTTATTTTATTTTTTAAAAAATTTAAACACAGATGTAAATGAGAAACATGATAACCAAAAGGATCATGCAAAAGACATTCAATGCCATTTAGTTACATTCCTGTAATTCAGGGGTACCCAACATGGCGTGCTTCAGATTTTGCTGGACTCCAGTTCCTATCAGCTTCAGCCAGCATAGCTAGTGGTCAATGATTATAGGAGTCATAGTCCAGCACAGGGTCCCTGCCTCTGCTGTCTTGTTAACAGCGAACTCTCAAAAAGTTCTCCACCGAGGACAGCTTCAGATATGCACATATGGGTCTTTCTTCCCCCTCCAAGTACAGTGCTCTCCAGCATGCCCATGTGTGAAGGGGATGCCGCAGGCATTTTTAGCAACATGCATCTGTATAATTTGCAAGCAAAAGAATAGAAAAGAAGCACAGAGTGCAACTTAATGTTCAGACACTGCTGGGGCTCAGTGTATATGTACCCAGGTCAGAAGCAGCCCATCAGTCCACAAGCCCTCACAGATATGGCGTAGATGTGTTCATTGTGCAGCTCTCTGCTTCAGATGTCTTTCTTTTCTTTTAGACTTTAGAGGTGTAGCTGCCACCAGAACAAGGAACTGTACCAGCATCTTTATTGCTATGTAGAGTGGCTGATAGAAAAATTATCTGGCCCAGTAATCAGCTGGCTGGCAGCTGTTTGCCAGCATTTCAGATGGGCTGTGTTGTTTCAACCTAGCACCGTCTGCATGTAAATCATATGCTCTGCCATTGAGCTAAATCCCTTCTGTAATGTCTGCTGTGGGTTGTTCTCTTTTTAGTGCCAAAATGGTGAGTTGGGGTCCACTGAAATTATTAAAAGCTCTGACAGTTATCCAACTATTACTGACTGCCAGCACAGAGCCAGCACAGATAACAGAATAATAAAATTGTGGAGTTGGACGGGACCACAAGGGTCATGTAGTCCAACCTGCCGCAATGCAGGATTCTTTTGCCCAATACAGAGTTTTAAGACCATGATCCTGAGATTAGGAGTCTCAGTCTCCACCAGTTGAGCTATCCCAGGCAATGTTAGACACCAACTCCCATCCTCCCTCACCTCTGGCCATGCAACATTCAACTTCTAGAAGGCACCACATTGGCTACTCCTGGACCAGCACATAGGTTATTTCCAAATTACAGTACAATCCTATGCATATCTGCTCAGGCATAAGTTCCACAGAGTTCAATGGGGCTTATTCTCCAGTAAGAGGATGCAAGAATGCCGCCTCCATCTGCACCAAAAGGACTGGTGTGTCTTTTATGCTGCATTTGGAAGCTTAGTCTATTGATTCCCACTGACAAACTTACCTTAATACTATGGTAGATGTAATGGATCTTGATAGCCATATTTTCAGCGCTAAGTGACTGCAGCTGGCACTTCTAGTTCGCAAACTTCAATGTGATGGAAAATGCCTGTTAAACTGAGGAAAAAAATGCCTCTTCATTTCAGGAGGCATTTTTATAATTATTCAGCTAACTAACCCCCCAAATTCCCTACAAATAAAGACTAGGTTTCCAGAATGCATTTGCTATGAAGTGTTTTCATCTGAGCATTATAAAAGCATGGCTCAGCTTGAACTTTTAATTATTCTACACTGACTCTAAGATTTCAATGGTCATTTCATGATGGTAGCTCTGTTTAGACCCCTAAAAGTGCTGGGAAGTTTTTAAAATGGTATATTAAATCTTCATAGTTTTATTTGGCTTTTTTATTTTTAAAAAAGTGGCCTAGTAAAAAATTTAACAACTTTTTCTTTACATTAACTCCATTTACTGGCCTGTTTGAAAAACTCACAGTAAGAAGGCATTTCTACCCATTTATATTTGGACCACATGGGATGGATAATGGCACCAACATGCCCAGGGCTAACTTCAGGGGGACAAAGCTATTTATAAGGGCTGCCTGTCTTGAAAGAATGTGTTCTTCAGAGAAAACATACACACACCCCACCAACACACACACACTCAACACGGTGTAATCAAAAGCATATTACTTTGCCAAAGTTTGAAAAGACCTTCTGACTCAAGGCATGCTTTTCATAATCACCCCCAATTCTACAGAACACCCTTTGACTCTGCTTACATTAGGCTTGTTTTTATCCCAGGGACACTTTCTCATTTTGAATCTGATGTAATGTGATGTAATTTATCACTTAATAAACAGAAACTATCATCAAGTTAAACATTTTCTTTCCTTGTAATATGAGTTCCAACACATAAAGTTTTAGTTGACAGATCTGGAGTTTATATCAGTTCCAACTACCGGTTGTTCATCCATTCATACTTATATGCCCTATCAACTTGAGTCACAATTTGACAGGGACCCAAAAAAACTAGACGGGGGGGGGGTAAGGGCAGTGGGGAGCAAGGAGAAGAGCTCTGAATCCAAGGATCCAAGATTTGATGAAGGGCAAAATATCCTGTGTGCACAGAAACCTGCTCTTTGCATCCCCGTTTTCTTCTTTTTTATCCAGTGGGAAGAAATTGTTCTTCAAGTGAGTGAGTGCGGAGGCAGGCAAGTTGACAAAAGACACCCATTTCCTTAAAATAAGGAGGTCATAATAACGCAGTAACGCACCAACCACTTGCTCTCTTAAGAACAACAGAGGAAAAAGAAATTGTGTCGCGGAAAATTTTAATACCAATTTTCCATTGCATGCAGCACATTTCAGTATTTCAGAAATATAAACCACCTGTAGCAGGAGCCCTAAGGGATTAGCAGTAGTACAGGCTGGGCCATTAACGTCTTGGACCCCCTCCTGTTTGCAATACATCTCAGGCAATCTTTTTTTCCAATGAATGTTTCATGATCTCCTCCTGCAATAATTATCTGGAATTCATTTGTAATAAATGCCTGATGTTTCTCTATAGGGAGGCATATACGCTGAGCCTTCACAGCCGTTAGTTTGTGGAAGGAGCATTCCACTAAGAACTGTAAATGAAGGAAAATAAAATCGAGTGTGTTTATTTTAGCTCAGGCAAGGAAATAAGACATGTTTATTATGCACGTCCATCAGGGCCTTTTCATGTCGTATTTTCCTTAGAAAAATTAACAAATGTTGTTGGACAGCCCCAAATTATCCTTGGATAAGTTATTCAAAAAGTTGTGCCAAAAAGGAAGATTAAAATTACCACTCACTTTCAAGGTTCATTTATACTGTGCATCGACAAAACTACTAACTTTGAGCTCAAGTTTTAAGCAGTTACTCACTGCTTATGAGTAACTGTATTTAAATGTAAAGGAACTGTATAGGCAGTGGTACAGTCTCGACAGGCTAATATATTCTTTTAAAATTCTATGTGCACTGCATGAAAATGTCATTCTACATCAGAGAGGTGCTCAAAGAACCTGCACATCATTTGCAGAAACTGACCATGCATATAACATGAGTCCAATCCAAAATCCCATGTTGTTGGATAATGTTAGGATTCACCACTGGCTTCAATGCTACATATAAGAACAGGCATATGTTGGCTTACCTGCTGCTGATGCCAGTGGAACTCCATGTTCTCATTGGAATTGTTGTACCTGTAAGGAGCGATTCAGAATGAGTATCTATTAAATGATATTATCTGGCCATGTCTTGAAGAACCGAAGCAAGGAATTGTCCAGGAAGGAATCTCACATGCAAATAATTCTCTTTAGGACTGCTGGATAGGTCTTGTGCCAGCAGTTGGCCAGGTCAGGCACTGAACAAGTGCCCCAGCAGCTCAGAAGGGATCCTTATAATGATAATATTTTATTTATACCCCACCCATCTGGCTGGATTGCCCCAGCCACTCTTACTTGTTCGACCCAGCTGTGTTGCCATACCAACCCTCTTGCCAGTCTCCTGGGTAGACATTATAGTGTTGAGGGGGCACTTTTGAACAGGAGCCAAGCAGTAGGGACCCCATGTTTCCTGGACTTCTATAACTTTTACTTTTTGTCACATACACTGAGACATTCTAGCTGTATCTGTGGAGGTGCTAAATATACTTTAAAAATAAATAGAGTGGTACCTCGGGTTACATACGCTTCAGGTTACATACACTTCAGGTTACACACTCCGCTAACCCAGAAATAGTGCTTCAGGTTAAGAACTTTGCTTCAGGATAAGAACAGAAATCGGGCTCCGGCGGCGCGGTGGCAGCAGGAGGCCCCATTAGCTAAAGTGGTACTTCAGGTTAAGAACAGTTTCAGGTTAAGAACGGACCTCCAGAACGAATTAAGTACTTAACCCGAGGTACCACTGTAAATAAATGAGAAACAGCAAAAATCAAAGAACAATTGTAGCAAGTAATCATTTCTGAATGGTTCAAATGATTTTAAAATATTTTAGGATAAGGTCTACAAGCTTCTTTGAAAACAGCAAGCACCCTGTTGCATTTACATAAAGAACAGTCAATTAAATGGAAAATGATCCATTCTTGCCAATGTAATTTAAGCAAATTAAATTGCCCCTTTTCCAATCTATTCTCCTATAATCCTTGCATCCATAATACTAAAATATCTGGTACTGGCAGTAAGGGAACTTTTCTTAGGACATTAATCCTTTCTTATCTTCTGATGCATGTCATCTGGAAATTCCTGCTGCCAGAATAAGTCAATCAAGACGGCTTACTACACCAAACAGGGGTGTACTTCAAAGCCAAATGCAGAAGAACTAGAAAGATGAAAACTATTATGAGCATTACTGATATTACGGTAGTCTTTGATAGTTATATAACTAGTGGTACCCCTGCCAAGGAAGTTGCAATAGTGATGTGAATTACTGACATTTGTACTATAACCATATCTCTGAAGCATTTCAGTGTCAATTTCAGCTTCGTAAAAATCGGATACAGGCCAGCTTTGAAACCACCTGCAAAATGAGAGCAAAAAAACAACAACCCTCTATGTCTTCAACAGCATATAGGCTTTACCAGATTAAATTAAAAAGTGCTAACATATAGTTGATGAATAAGACAATGTGTTGCACGTGGCCTCCGAGAGGCTCAGTTTTGTAAGATGGGGCAAAGCTTTAATCAGGTGAACCAGGGTATTTGTAGGAATCCATTTGCAGCCTGGAGATCCAAAATATTACAATGCAGTGATGATCCGGGCAATGAAATTGTTGACCAGTTGTGAGCAGGTGCTCAACCTCAGCATCTTTAGCTGTGGCACAAGTGGGATAGGGCTGGTCAGGCGCCATCTTTCCCCCAGTAACTGGAGAAGCAGCTTGCTGAAGGGCCCCTTAATGGAGAAAAAATGGTGCTTGAACCAGGCGCCCTGCATGTACTCAGTCACATTCTCCAGGCACAACCTGTGAGTGGACTGTTCTCCTCTTGGGCATGGAATTCCTTGATGTGCTGCTGTAGTACAGCTTAGAGAAGCAAGTGGAATGTTCACAAAACATACATGACAGGCAAGCACCAAAGCACTTGAACTTTTTATGGATCTTTCATTCCAGTTTGTTTGGGAGGTGGGGGTTAGAAGATGTTACATTAAGCAAATGTTATTCCCACACTTTCAAGCGTATTTTCCCATCACTTCCTATACTGCAAAAAGTCCGGTCTTTGGGGGAAGCAGGCTTGTTGTGCAAAACCTATAAATCAACTATAATGGCAAACTATTGCGCAACCAAATCTTCCCCCAAAATAAGAAGAGACTGGAAGCACCCTGAAATTGACCACGGAAGTGCGTGGTCTTCCTCATTAGAGTGACTAGTTTCTTGAGTCGGCATTGCAGGGAGCGCACAGAGTGCCAAGACAATATCTAGGAATCCAGCTAGTTTCAAAAGTTGCTTTGAGGAGCAGTGCAGAATATGACCGTAGTTAAGAACAAAAAAATGCCAGTCATTTTTTCGGGGTTACTTGTTAGCAGACGCTTTGCTTCAAGGCAGCTGCCGCCCTGCTTAAAAGAAACTTGAACCATGGTAGCATTTTTGTGGGGAAGGTTAAAATATCTGAAAACCAATTCAGCCTGAATTTTAGAAGAGAGAGAGAGTGCTTGTCAAATATGATATAATGCTTCTGCAGTTGTCCAAGAGCAGCCTTTGCACTGCTTTCCCTCAGTGTGTTGAAAAATGGAAACAGACATGTTAAAGCCATGTTTCCACGCCAATCACATTCCCGAAAGAGGACTCTGAGTAAGTGCTAGACAGGTCTGTGTGTTCCAGGAGTGGCAGGAGGCTGCTGAGTCATCCTATGCTGAGTCATCCTATGGCTGGAGAGATGTAAGGAACCAACAGGAATGTAATTCTTGCTTAATATTAGAGTTGTTTTGCAGCTTTGTGATTCCTAGATTTCCTTTTTGCAAAAATTGTGTGTGGAGAAGTGCATTTCCGGTTGGTTTCACTTTATTATGTTCACTCTAACTGCACGGTTGTTGTCTAAGGATGTGTCTTCATGGTGCTCTATTCTGACCTCTGCTAGGACTGAATGTTTGATCCCTCCATGTGTTTGGGAGACTTTTACTTGTGTTTGTCTCCTCATCTGCAAGGTTTGGGAGAGAGAAAGCGGGCACATGCCATTTATAAACACATTAATTTAAGCTTCATAATTTATCAAATTATTCAATCAGTTAAAGAGGTGAAGACATTTTTTAAAACAAACAAACAAGCACAATGTCCAAAAGGCTATTCCAATATGTTTACAAAATGGTTCCAGCTTTCAAAAGGTTAGCTTTTAGGATTTTCCAGTTCTTGGTCCATGTTTATAGTTACTGAAATATAATGAAGTAATGTTGAATATCTTCCTGATTTTGGCAGAGAACAAACTGGCCAGTCCTTCCATATGGCAGATGTAGTGGGGGTTTTCAGTGAACAAGAAAGACTAAACTGAAACACACTTACTAGAGGATACAACCCACAAAACACAGTGTTTTCTCACATCCTTATAAAATCAAAGATCTGTGCTAGCTTTACAAATTAGTTGTTCAGATTTTTCTGTGTGATTCCTTGCTATTCCACCGCTTGCTCCTCTCACCAGTGGATGGAGCCTAACAGAAAATATCCCAGGTAGGAGTTTTTCATCTCTCCCCTCAATCATTCTTCTCCATGCTTCCCCCCGTTAACTTACAAGATTAAACTGCAGTTGTGTTCTTTAATCATTAGTTGTTACCCAACATTTCTGTCCTGTTAGTGCAAGAAATTTCTGCTTGAAGAACAGAGCTTCTCTTCTTCTCTACTGTTCCCTACACACACTCAGTCAGCTCCAGGGGGTTGAGGGAGGAGAGGAGGTCCCACTGCATGAACAGAATTCCCCTTTGGGAACATTGGCTACATTCCTTTTTTAAAAAAAATACAAATGTACAATTCTGATTTAACAAAATCGTGCAAGATCTGAAATATTAAAAGCAAATTTGGGTTGCTTACTGCTCTTCATGCTAAAGAACTTCTTTGCCAGCAGTGATATATAATGGGTTAGCAGCTTTTCGGTGGTAAAGGGAAAACCAGATTAAGGTAATGGCTTGCATTTTTATGATGTCTTGGGGATGCTGTGGAAAGCTTCTGGGGATGCACAGCACCACTGTAAACTGCCCTGTGGAACTGCCTAAAATGTATAAGCCTTATAGAAGCCACTGATCTCTCAGCAGCCCATCTCCCTCTCGGGATGGATTCATCTGTCAATTTCAGTTTCTTACTTTTCCATTCTTAAAATTCAGTTCTCCACTTTGCACAACTTTAACAACAACTAAAAATCTTCATGGAAATCCATCAGCATTTTGGTGTGAATTTCTCCTAAAATACACATTTTGATTTGCAGTTTTGGATAATATGCATATTTCTGAAAGCAATTTCTTTCCCATAATGTATCTTCATATGTTATCTTCACTAATGTGTCATTTTTATGCACGATTTTCCCTTAATATATGTGCTTTTGTACACAGCTTAGTTGGAGAACTACATCACAAAATTTGGAAGAGTGCATTTCATTCAGGGCTTCAGTTCACATATTGGTTCTAGAAGCACAGATTACATAGTTTCTCATTAAAATGGGAATAAATCTGAATTTCTGCCCAATCTGGAGATATAATACTGGCTTTCATTACAAGACTACTTATATATGAAGTTGTTTGAATACTTGGAAGGTGCTATATAAATGCTAAGTGTTATTTTTACTAAATAGTTATTTGGAATATTAACCAAATGAAGCTCGAGCCAAAACAACTGCATCAGTGGCTTAAATTTCTCCATTGCAGAATATAAATGATACATAAGCACTGACTATACAATGGAGTTGGCAGCTAGACATTTTAAAATGTTAGACTAATTGATACCATCAGCACTTAACCGCACAAATATGCCACGGAGTTTACAGAAGTAAACGGGTCAGAGAAGATAAGGTACATAACATACGGTAATGGTTTAGCAGAGTGGTAAAAGAAAAATGCATTGCATAAAGGAAGCTGGTCTCGCGCTACTGGTGGTAGATGGTTGCAGTAAGACACGATATCAGTCTTTAAATGAGAACAGAAGATTTCTGTTCTTCCAAAGACCTTTAAACTTTTCTGTTCTGTGGTCATAGTTTACAATATAGCCTAAGGTACCCCTGCCCGTCAGGGCTAGTCGTGACCGACTCTAGGGTTGCGCGCTCATCTCGCTCAAGAGGCCGGGAGCCAGCGCTGTCCGCAGACACTTCCGGGTCACGTGGCCAGCGTGACGAAGCTGCATCTGGCGGACCAGACCAGACCAGCGCGCGGAAACGCCGTTTACCTTGCTGCTAGAAAGTGGTCCCTATTTATCTACTTGCACTTAGGGGTGCTTTCAAACTGCTGGGTGGGCAGGAGCTGGGACCGAACGACGGGAGCTCACCCCACCGCGGGGATTCGAACCGCAGACCTTTCGATCAGCAAGTCCTAGGCTCTGTGGTTTAACCCACAGCGCCACCCGCTTAGCCCTTATTACATCAATTCTCTCAAATGCTATGCAGAATAGTGTTCGCTGCTGATTTCTAGCAAAACGTATGGTTAAAGCTACTATCCTATTGACATATAATTGTCATCATCAAAAAGCAATGGCAGAAAATGAGAAGACAGAAAGAATAGGAGTATGTGCAAGAGATTTTTGAACTATCCAAAAGGCGAGAGGAGAGAACAAGAGGGGTCACCAGAATAAATGAACATCTTTTCTGCCCCAGGAATTGTGGGGCAGCTCTCTGGAAACTTTTGACCAGCAAGCAGGGATGAAATTTGATTCAGTTTGCATTTACAGGTGAACCTACCTAATCCACACTTCCAGAAACAATATGTGAACCAAGGCACAGCCATTTTTAAAAATTTACACTTCTTCAATTTTGTAGTGAAGTTCTCCATCGAGAAGACCAAGAATAACAGGCAAAATAGTGTTTTTCTAAAGGTCCATGGTGGACTAATAATAATAAATATTCATCATTTGCCAGAATAATAGAACAGTGCATGACCTTTTGTTTCGTGTTTATATTCTTGCATTAAAAAGCCAATTATTTATCCCTAATGTGAAGCCTATTTTCCTTTAGATTAAAGCAGGTTTCACAGCACAATTCTCTGCATGTTCACTCAGAAATAAGGCTGCCGTCCTTACCATGTGTACTCAGAATTTAATGGGCCTTACTTCCAGGGAAGGAATTAGGGATAAGTCCATAACCTTAATTAATATGTTTGACAAAGGGTCATGGATTCAATTTTCAAAGACAACTATAAAAATTATTGAGTCCTACCCATATTGCATTTTAAACCAAGTTACTATTTAAAAATGAATTAAAACACAATCGATATAAAAACAAACAAACCACTAATTAAATTTTAAAATCTGATTTAATGGAAACCTTTTAATTAATAATAAGTAAGTCCCTTTTTATCCACCCTGACCTCAAGACAAGAACATGGCATAGCATGAAGTTTGTTGTTTTTCCATATTACATACCATGACTAATATTTCTGTAGGAACTTGGTACTCATTAAAACCAAGAGTTATTATTTCTGGCATCTGTCAAATCTCTTAAAATATTTAAATATTTTTTTAACAAATATTTGTCTGTAGTGATCTTCAGGCCCACTCACAATTGTCCTCAGTATTCTTGGACCCTGCATGCAAAAACCTAACCTTCGTATGTTTGTTCAATGAAATCCTACTCAGGGAAGGCATTTTTCCTCAATTCAGGGAAGTCAGCAACTCAGCTGGCAGAAAAGACCAAGCAAAATACATGTCACTCCAAGATGCACAGAAAGAGCTCAAGAATACCACTAAGTTCACTTTGCATTACAGTCATCATATTCTGTCACATCCACCTCTGTTAATTTAATTTAAGGAAATGTTGAAAGGGGCACTCCAGGGCTTGGGAGAAAAGCAACACTAAAGCATAGGTCTTGTGAATTCAGCTGAGGGGCCAGAGGATGATACAGACTTCCCTCTCTCGGCTGTATAGTTACATGCAGCCCCTTCCCCTGGTATAGCCACAGAAAGCACTACCAACATTGCTGGTGGTTGGGGACATAGCAGCTCCTGAAGGAGCGTCTCCACTCCCATCGTTCGGCCCGGACACTGAGGTCCAGTGCAAAGAGCCTTCTGACGGTTCCCTCACTGCAAGAAGCAAAGTTACAGGGAACCAGGCCTTCTCCGTAGTGGCACCCGCCCTGTGGAAAGCCCTCCCATCAGATGTCAAGGAAAGGAACAACCATCTGACTTTTAGAACATATCTGAAGGCAGCCCTGTTTAGGGGAGTTTTTTAATGACTGATGTCTTAATGTATTTTTATTCTCCCGTTGGAAGCTGCCCAGAGTGGCTGGGGAAACCCAGCCAGATGGGTAGGGTATAAGTAATAAATTGTTGTTGTTGTTGTTGTTGTTGTTGTTATAGTATACAGATTGGCGGTCGCTTTGGACCCGCCAGAGCAAACAAACAAACATTACCTGGATGTGCACCTGGATCAAGATGAAGAGTATGTTAGCCTTTGAGTTAGTATATTTTATCTCCCATTGAAATCAATGGGAGGAGGAAACCAAGGAGCTGTTTTCCTCAACTTCTGCCCTGGCTGGCACAAGCCTGGCAGGGCTTAGGAAGTCATGGTTCCTTCCACCGTCATCCAACATACGATTGCTTGACCTGACTTGCTTTATACCAGGTTAAACTACTTGTTCAGCCAGCCCAGTACCAGTTACCGTAATAGCTAGCAGCTCTGCAATATCTCCAGTGGAAGTCTTTCCCTCCCAAGCCCTGCGACCCAATTCTTTTAACTTGAGATGCCAGCATGTGCTTTTGTGCATGTTTAGGATTGCAGTCTAAAACAATTAATTTAACCTAGCACAATCAATTATACAGCAAAATAAAGCAAAACAGCATGTAGCAGAATAAAAACCAATGGCACAGCAGCAAAGCATGAATAGCAGGAGAAAGGCTCAGTTTTTTTAAAAAAAATGCATAGCATTCTGTTTGTTTCATCTGGATGAAAGAAAACTGGATATTTATGGAGGCTTTGAAATGCCATTTCCAAATATACTAGCAGAGCATTTTGGAAACAAATAGACACGCATAGAGAAGGCAGCAAATCCACTAATCCTGAATAAAATTCCCAGGGAACCATCTTTTACCCAAAGATTCTTCCCCTTGCAACCAACTATTTCCTCCCACCCCCCTCCATCTCTCCCTCTCTCCCTGGATGTTTCCAGATTGCCACTATTTTGTGAGTGAGATTCAATTGCATGCCAGCAAATTCAGGTTGTGCACTTAAAGTGGATTTGGGGTCTTGCACAACAAACTCACTTCCGAAAATGAGATTGGACATTTTGTGATAAGGAAAGTGACAGAAAGATCTACTGGAAAGTGTGGGAAACAATTGATGCAACATGGTATATTCTCCCTGCAAAAAACTCAGAATAAATTCTCAGTGAATATTGGATGTCATATAACTTCTTGCAAACTAATCAGAATGAATGACTAATTAAACAGGTCATCCGGAAGAGACCTTTCTCTCGGCTGTCTAACCTTCTAACTTCTCTGCAAAACAAACTCCAAACTATTTCCATTTGTTTTCTGTCCTTCATACCACATTTCAGAAGACAAGAACTGAGAAAGTTTCCAAGGAGTGCCTGGAAAAATAGCTCCAGCATTCTGAATATGTTCCCTCGGTTGGGGAGGCGGGTGGTCAACTTATGTTTTAAATGCCCTTAGGTCTACCACACCTTTCCAGCACTACTGTTATATGTTGCTCAGATGAAAAAAAATCATCCCTTCCCCCCACATTTACTCCTTTGCCGAACATCTAGAAAGAAGCCTGAAGCCTGGATCTTGCAAAGATGCATTACCCCCAACATGTGAGTGGCAGAGCTCCCTGGAGAAAAGGATAAGTAAACTTGCATTATTTGATCTCCCAAACGTTAAGCTTAGCAACTGCTTTGTCGCAGATAAAGTTATTCCGCCTGCATTCTCTTGATGAATAATTCAGGAGGGACTGGGAGTACCAGAACTATAGTCCTTGCCAATTATGGATGCTAAGTTACATAAGACAAAAAGCATGGTGCTCTTTGCTGTAAACAACTATTCTTTTCGTAAGCTTTCCCGAATGCTTCCTTCTTCCTCCCCATCCCCTTCGCCCCTGTAAAATGGGCCTGTAAAAATAAATCAGTCTCATTCAAAGCCCTTGAGTAGGCTGGCTTGGAACAGTGTGGCAAGTTATTCAAGGACAGAATGGTGACATCCCATCCAGGGGGAACAGTTGGGCGCTATTTCCAAAAGGTTCTTCCCTTTTTTACGAGGCTGGGTTTGCCAGCAGCTGCACAGCAGTGACCCCTTATGGAAAAGTTGCTTGTGTCGTTAGGTTTCGCTCCCTCTTTTCTCTCTCACACACTCACTTTCTTTGATAATTTACTGTTCACTTGGCTGTGTTACATGGTTTATAAGAAGTCCCCCCCCCTCTCCAACATGCACATCCCAGTCTACAGGTTGCAGTAAGAAATCCTGTTTTATCTTGTCATAAAATAAATACCGGTACTTGCTGGTAGTCAGCAGCAGAGCTACACAGAAGGACTCGACAATAGAGCACCGCAGAATTGCAGTCCTGCTGCCTGGAGGAACAGGGTTCTACTCTCGCAAGCCTGTCTCTCAGGAATGTCAAGAATGAATTCATAATCTACAGGCCTGAGAAACTATCAGAACCATAAGGCAGGCCTGCATAATTGTTCTCCATCAAACCAATCACAGTCCATCTGCTGTAAATGGTGTGCCATCCACCCCACTGACCAAAGGCTCAAAAAAACCTTGAGAACTACTGAGCAATATATATCACCACTTTCGCTAATGGGGCCTCCTGCTGCCACTACACAATTTCTGTTCTCATCCTGAAGCAAAGTTCTTAACCCGAGGTAATATTTCTGGGTTAGCAAAGTCTGTAACCTGAAGCGTATGTAACCCAAGTTACCACTGTACCTGGTAATCAAGCCTTACTGGAAATTGCAGTCAAAAACCAGAGAGCTTGTGGTCTTCCAGATGGTGTTCAACTCCAATAGGCCCCAGCAGGCATGGACAGTGGTCAGAGGTGATGCGATGTGTTGTCTAGCAACATCTGCTGGGGTATAGGCTCTCCATCCCTTCTATACAGCTTAGTCTGTTCTCCCACCACTACTGTGTGGAAGCTGACTACTGTTATTCAGCAGTGATGGAAATACATTCAGTTCAGGCCCGGTGATGTTTCAGAGCTGAACTCCAATATGTCTTGCTACAGTTTAAGACCTGGCTGGATGGGTTACTGTGATGACTGCTCAGATATGCTCCAAAAATTCTAGGCCACATTTAGACACTCTTGTGCATTAGAGTGGTTTCACCTGTGCACTTTCTCTGCCCACAGTGACTTTCTGGTAGCTTGTTTTTCTAGGCATGGTCCTCTAGTACTCAAGACTTATATCTCCATATGTCAGCTGCTATGGGTGAACATCACTCTCCTTCACAAGGGATGGGAAGAAATGCATCTGGACACATGGGAAGGGCCCATTGAAGTCATCATTCTGTGAGGAATAAGAAACACTTCACAAATTGCTTTTTGAACAAATTTAAACCAACCAGTATGTTTTTCATTTTATTTCTGACATGATCATCAGATATAATCATCCCTAAAGGACCTTTTTTTTTAATGGACTGTAAAATGATCATGCATTTTCACGGGGCATACGCAAGCTACCCACAATGGGATTGACCCCCCCCTCCCCAGTTTCCACACTCTTTTTTCATTTTCAACCTGACTCTTGCTTTCTGCATATATGGGGGTTATAAATAGTGTCCAATCACTTTTAAAGTTTCAAGGGTGGAGCGTCTCTGTGCCATAACTCTAGCCTTCAAAATCCTCTTTTTGGAAGAGAAACCATGACATGGCCTGCTTTTGATTTTTGCGGTTTTTGAGGAGTTGTCATTATTTATATATTAATTTCTAGATTTGGCACTGCATCTGTGAATAAATTTGATTTCCAAGAGTATGGAAGCCAAACATTGTAATTTATTCCGACCGATAATGTCTAATGAAAAGAAACAAATTGATGTCTGAAACATCCTGTAGTGACAAGTCTCATTTTGAATACAGCTGTTCCATTTTTTGCTGCAGTGACATTGCCAGTGCCTTCCAGATTTATTTACTACATTCTTTTGTCCTGAGTGCTTTACCACCAAGTGCATGAGAAGAACAAAAACAACAACATGGCACTTGATGTGATGCTCTAAACAACATGTTCCTGCCTCTTACTTCTGCAAGGCTTCTGAAGAAGGATCAAATGGCATCTTGAAGCCGAGTGTGGTATATACTGGCTTAGAACATGAGTTGAGAAGAATCTGATTCAAATCTCTGCTCAGTCGTGCTCTCAGAAGACGGTCCTAGACAAGTTACTATCGCTTGATTTTAGCCAAAAGGCTGAGAAGCAATGGCAAGCTACTATCTCTGTGACATGGGTATCATAATACCAAGAAATCCCAATGTTTCTCTCTCAGTGTTGTTTTGAAGGTAACGTTGAATGAAATGGTTTGGGGAATGCACTGCATGAGAACACTTGCTGTTTCTCATCTTGTAAATCAGGGATAGGAAATTTTTGGCCTTATTCCATGATATACGAGCATGTTGCCTTGCCCAGTTCATGATGCCGTGCCCGCAGGTCTGAACTTTTTTCTGAACCAAACTTGCAAGAATTCAACAAAAGGCGCTAAATGTTGGGACCCTATGAGGACAAATGTAAGTTCCAAAGGCCAAGGAGTATCAGCATCCAACTGCCTTGATCCTATCTGTTGCCATTCTCCATTGGGCCATGGTAGGAGCCCTTCCAATTGTGCTGCAGCTGGGAGAAGGAAAAGCCCCACACACCATGGCCAGGCTGCAATCTCAGCTCCCCTATGATCACAGAGGTAACGCCCATTTTGTCCTAATGTACTTACTAGTCCAACTGATTTAACTGGCTTCATTATTCCCTCACGTTGCTTCCCAAAAATTTTTTATAGATCTGAAGTCATGAGCCAAAGTGTAATCACTGATTAGAGATGACAAATACATGATTTAGGACCTGTTCTGACAGTCTTCCACAAATTTTATTTTATTTTTATTTTTTATTTGCTGGAGAGTAAATGCAGAAAGGGGAGACAACTACATTTCTTGTCAACACAGAGAAGCAGAAAAATGGTTTTGTTTTCAAAAACTCGGAAAGAGGTACAATGAGTCATTAAACATTACTCAAAGGAGATTAAGGACAAATAACAAAAGTAAATCCCTACTTCTACAGCTGAATACTAATCTAGTACCATGGGAAGAAAGTAAGCATCAGCTTGTTTCTGGCTTTAGTACAAGCAAGCCCAAGTTCATGTCCCATTGTATTTTATGGGCTGTAGCTCAGTGGTAGAGCATCTCCTTTGTGGGCAGAAGGTCCCAGGTTCTATCCCCGGAATACTAGGTGGTCTTTGAAACCCTGAAGAGCTACAGCCAGTCAGCGCTGTAGACAATGCTGAGCTAGTAGGACCGGTGGTTTGATTTGACTAAGACAGCTCCCCATGTTTTCAGGATTACAACTTCTTAAAGTCTCAATGAAGGGAGGTGGTCTTTACATTCATCATAATGTGGCTATTGAAAAGCAGTTCAGAGGAAATTTATAATCCCATTGCTACACTCAACAGGAAAAAACTATGATGATGATAATTTATTAGATGATGAAGATGAAGATGATGATAATTTATTACTTATACCCCACCCATCTGGCTGGGCCTCCCCAGCCACTCTGGGCGTTTCCAACAGAATATTAAAACATGATAAAACATGAAACATTAAAAACTTCCCTAAACAAGGCTGCCTTCAGGTGTCTTCTAAAAGTCAGATAGTTGTTTATTTCCTTGACATCTGAAGGGAGGATGTTCTACAGGTCAGACGTCACCACCAAGAAGGCCCTCTGCCTGGTTCCCTGTAACCTCACTTCTCATGGTGAGGGAACCGCCAGAAGGCCCTTGGCGCTGGACCTCAGTTTCCAGGCTGGACGATAGGGGTGGAGATGCTCCTTCAGGTATACTAGTCCGAGGCTGTTTACAGCTTTAAAGGTTAGCACCAACACTTTGAATTGTGCTTGGAAACGTACTGGGAGCCAATGAAGATATTTCATTGAGCAAAGCATGCTAGCGAGAAACTTTAATCAACATTGAAAAGAACATTTGCTTTCATGAGTCTTTCTTGTGAATATACATTATATATATTATTTATTAAATTTATATCCCCCTTCATCCCACAGGCATGGAACATCCATAGAAAAGTAACACTAAAAGGGCACTAGCATGGAGGCAACCCTTTGGTCATTATCTATGATAGTGTGTGATAAACTCCTGCAATTTAAATTTACCAAAAAGTAGGGGTGGCTGAATCTGACAGTTTTGGATTCTCTATTTCTTGTTTTTCCAATTCCCTATGTTTCCACATCAGTTTGAAAATTTTGTAAAATACGTCCTCCTGAAAATTCATCAGAATTCTGGCACAAATTTCTCTTCTTATACACATTTTTATAAGCACTTTTGCTTAATATACACATTTTGGCAAAGCAATTTCCCCATACAACTTGCATTTTTGGTGTGCTTTTTCACTAACACATTCATTTCTATGCACAGTTTACCCTGCATTTCTGTACACATCTCCTGGCTAGAGAACTGCATTGCAAAATTCAGAGATGTGTGAATTTTCAAGGGTGGCTGTGTTTTCATTTGTGTGTTTTAGAAAGTAAGAACTATATAGATAGGTTCATATTTAAATGCTCACTGAATCTCATTTGTCCCCCATCCCTACCAAAATGTAACTTTTTTCTCAATTATACACCGCGGAAGAAAACCAGAACACAGAAACTAAATGGGAAGGAATTCAGTGACTAAAGAACAATTTAAAGTGAGATAGGAGCATTTTTTAACCATGTGGATTTCATTACAAGTGATCAAAGTATGACATGGAATACAGAGAAAGGAAATAAACCCACATGGGCCTTTGATTGATTAAATGCGACCTAAATCTAGCAGTTTGACTGCTTTTAATAGTTAAAGATTTATATGGACACAGTTAAGTTTTTAAAATCAATCAGGTTGGTTTTTGTTCTTTGAGCAGTGCTATGACAAGCTCTCCATATAAGCAGCAGATGCAGCTAGACGAAGAACTGTTCACAAGCCCGTTAAGGCTGAAGTCCTATACAATTACCTGGAATAAGTGCCCTTGAACTTAATGGGGTTTACTTCTGTCTGGACATGTCTAGGATTGCAATGTTAGTAGCCTTGCTGCATTAAACAATACATGGACTTCTTGCTGGAGAATAGTTATACATGAGAATAGGTATTTAGAGTCTCTTGTTTTTAACAAGACCTCTATTACCGAACCCTGGCCTACAGTTATGTGAAAAGCGCCATATAATAAATGCTCAGAAATTGCATGTTCTGCAGATTACAAAGTGGTAATTACATCTGAAGTCACCCAAAGGCACAGGCAGTGATTAGTGGGAGACCAGAAATTTTGAATCACCAGATTTCACTTTAGGAAGAACCACTTAATTACCTGACTCTTACGTGGTCCGTGAATACCATATAATTACTAGCACTTTAGTAGAACCCTACTGAAAGGATAAGCTTGTTGTGTGAGATGGGAGCTCTTCAAATGCATTTGATCTTTTAATGGCTATGTATTGAAATCCATGGGAAGCAGTTCCCACTATTAATTCCTCAAGGAGCCAGAGCAAGCCTAGATTTCATCAGCTTTAATTTTAAGAATTGTCTATTTGGGAAGGCAGAAAATCACGAAAGACCAAAATTGTGCCTGTATCAGCTGTGCTAGTGAGGACGAAAGTTCATACAATACATTTCCAACTATTTTTACAGAGGGAAACTTTTTTTAAAAAAAAATACTAATTTGAGGAATTAGTACAATTACTAATTTTTCGCACATAGAAGCAACGTACTCATAAAAATGGATTTTTAATTATTTCTGCGATTTTACATGTACACATGAATCTAGATGGAATAAGAATATTTTAAAACATTCCCTAACACCTAACTATACTCTATCCATAATGGCCTATATATAAGTGGCATTTTATGTCTTTAAAAAACTGTAGTTTCTTAATAGCCTTAGTTTTTAAATATCACAGTGTATTTATCTGGGTTCAGAGATAACTGTGATTGAATCTCTGTAAGTAGTAAATGAGCTCCACAGCCCTAAAGCCCTGCTACCTCCTCCTTAAAGCCTGGCCTTGGGAAGAAGGCAGGGGGGATCTAGGACCCTGTCAGAGCCCTCATGCCTCCTTCCGGAAACCAGGCAAGCACTTACAGGGCTTTGAGAAGGCACCCTCCTCAGCAGCACCCCCAGTGCTCTGCTCACAGTGCCCCAAACCATCCCTGGCTGCAGTCTGTACTGTATAAGGGCTATTTCATGCTGGCCGGAAAGCTGTCTGTGGACAAACGCTGACTTCCTTGGCCTGAAAGCGAGATGAGCGCCGCACCCCATAGTCGCCTTTGACTGGACTTAACTGTCCTTTACCTTACCTTTTTTACCTTATTTCTATATAAGGGTTTGAGCCCCACCATTGCAATAGTATCGTTATTCCCACAAGCCTATAATTATTTCCACAACAGCATTGTACTCTGCTGGCAAAGCTGGGCAGTATTTTCTCAGCAAGCAAATGTAACTCAAGTCTAGGATTGCTCTGACATAGTGTTACTTTGCCATTACGTGTTCCACACACACACACACAAAATCATTTTCAATACCCATACAGTGTTTCAGAACTAACCTTCTGAGGATAGCATGGGTCTTTTATTTGAACTTAGTTATTAATTCCTTTTCACAACTTCCACATCATTTTTTTCCTTCAACAGAAACATTGTAAAAGAGGTAGATGGAAATGGACATGTTTTACAGCATACAAGATTTGCATCACTCAACCACTAAGTGCTAAACGATTGCTTCATAGGGGGGGGGGGAATAGACTAGGAACGCTTTGGGATGCTGTTAATCTGGTAAGAAACTAGTGACAGTCACTTTCAGGAGTTGATGGAGGGTAGCCCTGGAACATAGAATCTATAGGAATCTGCCTTATATTGAGGTGCTCTTTACTTCAACCTGGTCTCCTCCATGTGTTTTGGTCTACAACTTCTGCCATTCCTAACCACTGACCTTCCTTGGTGGAGATGATGAAAATTGCCCTCTAGAACTTCTAGAGGGCACCATGTTGGAGAAGGTTGGCTTGCTCCGACAGGTACTTGATGTACTGAGTCTCAAATGGTGGCCTTTCCAAGATCAACTACCTGAGATCCTCTGAGCTGAAGATGTCAGGGATCTTTGTGTGCAAAGCATATGCTCAGCCACTGAGTTACTCTCCTGAATTTGCCCTATTTTAAGACAGACCAATAGCCAGAACTACTGATCCCTCCTCACAAATTCTCTTTATCTTTGATCAAATGCTCTTTTTGTCGGAATGGACAAAATGTGACCTCTGGGCTTCTCCAATGTAGCTAAAACTAGAACGGGTCAAAATACTGCTGCATAAATTTACAGCTATCCTTCTGAGCAAATTCCATCCTCCAGCTGTAGAAAGAAGAATTTTACAACAGGAAGTGGAAAGATATTTTCATTCCAGCCAGAATATGAAGAAAAAGGTGGTGGTGAAGGCAGACTGGATTCTTTGTCTACGTAATGAAGAGGCCCATGCAAGTAATACTTAAAGTGGATGCAGGGATTAATTTGAACCAGAACAGACCAGAACCATCAAGTAATAATAAAGATGGAGTTCTTTGAAGAGTATTTTGCCTTTGAGGCCAAGTAACCTCAGTCAGCCAACACAAAGTATCCAATATTCCAGGTGTGGGGAACATTTTGCCCTCCAGAAGTCAGTGAACTACAACTCCCATCATCTCTGATCACTGACGATGTTTGCTGAGACAGATGAGAGTTGTAATACAGCAACATCTGGCAGGGGGCATATACCAGCAATGTTCTATAACATAATTTTATGGAAGGGGAGGTGTCAAAATCAAAGGTTGTCATTCAGACACTTAGGATGCTGCCTTGCCTTATAGCCCAGTACTGTCTACTGAGTGACAGTGGTTTTCTCCAGGATTTTAGATTGAGGTTGTTCCTTTCTCTACTTGGAGATTCCAGAGATTGAAGCTGGGACTCTGTCCCTGAGATATGATTCTTCATCTTTTCATTTTAGAAATTTAGCACTCTTGTCATGCTCCCTGTTACAGTCATACTTAATTCCTTTTACAGTCGTACCTTGGAAGTCAAACGGAATCTGTTCCAGAAGTCCGTTCGACTTCCAAAATGTTCAGAAACCAAAGCACAGCTTCTGATTGGCTGCAGGAAGCTCCTGCAGCCAATCAGAAGCCGCAGAAGCTGTGTCAGGCGTTTGGCTTCCAAAAATAGTTCACAGACCGGAACAGAGACTTCCAGGTTTGCGGCATTCGGGAACCAAAACGCTCAAGAACTAAGCTGTTCGAAAACCAAGGTATTACTGTATTTGTAAACACTCCTCAATATAACACAGTTTTCAGAATTATTTGTGCTGCAGTCTAAAACCTTACTGGAAGTGTGTAGAGGGGAATAGAGAAAAGGGTTTTCTGACAGTTATTTGTCTCCCGATACGAAACCTGTATGCAAACCAGACCTATGACGTAAACTTTGTGGAATGGGATGTTTGCTTTTTCAGTCTTGATGGTGATATCATTTGCAACTCATTTAATCAAAAAGATGCAGATGGAAGATGGGGTTCACTCTTTTTTTTAATCCTGGTTTCTTGCTATTTTGTTTCCCTTTTTTACATTTTGTGTGCTATTAAAAAATAACATAGGAAATTGCATTAAATGAGAGGAAATTGAATTAAGCAAGAGGAAATCAAATTAAGCAAACCTGCTCCACTAATGCTAGGCTCTTGACTTAAACCAGGCTTGGGATTCAAAATGTCTGAGGCACCCTTGACATAAGCAGGGTATTAAGGACCCAGAACCATGGCAGCTGAAGAAAAAATTAACTGATTTCCCTAACTAGTTACTACTTCTTCTCTACTTTATTCAGACCAGCTTAAAAGTGCCTGTAAGTGTTGCATCTCACATTCAGAGAAAGCGGTGGGAAGAGAAGTGGTTGTGCAAATAGCAAATCTGAGTTTTGCACTTTCATATGATGTTTGGAACAGAAACTTGCAGCATATTTCCACTTAGAAGAGGTACTTTTTCTCTCTCTCCATATTACCCAGAATTCACCCAAACACCCACTTTTTGCTAAAGCAGTTTAGACAGCTCAGTTGGTTAGACCAGTGGTTTTCAACCAGTGTGCCATGGCACCCTGGGATGCCTTGAATGATAGTTAGGAGTGCCTCAGGCAACACTGGCCTCTGTCCCTCTTTCCTTCCCTCCCTCCTCTGATGCCTTCTCACATCTCTGCCTCCCAAAGGCTTACACAGCTGTTTGTTGCTGGCTGCAATCTCCCCAGGTAAATGGTGCCTCTGGGGCTGACCAGGGGGTGATAGTTGCCAGGAGCTGAGGTGGCTCAGAGACCAGGGGTGACTGCGGCAGCTGCCTGGAGGGCTCCCAAAGAGAGGGGAGAGGAGAGGAGGCTGAGGGAACACTCCATAAGGGAGGGTGTTTGAAAAAGGGTGAGAGGTTGCCAGCTTTGCAGGCAAGGGATGACAAAACTGGGCTCCTGAGTCCCACAGGGATACCACAGAAATAATGTAGTTGATCAGTGGAGCCATGGATTCAAAAAGGTTGAAAACCTCTGGGTTAGATGCTTAATTTGACATTCCTATTTAATCTACTGATATGGAGTATGTTAGGCAGCAACAAAGCACTGTAGGTAAAGGTAAAGGGACCCCTGACCATTAGGTCCAGTCGTGGCCGACTCTGGGGTTGTGGCGCTCATCTCGCTTTATTGGTCAAGGGAGCCGGCATACAGCTTCCGGGTCATGTGGCCAGCATGACTAAGCCACTTCTGGTGAACCAGAGCAGCACACGGAAACGCCGTTTACCTTCCCACCGGAGTAATACCTATTTATCTACTTGCACTTTGATGTGCTTTCAAACTGCTAGATTGGCAGGAGCAGGGACCAAGCAATGGGAGCTCACCCCATTGTGGGGATTCGAACCACCGACCTTCTGATTGGCAAGCCCTAGGCTCTGTGGTTTAACCCACAGCACCACCCGCGTCCCATATGGAGTATGTTAGGCAGCAACAAAGCAATATAGCAGTCTTTAATTGAAATTTAGGAAGTAGGTACTTCAAGTTGTTCTGTAAGCTTTGATTGGTTTGAACATAGGAGGCTTTATATTGAAATTCAATACATGGAATTGGGATCAAATCAATGATAGCCTACAGACCGATATGGAGCACCTGTTCAGAAGTTATTTGAAAGGAGTCTATTCCCATGCAAGATTCCATTGGACTGCAACCATAGTTGACTAATTGCTGGCGTGAATTTTTATCACTGGGGCTGAAGGCACTGTTGCTTTTAAAAAGTTGTTTGAATTCAGGTACATTGCTGAAATATCAAAGGAGACCCAATGTCTTTTTGGCCACTATTGCTCTGTGTCAGTGCAGTTCCTGGTGGGTATTTTTATTCAGATATTTGTGCACTGGTATACTGTACAGTTTTCTTTTTCCTTTTCTCGATGGAAACACAATCACAAGACCATCTCTCCACTCCCTACCATTGCCATGCCCATTTGGACCACACAGGCCCTTCCGCCGAGTGCAACTTCTAGCCCAGCTGCCCAGACTTGGGCTACCGTGGGATGCTGTCTAGTTTTAATGTGCTGGGGCAACACAGCTGTCAAGCACTACAAAATATTTGTAGATCTAGAAATGCAAAAGAAAAATATTGGTCTTTGCCTCTGAAACATGTGGATATCTTAATGGAGTTCTGTATCTCTTGTCTTTTATTAAAATAACTTTAAAACAATTGTATTTGATTACCACTGGGATTTGGATAATTGCATCATTTAATAACTAAACTTTACTAGCATATTGCCGCTAGTGTGAGGTTGTTGGGTTTTTTTACTTTTTAGAGCTAAAAACAGCTGGAAAACTGTTTTTCAAATGTTTTTCTAGCATTTTGTTTCTGTGTTTTGTGTGTGTCTGAGAGAGAGAGAGAGAGAGAGAGAGAGAGAGAGAGAGAGAGAATTTGATTTTTAGCAGCTGAAAGAGAGACAGGCCATTATCAGACTGGCCATGGTGTGCAAATTCATTTGCTGGCTCCCTTCATTGCTCTCAACAGCAGAAGTATGGTTCTAATCAGGGGCAAGATCTCTGAACTCTACCTTTGTGATTTCAATTAAGGGAAGACATTTTTTTAAAAGAAAAAGGAAAAAACCCACAAATGTAAACAAAACCACAAAAAAATCTGTTGAATAATACCATTTTTCTCCAAATGATTTTTCCACTTCTGCTGCCAAAGCAAACACATGGTACATGTTAGGCAGTCGGGTCTACATCAATTCATCAGTTGAATGAACTGCACCAGTTCAACTGCCAAACCTGTTACACTAAATCCCACTGTTTTTAAAGCCTAACTCCAAACATCCTTTTAGCCTTGCAGAGAATTCAGAGTACTGCTTACACATACTGTATTTCTAAAATTTCAAAGAGAATTTCTCTCTCTTGCAAAATATCTTTACAAAATATTCCTCTAAGCTGGAAAATAAAGCTGAGCTGCAGAGACAGTACAATTAAAAAAGAAAAGCTTTTTCAGCGATTCCGAGAAATGTCTTTCCTTCTGAGCAATTTTTCAGCATTCCTTGCTTACATGTTTGCTTATTCATTCACCCTGCCCTCGGTTGCCCTTAGTGGGATCATCGCATAGCTAAACCTGGTTCTATGTAGCAAAGTGACATCATCCCAATTACTGTGTGATCTCCAATTGGATAGGGAGACTCATGTGACTAACAAGGGAGTAGGAAGCAGCTGCCACAATGGAAACAAATGGCAGTTCCTAATAAGATTCTGAAAGTGAATAGTCACATAGTCAAATGTTTGGGAGAAGATTTCTAGTTTCTATCTGAGAGCATATGCCTGTTGCAGCGCCAACTGAAACTCAAGGAGCTTAAGGGTGGAATTCAATTATGAACACCCCATCAGCATAAGTGTTGCAGCTTGTCAGGTGGACCAATCCCAACTTCACCTCCCCTGTTTCCCTCCTCTCTAAAGCCCTGTTCTGTGGGCTGCCCAAATGCCCCTCCCTGAGCCAATTTTGGGGGGCACCATGGGAGGAGAGGGGGGGAAGGCCAATTGCTCAAGGGGAAGCACTGATGTGCCTCATTAAGGGAATCCCTCCCTCAGCTATTTATAGATCTAGCATGGGATGAGGAACTGAGATAGTTAAATCAATCCAAGTGTAACTTTTATATATATATTTATATTTTTATATATAAAAATATATAAATATATATATAAATTTTATTGGTATTTTCCACACAACAACATGAAAGATATCGAAAAATAACAATCCAAGTGTAACTTTTAACTCACAAGTGCAAATTCGGTGAGTCAGTTTCCACACTACACCACATTACCATGGTTCAGATCCAGCAAAGAAGTTAGTTAACTTCATTGCTAACTTGTCTCGTTGGTTTCTATGGGACCCAAATTCAACCAACTAAGTGCACGTCAAGCCCCTTATGTTTAGAAAAGGCTCATGTCAGCAAAAATAGCTACAGTCGTAGCTCGGCTCCCGAACGCCTTGGGAGTCAAACGTTTCCGCTCCCGAATGATCAAAAACTGGAAGTGAGTGTTCCGGTTTTTGGACGTTCTTTCAGAAGCCAAATGTCTGACGGGGCTCCCGAGGCTTCTGATTGGCTGCAGAAGCCGCCCTTTGGAAGTCAACCGTTTTGGAAGTTGAACGGACTTCCAGAACAGATTCTGTTCAACTTTCGAGGTATGACTGTACAACTAACACTAATGGTAGTGTACCTGAATAGGGTAGTCTATACATTCCTTTTCTCTTTACTCCCCCCCCCCCAGATGGACTTTCCAGCTCCCATATTTGCTGTTCTAAAGATCATTTCTGTCTCTGGAACCAAGTAAATGGAGGGTTACCAGGGTTTTACTTCTCCCAACAATCTTCACGTTGACTGAATGTTCATGCCTTCATTCCAATGTAGGCGAACATTAAAGGCTATGCAAGGATCACCTGTACCCAACAAAGGTTATATGCTCCCTTTACACATCTGGAAATTTGGGTCAATGCAGTGTATAGTGAAGCAGTAGTATTAGCATATACGTTGTATGCATTAAGTCTCAGAATGATTCCAAACCCATCCAGGCAGCCCTCTGAGACCCTGGAGAGTCACTGCCAGTCAGCACAGACAATTCTGAGCTAGAAAGACCAATGATCTGATTTGACAGAAAGCAACTTCTGATGTTCCTCAGCAAGTCTGTTTCCAAACTCATCCTTATACATTAGAGCAGACACAGTGAACTACCAAACTACAGGTCAGATGTGGCCAGCTGAGCCTCTAATCAAGCCCTGAGCTTCCCCTTCTCAGCCCTCTCTGTGAACCATAATTACACTACATCAATTGAGGCCGCTAAGCCTAAACTCATGCAGGAGTCTATTTGGGGGTGGGGGTGCATCTGGGAAGTAATATCTGCCTTCCCCTCTCAATAAAAAGAAAACCTGACCCAAATTTAGGCATGTTCACTCTCATGTTAACAGTACAAAACAGAGCAGAGACCATCCTATAGTGTACACTGTGATTTTGCCCATTGTTGAACTGGGTCTTTGTACGAATGGGAAATTCATGTAGGATTTGTGTGTGGGATTAAAATACTTGTTATACATTTTCCATGGGAGACATGGATGGCAAAAGAGGGTTAAAAGGTCCTAGTGTTTTCTGGTTTGATCATGAATAAGGTTTCAACACTGACACTTTCTTGTAGAAAGAGTAGCTGCCAGTTTAATCTGGCTTCTCAGAATTCTTTTTTACCTGTTGTTATGGATTTGAACATGCCAAAACTCTGCAAAACATCCTAGGAGTTTTCTTCTCCCATCATGTTGGGTGGTCTATTTTATTCGAATAACTATCAGATGGTGCCCATTTTGGGGGAGGGGGGAATTCCTTACATTTCGGCATGCACCCTTGGCTATGTTGTTTATACTTTTTGTTGCTTAATTTGACCACAAAAGAAATTCCTTGCTGGTACATGACAAAGTGAATTATCGATACAAATGTTCAGTTAGGCATTCAGGATCAGATATAAAAGCAACAATGCACAAGGGAAACCACAATATAAATTTGACATGATTTGGCAGATAATAAAACATGTCTGGAGAAGAACATATCTGAAAATTCAAGCAAACAGTTTGCAGCTTCATAATTAGCCTTAATAAGTCCCTCGTTCTTTCCTATTAGCAAACCATGTAATAATTGAAGTTGCTTTCTGCTTTTAAAAATGGAGCCCACTCTTTTTCTTTTCAATTATTCATAATTCACTATATCATATAGTTCAGACGTGGGTACTTCATCTCCTAAATGCTTCAGGGTTAAGGCTTTTCATCTTCGATGGTCAGCAACATAAATCACAAAGCAAGCTTTGTATTTGATAAGAAACCTGCTGCTGCCAGAAGGAACATGAATTTGGTATGTTCCAGCACAGACACTCATATTCTTAAACAATTAGGGACAGATGACTCTGTAAATTTTGGTTCTCTAACTCTCTCATTTTTTCCCAATTTTAAACACAGTCCTCCATATTTCCACAGTGATTTGTTTTGTTTGGGGGAAAAAACCCACATGAAAAATTATCAGCAATTTTGTGCCAATTTCTCATAATAAATTTTGTCAGCAATTTTGTACAGTTTTGTCTAATATACATATTTTTGCAGAAATTCTCCCTATTATTCTTTTCCTTTTCATTAATATAGCCTCATTCCTCCACTAATATATGCATTTTGTACATATTTGTTTGGAGAACTGCATCACAAAATTCAAAGAAGTGAATTTTGAAGGAGAGCTGTTTTTCAGTTCATGTGTTGGTTCAAGAAGTGCAAATTACACAGTTTCTCGTGGATATGCAAAGAAAATCAAATTTCTCCTCCAACCCTAAACAGTAAGCTATTTGAGCTTTCATACCAAGCCTAGCTAAAACCATGAATAAAGAACAATCAATGTAATCCCAGGACAAATGGAAATTTAAACGAGCCTTAAAAACATTAAGAAGCATATTCAATTAATGTGAAATACCCAGGACTGGAAAGCTCTGGAGCAGATTTGGGGGTGAGGGCAAAGAAAGAGGAAAGGAAACAGAAGTCCTGTTCTGTGTTGGATACAACTCTAAGACTACAGTTTTTTTCCATTAATAATGTACTAAGAGAAATTAAGGCATTGGACATGTAACAAAGCTGTTTGTCATGGAGAAATAAAACAAAAGCCAGTAAAATATGTAAATGACTTGCACAAAAATACTGAAATAATTACTAGGTTTCTGAATAATTCCAGGACAACTGATTTCCAGGCACACAGTTTAGAACAGTGTTGAAAATGGATTTGTTGTGGCAAGGTAACTGACTACTTCAATCCACTTGCAAACCTTTGATTATGCAAACCTCTGCACTTGAATCGCTCCTGCAAAATGCAGACAGTCTGTAGGTGCCCTTGGGAGGTGTTCAAACTAACCCGTTTGAGAAAAACTACATTTTTTCACTTTAATCTGGAATCATTCAGGCTGGTCCTCAACATGCTGTTTTCAATCTACACTGATTCTGAATCCTGCCATCCACAAGGGTGGGTGTGATTACTTGGTATACATTTGAAAAACTTCCACTAAAGTTATCCATTTTCCCCCCTTCCTGCACATGTCCCTGTTGAAGAAGGATGTGGTGTCTGCAATCTCGGTGGAACGCAAGATGGTGATGAGAAGGTTGTATCTCCTTTGAGCTCTGCAGTCTGCAGTTTGTTTTTAGTTAGCTTTTAGTCTCTACTCATTAGCCAGATCAGTTTTTATATAGTTAATCATATTCCAATACTTCTTGGGTGGTTTTGAAACCTTCAAGAACTATTAGTGAAGTCAAACAACTCTGTGAGCAAGCAGAAGATATGCTCTTCCAACTTGGAGAAGACGAGCAACGTCAAGCATTAAGCCAACACTTAATTATCTCTCTTGGCCAGGAGAACCCAAGAGGACTTGAAGAGGACTTGAAAACAAGAGTTATGGCGCTTACCAGAATCTTGATATAAGCCCACCCATGTTGAATTGGGCAGTTGTGGATACGCCCCCCCCCACCATTGTTAAGACTATCTATATCTCTTTTCAAATGGAAACACTGCAAGATAATGCAGAATCAATCTGTAATAAACTTTTTGTTTTGCAATGACACCAGTTTCTCAAGAAGTGTTTTTCAGGTGCTAATAATATGGGATAGATCTAGATTGTGCATGTACTAAATAGAAGTAACAAGTGCGCAGTCTCCATTAATTCTAGAATAAAATATTGTGTGTGCAACTTTAGTCCAGCAACATCTGAAGTGCCACAGATCTCCTGCCCTTCTTATGAGAGAGATATAGGTCATGAATCTACTCAGATTGTTTCTACATACCATGAAATACAAAAGGAGACTTTTGTTGCAAACTTTTCAGCTGGAGAGTTCTTTTATTTAAAAAATCCACTTACACCTTTATTTTCTTTACGTGATTATAGCTCTGCCCTTCATTTATAGGAAAGTTTCCTTAAAGGATTTCTAATACTTCACATTGGTAGCCCACATTTTCCTGCTTTTTATCTCTCAGAGGAGGAACAAGCCAGCTCCAACATAGTAAATGAAACCAGATCACTATTTATTAACACCGTTCAGCTGAGACCACTTTGATGCCTGAAAATCAAATCCTTTGTGGTGCCCGACTCTTTTCACATTAATTGAGAATGACTGTTTGGCTTTTGTGTTCCTCTTTAGAGCATAGTAATAAAACACGTTTTTATTGAAGACAGTGTGTCTCAAACTTTATGAAATCTCGACCCTCTTCCAAACTACTTTGATCTCTTCCCACTCCTTTTCAACCCCATCATGTAAACCTGACTGGTCCCTATATCACATGGGCAAAGAATCATCTTCAATCTGAGGGCCAATCCAATCGGTGCATGCCCCATGACTACCTGCTAAAATCCTGTAACTTCCTGTTTCATAAATGTTTTTCTCCCACTTTTGCTGCAGTATAGAGCAAGAGTGTTAGAAGCATCGCAGAACAACTAAGCAAGTAGAATGATGTGTGGCTGGTCCAGTATAAATTTACAATGAAAGCATTGTTATTGGGTCAGTAGCATTTTCCAGAATACACTTGCAAAAAAAAAACCACATCAGTCTATAGGGACCCTGAAAAGTGCCAAAGCTACAGCCTCTCTTAGGGGAGCACAATCAGTTTGGTTGCACTGGGTGCAGAGCGTCAGGGGCACTACAGGGGGTGTTGCAACTATTATATAGAATTGAGGGAAAGAGGTGGGGGCACAAAATTTTGGCATTGCACAGGGCACCACAGAAATTTGAGACCCCAAGGTCCACCACTGTCTCCACTCCGCTCTTTTCCCCAATTGGCTTTTACATATACATTCTCCCTCCATGCCATGTATGATCCACTGCATTCTTCACACCAATAAAACACAAAAAAATTGTTGGTCAGGCAAAAATGGGGATAGTGCTCCTGCTTCAGTGCTTCAAATTGTTGCTTAGAAGAGCAAATTTTAGCAGCTGTAGCTTGTCATGATGACATTCCCTCTTCTACACAACTATTAAAAATGCAGAAGCCCTGCCCTCCATTGTCATCTGGCCGCCATATGCAAAACAGCTCGCTCACTCCTTAGGCATTCCACACACTTTGGTTTGACAAACACTGATTTAAATAATTTGCTATAGGTCTGTGTAACTGAGCAAACTTCTCACAGCGATTGGTCAGTCCCTAATCAACTCACCCAACACATACTCACCAATGTATCAAGTTTGTCTCTCATGCTGCCCTGTGTGGGATCCAGGACATATTGAGTGAAAGCATGGTCCTCAGAACTGTGAGGCATCTTCTTGAGTTCGTGCACTCTTTTGCTGCATTCCTCAGTCTCTCACTGAGGGAACTGTAGGCATCCTTAATCAAGTTTCCCAAGAGAACCACAAAAACTTCAAAACATATGAATAGCCGTGCTTTGTTGAGACCAAAGGCCTATTCAGTTCAGCTTTCTATTCCGATAGGGTCCAACAGAATCATGAGAACACTCCCCACCCCCACCCTCCGAAAAATCAGGACATGAACACAATAACACTCTCCCATAGTTTAGACTTAGTCTTCCTAAGGCAGTGTAGAGAAACCTGTGGTCCTCCATTGGTCATGCTGGCTGTGACTGATGGACATGGAGTCCAACATTACCTATCCGAAGGTGTTCATGGAAGGCCACACCAGTGCTAACCAAAGCCCCTTTCTTTGAGTTTTTATAAAGCTACATAGCTATGACTATCCTGGTAGCCCCAATTCCAAGGGCTTGTTTACATGTAACTACTAAAAGCTGCCAAGGATCAGCAACTTTTGGGGGCCCATTCTTCCATTTCCCAGCTGGAGAAATCTAGCACACGCTGCAACCTCTGCTACAGACTACAATTGAATCCTTCTCTCAAGTTGAATTTCAGTGGAGGGCACCAAGGAAGGATGGATGCATCTGCACTCATGGCTACCAAATTGTCAACCCCTGAGCTATGATGATCTCAATTTGAAGAGCAAGACAAGGATAATACTGTTCAGCAAATTGCCAAACTACCCCCTTTTCTCATTTCCGACACATAGACTGCATGGAACATCCATGTGGTATCCTCTCTTTTAAGAACCCCCAGTATATTAAGCATGTAATTCTGAAATGAATGTTTAAAAAACACTAATTCAAACCATGGAAATCAGCTGTAAATGTTCTAAATATCAAAGCAAGACAAATCATGCTTTCATAGCTTTAATTTTTGAATGCTCTGAACACATTTGTAATTCATTTTTATATTATTACTTTCTCTAGTGTGTATTTTTAATTTGTTTGTCTTGCAGCTAACTATTTTTCCACTGTTGTTTCCCACTGCTTCATCTCTTTGCCAAATTCATAATGGTCCTGGAACCTTGCTGGTTTGTTTCGGACAATACAAGGGAGCCAGTGTTTCTATCTGCATCCAAACATTACTTTTTTATTTTTTAAAAAAAGAGAGGTGCCATTAGTTCAAGACAAATTACAACTCAGCAACATAATTCAGCCAATCTTTCTGCAAAAGCACCCATTTACATGAGACATCACTTGAACCGGTTTGCACAATTTATTTTTCACACTAGTTTAATAGTATATCATCCATCATGTGCCACCCTATGGACATTAAAACAAAGGACTAGACATTTCATATATTTCAGACAGCTACATTGCTCACTTTTGGGGCAGTTGTACTCTGCAGTGGCAAGTAGTGACATTCCCCCCCCCCCCACTTGCTATGGGCATGATTCATCATGCTATGCCCTTGCGAAAACTTTGTTTTTGTGGTGTTTTGATTGTTTGCTGGGAAGATCAATTATTTTATCATAAAAAACTCTGAAGTTCACATAAGTCAGGCAGATGTGCAGCGCTGAATACTTGCAATTATTGTTGTTACAGAAAGGACCAGTTCAAATGAGGTGGCTTCATAAGCGCTGTTTTATGAAGTCGGGAATAAGCATTGGGCTACACCCTCCCTCCCCAGATTCAGAATAGAGATTCTGGTTTGTTTAAAACAAGCATTCTTTGGTAAGTCTGTATGGGGAAGTCTAGTTTAAAGTTGGTTTACTAACCAGGGTATGAAGCCTGAATGAGATCAAGTGAACAAATTAAGCAAACTAGGATTTCCATTCCCAAACGTGGCCTGCAGTCCCAACTTTATGTCCAAACCAGCCCAGTGCTTTTTAGCAATAAAAATGTTCTGTCTCAATTATGGAACCCTGCCCTGTCTGTAGGTCCTTTGTGGTGACCATGATACCTTATTCAGTATGTCTAAAAGAAAAGTGGAATACAGCAGCTTTCATATAAATATTTGTCAGAAAGGGATGGAAGGACTGTCAGTTTTGGTTCTTCCAGTTCTCCACATTTCCTCAGCAATTTGTGATCTTTTAATATTTCTAATAAAAAATATTTGAGCATTTTAGTGCAAATTTCTCCTTACAAACACATTTTTGTATGCAGTCTTGACCAAGGCACACCTTTTGTGAACAATTTCTCCTAATGGTGTGTTTTATTATGTCATTTGCACCAATATATTCATTATTTATGCACACATTCCCCCCAAATATGTGCATTTTTGTAAACATCATTTGGTTGAAGAACTGCGTAGCAAAATTCAGGTGTGTGAATTTCAGAAGTTGGTTATTTCCCTCTTTCTAATATTGTTTCAGAAAGTGTGAATTTCTCCCCAATCCGTACTATTGGCATATCAGTTAGAAACACTGGATTACAATCCCTGAACAAAATCCATAAAGAATAGCCACTTCATTGACCCATGAACATCACTGTCAGTATTCTGTCCCTATTTCTGACTTTTGGTGATCCTAACTCTAAGTTAGGATGCGGGTGGTGCTGTGGGTTACACCACAGAGCCTAGGGCTTGCTGATCAGAAGGTTGGCGGTTCGAATCCCTGAGACGGGGTGAGCTCCCATTGTTCGGTCCCTGCTCCTGCCAACCTAGCAGTTAGAAAGCATGAAGTGCAAGTAGATAAATAGGTAGCGCTCCGGCGGGAAGGTAAATGGCATTTCCATGCGCTGCTCTGGTTCGCCAGAAGTGGCTTAGTCATGCTGGCCACATGACCTGGAAGCTGTACGCCAGCTCCCTTGGCCAGTAAAGTGAGATGAGCGCCGCAACCCCAGAGTCATCCGCAACTGGACCTAACGGTCAGGGGTCCCTTTGCCTTCAACTCTAAGTTTGCTGGTGTGAATAGCCAATGTCTATACTGAATATATTGGCTAAATCAATGTCAGAATGTAGCAGCTGGAGTCAATATGGAGATGGAAGCTGGCCAACAAAGCTGGCCCACCCATGAGGTAAGGTGAGGTGACCGCCTCTGGCAGCAGAATTCACCAGGGGCAGCAGATCCCAATGTCAATCTTTCTCCCCACTTTGCTCCTGATGTCTTCCCTCACCCCTTTTCCCTGCTGGGCAGGGGATGCCATTTAGGGATTCGCCTCTGATACCAGAATGCCTTTGTCCGGGCTGCTGATCAAGCTGGTGATATTTCAGCAGGGATCCTGACCTTGACATGTGGAATGTTACATACACAGGTTCCTATTTTCACCTGTGAAATAGTGGTGGGGTAGGCAGTTGCCATCATCTGTGAACTTCATCATGTGAGATTTGTGGGCTTTGCAGGTTCAGAGATCAAGTAGCCAATGACACAGATGATTTAGTCTATGCAGAAAAAGTGGAAAATATTGCACAGTCCTTACTGAACTCCTGTTCTTAAATGACTGCCCAAACCTATGCATCTCCACTCAGAGGCAAGTGCCACTGAGTTGATGTTCCCCATCACTACAGCAAAAGTGGCGGTGGGACCATCCATAATAAATCTGAATAGATTCTTATTTTCCATGGCCACTAAAACATTCCAGGCTTCAACTGCCCGTGCCAAAAGCTTTGTTTGAGAACAATCTAATACAATAAAAGGTTAACATTATTGTAAACACTTTGGGTTGGGTGGGAGTGCAACTTCTATTAAGCCATTTGAGAAGGACAAACTGTACTTCGCTCAAGGAATGCCAAGGGCAGAGCCAAAGCTTTATTTATATTGTTATATTACACAACATGAATGGAATTGTAGGGTGGAGGCAAAAGGCTTCAAACAGCACCTGATCTGTTCCTAGACTGGGCAAGGCTCACTGTACCTGAAGGTCATGGAAGTTGTTGATCTATTCTGGTGCATAAGGGTTGAAATGAAAGCAGGTACTTAGGTTTCAAAGATCTAAACATGGTTAGTGATTTCACTTGTTATTCTTTCCAGTGTCAAAGGCTCGGGACAAATAAGTCACATTGATTCCAATGGGAGAGCTCTATGTGCATGCACAATTCACCTACTGAAATTATAGGGAGCTAAATTTGCTTAATAATGATGGGATTGTGGTCTGTATTTATAATGCTGGTACACAGTCACAAAAATAAGCTCATAAAAGACCTATTAAAGTACCCTATTTTAGTAAGTTTTAGAGGCATATGGTAAAGCTTTTATAGAAGAACATTTACTTAAATATTTCCCCAAAGGACAGAGATGTTTAACATGCACTGCCATTATGAGAAATTTCATTTACAGTCATGCAGGTAATTGTGTTTTAAGGTTAGCCAGGATCTGCATGAATGTTGCTTGTAGCTGTCTCTGAACCTTTTATTGCCCACACATTCATTTCATTTCTAGCCAATTCTATAGGGTACAACTAGCAATACCAACCAGGTCACGCTTGCCAAACTCACTGTGAAAGTACCTCAGAAAAGTTTGATGATGGCAATTTCATGATACTATGCAGTAAACAGTAGACTTAAATGTGTTAATTTTTATCAATAGCCCTTAACACTGAAGAAGTAAAGCAATAAATTTGCTTGTACTGTATAGTGATTGCCCCTGGAAAGGTAGGGGAGCCTAACCTAGATCAATTCATCACTAAACAAAAATGTACCCAAAATTGCTGCCCAGCTACAAATGTCAGGGAGTTCCTAAGAGTTGTGCAGGCCTTTCCTAGATGGTAGCAACTTATTTGTTATGGTGATCAATAAAGTTTATGCCCTGGGTGTATTTTATTGAGCCAGACACAGAATTCTGCTTATTATTTTGGACAGAAGGGCTATTAAAGTTTTGCTTAACTGAACACTTTTGACATTTCAAAAAGCCTTCACCCAGACTCCTGACTCCTGTTAAGTACCTCAGCCTAAGCACTGCCCAATAAAGAAACCACTTTAACTTTTCCCTGGCTCCTGGCAGCTTCACAGAAATTATGTCTGCTTTGCACATGCTAAGGGGACTCTATTCTTTCCGAATAATTCCCATCTTCCAGAACACGGCTTTCAGAAGGTTGAAGCTGAGGCTGAATACAGCACACAATTCCTTGCACAGATGCGCCTTGTCTGTAGTGATGCCTTTCTTATGGAATGACCTCCCCTCTGGACACAGGTAGGCACCATATATATGACATTTCTTTCTGGACTCAATGGAGATTGAGTACTCGTTTTTTCTCCACAGTCCACACACAATCTAGATCCACTGCACATTTGTTGTCCCTGAAAAGCACTTCCTGAGAAACTAGCTCCTTGCCAAAAACAAATGCTCATTGCAGATTGATTCTGCATTGTCCCGCAGTGTGTCCATTGGAAAACAGTTGAAAACAGATGGAGGCAGTCCTGGCAATGGGAGCATATCCATACCTACTCAATGAAGTTGTGGGTCGGTGCTTGCCAAGATCACAGCCACCACTTCCTTCTTCGTTCACTGGGGGCAGGGGCAGTGAGAAAAGGCACAGATAACCTAATCAAGGGGAGTGTTTTCAACACATATCTAGTACCCACACACCCCCTTGTGGAAGGCTAGAAGCAATCTAGGTAGAAAACATATTGAGCAGGAGCATGAATGATCTCTGATTGAGAAAAATGACATTTTTGTGCTGCAAATGGATTAGCGTGTATGCAACTGGTGACATTTCAGCTCTGAACCTTTGCTGGTGTTTAAATTCCAGTAGGTGGCTATGATTTTAATTCTAACCTAAGTTATCTTCTGGCTTTAATTCTGCCCTAGGTTATTTATTTTTTTATTGTGATGCCAACGCTACATTTTCAATATCTTCTGTACCCCAGTTTGAGATGGATGTAGGAGGAATAGAAAAGTTTAAATGGCTAAATAGTGATTTCACAAGCATCCCCACCAGATAGCAAAAATAATTACCGGTAATACATGTGATCATTTAATGCACATAATGAATAGGTCACCCTATAACTTACGGTCTCTGCATAGCTTACAAAACCTGAAACAAACAAATTCATAATCAAACAATGCCATTATAAAACTGCAACTCACTTTAAAACCGAGAGAGGGGGATAATAAAGCAGGAAATCGGTTTAAAAACTGAGGGCAGAACTTCTCCCTGTTCAGGAAGCAAAGAGGAGGAAAATGCCTATCATAAAATAAGTGGAATGCAACATATTCCTCTATTGGATATTTCAAGAGTGGCAGACAAAACAAATGGCTAAACATGCAATATAATTTTTACTCAATGCATCATTGTGCACTACAGAGCAAACCGAGTTGTCGAAATCTTTTTTATTAAAATTCATGCCATGTGGTCATGTGTCAGTAAATGATGAAGTCAAAGGACATACTGTCAGAAGTTGGATTAATTGTTGACACTCCTGTCAATGTGTGGCCTGTTGCATTAATAGTGATTTATTTTCCTCTTACAGCTCACATTCATGAAGTTTTAATTTCTCTTTGGTCCTATTTTTTATTTGTCTTTGTTCTTAATTTATTGAGGTCTTTCTTGTCATTTTCTACCTGAGACTTTTAGCAGTCAAAACAAGTGTTCAACCAGTGAGATGCAACCCATCCCCAAGGATCTGAGTGTTCATGATAAAAGCGGGTGAAGTGGCAATGGCTTAGTCATGCATCACAGAGTTTCCAGTTCAAATGAGACTTTTGCCCCTAACTCGCTTGCCTTAAAAAAAAAGCCTCAGACCAATTCCCCCACCTACAATGAGGGCATAACAACACTGGCCTGCTTTTCAGGCTTGTTGTAAGGAGGGTGTGGGAGGTGTTCAAAAATGCTATAGCACCACCAGCAGAACTATCCAATTGATGCCTGCTTCACCCAAACATACACCTATCTATTGCAGAACTTTTGGTTATGTTGTGCCAGTGCTGTAAGAACTACAGAAATATGGAAAGGTCATTCAACCAAAGCACATGACAAGAAATGACGTAACTGTTGTGAATACAGCAGACAATGACAGTCCAACAATACCATCTCCAGATCCCTGAAAATATATTTTTTGTACAAAGCATAAGAGCATCCTGTACAGTGGTACCTTGGGTTAAGAACATAATTCGTTCTGGAGGTCCGTTCTTAACCTGAAACTGTTCTTTAACCTGAGGTATCACTTTAGCCAATGGGGCCTTCCACTGCTGCCACGCCACCGGAGCACAATTTCTGTTCTCATCCTGAAGCAAAGTTCTTAATCCGAGGTACTATTTCTGGGTTAGCGGAGTCTATAACCTGAAGCGTATGTAACCCGAGGTACCACTATATCTTATTCAGTATCCTTGTTTCCCACCTCTCTCAAGGTATATCATTCTCGTCCTTTATCTTATCAGCCTAGCTATTTCCATCTCCCAGCCTATGAGCCTCAGCACTGTCTGCTAATTATTACACCATTTTAAAATTACTGGTGATTTGTTTGTTTTTTTCAAATTTGTCAATCCAAGTGCCTTGATATATCATCTGAAGCTTAGAAAACTGCCTTATACTGTGTCAATCCATTGGCCCCTTCATTGAGCTCAGTGGTTAAGCAGGGCTTCAGACACGGAGTTTGTTCTGGCCTCAGCTGGAGATTGAACCTGAGAACTTTTGCACACCGCGCATTATCTCTTCCATTGAGCTACTGTCCTTCCCAAACAGTATCTGACCACACTGACTTATCTCCAGCTTACAGATCCATCAATAATGAAATAATTTCTTCTCTTAAACTAGGGGTCAGCAACCTAAGGCCCGTGGGCCACAAGCAGCCCACGGGGGTCGTTTTACCTGCCCACGAGCTGCCCCCAAACCGAGCTGCCTGCTCAGCAAGCCCCCATACGCTGCACTAAACCGGTGCAGCGTGGCATGGGGACTCGCTTTCGCGGTGCCGGAAATCACATCTGCACAGGCACAGGCACTGGAAATCGTGGGCACACGCTTACGCATGCCCATAATCTGGCCCACGTAGGGGGCTCCGCGGCAGTGAACAGGCCCAGGCAAGGTAAGCTTTGCCGACCCCTATCTTAAACTATATATACTGTATTTACAACACACACACATTCACATTAATATGTTGCTGATTAGGGAAATAGGTAGGATTTTTATTTTATTACAGGTACTGGATTCAGTCTGTGCTGGAGTCACTTTTTTATGAAGTGCAACTTATTCTGCACGAAGAGGTAAAATGGTATGAACTCATAAAACCAGCAATCTTGGACCAGATGGGTCTCGCTTGAGGGACTCATGCTTCACCCTGATCAATTTAAACTCAGAAGAACATCACAAACAGCATTTCAACAATAACGTTATTTATAGCCTAGTCCTGGCCATGTTTACTTGAAAGTCAGGAATGGTACATACTTAACACATAGGTGCTGGTAAAAACAGGCTTCCTGTAAACAGCAAATGGCCCGGAGGCATCTTAAAGACTGATTTACTGCGGCATAAGCTGTTATGAACATGGAGGCATATTCCACAATAAATCTATTAGTCTCTTGGTGGGGGATTGCTGCAGCTAAATAACATGGTTACCTCTCTGAAATTAAGTTTCCCATAGTCCATTATCCCAATCCTGGCCATAACATCTGTAACTGTTTACCATGCAAATCACTGCCATCTTGTCAAGATGATCCCAAAATGAACATTGTTCATGACTGTCGTTGGCAGCACAAAGAACCTGAATACAAGAGTAGCTTGCCATAAGGGAGGCTGGTTTTGTGGCAGGTTTGTGGTATTAATATGGACACCTGCCCTATGTTTGGGTTAGCCAACCTGATGTCCTCCAAACAATTGCCATCATCCCTGGCCATTAGCCATGCTTGCTAGGGCTGATGGAAGTTTTTGTCCAACAGCATTGGCCACTCTTGTCCTATGCCATGTTGACTTTCTCCAGTTAACTGTGCACAGGGGTGAAACTTTGATCTTGGGCAGCAACTCAGCAGGGATGCTTAAGATTGATTTATTTAAGATCCTATGTTCACTGGGTGCCATCTCCATGTTACAGGCTTAGTAAGCCCTGAAATCCTGGACAGTTGCGATTCGACAATAATGGCAATAATGAGATGGTTAGAATATTAGAGCCACTGATCTCCCCGATCAAGAGCAACAAATTACATGTGTAGATGAAATCTTGCAGAGCCTGCTTCATGTACTCTCTATGACCTATGTATTGCATGTAAATCAACTACAACGCAACACTAGGACAGCATATGAGGTAACTGCTTAATATTTCCAGAAGGTTCTGTAAGATCCTTCCATGCTAAATTGGAAAAACAGATAGGAGATGTAATTTATTTGGCAGTACACAATAAATCTTTTCATTTGTGAATTCCAGACTAAATACAATCACTGGGGCACATCAACCCAAAATCTTCCTGGCACCAATGGCACTTCCTTCCTAAGGCAGCTTTATGGCTGGCATTTGTATGTGTGCCAATTTTAACCAGGAGCATAGTGTCTGGGGGAGTATTATTCCCTTTGCCACAAGCTGTCACCCCAGGTATTTGTAAAGAAAAATACACAATATTGATCAGCACATACACACCTAATGGTCTCCTTTGGACTTCAGATGCTCATTGCATAGAAATTCATGCTGTTTCAAGGAGTACCAACATTTCAGTAAGAGACTTTGCCTATGGAGTCACTTTGGCTTAGGACACGAAGGCCATACTTCTCCTTTAACAGCAACAATTGCAGGATCCCCAAAAGAGATTAAAGCCTGCAGGTAGGGGAGGCAGGAAAGCCAAAGACCCTGTGTTCCTACAACAGTATTTTTTTTTAATAAAGCTTGAAGGCCACCAAGAATTAAAAAAAAAAACCACAAAGGAACAAAATGGGTTCTGAACACTTTAGATGAGTTGTTAGTAGTGCATGTTGGTTTGGCCGGTTCTATACTTTTCTGTGGGATTCATATTATTTTTCTGGGAAATTATGTGCACTTCTCTTCAATTGTTCAGAGAACTTGCCAAGACTCACAGCCTTTCTTGAAGGTCAGAATAAATGAGCTTCACTATTCATAGGAAGTGTCCTCTTCCAATTACTGTCAGTTGTGCAACACACATAGTCCCATACAAATATGGCTGGCAGCAGGGTATATATGGCCTTTGGTAATGCCTTCAAAGGGTTGCGTTTGGATACAGAAACCCAGGGGAAACATGAGGAGACGGCTGCCATCAGGTGGCTGTTTACAACTGTCGTGAAGAAACAGGATGATGAATTGCAGGCTTTGAAGCAGAAGGTAGCTACTCTTGAGCAGGATATTGCTAGAGAAGAAGACTTATGATCGACCACCTGTGAGGTCATAAAGGACTCTGCTACTGAATTACAGCAGAAGGCGGCACAGCTCATCTTAGCATGCCAGTATGTCTCCCCAGTATGAATACCAATTTCCAGCAACTGGTATTCAGAAGCATTGCTGTCTCCAACCAGGGACAAGAAAGTAAATCCCATTGTATCTGGAAGATGTATAGAAGTCGTTCTTAATGTTTTTGGGGTCATTGAAAAACTGATGAAAGCTATGGACCCTTTCCCAAGAATTCCGCCCCCCCCCCCCCAGCAAAGATCATTCTCAAAGTAACAGGAAGGAAATCAAAGAAAAAAATGTTTGCTCTTGGTTCATGGACTTCCGGAAGACCATCCACGAACTCCTTAAGTGTTCATGGACCGCAGGTTAAGAACCCCTGGTGTACAGGATCATGGCTGTGGATGAGAGCCATATGAAGATTATTAGAGGGGAAACAAAGTGTGTCATGTGCATCAGATGAGGAAATCCCCAACCCTTCTCCATCCACTGGAACAGGCAATTGGCAATGTGGAAACACATCAGAGCATACTTAGGAGTGCAACAACGAGAAATTTCAATTTGAAATGCAGATCTCATTGTGTTTCAAGCTGATAATATGTGCACAGATAAAGTAGTCCTTTGCCTATGACAAAAATATACATCTAGCAGACATTTGCTACAAAGCTGTATCCTAGCTGCTGCCTTAGCTGAAAGGAGTGCATCAAAACTTTGGAAATAATTCCCCTCCTCTGGCAAAGATACCTCCTGTCAATTTAGAAGGTCCATTTCCAATTCACTTTGGCAGGAAATAGAACAGGAAATGCCAATGGAGCTTATCTTTGCACCCGTAACAATGAACACAATACTGGTTGCAGCCTCTCTGGGTTCCAGCTGTGGGTTTTGGCATCCCTATAGTCAAAACATCTTCCAGAAGAATGCTCTCAGGAATCTAAACTTTATCAAGTCTTGTCACCCTTTGCCTTCAAACGGATGTCTTCCCTTCAACAAAACTAGACAAGCCTTGCAGTTTGGGGCATTACATTTTGCCATTTTAAATGCCCTATTCCTTCTCCACCACCACCAAATACATTCTTCAAGTCTTTTATCTTTTACAGAAACCACCAATGTTCAATGTATGAAAAGAAAACTACCTGAATTTCTCAAGAAGGATTCCAAGCACATCACTAGTAAACATTGTGTGTCCTCTCAGATGTAGCTCCTTGGATAAAAGGATAAAATGCATTTAATTAATCTATACCCTCAGGTATCTCGCCATCTTATAACACTGCATTCTCATACTAAAGTTGTCTATCTGAACATGTTACCTCCCATGATAACACATTACAGATAGTTCTTTTCCATTTGCAACATATAATGTTATATATATAATGCAATAGACAGTTCTGTGCTGGCTTCTGAAGTGTGTAGTAAACTGACCTTTTCCTTTTTAAAAAATAGAAGAGTTGAACAGAATGTGTAATCTCACAGTGAATCTGGTTATACTTATCACAGAATAGAAACATTCCACATTCCAGTTCATCTGCTGCAGCAAAAACAACAAAGAGGCTTGTGGCATCTTCAAGGCAAACCCATTTATTATGGCATAAGCTTTCCTGGACAGCCCACTTCATCTGATGCATGAAGTGTTGTCATGAGTTTCAGATGTGCATATGCACATGGTTGGGGATGGTGTGGTCAGAGTGAAATGGAACGTTTACTGTCTGAAGAAACCAGGGGTGGACAACCTTTTTGAGCCAGCGGGCACACTTGGAAGTTTAAGGAAGTGATGTTGATGCCAATCACAAAACGGCTGCCACACGGATATGAAACAGGACCACAAAAATAGTGCAGGCATGTCCCACCACCACCAATCAATGATAAAAAGGCACCTAACATTTGCAACATGGCCCCCTCCCCACAAACAACATGCCTGCAGGGTAAAACAGAGATAGATATTCACCAAAGACAGGCACAGGTGGTACAAAAACGGGGACAACAGAACCACATGTTTCTGCCACTGAAGTCAACATGACGAAGTGATGAATATTTTGCTTTCCTGGAACAGAATTCAGAAGTTAAATTGTTTACAGCATTCAAAGATTAGCAGCATCAGACCCAGATTTGTAGTGGAAGCAGATTTCAAGCTGAACGCTCAGGCTATGGAAAAACAAGGAGAGACCTCGCACACTGGTTTGCTTCTGATCAGCCTGGGAGCCTAGACTCATCTGAAAGTATCTCACATTCTTAATGCGGAAGATTTCTGACACCTACAGGCCAACTTAGCTCACTGCATGGCATAATTCTTCAAAAAGCTGTATAGCAGTGATGGCCAAACTCGGCCCTCCAGCTGTTTTGGGACTACAATTCTCATCATCCCTGACCACTGGTCCTGTTAGCTAGGGATGATGGGAGTTGTAGAGGGAGAAATCAAACTGGAACAATCCACAGAACAATTTATTTTTTAAAAGATGCGTAATTTTTGCAGGTTTGTGAACAGTTCTGGGCTAACACATGATTGGGCCAGCACCAGATCCCCAGTGCTATCCAGCTGGATGTAAGAACAGCTCAGAATCCAGCAGATTCCAGGCCACCTCAGGACCTCCCTCACCTCATCCTCAGAAGCGGCTTTCCGATAGGTTCCACTGGCTAGGATACCAGCAGTGAGCCTTAAAGTCATACATTCAGCAACCAGCAGCAGGTCAGCTGAGCCAACAGAAGTGAGCAGAGTGAGGCATCCACTCAGTCCAAGCTCTCCATAACTTGGCATAAGGTTGGCTTGCATCTTTACCAAGATACCTCTACGTGGGGCTACCTTTGAAGGTGACCCGGAAACTACAACTAATCCATAATGTAGTACCTAGACTGGTGACTGGGAGTGGCTGCCAAGACCATATAACACCAGTCTTGAAAGTGCTACATTGGCTCCCAGTACATTTCTGAGCACAATTCAAAGTGCTGGTGCTGACCTTTAAAGCCCTAAGTAGCCTTGGTCCAGTATACCTGAAGGAGCATCTCCACCCCCATTGTTCAGCCTGGTCATGGAGGTCCAGTGCCGAGGGCCTTCTGGCAGTTCCCTCACCATGAGAAGTGAGGTTACAGGCAGAGGGCCTTCTCAGTGGTGGCAACCACCCTGTGGAACGCCCTCCCAGCAGATGTTAAGGAAATAAACAACTATCCGACTTTTAGAAGACATCTGAAGGCAGCCCTGTTCAGAGAAGTTTTTAATGTTTGATGTTTTCTTGTGCTTTTAATCTTCTGTTGGGAGCCTCCCAGAGTGGCTGGGGGAACCCAGCCAGATGGGCGGGGTATAAATAATAAGTTATTATTGTTATATTATCACCATCTGTTAAGCCTGGATACCTGACAGTAAAAACAATTCTTAAAGAGAATGAACACCTATCCTGACCCCTACACAGAAAGACACCTTTTCATCGTTTAAAGACTTCTTCACTTTGTAATTACCACTTTTCCACTTATTGTTCTATGTTGTGTATGTCTGTTGTAATTGTTATGCTTAGAAACCACCCAATAAACTTCATTTTTATAGGTGTGACCCAGAGCATGGCACTCGGCACACACCTATGAATCTTGCTTAGGAACAGAATAGAAATGGCTAAAAGAAATATACATTCCTAAGATACTTGTATTTTTGAAGGATTTGGAAGATAAATGTATCAGTGTGGTATGGAAATAAGGACCTGTCAAAAGTTTTGTCCCTCTTGTACCAGGGGAAACTGTGACCCTTCCAATGTTGTGGGACAAGATCTGTAGGGCCGTCGGTTCTCCATCCCTCTTTTACATAATGCCATTAAACTTACCATCACATTTTCTCCCAAAGTCAACTAATAGCGAACTCTGGAGACCCAGCTGTGTGAAAGATAATTAATTTGGAACTGAAACCCTGGAGCCAAATCAAGAGTTTGCTCATCTCCCTGCAATTCCAACAAACTATAATTGTCCTTGGTTTGTTATAGCAGCCAAAAGGTTTTTAATGAACTCAGAAGAGGCCCACACTTGCTCAACTATACTGAAAGACTATGGGAAAATAATTTCATGTGATTCCGGCACGAGGCTCGAACTTTTCCCTGTACAAATGCATAACTGATCCTTAAAGCACAGCGCTTTGGTTGCAGATGTTTGGCTTAACAGGAGATTACTTCACCGCTGCTCTCTCCATGCGTTGCCAGCTTTTATGCTTGTCAACACCCCTTCCCACCAACAGAGCACAGATCCTTCTGCCTGCAAAGACGGAAAAATTAGTGCGACACACAAGTCTACGCTTCTGGCTCCGCTACAAAAAAATAAAGGGAAAAGTCAACATCTATTGGGCTGGAGACACAAGGAGGACACTCCAGGATCAACGCTATAAACCAATGTGGGGATCATGCTCCACTTGCCTTGCCTTGGTAATCTGGCCTGCACTTGGCCACAATTCCCTTTGTGAATTCTTTTTTCCTCCCAGATTATTTTCTTCTCCTCAGACTATAGGTTTTCCAGTTAAGTATGAAGAGAGATATTCAGTTAGCGGTAGGTGCACTACTAGTATATTTGGCAAATCAACAACTCACTTCAAGAAACTTGGGGAGAATAAAAACATACCAAATGCCAGCCGTAGAACTGCAGTTCTAGTATTTTTTGGCAGGTGTACAATATTTCTCTCCAGGAGCAAACTTAGGAAAATGGTTCTGCCTGTTTGCATTAGATGCTTACTGTACTAGCTCTGACTGGCAGGCAGCAAGGGTGAAACGGAAGATTAAGTCAGTACTGGAATCAGAAGCAAGTCCATCTGTTTGCTGTACAAAGATGAGGCAAGATGGGCACAACCCCCCCCCAAAAAAAGTCTTTTTTTAAAAAAAAAAGAACAGAATGTGCCAACACCTGTTTTAAGCATTTTCCATGTCTGATTACATGGACTCTGGTCTCCAAGGCTTATGCCATAAAGTATTTCTTAGCCTTCCAAGTGACACCAAGCTTTTAATCATTTATTGTTGTGTTGTGTTTTGAAATACAGCCCTTGGGAATTCCTTCTTGCCTAGGAAGCCAATATGTGAAAGCTTCAGCACAATTCTATATGTGTCTACTCAGAAGTAAGTCCTACTTTCAGTGACACTTACTCCAAGATAAGTGGAGACAGGATTGCAGCTTTAATGCCTTAGTGGTTTTTGAAAGTTTTAGAATCTACAGAGGAAAAAGAGATGCATTTTATAAGTTATGGGCCATATTCAACAAGCATGTTGCTCTAGCGGAAGTCATCACAATGATTCCCACTAGCGCAGCAGGGCTTCCCTCCTCCCCCTCTGTGCCCTCCCCAAATCTGCTTCAGAGGGTTGGGAGGACCTCCCAAACACCAGCAAAACAGCATGCAAGGAGAGGAGAGGAGAGGAGAGGAGATATTTGTTTTATGAGAGAAGCAGAAATGCTTGCGCTGATGGAACAATCTTCTTGGCGTTACACCGAATGCAACCGTAAACTATTATGTGTGGCTGTGAGTGTGGAGGAATGCTAGGCCACAGGTCAGTGGTAGTGAACGTGTTTTGCATGCACAAAGCCTCAGGACACTTGTTCCCCCTTATCTATAAACTATAGTTGTTTTCCATGTTAAGACTTACTAAACGCATTCATCTAATTCTAAGAATTCAGCAATTCAAATTTCAGGCCAACTAATTCTCCATTTGCAATAGCTATTTCACTAATTGAATTGAGAGCTCCTTTGAGCACATTTAAGTGCTTGAGCATGTGCATTGTTGTGGGTCAAAGCTGGATGAGAGAGGCCGACACTGGAAAGCAGGGACTTGGACGCCTAAACTGCACACATGTGGAAGGGAACTGACTAATTGGTCCATCTCTGCCTCTTATCAATCTTCTCAAGCCAAATGTCTCTAATTAACAAACTTTTCTGTACAAATTTTTGTTGTGTTTTATTGCTTATGCTTGCGCCCAGGATTCCAAACTATGCACAGCAAAAGGCATTTCACCACAAGCGAAAAGATCACCACGCTTATTGCACAATGAATTTCTTTTCTGTTATGCCAACGCGTAGAGAATAAGGAGACCCATTAAGGGGAAAACGTAAAAACACCAGAGAGTACATTCTGTTCATTTGTTCTCCTAACTTCCTCCTTGGTCTGTGTGCAATAATTGATACCAATTATTTTCATAATGTCTTCTAGCCCTGTATGTGCTCAGCAAACCAATTGAGTCAGCAGCAGGAGGGGGTGAGAATTGGCTATAGGCATGCATCCAGCGACACCTGCCTATTGGCTCTGAAGTCAAATATCCTTCTGCATAAAGAGATTTAGCATGGCAGCTTGTTTGTGGCCAGTTTGGGGAGTCACTGGGCTAGATTAGGAAGTTCCAGATTTGGGGTTTCTAACACCCCTTGCCACTGCAAGTCACCAAGAACCCAGGGCTACAACATTTAATTTGTCAGCTTTTGGCTCCTTTGAAGACTAGCAGCAGGAGAGGGAGGAATCTCACTGCCACCCTCCTGCCAACAGAGCCTACGGTGGCCATGGGATAAGGACACATGCACACCTTGCTGTCTCATATGCATCCACATGTGAAATGGTGTGCCAGTACATCACAGCAATGGTGGTGAAGGGAGGTCAGGTATACAGTGGCGTAGCGTGGGGGGTGCAGGGGGGGCCGGCCGCACCGGCCGCAACATCTGGGGTTAGGGCAAATCCACGGGTTAGGGGGCGCAAATCCACGGGTTAGGGGGCGCAAATCCATGGGCTAGGGGGCGCAAACTACTTGCCTTGCCCCGGGTGCTGACAACCCACGCTACGCCACTGCAGGTATATAAGTTATACCCTGAACAGACTTGGACCAAACAACCCTTCAAACAGAAACAAGGCATATGGTGACCTAAGTCAAACAAGGCCTAGTGAATAAAAGTGTTCCTAGCCACTGCTGAGACGCAACATCACTGATGCAGAAGCAGGTCCAAGGAAAGGCTGTGGCTCCATGAAGGCAACATACAAGGGGCGTCTTTGCTCTCGGCATTTCTCCTGCAGCTGGTGCAGTGAGAAAACCATGTCGACTGTCGACTTCTGAGCTCTAAAGCCACATTGTGATAGACCCTGTCAGCAAGTGACTGTAAACTTGCTGAGAACTACAATGGCAAAGGCTTTTTCCACCACAGTACTCAGTAGGGAGATTCCACGGTAGTTGTTAACAGTTATGGCAGTCACCTTTGTTATTGTACAGGGTCGCAATGCTTGAGTTTATAGGAAAAGGTATGTTGTACTTTTGATTTTATTTTTGTTCTTTAAATTCTAGGAGACTAATGTAAGAGCACCATAACCTATCACCGTGTGCTAGATGGCCCCAGCGGCAGAGGTGGTTTATATGCAGGTATGTATGGTTTGGTGGGGGATTTCCCCCCCCCCCCGAACTGTTGTTTAAATAATTAAGCAAACAATGTTTTTTCTCCCAGAAATGTGGTGTGAATAATTAAGCAAATAATGTTTTTAACTTTTCTTCGTGATTTGTTTAGAAGTGTTGGGCTCTAAAAACGAATCAGCTAGGCCATCAAAAGCTTAGAATCGTTTTGGAAATTGAAGCAGATGTTCCACCTGACATTTTACCAAGAAAACGGAGGGCAGCTGAGATCCAGTGTGAGATCCACCATAGCTGTGCATGAGTCTTCTGTGAGGAGTTACTAAGAATCATAGAATTGATCAAAAGATGTCAGATTGTTTAAATAAATATGTTACATTCTAACAGATTCCTCAATAAATGCCAGAGCACAAGGCTTTGGAAATAAATATAACATGAAACATTTGTTTTAAAGGGGGAAAATTAAAGTTATTTCTCCCAGCCCCACCTGGAGATGCTTGGGGGTTATAGATGCCATGACTTTCATTTACAAAGCTCCAGAAGCATTCAATCACAGCAGATTCTGTCGTGTATTTTCTGCCCAGCCATGGGCAAATCGCTTAATAAAGCCTTTATTGCAGCTCCATCATCTCTTCACCTACAAAATGGAAATAATACTCTCGGCAATGAGCTTGCAGGAGGAATTTGAGATCCCTCTCTCCCACCTGGCAAAAGGACATGTATGGGCCCCGTATCTCTGGGATGACTCATAAGACTATAAAATGATTCAGAATGACTCATGAATATTTTCAATACCTACAAGCAAACTGATACTATCTTAGGATGCAAGTGCTGGTGGCATAAAACTGTCACGGCACATTTGCAATAGCCGGATTACCCCTCCCCAAATGCTGGATTGTCGCACGCCGCGGATGAACTCCTAAAGAGCAATTGTGTGCGTGAACTTTTATAACCTGCAGGTACAGCTTCTATCCAGCATGCATGCAAGCTGTATCATATCACACAGTACTATCAAGAGCCAAAACAGAGCTGATATCATCTAACCAGATAGAACCCTTGAAATGGAAATTGGAGACAGGCTATACAGATCCAAGTGTTTCTACAATGAGGCCTTTAGCCAACATGGTTTTCTGACCTTGAAAGTGCCTATTAGACACATGCATGCAACAACTAACCAGAAACACATGGAAGTTCTTTATTAGAACCTGCCACAGAAGCATTACCAGACTCTAAATCCATGCCTACATTAGCAACACTAATAACAGCAGTAGTGGGGATATTAGTGGAATAAAGCCAATTTTTTAAATGTAATTCAGATGCTGGCTAAGTTCTTATCAAAGTTTACTGCTTTCAAGGGACTTAAATAACAGCTATGTTTGGGCTAAAGAGAGTAGCTCTGTATTATTAATGATATATGGGAGACCTAATCCTAAATTTGCAGCTGCCCAGGATTAACCTGACAATCCAAAAAGAACTTTTCCCTGGATATTTAGGCTCTTTGCTTATGAATGATGCAAACAGAGATTTCTTAGGATTTGCAGTAAGTACAGACACCTTCCCAATTCACCAAGGCTTCAGCTCCACTCGGCTTTGTCTGGACAATTCAGATGGTGCCAGTGCAGATTTAGGGCTAGAAAAATGGGAGTGTTGAGGTGAGGAAAGTGTTCCCACAACTCATACAACATGGATGTCTGGGGTGTGGGGAATGTGAACACTGTTGCTTACAGAATCTCTACATTCCAGACGGGTATCTGCTGTAAGGTGGGTGTTCCTCACACATGCAACCCTAATATAGAACTACCATGCATGTAAATCCCTTTCAGACGATTCTCCCAAATGCATTGGTGGTGAAGGCCCAGAGCTCAGAATATCCAAGGCAAGTTTAAAAGCTCAGATCCTGAAGTCCCAAAGTCAAGAGGACATAGAACCTGTGCAATGGCTGCAATCTAGCTGACTGCAAGCAGGTGGGACTCAATGGATAACAATGGATAGACAATGATTTATGGTCCCACAGACAGCATGTAAACTGTTATGTACTGAAGTTCTCACCCTGGGCCATCAGGGGGATACTGTAGATAGTTATGCAAATGAAGGAGCGAAAGTGACATTCAGTGATTGGATAGTTTGTATGCAAATGAAGGATCAAAAGTGATGTTCAGTGATTGGATAGTTTTAAAAAGTTGTTACAGTAACAAAGTACTGGAGCTCTATATAAGCAGACTGACTGAGCCCTTCAGTTCAGTTCTGTTCTGGCATCTGAATAAAGAAGAGCTGTTTGAAGAATTGCTGTGTCGTCTGATATGTTCACCCACAACATAACATAAACTTTTTTTTTTCACAGAGAATTCCAGATCACAGCTAATGTTACAACATTTTTTCCAGCCGAGGTGTCAGTCAGAGACTTTTATGCCAGGATGCGTATCACTTCGAGTTTTAATAATGGAAAAGAATGAACAGTACTGTAAAGTTCAATGTTTCTTTTCAGCATTTTAAAAAAAATAAAAATAAAATACCAATGGTGCTGCACTTGTCTATAACATAAATCAAGTAAGTGAAATGAACTGGGCACAGATTCTTTGTGTGAGTATTCTGCAAAGCACTCTGAATAAGAAATAATGGCTCTTTAGCATATTAACCAGGCGGGTACAGCATTTGTTTTCACTTCATTAGAGTCCCTCCTCCTTTCTCTCTCTTGGCCTCATGAAAAATTGTGAACAATCAACTTACTGCTGCCAATGTCTGGGACCCATTAAGGAGCAGTAGTTCCGTTTCATAACTCCGTAGCCAGTTAGACTTAGAATAAAAGTATACAGCTGACCACAAAAATTAGCTTTGTACTCATAAAATCTAACCAAAAAATGTTGATGGGGGAAAATATGCGACTGAAAACTTTTTATGCAGAAATGGTTTTGTTTAGCGCCTCATCACAGCCAGCCTTTGTAAGAGCACTTCGGATTTATATGGTGCCTTCGGTGGCAAAGGATCTCAAAGCACTAGCCAGGCAGGAGTCTGTGCACAAGTGAATTACGGGCTGACTTCCAAGGGAAGAAGACAACACACAGGGGAGAAAATGTAACATGCTAGTCCTCACCTTACAGGGCTTTAGCCAGTGAGTGCAATCAAGAGTTGTGACTGGCAAGAGACCTTCCTGGCCATCATCAGCCAGAGCTGTCTTTCTTCCTGCTTCTGTCGCACTGCTGCCCAGGCATTGCAGATAATGGTGTGTGAACATTGCATGAGTTGAGTGAGTTTATGTCCTTCAGCAGCAGTAGCCCTTGTGCACAGGGCTAGATTTAGGTTTGTTGAAGCCCGAAGCTACTGAAGGTAATGGGGCCCTTTATATGCAGTATTTAGGGAGCAGGCTAGCAGGTTGGGCCCATTATTTACATCATAGGAGCCTACACAATGCAAAACACTGTTGCTGTATGTAGGCTTTATTTCATTGGGTTTTTTATCTTATGGATAAAAATGTACATCCAGTTTGGAATGTGTACATCCAGTTGTTTTTTTCTTTGATTTTTTGGGGCCCCCAAGAGAGTGGGGCCCTAATATAGTTTGTTTAGCTCATACGTAAATCCGGCACTGGCTGCCCACCATTCTCTCTTTGTGCACATCCAGCATAGGTCCAAAACACCCAAGAAACATACACATTAAACAGCAGCAGTTATGATAATAAATGCTTCAGCGCAGCTTTTTGATATATATTCATTTTATTTCCAACGAACAGCACAGTACACAGCTCACCTATCAGCTTTTTTGAAGAGATATAAAAAGTGTACATTCAGCTTATGATGGCATCGAAAAGTTCTGGTAATTTTTATAGCTCTTTATATTTACAAAATATTTTTTCTGGGCTGAACAAGAGAGTTTATTTGTCTAACTAAACAGCCTGTTTTGAATGTGGTCCTTCCCAGCATCATTTCTTGGGTCTAAGGCTAAAATCTTAATCCCGTTTACCTGGATGCAAACCCGATTCCATTCAATAGGATTTACTTTTGAGTGGACATGGTTTGGATTCTGCTGTAAGTCAACTGAATTTACTTCTAGGGTTGTATCTCCCTTCCATCCTAATTGACTTCTAGGGTTGTACCTCCCTTCCATCCTAATTTTTAAAGCAATTACACAGTGTTTACTTATGCATCACTGTCAATATTGACAGGAAACTAATACTATATAGTATATATATATTTATATATATGTGTATGTATATATGACTAACCGATTTTGACAATTAACCTTTACGTGTGTGTGGTTTTTTTTGTTTTTTTGTTTTGTTTTTTTTACATTTCCACTGTTGGCAAGCTTTTTAAATTTTATTTTGGCTTGGTCTGATAGAAGCTGGATTCCAGAATTCTGGCAGGCAACAGGTTTCCTATTCCACCATGGTGTAGTCTTAGTGTTAGTGTGTTGGACTAGGACAGGGGTTGGCAACCTAAGGCCCATGGGCCACTAACGGCCCACAGGGATTGCTTAACCAGCCCAAGAGCCGCCCCCGAACTGAGCCACCTGCTCGACGAGTCCCCGCACGCTGCACTAAACCAGTGCAGCGCAGTGCAGGGACAAGCTTCCGTGGCACCGGAAATTGCGTCTGTGCATGTGCAGACGCTGGAAATCACCTCTGCATAGACACCGATGCCAGAAATCACGTCTGCACAGGCACCGGAAATCGCAGGCGGGCACGATCTGGCGCACGGAGGGATCTCCACTGGAGTGAACTGGCCCAGGCAAGGTAAACTTTGCTGACCCCTGAACTAGGACCTGGGAAAGAGCCTCTCAGCCTAACCTATGTCACAGGGTTGTTGTGAGGATAACACAAGGGGGACATGAACCATGTTCACCACCTTGAGCTCCTTGGATGGAAGGTAGAATATAAATGTAATTAATAAATTCCTGCACTTGTGAGAAGCAACCATCAGAATATGATTCACTGGATACAATCAGTCAGCTTAAAAAAAGAAGAAGTTCTGCAACTGAACCATAGCTCTTTGTTAGCACAACAAAAACATTTTCCTGTCTTCCCCTCAGCAATAATTTGGTATTTTCTAGACATAAAACCCAACGAGCAATATTCTGGTTTTAAGGAGAGAGAAAATCCCAGGGAGGAGGAAGATGAATTAAAGTAGTTTCCGTATTATGGAGCCAATTTTGAATATTTGTGGGATGAGAACCATTGGTAGATAAAATGAAAAGTAAACTGGGGTCAGGAAATCTTTCTTGGCAATCAGCAAGGAGTCAGGGGCAGGAATGTATTAAAGCCACTGAAATTCCATTGCTAATTCCACATTTTCCAGAACCAAACAATAGATTTCTGTGGAAAATCCTTTGTCCGAATCAAAATTTGGTCAGTTCATTATGGGATTCTATTCTTTACTGCTTTCTGTATTAGTTGGATCACTAATTAATTAATGGACTTGAAAGATTTTTTGCCTGTAAACAGCATGCCTCCCAAAACGGTTTGCAAACTATATATCAACATATACATATTAAAAACCCTTTTAAGCACTCATTTAAAACATCCATTTCTTTCAAAACACTATTAAAATCCAGCATAAACCATACAATAATAGCAACCAATTTATATTGTAGACCCATAACACAGTACTGTTTCTATAGCCCAAGCCATGGTTAGCCACCAACATCCTTGATAAAAACACAGGTATTTGAGGCCTTTTAAAAGTAATGAAGGCTTGGGTTTTTGCCTGGTCTCAGAACTGAGTTCTACAGCTGTGGGGTCACTGCCCAAACAAGTCTGTTCCATTCCAAGAATTTATAAGATTTCCATTAGGCATGGATCCTATGGTGCCTCAAGCAAAATGTGTTCTGCGTTTCAAACATTTGTAAGGTTTCCCTTTTATGTGCTCTCTTGTGCACCATAATAATAATAAATAAAAGGCAAATGTCATACATTTACTATACTTGCAGAACCATTCCAAGTCTGTTTTCTCAGAAGTAAATCCTGCTGATCTCAACAAAATTTACTCCCAGGTGTGAATAGATTTGCAGCTGTAAAGCTGTCTGAACACACCATTTTTGTGCATTTTCAAAATCGCACTGCATCATGGGAGTTGAAGCGGCATGAAGGCACCAGTGAAATAAAGAGTAAATATTTATTTCACTGGTGCGTTCATGCTGCTTCAACTTCCACGATGCAATGCGAAAGAGAAAAGGTATTGGATAAGGAATGGGCGCAATTACAGGAGGTTTGGTGCAAAAGTTAAAATATTGTGGGAGTAACTTTGTTACAGCAATGGTGGTGGAAAAAATTCCTGGATAGACATGAATCAAAGGTAGTTTTCGGTAAAGCTGCCTGTAAGTTCAGCACAATATTCTAGTCTGACAAATTTCAGTTTGAATTATCCTGTTACCAACAGCAATAACCACATCTAACCGCAGCAGTAGCCCTGGTCAGCTATGGTTAAAAATATAACGCAAAGGACTTCACAGTTTGATCTATATTGCTTGAGGACAACGTCAGAAAGAATTACTATGGCTATTGAGTTAATCAGCTGTGTACACAAGCTTCATTCCTGTTTGCAATTTCACCATTAATTGAAGTTCAGTTTTGACTTCGCTTACCTCAGGTAGGGCTGCACTGCCACTGTGTGGCAAAACAAAAAAAAATTTTTCCTTCCAGTAGCACCTTAAAGACCAACTAAGTTAGTTCTTGGTATGAGCTTTCGTGTGCATGCACACTTCTTCAGATACACTGTGTGGCAAGTTTGCAAACCTAGCAGTGGTTTCTGTGGCACAGTGAGCAGAAAGGGCACAGCAAACTGGATATATAAATGTGAAGGTCAAGTGGGGAGGGAAGTGGGGGGGAAGAATTCCAACCCCTTCCCACCTCTGTTCCTACATTGTTATGTCACAAGGTCATAAAGACTGAATTCAGGAAATCAATTTTTTGTGACTTAAATGAAACTTATGCAATGTCTTTTAACGTGCAGCCATTCAAACACCAGTTACAGTCTGAATGCTTTTTCCAAAAACATGGTAATCCCCATGTGTTGTGTTGTGTGTGTGTGGTTTTTTGGGTGGGCGGGGGTTTGAAACAACATGTATAGTTGACCTAAGATTCAGTGCTCTAGCAGATATATTCACAGGATGGAACTTGCAAGGTTTCCCATTATACCAACGTGTCAGATCCCGAGGAAGTGGAACTTTGCTCACATGTGATTTTCCTGGCCTGCTTGCAGAACATCCCAGGTTCAATCCCCTATATTTCCAGGTAGGACTGGGAGACAACTTCGTTGGAAATCCTGGGAAACCACTGCCAGTATGGATTACCCTGAGCTAGCTGGACTAATGGTCTGGCTCACCACAGTGGTACCTCAGGTTACAGACACTTCAGGTTACAGACCCTGCTAACCCAGAAATAGTACCTCGGGTTAAGAACTTTGCTTCAGGATGAGAACAGAAATCACGCAGTGGCCGCGCAGCAGCAACGGGAGGCCCCATTAGCTAAAGTGGTACCTCAGTTTAAGAACAGTTTCAGGTTAAGAACGGACCCGAGGTACCACTGTATAAGGCAGCTTCCTGTGTTCCCTTGAGCTCGCACACACCTCAAAAGCTGTTCCCTCTGGAACAGCATGTGATGGGGCAGGACGCAGCAGCAGATGCAAGGAAATTGCAAGAATCTGGCAAGTCTGCCTAACTTTAAGGGCCTCTCTGCTCATGCAAGATATTTTTGCATGCAAGTCATTGCCACCAAGTATCATGTATTAAATACAGATTTTTTAAAAACATCCTGCACAAGTGTTTCGGTTTAGGTTCCCAACATGTCTCTGAACGTATGTTTGGGTCTGCGAAGTTCAGTGGAAATTGTGTAGGCGTGCTCTTTCTATACGTAAACCAGTAACATTACGCTTATTGAATAAGCTTACTACCAGAAGTAAAAAAAGAAGAAGTCAATAAATGGTTCTTTCACCACCACTTTTTAACATTGGAATGACACTGGCACCACCTTGAGGTAGACGTTAACAGTATACAGTATCGAAATTTTGCAACAGTTTCTTTTTAAGAAAATAAAATATTTTAGCAATCATATAATTAAATAACAGACAGTGTTGACACTGTTATTCACAAATTCCGGCAATTACTTCTTCATACCAGCCTCTGAATGGGATCATACATAGATAAATATGTATAGCTGGGCTAGGATATTGTTGTTTTTGACATGAAAATGATGATACAAGAAAGTAACACATTATTTATGTGGAAATTGTTCAGTTTGGTTGTGTACATTGTGTGTGTGTGTGTGTGTGTTTCTTATGTTTGAAATCTATTATCTTTTCATGTTGAAGCGTGGTTTTAAGCTATGGCTAGGTGGTATACCAATAAAATCTCAAACTATTTCCTAGCCATTATTTTCCATTGAAGAAACACCAACCAATATCCCAGGCCACTAATAAGCAAGCCTGTTAGCAATGAAAGGCATACAACTTACAAGCATGTACACTATTAGTGCAGCTAGATTATCAAAGCCAGCTTTCCTACCAAAATGAGGGGGGAAATGGCACCAAAAATATAAAAACGCTTGACACATTTCTTTCAGAGGAGCTAGACTGATAGCAAACCTTCGAAGCATTAATGAACAGAGGAATTATTATATTTTATCTGGAAGGGGTTGAGTGAGGAAGAAATCCACACATCAAGATCCACATTTCAATTTTTTCAAACTCATTAAAAGCTTTTAGACAAACATATCCTGCTCCACCTAGCATTATGGGCTGGCCCTCACTTAACTGCTTTGGAGAAAACATAGCACAAATCATAAAAACCCAGTGCTTAGTTAAGTCCTATAAAAACCTTCCTCTACTAGTTCTGTACACCTATGACCTAAATCAATTTAGGATTGAGGAGGCTGAGGCGCATAGTAGTGGTAGACATTATGTGACGTTTGTCCATTCCAGGCTGATTGCTCCCAAAAATATGAGAGACTCTGCCCACTATTCTGGGCTTCTCAATTAAACAGCCTCAATTAAACAGTTTCTGAAGTGCCACCTTTTTTTTGGCAGAAAAGGCTGGAGGGTAGTCAGGTGGGGTTTTCTGCACTGTGGTCTTAAGTCACTATCGCACACACCAGTGTGAATACTCAAGATGGAAGGTAGTTCTAGACCACATGCAAATTACAAATGTCACACAGAGGTCACGGTGCACTTTTTTAAGGTCAGCAATAGTTAATGAGCTGTACATACATTGGCAATTTTCAGAAAGTGTCGTCTTTGAGACTATGCAATGCAAAATTGAAGGTTGAGTTTCTTTTAAAATTCAGTTTCATGAACTACAAATTTGTAGCTGTCAGGAATGGAATTGATTCCTCAGCAGAGGCAGGTATCGTTCATTAGACCCTTAAATTATTTGCTTATCCAGCAAATATTTTTTTCTTCATTGCAAGTTATAGCCATGGGTGGAAATAAATCCAGGACACTTAAAAAAAAATTAAGAACATATATCCTTGCATCAATTCTTTCAAATCTACTTAAGCAGCATGATGTATTTTTAATTCAGTTGAAATATTAGTATGTTCAAGGGCTATTATTATTATTAAATTTAGTTATCCCTTACCTATTCCTTGACAGGAACTCAATGCAGAAAAAATTACAGATAAAATATTACAATTACAGATAAAATAAGAACAGCTGTCAGGAATCGTGTTTTCAGATGTGTTAGTGTTGCAGATTCATATTTCTCTAAGCATATAATGCTCTCCCATCATTTTAATTGCTTTAAATAAAGTTCTCTCACTGAAGTGATCTATTGCTTTTTCCCTTCCCCAACAAAATGGATTAATATTTTCTGCCATTTTTTCCTATTCATTTCTGAGGAACCGCAAAGGCACGTTCCAAAAATAAAACTAAATTTTTTATGAAGGACATTTGCCATACAGATCTTCAGATGTGCCCACTTATTTAAGTCATTTTCTTTTGCTTTCCACATGAATTTATTAGGATTGTATTCTAAGATCTCTTTCCATTTTTTGTGTAATCCTAGATATTGAACTGGCTGTCTCTGCAAGCAATGTGTATTGTCTTCTTTGGTAGGTTTGTTTATATCAGGGGTTGTCTGGTCCCTATCACCCACTAGTGGGTGTTTCAGGATTCTAGGTGGGTGGTTGAGGGTTCTACGGCCACAAGCTGAATCCTCCTTCCATCGAGCACTGGTGGGCAGTAAGGAAATTTTACCATCAAGAAAGATGCATTTGTCGGCGGTAGGTATAAAAAGGTTGAATATATTATATCCAATTCATTTGGGTTCTGTATCCATAAAATTTGTATCTATTAAACTTTTACCCAGAGACAACCAAAAGGTTAAGAGTCATCCCCCCAAAAATTTCAGGATTGAGTATAGTATACATAATCTAACAACACCAGGGCACAAAATAATTTTTAATACTTCCCTGCATATTTTGACCTCATTAACTGGCAGCTTCCCAGCCACAACAGCCTCCTGCCTACCCTACTCCCCTTAAAAATAATAATGACCAGTTTTTTAAGAGCTCGCTGCTTTCAGGGCCCCAAAACCCCCAAACACATACACTAAAATAAAGTGTGAGAGGTGTGTTTTTTTAGATCTGCCTGCACATTCCTGTTGCAGAAGGGACTCTGCAACATAAAGGGGCAGGGCCATGGAACACACCTGAGCCCAGCAGCTGGATGAGCCCAGCCAGCCTTTACCAGTTTGTTGTATTGATCTTGTAACTGTCACTATAACACTTTTCCAGATGTAATTAAAGAGTATCACAGTGTTTTAAGACCATAATACTAGTCGTTAGGAAGATGATTCACAAACATAGTAGTGATCAGATTTCTTTTTAAGGAAAAGAAGAAGAATTCTAAGAGACAGTGCAATGGAGTGCTAGGTAGGGGGAGTGAGAACAGAAGCACTTTTCCAGCTGAGCAGCAGAGGATAATTGCTGTGAAGACAGGGAATATGTCGCATTAGATAAATGGTCCATCCAAGCACACTTGAGTAGCAGCAGCAGCTGCCTAGGCTTCCCAGGCCCTTCTCAACGGCTGTACCCGAGCATGGTCGAGGGTGGATCCCCAGCCCTTCTCCATGCAAAGCAGTGCTGGATTTACGTATGAGCTAAACAAGCTATAGCTTAGGGCCCCACTCTCTTGGGGGCCCCCCAAAAAATTAAAGGGGAAAAAACCGGATGTACATTTCCAAAATAGAAGATAAAAACCAAATAAAATAAAACCTACATACAGTAAGTGTTTTGTGTTATGTAGGTTCCTATTTGTTATGTGCAAATGGCTTTAGATACCTATTAAGTCCATAAATTACAATATATTCAACACAAAAAACAATAACAATTTGTTGATGACAAAGGACAGCTAGACATATAAAGGGCCCATTACCTTCAGTAGCTTAGGGCCTCATCAAACCTAAATCCGGCCCTGATGCAAAGCACCTGCTTCTGTCACCAATAGCTAAACCCCGCCCCAGCTATTTCTACGGGTGCAGAGCTTGGACCGCAACCTGCATTACTAGAAGCGTGGCAACTTCAGGGGCAAATACTAGGCTTCTAATTCCAAAGCCACCGCCTCCCAACCCAGAGCCTTTCCCCCCGCTTCTTTAATTTTTCACCACCATTGAGCCTCGCCCACCTTCCTTCCTTCCCTCCCCTTCGCGCGCGCCGCTGCCGCTCCGGCGTTCCATTCTTATTTGAAGAAGCTCCCCATGATTGGCCGAACTTACGGCTCTCTCCAAATTTGCATTCCACGTCAGTGGAAATTTCCGTCTCCCGATTTATATATTTATTTATTTATTTATTCCGCACCCGGAGCCAATGGGAGCCCCTCCGCTCTCTCCGACGCTTTTCCGACCAATGAAAGGCGAGAATTCTCGCTGTTGTGGCACGTGAGGGCCGCGCACGTGGACTCGTTATGTAAAAGGCGGGGCGAAGAACTCGCGAGGGCCCCCCCCCGCCGCGCGTGCGGGGCGGCGCGCACGCGCCTTGCGGGGGGAGGAGCGGGCAGGCAGGAGGAGGAGGAGGAGGAGCGGCGGCGACGGTAATAGCAGCGGTAGCGAAAGACAACGGTAGCACCGACGGCCGAGACTGCCTCAGGCGCACTTCAGCGGGCGAAGATGAAGCAGCAGCAGCCGGTAACGTCGGCGGCGAACGCGGGCGCCGCCACCGCAGTCCCGGCCTTCCTCAGCAAGCTCTGGGCGCTGGTGGGCGACGCGCCGAGCAACCAGCTCATCACCTGGAGCCAGGTAGGCGCTGAGGAGAAGGAGGATGGGGGCCAGGGGAGCGGGATGAGGCGAGGCCTCCTCGCTCGGTAGGCGACGCGGCGCGGAGCGAGGCGGGAATGAGGGAGGGGATCGGCCTCTCCGCCATCTCCCGTCGCCGTTTCATGGATCCCGCGCTCCTTCCTTCCCACCCTTTTTCTGTCCGTCTCCCCTCAGCCGCCCATCTTCGCGTCTGTGTTGCGTCTTGGGCCTTCGATGGGACAAAAGGCCGGGGGGGGGGGAGAGAGAGAAGAGAAGGGGGCGTGGTCAGGCGTTGGTCACGCTTTCCTGACGGGCGTGGGGGGGGGGCTTCACGCGGCCTACCCGCGAAGGGCCCCGTGAGGCCCGAGGCGCACTCGGGTTCGCTGTTAGGGCGCCTTCGTCCGAGAGAGGGGGGCGGAGAAGGAGGCCTCGGCAGCCGTCTATACACGCCACACGGCAATCTGAAGGCCGCGCTTCGGTTCCCGCAACATGGAACCTTACCCCCCCCCCAGTCTACCTAATGGCTGCGAAACAAGTTCCAGGGGAAGGGAGGCGACAGGCAGCCAAATATAAAGGGGAGGAGGATGTGCCGCGCGACCCTTACCAAACGTGGCTTTGACGTAGGCACGTGTGGATCAGCACATATCTACCCGCGTCCTTAACACGGAGGTGGTTCGCATGTAGGAGAAACGCCTTGTATGGAAATAGTCCGCAACCAGAGGGTGAGGGGTGTTCCTGCGTGTGGTGTACACACAAAAAAAAGGCACGAGTTAAGAGAACATACTTAGGTCGTGAGCATCTTACTGTGTTAAGATCTGGTTTGGGGGAGTCCCTGGTTCATGCATTATTATTTTCTCCTTAGGCATGAACTTGGTCAGTAGTTCTAGGTGAACCATTACAGTATTATCTTGCCTATTACCTCCACAACATGGGGCCTTACAAAACTGTTAAGCAGAAGTGGCAGAACTGCCCTTACAGGTACTGGCTCAGCCTCTTATGCACTAACACACATATCTGCCATTTTATTGACTTCCAATAGTCCACTAATTTTGGGAAGGAAACATAAATACACACAAAGTGTTGGAGTCAGTAGAGAGGTTTAGACCTCTGTTTGTAGCTCCAGGAGATCAACAAGGGCTGAAGGTGGTTCTCAAGTCAAAAAAGGTTACTCACTTCTCTTGTAAACAGAGGTAGCCATGTTGATCTGTTTTAGTCAAAACAGCTGTCTTGTGTATTGAGATGTGGATCATTTTGAATGCACCAAAGTGCTAAATAATCACTATAGTTTCTTGTCCTAGGTTTGATTCTAGCAGGGCTCCCCTGTAGGTAGGCTTACATTGAGAAGAGGCGGTGGCAGCTCAGTAGCTCCGTAGACCATATTGGGCTACAGGTTGTCAGATTACTGCTTCTCTGTTTTGCCCCAAATAGACAAATTCCAAGAATTATGGAAGGAGTTACACCTGTATGAATAAAACCTTATGGTGAGAAGCAAAGAACTGAGATTGTTATGAACAAATTGATGAATGTTGAGTACACTCTTTCTGTAACAATGTAGAAGAGGTCCTCTTTCATTAGCATCACAATTGTCTGGGAACTTGTACAAATTGGAGCAGCAGGGTAGGAAAGCTTTGGTGATCAATTTTCAGGCAGTCTTCGTATGCCTAAGGCAAACAATGTCCAGATCTCAGGAGGCATTCATCTTTTGCATAGCTTTTGTGTCACATTCCCTATCCTGCTAACAGTGACACTTTATTTTTAGCATATGAAGTTTTAGGTACGTAATTATTTTGTTTGATTCCAGGCTTAGGAACTATTTGGTAGGTAAAAATAGGCTATTTAATCATCTTAATATAAGCAGTAAGATTTACACTGCATTCCTATTGCTCATTTGCAGTCCATTTTGTATGTCCATGCATCCATTTCAGGTCTCTTTAAGAGGAAGGACACTTTCTATTAAGGATACAGTTGCAGGAATTTGTGCAGTCATGTACACCAGTTTGGCAAAGAAACAAAAGCCAGGGTGTTATGGGTAGATGAAGGGGCAAACAATATAGAAAGGGCATTGGTGGCAGCAAAGGTTAAAAGCTCTGCCTGAGTGCTTGTCCAGGAAATCTCTCTTCATCTTCCCTTGCAGCATTTCTATGGAAAGCTGCAGATGTGGTGACTTAGTCAAGTCTTCATCCAGGTAATGGGAACAATTGAAAACACCCAATCTCTCCTAAAGACCTTTCAGGAAGTAGTACAATAAAGAATGCTGCCGAAGCGCTTGACAACAGGGAAGCAGTAGGTAACAGATGAAGGACAGTGGTGTAGTCACTGGTGCCACCAGTTGGAAACCCAAAATTTGCAGGGGACAAGCAGAACAGGCCAAATCTTGCAGTTAATTTTGTAAACAAGAATTTTTAAAAAAACGCCAACACCACCAATAATGTACACACTGCACATGTGCTCTGATGTGCACATGAAACTTTTGTTCAAGTAGACTTTTTCACGGAGAGACAAGTTGGAAGAATAAGCCTTTTGGGCTGCTCCCTTTCATGACCAGAGCATTTGAATATTTTCTCAACCAAGAATTCTCGTCTTTGTACCTTTCCAATTACTGAGCAACATGCATACCATACTAATAGGGAATATGGTCTGCCTCCTTCATGTTTTATCTGAGTAACCTTGAGGAGTTGTGGAAATAAGCTTGTGTTTTGTCTCCGTTTTTATGTAAGTATAAATAACAATTCTGAAATATTATAAGCTCAGCCATGATAAGAATGAATATTACTCGGGTATGTATCCAGCAGAATCATTCTGCAGTTGATTCTCATTTATCTGTTTCATTTTTAATTAGCCCCTTCTTCCTGAATTACCTGATCTTGCTGCACTCTGCACATTGTTTCAGTATGCACAAAGATTAGCATAAAAATAGTGAGGAGCAAGATGCAATAGATGATTCCTAACTTGTATCAATGGAGGTGCATTATAAGTGGTCCATATTTCACAAGCATACAGTAAGGTTGGTAGTGCAATAGTTTTGTAAACAAGCATTTTGGTTTCCCTGCGAATGTACCAGTCCACAAACACACTGCACTTCAATCGGGAGAAAGCTGCACTCGCAGAGCTCAAAGGTTGTTGGATTTTGGCGTCAGTGTCACCCCTTGTGGAAAGATAACTGCCCAGGTGGGGGAAGTGATTGACGCTTTCCAACATTACACCACTGAGTTGGATTTGTAATAATAATAATAATAATAATTTATTATTTGTACCCCGCCCATCTGGCTGGGTTTCCCCAGCCACTCTGGGCGGCTTCCATAGAAAACCAAAAATACACTAAAGCGCTGCAGAGGCGTTGTTTTATGCTTGTTGGTACAGCGCTTTGGTTTTTTGGATGTTGAGTGATAGGCCAAGCTTTTTATAAGCTTATGTGAAGATATTTAGGATAGTTTGGAGGTCATCCTCTTGAGTGTGCACACGCTATGTTGTCATCAGTATGCTGAAGCTTTATGCAGAAGTTATGGTAACCTTACTCTTTGTTTTCAGCCTACTCAAATTAAAGAGCTTTCCATCTGTCTGGTATGATTTCTATTCTGGTGGGAAGTTTCCCTTCGACAAAGCGTATGGTCATGTCAATGAAAATAATAAATAAAGAGTTGGGGTGATAACACAACCCTGTTTAACACCTGATCCGACTGTGAACGGTTCACTTTGAGAGCAATTATCTGCAATTGTTGCTGTCGTATTATCATGGATGAGCCAAAGGATGTTCAGAAATTCATCTGGGTAGCCGATTTTAAGGAGGACAGTCCACAGGGCATTACGATTTAGTGTCAAAGGCCTTAGTCAGGTCAGTAAATGCCATATACAGGGATTAGTTTTGATCTTAGCATTTTTCTGGAAGCTGAGCGGTGAAAATCATGTACACTGTCCCCCTAGAAGGTTGAAAACCATTTTGGGATTCAGGAGGGGTAGCCTCGGATATTGTTCAGAGACAGTTTGCTAAGATCCTTGCAAGAATTTTGCAGGCTGCAGCTAATAAAGAGATGCTTTGATAGTTTCCGTAATTCGTTCTATCACCTTTTTTAAAGAGATTGATAATTTTTGCATCCCTAAAGTCTGCTGGGATCTCTCTCCCAGATTTTTTCGATGAGCTAGTGAAGTTGTTGTGTAAGTTTAGCTCCGCCCACTTTGAAGACTTCAGCAGGTATCCCATCACATCCGCTGGCTTTGTTGTTTTTCATTTGGTTAATGATAGTCTATGCTTAAGAAACTGTTTTACATTTCTAACCACATTATTTAGGCATTGAATGTGATTGTGATCTTCATTGCAGAATGGACAGAGTTTCCTTGTGTTGGATGAACAAAGATTTGCCAAAGAGATTCTTCCAAAGTACTTCAAGCACAACAACATGGCAAGCTTTGTGAGACAGCTGAATATGTGTGAGTTTTATAACAATATGTAGTATTAACCTTTAGATATACTGGTCTACATTTAAAACATTGAACTCCATAGAATTCTGTTCTGAGATGGATTCTACCTTTTATTGTAATAACAGATTCTAACTATTCCTCAGTTTTAATCATTTATTGTACGAAACAGTATCGTAAGGCATTCAGCTGCAGTCACTGACTGGAATGCAAGGGAAAACAAGCAGAATGCATACTGCATATTGAGTGAATCAAAGAAATGTAGACTTGGAAGGGACCCAGGGGTCATCTATGCAGGAATCTCAACTAGGAGAAGGACAGCTGACACTAAGAGAGAATTGATTCAAATCAACGAGCCTTCCTCATAGCTGCAGCCTGCAGCTTGGTTTTTGTGTGAACTTCAGTCATGTTTGACAACCAGTAATAAGGGTTTTTATAAGCGTTTTGAGAGCATGTGTGGCAGCTTTATAAAAAAGAAATCCCATGATATTGATAGTATCTTCTTCCAGAAGGGACAGGTTGTGACATGACATGTAGCAGTATAAGTTCATCTCCTTATTTTAGGAAGGACACCCATCTTGTAACACAGCATTGCGTTGTGATGATTGAATGTGTATGTCATATTTTAAGTGGCACTTTAAAGCTAGAACTCTTAGGTAGAGCCTTTATAGTACTAATATATGAAGGCTGTGGTTGGCTTTGTTCTGCCTTCCGCTGCTCTTATGAGAATGGCCTTGTTATCCCAAGATAAAACCTGGGGCTAATAAGGCTGGAAGGGAAACAAAATGGGACCCTGCATAGGTTGATAATGCACCTAGGGTTAGTCACACAGAAACTTGCACAAATGAAGGGCAGCTTGTAGCAGAATAGCTTTCACTGAAGGTAAAAGGAATGTGAATAGGCAGGGCTGCTACCTGCACAAAGACAGCAACATTTTTCACTCAGCTGAATGAGGATTGTAGCCTTGATTATTCCAGTAGGCTTTTCCATAGTTGATTTATTCTTTTCAGATGGTTTCCGTAAGGTAGTCCACGTTGACTCTGGCATTGTCAAATTGGAAAGAGATGGCCCTGTTGAATTCCAACACCCCTACTTCAAGCAAGGACGGGAAGACTTACTGGAGCACATTAAAAGAAAGGTTAGTGAAAGGGAGTCTGGAAGCTTTGAACCTTCTGTAAGCACTGACGTAGATCCATGTGAGGGTTTGCTAGGATCTTGCAGATAGTGTAAGTGGGAACAGAAATCTAGATTGCAAAAAAGGAACAGTACAATTCAGTTTTACTGAGTACAAAGCAATGCACATGCCAACAAGACTGCCGTGCAGCAGTTCAAAACAACTGCATGCAAGCCTTCAGTCACATCAAGATCTAGAATTACAGATCAAGGATGGCTTACTGTAACCTAAAATATGCCTTCAACAAAGCGGGATGGCCAGTTCTCTGATCCAAAGGCAGAAGCGAGTCCTGGACCTATTTTGATCAGTGTAAGGAAGCGCTTCACCAATGAAACAGAAATCCAGGGAGATGTTCAGAGTCTTAGCTTCATTTGGCACAACTTGAACTATGTCAGATTTCACTTGCTTACCTTCCACACTTTTTCTCCTCCTTTCTACAAACCCCACTTCTTCCATCCCCTGTGCTTGCAAAAATTGTCATCTGACCTAATGGAATGTTTGCATTATTTATTTCTTCAGTTGCTACTTATTTGCTATGATACCTGCATAAAGTAGCTTTGGTAAGCATCTGGGTGAAAAGGGAATTCTCTGTAAGAGATGGAACAAGGTCCTGACTATCCAGCTTGAATATCCCTCCATTATTCTCTTGACCTTTCTGCCCTATAATAATCATACATATGTACATAGCACTTCCCTTTTTATTCCTTCTGAATTATTTGAACGCAGCATAGCCTTTGATTATTTAGTTCATTTTCAGATGGCATATGATCCCTTCATGATCTTGCAGATTCCATCCATGTGTACATTTTTGTTAATTGAAAGCAGAAGTACAAAGCTCTGCATGGATTCAGAGCAAAACCTTATTTATCAATTAAATAGTCACTACAATCCATATTTTTAAAAGTAATATGTTAACTTAAATTTGTGGTGATAATTCTTACAGGTTTCTTCTTCAAGGCCTGAAGAAAATAAAATTCGTCAGGAAGATCTGTCTAAAATCATAAGCAGTGCTCAGAAGGTTCAAAGTAAACAAGAGACTATTGAATCCAGGCTATCTGCTCTGAAGAGGTAAATAAGATTTCTACCTTGATTTTTTAGGAGGAAGAGTATGAAAGACTACTAGTACATCTAAAAATGTTTTTAGATTGCTGTAAGCTGCCCAGAGTAGCTAGGGAAACCCAGCCAGATGGGCAGGGTATTTACTATTATTATCATCATCATTATTTATATCATTACTGGTGGGTTTATGGCACCTTTAAGGAAACAGTTGTTTATTAAAGCTGGTATTCACATAAGTGTTACTTTGAGTAGACGCATTGAAATTAATGGCCATGACGACGGGCCACTAGGGGCGCATTGGAAGATGGCCGACAATACCATCTCTCCGACCCACACGGGGTAATTAAGAGGCTGTTCTGGGAGTAGGCAGCCTCCCTTGTTGCCCCAAGGAAATGGGGAACACTGCCCTTGCCTGCTGTGCCCATAAATCACCCCCTAATTTGAAAGAAGGGGGTGAGGGCCCTAGGCAGAATGCCCCCGTGTGGACCTCGGCTCTCCTGGACGCTGTCTCTGATCGCGCACTAGCTGCAGCAATTTGGAATAATTAATTACAAAAGAAGCAAATGCACATATTTCAAGTGAAGAAGGGGAGTGAAGTCTGCTAATTTAAGTGACCTCTGCGAAAGAAGACGATGGGATGGAGAAACAGGAATATTTTACGATGAAGATACACCAAAGGCTGGGTATGGTGACAACGGGACTGAATGGGGGGGGGAAACTTTTTTACTTTCCTTCTATGTGATTTACAAGAAGCCCTCCTCATTAGAATCGTCAGTTGAACTGACCCAAGCAAGATGATTAAGGTCTGTGTGGAGATAAACTTTAACCAAAAGTATGCTTTATGGAGATCGAGAAGCAATAAGGGCTTTTGGAATGGTGCAGCAATTCGGAGTCGCCATCTTGCCAAAGGATTTATAGCTGGGAGGAGGAACAGACTTGTCAGACTGCATTCCTGGTGAATCTCCTCAGAGGTTTTGAGAAAGGAGGCAGATTGGTGAAGATTAATGACGCTAAGACTGTTTTGATGTATGGAAGTGATGTTATATGGAAAACGTCTGGATATGGCTACTGGATAAAAAAAATAATATCCACGCAGGATTACAAACTGTTCTAACCAGCTTGTGGAGACTATCAGAGGTCACAAAGAGAAAGGAAAAATATAGGAAAATAACAACAAGAGATGTGGAAAAACAATAAGAAAGGACTGGATAGTACTGTGAACACCATAAGGTTAGATTTGTGGACATTAAAACAGCAGCAAGTAGCAAGAAGTTGATTGGATCCCCTTCGGAACTTGAAATATGGGTACCCCCAACAAAAATTAAAAATTCGGCTGTGTAATTTGGAATTTATGTAATTTGGTTTGATTTGATGTGATTGGTCGGTTAATAAAAAAATATTTTTTTAAAAAAAGAAATTAATGGCCATGACTATGGGTCTTCTATTTCAATGGGTTTGTTCTGAGTAAGGCAACTGAGTACACCCTGTAGTGCTGTCTTTGTGTATTTTGTATTACAAAGAAGAGGTGTGACAGGTCCCTGTTTCACGGAATTCACAATCTAAAATAGGAGGGGGGGGAATAAGCATGAATATGTGATTATTTTAATTGTATATGTTTTGGCTTAGTTAACAATAAAGTATAATTACAGTTCCAAGTTTCACTAGGTCAGTTATTGGGATGCGGGTGGCGCTGTGGTTGAAACCACTGAGCTTCTTGAGCTTGCTGATTGGAAGGTCGGCAGTTCAAAAATGTGCGATGGGGTGAGCTCCCATTGCTCTGTCCTAGCTTCTGCCAACCTAACAGTTGGAAAGCACACCAGTGCAAGCAGATAAATAGGTACCGCTGCGGCGGGAAAGTAAACTGTGTTTCTGTGCACTCTGGCTTCTGTCACGGTGTCCTGTTGCACAAGAAGTGGTTTAGTCATGGTGGCCACATGATCCGGAAAGCTTTCTGTGGACAAACGCTGCCTCCTCAGCCTGAAGCGAGATGAGCACCCCATAGTCACCTTTGACTGGACTTAACCGTCCAGGGGTCCTTTAACTTTTTACCTTTATCTAGGTCAGTTAGTAATCCTTATATTGACTGTAAACATTTTGAAACAGAGAAAATGAATCTCTTTGGCGGGAGGTAGCAGAACTGAGAGCAAAACATCTGCAGCAACAGCAAGTTATTCGAAAGGTAATTATGTTAACTTCTTTCTTCAGAAGAATAATTTAAAGTCATCTATAAATGAAGTGCAGAATTGGAAGGGAAACTGTAATTTGTGTGTTGTAAAGGGGCAGGGGTTTTAGTGGAAATTGGTAGCTTGAATGGTAGGTGACTTGCAATAATTCAATAAAGCTTGAAATTATCTTCTCGGAGATCAATTGGATAGTGGGTGGCAAAAAGCTCAGATGATCTGTTTAGGATATGGTAGCATGAAATGTGAAGGGCATTAATCTAATTTTGTTAAAATTGTATAACAAATGGTTAAGAGATTAAACGCCAGGGATATACACAAAATATAAAACTTGCAGAACTCCATGTTTTATATTTTGAATGCCTTTACGTTCCATCTCATATTTTTTAAATTGTTTTTAGACAAATCTGATATCTACAACATACAAAAATTAGGCTGTTTAGGGATTTGCACTATTATCTTTGCATTAGAATGACACCCAGACCTCTAAATCCTTTTGTTCTTAACTTTCCTATTAGGAAGGTGACTCTAAGCCTTTGATATTTCAGGCTTTAATTCTAGCCTACTTGACTCTGTATAGTTCCATAAAAAATAAAATTGAACTATTGAGTTCAGTTTAACTTGCTCCTAATTGTGTGTAGGATTTTTCTAAAGGCAACATTCTGTATTTCTCTGCAGATTGTACAGTTCATTGTCACCCTTGTTCAGAATAACCAACTTGTGAGTTTGAAACGAAAACGGTAAGTATCAGGTTGACGATACTGGAATTGTAACACAGGTTTATTTTGTGGATATATAGTGTTTATAGAAGCATAAGTTTAAATCCTTGTATTTTTTAGAAACATTTTTTTCTTTTATGATTTAGCCCATTGCTTCTGAATACTAATGGGACACCGAAGTCCAACATATTCCAGCAGATAGTCAAAGAACCAGCAGAAAACAAACATCATGTGAGTTAATTCTGAAATATACTTAAGGAAAGTATTAAAAAATGGGCAGAATCACTGCTTGGTTGGACAGAGAAAATACAATATTCCCCATGAAAAAGAGTACAGTAATCATTATTCACATAGTCCTTGCGTTGGCTGTTTTCCTTTATATGGAGTGAAAATAGATCAGGCATATAGCAGTAAGGTACCAAGAATGCTGTTGACAGAAAGGGAGGGGCACCAAGTGATGCTTTTCCATAGCATTTACACCCAATACTGCATTGTCAGATTATTATTTAGTTTTGATAAGCTAAATGAGGAGGAAACAGGGCAAAATATTCAGCTAAAAAAGCAGGTGTCATTGATGTAGGAGCTATTTTTTCCCTTAAACACAATCTGGAGAAGTATTGTCTGTACACATTGTACAGATTTTGCATTCTTTCTGCATCTTCTCCCACAAATTATTTCACTATGTTGTAACTTTTCCATTGATCTTGAACCCTCTAAGGCCCACATTGGTTGTGAAGGTGAAAATGTATCCCCCCCCCTTTATTGTGTACACACAAACTTCATAATTAGGGTGGCAACTTTTGTTCAGAACTGTACTTGCTGTCTCACCCTCACCTTACAAAGTTAAGGGGAGGGTGGTTTCTCCAGATTCTCGTTTTAAGCTGCTTTTTACATTTGTCAAGACAGCTCATTTGGAAATTGTATCATTTTCCTCCTAAATTTTTGTTTAGTATGATGTCTGAATTCCTAATGATTTGTAAATCTAAATTGGTTACAATTTATGGTTGATTTAAATTTTTTAAAAAAGCATTATGACACTATTTTGGTTCTTGTAAATGGGCAGGTACCGCATAGCAGGACTGATGGCTTAAAGCAGAGAGAACAGCTGTCAGACGATATTATTATTTATGATATCACTGATGATATTGGTGATGAAGAAAAGCCTCCAGTTACTCCAGAAAGCAGTGAAGATGCTGCTTCAGACTCAAAGTAAGAAAAAATATTTGGAATTAAATATCCTCAGGCACACTGACCTACAGAAATTAAGTCCATATCTTACTTGATAGTTTGACTCTCTAGGTCGTGTAGATCCCAAGATACCTGTGTAATCAAAAGATAAGATCCAACATATCCAATAGATTAGTCTATAAATTTTAACATTAAATCAAAATTGTTCTGAAAGGTAACTGATGAAAGGTGTAAGCTTAAGGGAGCCATCCTAAAGCCTATGGACCGCCTCTCCTGGTATGCCCCGCGGAGGACCTTACGGTCCACAAACAATAACACTTTGGAGGTCCTGGGCCTCAACCAGGGCAAGGGTCTTTTCGGCTCTGGCCCTGGCCTGGTGGAATGCTCTGTCACAAGAGACCTGCGCATTTGACATCTTTCTGCAGGGCGTGCAAGACGGAGCTGTTCCGACAGGCCTATGGTCGGGGCCCAGTCTGACACACACACACCCTTTTTTTTGTTATAAGACCCAGTATATAAGTGGCCGCCATAAGCCTTTCCACCGGCTCATATAAGACCAGCACAAACAGTTGGGCCTGGTGAGCACTCAGTGTTCCCATCCCCTATAGTTATAATCCGTGAAATCAGAATAACCTGATTTTATTCTACTCCAAATTTGATTTTAAGCTGTATTTTAATCATTTGTTTGATTTATGTTTTTAAAGTATTGTATTTTGATGTTAGCTGCCCTGAGCCCGGTCCTAGCCGGGGAGGGCAGGGTATAAATAAAAATTATTATTATTGTTGTTGTTGTTGTTGTTGTTGTTGTTGTTGTTGTTGTTGTTATTGGAAGTGGAGTGAGTGTAGCTTTGCTGTGGGATGTCATATAACACCTGCTAGAGTCTCCCTGATGTACACTCACAAAAAGCTCCACAGGCATATACTCCCAGCAGTATAGGATGAAATGGGGTATGTTGGAGCAGATTCCTGGGGGCAGGATTAAAAAAAAAAATTAAAATATGCTACCACCTGCCATCCTAGCCACATTTGAGTTGGAAGAGGTTACCTCTCTTCTCTTTCCCTGGACCCCAACAAACAGGTACTTCCCTCTTCTACCCTTCCTCCCAAAAAAAGAAATGTACTGGTATTCTCAGTATTTGAGCATTTAAGGAATTGCAAAACAATAGCATTATGTAGCTCATAACAAGGGCAGCAGTTTAATAGCTGTTCTCTACATTAATATGAGCTGCAAAGGAAATGTGGTGGGTGTTGGTTCTCTTGAATCACATTTTGTCTATGTATTGCAGTTATAGTCCTGACATTGTAATAGTCGAAGATGACAATGAGGATGACTATGCTCCTATAATCCATGAAAATACAACTGCTGAACCAGCCACAATTCCATCCGGTGATTCTGTCAGTCCTTCCCCTTATGGTGCAAGCCCATTAATGTCTGGTGCTGTTCAGTTAAACAGCCAGTCAACCTTAACAGCAGAAGACCCAGTCTCAATGATGGATTCAATACTCAGTGAGAATGGAGTGATTTCACAAAATATCAATCTTCTTGGAAAGTGAGTCACATTCTTCAAATCATCTTTAAAGTTCACACTTGTTCTCTCTTTTTTAAGAGCTTCAAGAAGAGCTACATGAATATTTAAATTTGCACTAGTTCTCTGATTTGTTGCTTTCTGAACATGGCATAGTGGGTGAGATTCAAATGTTTCCCAATTCTAAGTGCTGGTGCTGACTCATTTAAAGCTTTACACAGTTCAGGACCTCAATACCTTAAGGACCGCCTCTCCCCATACAAACTAACATGGACCCTGCGCTTGTCATCCAAGGCCCTTCTCTATGTCTCCCTTCCCCAAGATGTTCAGAGAGTAGCAACACAATAGGCCTTTTCAGTGGTGGCTCCCCGTCTGTGGAATGCCGCCCCCAGAAATGCTAGCCTGGTGCCATCATTACATGTCTTTAGGCACCAAGCAAAAGCATACCTCTTTACCTTTGGGTATTAAATAATCTGTCGCCTGTTAAGGAGAGGGAGACTGTTACTATTGTATTTTTTTATATGCTTGGCCAGTAAAGCGAGATGAGCGCCGCAACCCCCGTCTCGTTCGTGACTGGACTTAATTGTCGGGGTCCCTTTACCTTTAACTAAAATATGTTTTTAATGTTGTACACTGCCCTGGGATCTTTTGAATAAAGGGTGGTATATAAATCAAATTAACATTTCTTCAGTATTCCTCAGTTTTGGATTCAGTAGTAAAGGTACAGATAGCTTTTAGAGCAGATGCTCCATTTCCTTTTTTAATACTGAATAATGTCATGCTTAGTGTTTACTGAAAGACTAGTGGTCTTCTGTAGAATCAATGCATGCTTGATCCACTATATACTCCCACTCAACATCATGGATCACTTTCAGATACCTAGAATTACCGTATTTTTCCCTCTATAACACACAGATTTTTTCTCCTAAAAAGGAAGGGGAAATGTCTGTGCGTGTTATTGAGCGAATGTGTGGTCCCTGGAGCCAAATGGCAAAAAAAATCAGGCAAAAATCAAATCGCGCGTCTCGGAGAAGGGAAACCTGAAAAGAGGAAGTGGCTGCTTTCCTGCATTCTGCCTCAGGGTCTTACTGCCCACCCTCCTCTGTTTCCTTGCTGTGTTTGCTCAAACGGAACAAAGAGCAGGGAAAGCCCCTCCCCTCCAGGCAAGCAGAGGGGAAAGCAGAGTGTCGTCTCTGTGCTCCGGTGCTGCTGAAAACATGCAGGAGGGAGAGAGAGAGCGAGAGAGCGAGAGCGAGAGAGCTGGCTGGCTTGGGTGGGTAGGTGAGGGAAAACTTTTGCCTTCCTTTCCTCCCTCCCGTTATACCCCTCTCCTGCATTCTTAGCCAGCTGCTTCTCTGCACACCCCTCTCGTGCTCCTTGTCCATTCTGTATTTTTCCTTCCTTCCCCACTTAAAATGTGGTTAAAAAGCATGGATCCACATGGATCCTCAGGATCTTTGCATTGGGTCACCCCAAATTCACCATCAGATCACATAGCATGTCCATGGCTACAGCCTGCCCCCCCCCCCCAAATCACGCACCCACTGTTGCCTGGGGCTGCAATGGTGCAAAAACGTGGTTACAAAACATGGATCCTCAGGATCTTTGCATTGGGTCACCCCAAATTCACCATCAGATCACATAGCATGTCCATGGCTACAGCCTGCCCCCCCCCAAATCACGCACCCACTGTTGCCTGGGGCTGCAATGGTGCAAAAACGTGGTTACAAAGCATGGATCCACAGGGATTCTCAGGATTTTTGCATTGGGTCACCCCAAATTCACCATCAGATCACATGTCTGTGGCCACAGCATGAAGCACAAAAATGATACATCCACTGTTTCATTCAGAATGTTTTTTCCCTTGTTTTCCTCCTCTAAAAACGATGTGCGTGTTATGGTCAGGTGCGTGTTATCGAGCAAAAAATACGGTATACTCATGTCTGTTGAATTCCAAATAATCCTAGTGGTTGTCCTCTTTACCTTCATTTTTCTTCTGCACTTTGATTCATTTGTACAATATATTTCTCAGAAAAGCTAGAATTTCATGGAGTTTTCTTGCACTCCTTTAGGGTGGAACTTCTGGATTATCTTGAGAGCATTGATTGCAGTTTAGAGGATTTCCAGGCCATGTTGTCAGGACGACAGTTCAGCATAGATCCAGATCTCCTGGTTGATGTAAATATTTACACTATATATTTTTTTTACTTCTATTTTCCTCACCGATTTGGCTTTACAAAGATTTTGTGTAAGAAAAATACATTTGCATTTTTTTAATGTTATACCTTAAAAGGTCTATATTAACAACAGCTTGAGACTGCAGTTTCAGAGAGCAGCAGAATAGTAGTTTGTGCTTGAGGATTTGTGCAGAACATTTCTATTTGTGGCTATTTCAGGCACAAAAGATTAGTTTGGTTTATAAGTCACCCAATTTATATCTAGAATATAGAATTTTAAAACTTGGTGTACATTTTGTCTTGTCCAGCTTTTTTCAAGTTCCGTGCAGATGAATCCTACAGGTCATATCAATAGTACAAAAGTAAGTTTTAAAGTAGCACAGCAGTGGGAAATACGGTGTAATGTCAATGTCTAATCCAGTTGCATAGCATGTTAATATTTGTTTTAACATTTTGTGTAGCTTAACAAGGCTGATGTTGACACATTATTTAAAGATGCAGCTGTTTTCCTTTTTGTGCTTTCCAGATTTTTTTTCTGCATTTTGAAAAATTACACATGTGCATCTTAAGTTTTCAAGTTCTATATTGGGGGGCATCACATGCTGGCCAGAACATCAGTTTAACACATCAGTATTTTTAAAAGTTATAATCAAAGTAGATGTAGCATTCAAAAGAGGGCGAAAAGCACAGGCTAAGAACTGGTTTTGAAATGGGAGATTTGCATCATTTTGAAATGTATTCTCCTTATTTTAGACATGATTTCTAGAGTAAAGTTTGAATGTGACTGGGTGGATATACCCATGGTGACAGTCTAGATTTCTAACACTCCTGTGTCCCAGGTGCTAGATAAGTTCCTGAACATTTGCTTGTAGCAGTTATCTTCTAGACAAATGTTTTCTCTGTTCCTAAAAAAAATTAGTACGAAGTCATCTGATTTTTGTAACCATGCTTGCTTTTAAGGTGGAGACAAAGGGAATTGAAACTATGAAGACTAATAGTGCTCAACCATCTACACAAGATGTGCCTAATTCTGACCCCAAATCAGGTGGATATGCAAGTATTCTTAGTTTCAGAAATGTAGATTGGGTATAATTTAACCTGCATTCATAAATACCCTTATTTTAGACACAAAATGAATAAAATAGTTAACATATACCCAGTATGTTTGGAAAGTGAGTTGTAGTTGTGCTGTGCATTGCACAAGTTTCTCTTCATTTTTTAGCCTTTTCTATAGGAATATAGAGCAGTTGAGTAATTATTTTGGTTTGGTTTGTTTCTTGCCCTGCAGATAAACAGCTCATTCAATATACTGCCTTTCCCCTACTTGCATTCCTTGATGGAAATCCAGGCTCAGTGGAGAATGCAAATATGACACCTGAATCAGTATCTTCTGTGGATAAACCAATAGAAGTGGATGAACTCCTGGAAAGTGGTCTGGATCCTCAACCAACCCAAAGCAAACTGGTTCGTCTGGAGCCACTGACAGAAGCAGAAGCTAGTGAAGCTACACTATTTTATTTGTGTGAACTTGCTCCTGTGCCAATGGACACTGATATGCCACTGCTGAACAACTAAAACGAGAGAGTTAAAGCAAACTATTTATTGAGGCTATTGTTTGGGATCTATCTTTTGTAAATGGCATTTTGTGAGCAGCTACTGTGGAACCTTAAACAGTTTGTTCTATCACTTTCCCCAAAACTCGGGTCTCAAAAGAGCAGTTTAAACATTTATACAAACCATCAACAGTTCACAATGAGTTCATTCTAGTGCTGTCATATTTGGAATTATGTATTCAGAATATGCCAGGTAATTGGATGCTCTGTATTAGCCACTCGCAGTTTTTCTTGTTCACTTTTAGTCCTAATGTATGACATACACAAGTAAATAAGTAACTCTGGATGGAGGTTGTAGCACTCAGAGTTTAATTCTTCTGTACTTTGTTTTCTATTTTTACAACTTTGTTTAAATAAAACTGTGTTAGGGGACCAGAACTGAATATAGTGCTTCATTGAATTGACAAGTGTCCATCTTAATTTCATAGTCGTAAGAGTATCCACTACTTGCTTCACCCAATAGGCACAAATGCTGTTGAATGGGTTGGGGGTTTTCTGTGAACGTGTTCTTTGTTAAAGGGGATTTTCAGTAGCAGGCTAGAGGAAGTATATTCAGTACTATGAAAATGTATGGCCTATAGCCACATTGGATAAAAAATCAAAACAAGACTAGGAAGACCTAAACAGCCATTTTTTCTGAATGTTTACTAAGTTATAGCATACACACAAAATGACTAAATATTAAAGCTACCTTGAAATTGCATTCATGTTGAGCCTAAGTCAGCCATTAAATATATATAAGTATTTTTTATAGAAATTCACCACTGATACTCAGTAATGCACAACAGTGCTGCTACAGCTGAAACTCTTCTGTCAGCTGTGCAATCCTTAAGGAAAAGCAAACCAGAACTGTACCTTCCCATTCAAGCAGCAAAGCACAGTATTTGAAGATTTCCAACAAACTATGCAAAACACCTAATAGTTTCTGTGTTATGTAGACTGAGGATTTTCCAGGTACAAATCCACTGCCGGCAATGGACACACAAAAGATAATACCTTTGACGCAAAAATCAATGACATCTGTGAAGAGATCAGCTATTAAAATGCAAGTGTGCTTTAACTAAAAATGAGTATTGGTATACATCAATTTATCCAGGAAAGTATTTTTAGAAAGATACAGAACAACTTGATTTACAAACTAAGCTCAATTATACCCACTCAAGGAACAGATGGAGCCAGGATATATTTTTTTTAAAGTAACTTTTTAAAAAGCTATAAAAATAAACAGCGGTACCTGAAGTCTACCTCATCAGCGTGAAATATACTATACTACAGCTACCAGCAGTGGGGGACAGCAATCCATTTCACTCCTTAATTTCAATTTAATGAGCGCTAGTCCTAAATACCTTCCAAGTATTGATTAGGTTTTTTAAAAAAAGACTTATCTTGGTATCAAATGGTTACAAAAATGAAAAGCCTATAGCATGCATTAATACTTCACTGCACTTCACTTTAAAAAACAAATATCTGGTCAAAATGGCAACTATTTTTGATACCCCATGCACATTTTGAATAATTTCAAGTACAACCTTAAACATTTACTCCTGTTCACATTCTTTAAAAGAGGCCTTGTACTTACTCAAACCTGCAAGTACAAAAACCAGTTCTACAGAATTGGAACTGCTGTTTTCTTAAATGCTCACACCAGCCCTAGTGACAGCTGGGGACCTTTGTCGTTTAAAGTGTGGAAGGGGGAACCCTCCACAAATTGATTAAAATGGCAACTGAATCACAGGTACATTCTTTCCCTTCCTACTAACCCCACTCCTTGCTCTGCTCTATCATTAGCTAAGGCTCATTAGAGTTGACATTCCTGTGCTCCTGCTCATCTGATGTTTGTTCAACAAACAAAAGATCATACCTCCTACAGATCAGCTATGATCTAAAGGTAACCTAGACTTAACGCACACCTGATATGCGATTCTCATTCAGCATCAGACTCTCCTAGACAACCATCCATCCATGCTTCAGCTGAGGTAATACAGTATCCTCCATAGGCTTACAACCATTACTGTCTCTCCTATCTGTCATAGCCATATTTTTCTCATCTTTTTTGGGAAAATTTCACAGTTGCGAAAGATTATACTTCCTTGCTAGACCAAAGTTGATATTTTACTAACTAGAAAACTGCTGTGTAACAATTATTAAGCTGCAATAAAGGCCAGTAAGATTGTCATAGATAGCCCTAGCTTCTAACACTCTTCATGGTTCCCCATCTGATTATAACTGCAAATATCTGACTTTCAACCTCGGCCTATCTACATGCACTGAAAAATACTGTTTTAATGCACCTTTGACTACACGATCTAGGAATTCTTCAGTAAGCAGTAGGGCTGAGCCAAATATTTGTGGGGTTTGAAACACATGGAACTGTTGTTCTCACATCTAGTTTGACCCTAAATCCCTCTCCAGGTGCTAGTTAGGGGAAAGGAAATATACAGAAGGGAACAGTGGGAAAGATCACACTAGCTCTGCCCAACATTGCCTTTTTCATCACTTTCCAACTGGTGATAATGTAAAGTGGAGAGATGTTTGTATCTGTGGAGGCTCCCAAATGGAAAACCAAGGTTGTCACCCACAGAAGCAGGGAGTCTCCATGGATGCAAAAGTCTCCCTGCTTCACAGTCACCATTTACAAATCGTAAAAGTGACAAAAATAGCAGGGTGGTGGTGGTGGTGGAATCTTCATCCCTACTCTACCCACCATATGTGTTTACTTTCCCCCAACATTGGAAGAGGGCTCAGTATTAATCATTAATATGTATTATTATTATTATTATCATCATCATCAAGCTCAACTAGAAAACAGTCACTGAAATAGCAAGTGAACATGATTTAAAAGTATAACCATGCAGAAGACATGATAAACTACTCAGACGATACATACACGTATTATTTACAAATTACATCTCGATGTTGAATACTGTTAGCTTCAAATTAGCAACAAAATAAAGCAAGAGCTTTCAGATGAGACACTTGGCTTAGTCAAATTCACGGTTTGTTAGAACAAGTGGAGCCACCAGAGTCCACACGTAGAGGACTATGCCAATCCAGCTGGAAGAGATCTTCACCCAGACAGATGGCCACTTACTGGTCATTGATGCAGAGGCAGGGTCAGGGCTGAGAAAGAGGAGAGATAAAGTGTTAGCCAACACATTTGTGGAACTGAATAACTACTTTTCTGTTGATAATCACTTATTTTATTAACATTGAAAAAATTATGTAAGAATCAAATTCACTGCCACCGATAATCTATGATAAATGGGAGAGGAGATTATGAATCCAACATCTGCCTCTCTGCCCACTTCAACCCCAACAGGTGATCAGCACTGATAATGTCAAAAAAATGTAGTCTATGGAAGTGTCACCCTTCCATAATTTCCTGCAAGATCCACATACCTGTACCAGTTGGTTAGGGTCATCATGATGTAAAGCGAAGCAAGAAAAAGCATGAAGTGAAAGAATGAATAACTGTAAGTAACTCCATCTCTCTCATTATCAACAGCACGGTGCAAATCATCTCCTTCATCAAGAGAGCCTTCACTCCTGGGAAGTCCATCTTCTATCAGTGTTGACTCATCACTGGTTAATGTCAGTTTATTTACCTGACTATTATTGGATGTCCGAATGCTGCAGTTAAAAAGTGGATAGTGTCACTAGATGTTCTTTTTTAAAAAAATAACTGAAAATTGGAAAAGGTTTTCCAAAAGTTCTGCTCACCTTGAGTACAGAACACACATTAAGAACAGGATGAGGCCTACAATTCCTTGGGCATCCCACCAATGGACAAACTGACCCTTAGTTGGAGTGCTTGTGGAATTATAGCCAATTATGTTCAGCAAGCTTGGATTGCATTGTCTGTCTAGATCAGTAAAGACAAACAAAATTGAAAGTCAGATTATTCTACACAAAACAATCTATTTCTCACAGAAGCAATGTCCAACATAATAATATACAAGAGGTGCTAGCCTTTTACACTGCTCGAAACTGTTTTTGAGCTGTTTGTTATGTAGCTTTCCAACTGCAATGAAATACAGCTATGGCCTTTCCATACAAAGGATATGGGATTAACAGTGCTTTCTTTGAGCACTGTACTAGCAACATCCCCAAGCAATAAAAGGACACTGGCTAGTCTTGCTACTGTGTGGTGAGAGAGCAAGTGTTCAGAATAGTGTTAGAAACTGATATATGAAAGCAAGGAGATAAATGGCACCTTAAACCTAGGTTATGGGCACTGCAACCGAGTATCTAGGTGCACTTTTTTAATAGCAAGAATACAAAGCTGAAAATGAATGAACTGCCCGCCCTACAAGAAGTCTTTTGTATACCAAAACTGCAATCCTAATCATGCTGACTTGGGAGTAAGCTTCATTCACTTTAAGAATCATTTAGATAGCCACAGATTCTCTAACAATCAACAATTTATAGCATTCTACCTTGCACTCTGAAATACTTTTTGTTTAACAGTTTTTTGTCCCTTCAAAGCTCCAAAACATTCAAAAGTTTTAAAATCATCCAAAGTAGGTGTGACAGCAATAAACAAAGGAGTTCTGCCAGAGTCACTTCTGGATCATAATAACAACAACAACAACATGAAATCTCCTTACCTGGCTCATTGGTCATTGCAGCCCAGGTTAGATACATTGTATAAACGGTGATCACAGATGATTGTAACAACCCAGATCTCGGTTGTGATTCCTATATGCAGACAGAAAGCAAAACAATACAGGTAACTTGCATATTGCACTGATTTTTCTTATGTGATCACAACTTAGCACAGGGTGGGAGAGTAGGAAATGAATGAATGAATGAATGAATGAATGAATGGAGAGCAGAGGAAACCAACTCTCCATTTACTTATCACAGGCTTGCCAGACTTCGGGAAGGTGGTGTGAGGGCTCTGGCAATGTCCCAGAGCCCTTGTGCCTCCTTCCCAAAGCTGGGTAAGCAGTCCTTCACCTTGTGTGGTGCTGGGAGTAGTTCCAGGGTTTCCTGGCTTTATATGTTTTTGCATGTACGCAGAGACCATACACCCCCGAACCAAATGCTTGGATAAGATGTGAATTACCTGTATGTAGAAATTTGACAAACGGCTGATGTATTAGCCAGATTCTTATGAAAACAAATATCCACTTAATGTAACCTCATACCTGGATTTTAGGCAGAATTGACATTACAGATGCTCCAATGCACAGCAGCATATTGACACTGATGAATGCCTTATTTTCAGAACAGCCATCGGGCAGAGTATAATAGACATAAAATAGGACAATTGCCACCAGAGACAGAAGATAGTTTAATGCTGTGGCAGACAGCAAAGCTGTGAAGAAACAAACAAAACTGGATTCAGGTTTTATTAGTACTTTTGAAGGAGGCTCACTAGAGCAGTGATGAAAAATAAATCCTATGGTACACTGTTGGATAAGAAAAGTGATCTGCTGGATTAACTTCAGGAGGCAGACTAAACTACTATTGCCTCTAGAAGATCTGGAAAAACTGAATCAATCCTCAGTAATTATAGTTGTTACTATAGCCGCATCAATTCAGGCACAACTTTCTCCTCTTCTGACCCCATGTGATCAATACCATTATTATGCTTCTGGGAACACCAATTCCGTCTTAACCATGGTATGTTGGGGATGGGAGGGAATCAGACTCTCAGTTCCACACATGCACAAAAGCACACCCTTCCATGGTCAGCAACTAGCAACTGAAGAGCAACATCAAAGAGTTCTGAGCTCATGACTCCTACAACTGAAATTTGAGCACTGCATGTCCCAATTTTAATAAACAAACCCTGTGATGCTGACCAACAAACCACTACATACCTGCATACCAGCATCTTGAGTTTCCTTCTTCCATCTTTTCGACCCAAGATTCATTCCAAGAGTGGGCAAAATCAATAAGTAAAACCAGCTGGATAAGAATGAAGCAGAAAGCACCAGCCATGCCTACATAAAACCACACTAGGAAGAAAAATAATATATTAATTTTCATAAATATTTTTTCTGTTTGAATTGTTAGCATGTATTGAGTGATTCAGAGTCATCAGGGTAAAATTTACTCGTAAAATAAACTCTTAAAGAGTTTGACAATTAAAAAATAAACAAGGCTATGTCCCCAGGTAGTTTATAATCTAAAACCAACAGTGAGGAAATCACAAGGATTTAAGAGATAAATATGAGTATGTGACTACACATACATAAAACTAGATTCTTTGGGAATGATAATTAAGGGATTATGCTGAAGTAAGGAACCTCCAGCCTGCAGGCCAGATTTAGCTCAATTTGGCCCACAAAACTGTTTTCCCTAAACCATGGCCACCTGACATCATATAGGATATCAGGTATGAGGCAGGTACAGACAGCACTGGATTAGCTGTGTAACTGAGCTCAGCATGGGGAACTCAATTGGACAGCTGATTGCTGAGGAATGTAGCTTTGCCAGTCCTAAACTGGCAATACCCCTTGTGCTATGGTTTCCAAATGCCCGACAATCAGCTGGCTATTGAGCACTTGAGAATCGCTGCTCAAGGGACACTGACAGGTAGTTGGGACCACCCATCTGTCTAAAGTTGGCAAACTGAGGTAGGGCCAGAAAGGTTTCCAACCCTGGGTCATGCCAAAGACCTACACATCTTCTCCAGTGTGACAAATCAGAACATTAAGATCTGTTAAATAAGAACTCAGTATCACATTGAAAGCTATTGGAAACAGTTTCTGTGCAAAATATACATGACTTTCAATGCAATCATACCTGTTGTAAAGGGTCCTTCTGGAATAAAAAATGCTCCAACTGTAATTGCAACAGCTGTGATGAATTTAAAGAACCAGAATCTGAAATATCACCAAAGAACCATCAAAGTTAGGGTATCAGCAGTATTTTTAAAATTTATACTTTACATAATATACTGTATATAATATTTTATATGATCTCTTCACTGCCCTCCACTGAACAATTTATCTATATCCCTCTCTCTATATCTATCTATCTATCTATCTATCTATCTATCTATCTATCTGAATGAATTTATATACCACCCTATACCCAGAGGTCTCAGGGCGGTTCACAGAATAAAATCAAAATATAAAACCAAAATACAAAATACATAATCAAAATAAAAACAACAACCCAATAATCCCCCCCCAAAAAAATCTCACATTTCAAAAGGGCATAGGATGCCAATAAAAGCAACCAAAGGCCTGGTTAAAAAGGAACATTTTTGCCTGGAGCCTAAAGGTGTATAATGAAGGCACCAGGCGAACTTCCCTGGGGAGAGCATTCCACAGACGGGGAGCCACTGCAGAGAAGACCCGTTCTCGTGTTGCCACCCTCCAGACTTCTCAAGAAGGCACACAAAGGAGGGCCTCAGAAGATGATAGGTTCATATGAAAAGAGACAGTCCTTGAGGTATTGCGGTCCTGAGCCGGTTAAGGCTTTATAGGTCAAAACCCGGAAACTACCATATTTTTCCGTGTATAACATGCTCCCATGTATAAGATGACCCGTTTTTTTTGGACCTCATCAAAAGGGGGGGGGGGAATTGATCAAAGTTGTTGTGCTTTGGGGGGGGAGACTGCCCACAGTTGCTGAGCTTTGGGGGTGGGGTCAGCATCGCCAATCGCTCTACAGCCTGCCTGCCAATCAAAATCGCATGCATCACTGCGGCAAACAATCGTCTGCATGCACACCACCAAAAGCCCACCTGCACGCTCAGCACAACAGAAGATTGCACACACGCCTCGATGATGCCGAAAATAGCACGCACAATTGCCAAAGCCGCAGATAATCATTAGCAGGACTTGCCACAGCAACCTATCACACGCCCTATCGCCTCTGCAAATGTCATGCTGGCTGATGCCAACAATCACCCATCCCCCCTCTGCTATCTGTGTACAAGACGACCCGCTATTGTTGCATATTATTTCATAGGAAAAAATATCATCTTAAACACAGAAAAATATGGTAATCAGTAGCCAGTGCAGTCGGACCAGGATCATTGTAATATTCTCAAACCATCTTGCATGAGCAACCTGGCCAATGAATTCTGCACCAGCTGAAGCTTCCAAACCGTCTTCAGAGGCAGTCCTGTGTATAATGCATTGCAGTAATCTAACCTTGAGGTTACCAGAGCATAGACAACAATATTTAGGCTGTCCCTGTCCAGATAGGGGCATAGCTGGGCCACCATTTCTTCTTACCCATTGTGTATTGCTGCCCTTGGATCACTGCTGCTCTTCACTTTGATCATCATTAAAGAGAACAGGAGAAAGAACATGGCCATACCAAAGCACACCCGATATACTGCTTTATAGCCTACTAGAACATCACAATTCACTTGGCCATCACAAAATCCAGGAATCTGTAATGAACAACATAAAATATATTAACATATGTCAATGAAGAACCCAAACTTTTTGTTTTGTTAGGAGCCGACTATGACAGGATTATTTTAACATCTCTTCATTACTTGAAATTTGTACAGATCTAAGGTTCTCACAAGCCAATGTTAAATTGAAGATTTAAATACATAATATATATATTTAAATACATAAAATATAGTCCCCCGGCGTTTTCAAAAGCCACATACATACATGTATATATACTCCTGGTCTGAAATAATAGCTAACTAATACGGGAAGAAGGCAAGGTTTTACAGACAACCATTATGCTAAATGTTAAAACACTTCAATGAAAGGCAGTCATAATGAGAGAACTGCTCCATAGTTAGGCCTTAGCCTATGTAAACAAAACACTAAATAACATTCTAGAATAAAAGGAGGTGCGGATACAAAGGTGCTCTCTAGAGCAAGCAGTGCTTCTGAAAAGATAAGAAAATACAAGTCAAACCCAAACTACAGTAGCAGTGCCACAATAATTCTACCATAGTTGTCTCACGAGTAAACTGACCTTCTTCAGCTGCTCTTCCATTCCTGGAATTAACATCACACATGCAACACCCACTCCAAGGAGCAAGAACAGAGCATATATCACCCTTGTTATAGTGGAGTTATTTCCACTGGGGCAGCATCGGCACAGCAGACATGGGGCACTGCCACACAAACATGGTATCTGATGAAAGAAAGGGAGGAGTATGAGGACAAAATAAAAAGTTATGCTCAGTTAATTACGTGGTTAAAATGTTTAACTACTGGTTCTGATGTCATAATATTTAAGGATCACACCCCCACTAATGTAATATTTGTAATCTCATATTCTGTATTACGTTTTCCTGTATACCCATTACTGCAAAGGCCATGGTTTTGATAGTAAAATGTGTGCAGATATGAGCAGTATGTCCTTTGGCTCTTGATTCAGTGCCATAACACTAATAGAAGCATGAACAAGTCCTGCAAAAAAGTAAAGGTGATGTTGCAATGCCGCTTCTCAGATGGCTCTGTGATTGCCCCATGTACAGCCAAGACAGTCATCAGACTGTTTACAAAAGTTATTAGTTATGCTTACCAGGGCAAATAGTGATGTACACCATAGCCAAGAAAAAGTGTATGACTTACAGTTTGGTGGAGATTTGTTTTTACTTTATGCCTGCATCAAAGATATATACTGAATTACACACTTTACTTCAATATCCTCAGAGGTGCAGGGAAAAATATAGGACAAGCTCTTACTCTAACTTCCAGCAGATTAGGAGGAATGCACAACAGTTAAATCAGCAAAAGTTTAAGCAACATTCTATCAAGTTGCCCAGTCTGACCATTGTAACTTTCCACTCTGCCTTTATTATTCCATAGGAGGAATTTATCCCAGGGAACAGGAAAAAAATCCACAAATTTCAGTCTAACAATACAATAATATGAATTTCTACTACTGCTCAAGATATTGTGTTGTTTTTCCTCAAAAAGTCCACATTTTCTCTAGATTGATTTGATTCTCTCTTACACACCTACAGATGATCCTACTTTAATGCAGGGTTTGTCAAAAGGAGGTAGAAGCCACACTTTCACTCATAATTGTCAGTTCTGTAATCCCACATATACTGCTAGCATGGTGACTTAGCATACACTGTGGAATAAAATGGTACAAACATTTGCCAGATGCCTTGGAACAATAAACGACCCTGTAAAATTAGAGATGACGAAACCCCACCACACACACAAACACCTTTCACACTGCAACTTCAGAACCCCTTTATAGAGATATTCCTAAAAATGGCCTTAGGAAGCTATCCACAGAGGAGGAAAGCATGAGGCCTGGATAAAAGATGATGCTGGTCTGGGCGGGGGGGGGGGCGGGGGGAGCAACTACCTAGATAGCAAACTGCCCTCCAGGAAAAAAGCGAGGAACTGTCAAATTTCAAAGGGCCGATGTTTAAAGAAGCAACATCACCAACCCAGTACCGGGCTTTACGTATAAACTAAACAATCTATAGCTTAGGGCCCCACTCTCTTGGGGGCCCCCAAAAAATTAAAGGAAAAAAACACCGGATGTAGATTTCCAAAATATAAGATAAAAAATAAAAATAAAATAAAACCTACATACAGCAACAGCGTTTTGTGTTGTGTAGGCTCCTATGATGTAAGTAATGAGCCCCGCCTGCTAGCCTGCTCCTAAAATATCACATATAAAGGGCCCCATTACCTTCAGTAGCTTAGGGCCTCATCAAACCTAAATCCGGCCCTGCACCAACCCACTGCTTTCCATTACTAAGGGTTTTTAATTTGGGGTGCGTTATCATTTTGCCATAGCACCTGCAAGGCGCAGACAACAGGGTCGAGACGTTAACGCGCCTCCTCCATCAGTTCTAGGGCGTTGGCAAACGAAATCATATTATATATGATTTAAACAAAGGGGACGCATCACGGCCAGGGAGGGGCCGCCTCGCCGCAGAGAAAGGATAGCGCGCGGGGATGCATGGCGGGGGGGGGGGCGCAGTCAGAGAGCCCCCTCACTGCGCCTGCGCCTCTGGAACTGCTGCTGCTGCCACAGCCGCCGCCCCCGCGACTCCCTAACCCAGTGAAGTGGGGCCCCGAAGGAGGAGGCCGCGGTTCCGGCCACATTACCCAGCTCGCCATGGAGCAGAGGCCCAAGACAGCCCCCATCTTCTTCTTCTTCTTCCTCTTCTTCTTCTCCTCGCGGCGGTTGAGTTGCGCGGCAGCCCTTTAAAGATGGAGCCAGCGGCACCGAGCGGCGAGGGCTTGTTTACTCTTCAGCCTGCCTCGCTCACTAACCACGAGCTTTGACAGGCAGCAACGCGTCACTTCCGGGCTGAAGGAGGAAGGACCGCCACTGGCCACCTCCCACCTCAGCGCACAGGATTTAGTAGGGTAGACTCGCACGGGCATCTGACTTCTGGGTTACCTTAAAAGTATTTTATGTTATGCTGTTTGGTTTGGTTTTTGCGGCAAAACAGTACGGGGAAAATCCAGGGTTTAAACGTAGGTGTGACTGGGCAGCAATGTTTCCTGTCCCCATTCGCTAAATGTAGCTTTAATGTATTGTTAATCTTTTGTTAGAAGCCGCCCAGCGTGGCTGGGGAGACCCAGCCAGATGGGCGGGGTATAAATAATAAATTTTTATTTTTATTTTATTTTATTTTAATAACCTAACCTCAACAGAGGGACGTGGGTGGCGCTGTGGGTTAAACCACAGAGCCTAGGACTTACCAATCAGAAGGTCGGCGGTTCGAATCCCCGCGACGGGGTGAGCTCCCGTTGCTCGGTCCCTGCTCCTGCCAACCTAGCAGTTCGAAAGCACGTCAAAGTGCAAGTAGATAAATAGGTACCGCTCCGGCAGGAAGGTAAACGGCGTTTCTGCGCTGCTCTGGTTCACCAGAAGCGGCTTAGTCATGCTGGCCACATGACCCGGAAGCTGTACGCTGGCTCCCTCGGCCAATAAAGCGAGATGAGAGCCGCAACCCCAGAGTCGGCCACGACTGGACCTAATGGTCAGGGGTCCCTTTACCTTTTAACCTCAATAGACAGAATCCAGCTCCTCCATCTCAGAAACAATCTTGCAGCATGTGGTTATGATAGCTGGAGGGCTGTCCAAATTATTGCAGTTTTGAAACTTTGAGTCCACTATTTTGGTGGTATCTAAAGATAAACCAGAATCTGCTCCTTGACCTTAGGAACCATCATGCCAGTTTTGGCTACCATATCTTAAGCAGTGTCCAGTTCAATGCAGTTTTCTAAAGGTGCAGTTCATCATTTTGTTTCAACATTGCAACCAGGAATATACAAACATAAACAAAAACCTGCCCCATTACCTCAGGAATGACCATGCCAAAATTGGTTAAGATCTCTCAGGAGGTGTCCCAATGTGTATGAACAAACAATCAAAATATATGATGGAGAACCTGTGCTGTATTTATGGTGTTCTGTTATTTTCCCGCTATTGTTTATTGTTTGCAGGCCACTTGTGGCATTTATCTGAAAACTCTTGCATGTGTAGTACATGATAATAATAATAATTTATACCCCACCCATCTGGCTGAGTTTCCCCAGCCACTCTGGGCGGTTCCCAATCGAGTGTTAAAAACAATACAGCATTAAATATTTAAAACTTCCCTAAACAGGGTTGCCTTCAGGTGTCTTTTAAAAATAGGATAGCTGCTTATTTCCTTGACAACTGATGGGAGGGTGTTCCACAGGGCGGGCGCCACTACCGAGAAGGCCCTCTGTCTGGTTCTCTGTAACTTCACTTCTCGCAATGAGGGAACTGCCAGAAGGCCCTCCTTCAGGTATACAAATGCATTCTAGTAGCATTAAGCAAAACATTTGGAAGTCCATGTCACCTGACATGAATACAGGAGCGGGGAACACATTTCTTGGAGGAAATTGTAATGTTTTTCATGCCTCTCAGTTTTCCCTGAAAATGTTTCCCGCTTCCCCTGCTACTTCCTCCACTGGATTTATTTCTAGAGGCCAACTGAGAAAGATGACACCCTAGCTGTGGATGGGGAGGGGGGGCTCAATAGCTATGGAAATGATAACCCCCTGATTCTTCAGCTCCTTTCATGCCATTATGAGGCAACTGCAGGGCTGAAAACCATTGTCCCCTCAAAACGTGTATTTCTGCCCTAACTCCTAGAGGTCAGTCTAAGCCAAGAAATGGATGAGCCCTTTAATGATGACCAGCTCCTAAAATGTACACCCTCCCTAGGCTAAAGCAGATTGTGTTTTTCCCACTCAGGGATGTCAGTTTGAAAAGTGTCATCTAACTAGCATTACTACCATTACCCAGAATGTATTTGTGTACTGAATATCTCCCTAGATGGCATTTATTTATATATAAGCTGCACGTACAGCAGCATCAGTACAGATGATGGCCGATATTTTCAGCAAGGCAATCATTTCCATGACAACAAATGTCTGTGGCTTTCCAAAGGAAGAAATGGATTCTTAGGCTACAGTCCTCTACCCTTTCCTATTGAAGTCAATTAGACGTACTTGTGATGAGTCATGCAAAGGATTGTGCTGTCAGTAAACAAATGTTCCTTTTAAAATGCAAGTGAAGCCAGAAGTTCTTAGTTTAAACAAGATCAAACACTGTACGTTTAATTCTGACCTTGAAATACATACAATATACAGGGAGCAGCCTGTTTAAAGAAATAGCCTTGAGATGGGGTAAGAGCTTTCGGATTACTGTGCTAGGAAGTACATTCCGTTGTTCTCTGAGTGCTGAACTGCTTGGAAGAACACACAGTTGTACAAAATGTAAAAGACTCAAATAAAACAGTGTGTCAAGTGTTCCTTTAGTAGCTGCGTCAGAGACTCCCAGCAATGTGTCACAAAAGAGCCCAGCATCCTACTGTGAAGTTATTGCAAGACTTAAAGCACAATCCTAATTTTTATTATCATTCCTAAAATAAAAACCCTTGTGTGATGTGTCTTGGGTTCTTGACACTGTCTTTTCTCCTCTTCCTTACTTGCCCTATGTGGGGAACGCTAATGTAAATGAGTTTCGCTGCTTGCTATAACAAGGCCTGGACAAGGTCAGGGGAGGCCTGGGTTGTTGCTGGTGGTACTGCCACTACTAACAACTAGGGAACTACTGCAACCTTTTCCATACCCCATCCTAGTGCTGCTGCTGCTGCTCCAGCCTCTCTCACACACCACCACTACATGTTTGCAAAATGTGCACAGTGGCAAGCCTTTCTTAACTATATTGGGCAGGGTTCAATCCTGATTGCAACCCATTACCATAGAGGAAGGAAGGAACACTGAGATTTGGATATAGCAAAAAGTCAAGCCTGCTTATTTTCTACAAACAGGTATATTTCACCTCCCTAATCTTTTGCGACAATTCGTTCACCTGGAATTTTACCAATGACAAATCAGGTGCGGTTGAGAACATTTAAGCTATAACGTAACACCTTAGATCGTTATATGGTTTGCCTTTACCCAAATGTATTATTCAAAATGCTTCTCGGGGAACATTAATTCATTTTGATAAAGGGCTGGACTGCTATTGAATGCTATCTTGGGAAATATATTTAAAAACCCAACATTGTCAATTGGGTGAAACAGTCTATAGGAATTTGCTACATTTACACTCTACCCAAATGTGTTGTGCCTTAAAGTGGGTGTACTTCTTTTGATGCTCAATTTTTGTCAGTGGCTTAGTAGCCATTGTGCTATTGCTAGTTGGATACTTCTACTACTCATTTACCCCAAGAAAGAATCCAGCAACTTTCCTGTGATCCAGGAAACTGTGAATCCAGCAACTGTCCCAAGCGATACATTGTATCTTCTATACAAACAAAATCTTTATTTGACAAAGGCATGTAACCTAAAAATAGTCTGTGGAATCTGGGTATTTTTGGCCGTGGCTTAATAGGTCAAAGTGAAACCAAGACAGTTTAATTCTAAATGGCCTTGAAGCTTTGCTCCTGATATCAAAGCTGAGCTTATACACAGATATCAAGTCCAGATGGTACTTAAATTAATCTGGCTTCTGGATACTTTCCCTGCCTTACCATCTTAAAGTAAAAGTGTTTCCAAATTCTGTGCATGCCAGTTACTGACAACATGAGCAGCACATTTCAAATTAAGCCAATAGGCAGGTCTTTTGGCTTCTGTAAACTTTTCCTGGCTCCAAAAACTGTTTGCCATGATATATATATGCAGAGTAGAAGATAAAGGCCATTAGCTGAGATCTCTGCATTGTGACCATTATATTTTTTCTGATTTTTTTAAGGAAGCGTGTTTATCTGATCTGTAGAAAATGCAACTTGAAAAAAGAGACAATGCACGTATTTTTGTAAACTGAGAAATATATATATATATATATATATATATATATATATATATATTGCATGTTTATTTAAATGCTGAAAACTGATCAATTCCAAATTTCTCCTTAGAATATGAGAGTTTATTTTTTTAGAAAATTTATCTCCTACTTTTCCATTGCGTGATAACCTTTGAGGTCTTTTCCAGTTCTATGATCCCAAAGAAGGTTTACAATAGATTGAAATAACACACACACGCGTGTTCAGATCTGAAACCTACACAGCCTGGCCTTCCTTATCCTCCTGACATGGTGAATGTGCCACAGAGTGCTTCCTTTCAACTCCACTGTCTCAGGAAAACTGGCAGCTGGAGCTGGGTGCTCTTTCTGACAGGGTGGGGCGAGCAAACTCCCTGCAGCTCCTTCTTCTTTCAGGCTGATGGATGGGGCCAGGCTGGTCCTGCACTCACTGTGTTCTTCTTCCTGCAACCTCTCAGTGACACTTTGGCTCCAGCGTTTATTCTAATGTGCAGCTAGACACATTTTGTGCAGCATCCAAAAAAAGATAAAATAGTTTGCGGTGTGACATGTGCACTTGGGCATATGGGATTTAACAAGAAGCTAAGTAATTTATTGAAAAAAGAAAAGAAATAGATGAGCAAAGATAAAAAGAAATGGAAAATGAAGATGAATCCTGGTTCCTTTCAAATCTGCATGACCTTAATAGTACATGATGGGGCTAATTACTTGACTAGTCAAAGGCATTTATTACCTCACATTGAACTCTACTTACACAATATATGTAGGTTTTTAATCGCTACGCACCAGTACAAAAGGAACAGATTACACAATTGTGCCATGGTGCTTCATCTCACATTATGTTGAGCACATTAAGATTTCTTTTGTTTTGAGAAGGGTGGGAGCTCAGCTTCATAGTTATGCTTTGTAGGTTAAGGAATTTAGATCATTTATTCCCCCAAATAATTGGGGAATCTCTTTACTTCCCCCATTCTTTTCAAGGCACATCTCTCTTTCTTGCTCCCTCGCTGCCTTTTTTATTATTTTCCCAAACTTTCTTTTTCTGTTACGCTTTTTTTGTTACCCTTCCTATCTATTTCTCTATTAATTCTTATTTTCTCTTCCCTCTTTCATTTTTGTTCTTTTGGTTAGAATAATTCTCAGGGTGAGCAGAGTGATGGCTACATGTGTGCAGCAGGGGGGAAAGTGTATAAATAAACCCTGCTTTGCTCTTTGGCCAATGGCAGGGACCAGAATGAGTTTCCCTTCAGCTCGCATCTGACTCACAGATCAGAGATCTGAACTTCCACAGCTCCAGGCTTTCATGATCTAACCACCCCAGCCCACGGTTTCTCAGCACACCTCCACGCTCCTAGCATGGTTCATGAGCGCCTCAGTGTGCAACACAATAGCTGGTTCATAAAAGTGCATGTGTTCTTCCTTCTCCTCAAAGACGTACCTGGCTGTGAGGTGTTTGGGTGGCACTGTGCAAAGCACTTTGCAAGCCCTGGACTCAGCACTTCCTGAGCTGGTCAAGAGAGGACAGCTCCATGAAAGGAAAACCCCAGATTTTCAAAAGCAAGTAGGCAAACCAATCATCTTCTGCTGGAGGCTTGGCTTGGAACCCACAAGGGGAAGTCAGAAATGTGCTGTCTCAGCAAGAAGGTGGTGCCATTTGAGGCCCTGGGGAGGCAACGTCAATACTGCACTTGACCACACGTCCTGGTGAAGCTGTGCTTCCTCAAAGGGCCCTTTGCCCAGTTCTGCCAGGGCTGACATCTCTAAAGTGATGGAGATGTTACTGGGGACTTGTCCTTATAGTCTGAGGAAGGTGGAAGAGCTATGTCCTCAGGTCAGGAGGTGTTAGGGACTGGCTGGATGCAGAGAAGTGGGAGGCAGCAGCTGGGGAGCGCCCAAGAGAAGAAGGTTCAGAGCCAGGGGGTTGGTGGTGGAACAATGAGTGGTCAGAGAGAGAAGAGGGAGCAGACTGGGGGGGAGGAGGTGTCAGAAGCTGGAGAGGTAACAGGGCTTAGTGAGCGGGAAGAGGTTATGGCAGAGAGCAGTCCAGAATCAGAGGCAGAAGCATAGGCTGGAGAGGAGGTGGGCCGAGAGGCAAGAGGTCCGGCAGACTGCTGAAGAAGCCTGGAGGTTCTCTCCCTTCCTGCTGTGGCCTGGGGGATGCCTGGAGGGCCTCATTTGGCTCCAGGCCTGAGGTTCCCAACCACTGCTGTAAGAGGTGGAAGATGCACTCTCACTCGGACCACCTTGAATGTTCAGTGCAAAGTGAGAATGGTAGCATTGCTGGGATGGTGGGCCTGTTGCCAACTCTTGGACCCTGAAGAAGAAAAATGACATGCTTCAAAGTCACATCCAAAATATACCAACCACAATGGGGGCGGGGGAGAAAATGCCATTAAAACTACCCTGGCACTTCCCTTTCTTGCCAGCCTATGGACTTGTCTCAGATCTTTATGATTCTAGACGTACAGCACAACCTAATGCCTGCTTACTCCTAAATTCTATTATGTCTAATGGGGCTTTCTCCCTAGTGTATGCATGCTTTGGGTTCTGCTTTGATTAAGGCCTATCACCAGCCTTTTAGAAAGCAAATCTTTGTTTGCAGCTAGCACCATTGAGAATTCTTGAATATAGTCTCCAACCATTTGTTATCAAGACTCACATCACCACCACTTAGATTCTCTGCTTTCCAGTTGCAGTCTGCACAGTTATTTCATTAACCTTGGACCAATACATTTATACGTGCAAGGCACAGAGCAGATTATGCACTTCATTTCCTAAGAGCATCTTGCCAGTATTAGTGAGGAATCTGTTAAATCAATGCAGAGATAGCAAATCATGATAAATGACCTGAAATAGAAACTGTGATCATTTATTCATTTGAGACAAGTCTGTAGGAAAGAGTTGGCTGTAGCTATTTCTGAAGCATGCATTCTTGAGGAAAAATTGAACTTCTCACCCCTGTTACACACTGAGTTTGGGAGTGGAAAGGAACACAGTAGTGAACTTTAAAAAAACAACAACAACCTTGCTGTGTATGCCACATCGGTCAAGTTAGAAACACACAACTCAGGAATATTTTCTTTGCAAAAGGGAGGTGCAAGGTAGGCAAACTAAGGCCCAATCGCCTTCTTAATCAGGCCCGTGGACAGTCCGGGAATCAGCATGTTTTTACATGAGCAAAATGTGTGCTTTTATTTAAGATGCATCTCTGGGTTATTTGTGGGGCATAGGAATTCGTTCTTTTTTTCTCTCTCTCTTCAAAATATAGTCCGCCCCCCGCAAGGTCTGAGGGACAGTGGGCCCCCAAAAGTTTGCTGACCCCTGTGCAAGGGTATTGGGATATGAGGATAACAATCAGATCAAAGTGACCTCCATGGGACACAAACCTGGGCAGTGTGAATAGAGGTCCTGGGCTGCCCAGATGCCAAGACTCCCCTCTCAGTATCAATGATGTGGTCCAAAGGAAAGCAGAGCAATACATTTGGCACTAGCTTGGCTGCAGGAGTTGCCGGAAGGCCCCATTTTAGGGACTCCACTCTGGATTTGTGTAGGGCTTACTCCCTAGCCTTTCCTTCTCCCAAAGATCTCCTGCATGGCTGTGAGTACAGATTTTTCCTCAGAGTTTACTCACAAAGCCTTCTCACAAATGAGTATAGCCACAAGGCAGTGGAAGTTTAGGACCAGAGTTTTCCTTCTCTTAGATGGGCTACCTTCCCAGGTTGATGAGCCCCATCTGCCCCCACTTCCCTTTTTGACTGTTGGACCCACTATTGGTCTCATCCACTCAGTCTGCCAGAGCCTATCTTCACATGGAGGGGAAGTCCCTAACTCACCTTGGGCTTGAGACCCAATGGCTGTCCTCCTTTCCCCTTATTAGATAAAGAACAAAAATATCTACAGTTAATATTTCCATTGCATTTTTTAGGTGGACCACTTAAAGCCAGTGCTGAAATCGAAGGTCACTCAGATTTCATATTTTCACACCTTTGAGAAAATCAACATGGAACATGTGAACATTTCACAGTAAAATACACATTTTGAGGTGACGCATTCAAACCATGGTCCCATTCTATAGTAACTTGTATCATTCATATGTACAATTTCCAAATTGTTGCCTTCTATCTGTTTCAGCTTGTTGTATATTTACTGTTTTTGACACCACACTTAAATTTGCATTTGAAAAAGAATTAAGGCCCTCCAGTTTTGCTTTTCAATCTTTAAAAATGCCTTTTATAATGCTGAAGAGTTTCAGCCATGTAACAGCTGAGCAATGATAACAGCTTATAGTATCATATTGTCTTATGTCTCACACATATTACGAAATACCCCAGGAGATGCATAGCTGGCAATCATACACATTTATTTAATTGACTCTGACTTTTAATGAACTTTTACTCAACAGATTTGATAAGAGGTTCATGAATATATTTAAAATTATAATTCAAATTATATGGTACTTTTCTTATTCGCAAGAAGAATCAAGCAATATGCAGCCATTTTTAATAGTATACTCAACTTGCAGAACTGCACTTTTAGCTAATTAATCCCAGTTGGTTTTACATTCATCAGAATTCAATAGGATAGAAATAATAAGGGCAAAAAACCCCACCCACCTTATGATATCTTTACTTTGTCGGTATGATTGAGCTGAGCTGATGATTATATTAATTATCAAAGGATCTGTTTGGCTCTTCATCACAGGCATCATTTAAAATGCATGTCTTTATCTCTAATTGTGCTTCCAAATGGCTCTGTAATTGCTTGTTCACTGTTGGGAGCATGTTTGCATGTGGGGAAATGACTCCTACCTCCTGGCCCCTGGTCATCCAACTCAGGCCTTGCATATTCACTAACACCCAAGCTCTGATCTAGCACATGGAGTAATCTTGTGCATTCAGATAGAAACCTCATTGGGTTCAATGTAGTTTACTCCCAGGTGGGTGTGCATAGGACTGTCGCCAAACTGTAGGCGAATTAGGGCCTAAGATGTTTGATTCTTAAGGAAATCAGCCCTGAGTGCTCACTGGAAGCACAGATTGTGAAGCTGAGGTGCCAATACTTTGGCCACCTCATGAGAAGAGAAGACGCCCTGGAAAAGACCCTGAAGTTGGGAAAGATTGAGGGCACAAGGAAAAGGGGACGACAGAGGACAAGATGGTTGGACAGTGTTCTCGAAGCTACAAACATGAGTTTGACCTAACTGCGGGAGGCAGTGGAAGACAGGAGTGCCTGGCATGCTCTGGTCCATGGGGTCACGAAGAGTCGGACATGACTAAATGACTAAACAACAACAACATGTTTGAGGTGGTACGTAGATGGCATCAGTTTTCATGGACTTAACTGCATTCACCTTGCAAACTATAGTTGTCTCCCTTTTCCTTCAATACTTTAGACCACTGAGCTCTGGTCCCTGCTTTTAGCTGAACTCCTCCTTTTCCCTTTTCAACCTGTGTTTAACACGCTGATCTGATCACTTATTTGTTCTGCCCTTCTTTTTTAAAAAGTGCAACACTTTTCATATTAAAAATGCTCCTAAAAGAGGAGTGGTGGCTTTGTGACTGATACAATGGACAGCACTATGCTGTCTGTTGCAATAAAGAGAAACAGGTTCTTCTGAGCTCTCACTAGGGGAAGAGATTGCATGTGTGCAGGCCCATGCAAACAGACAGGGGTGGTAGCCAGGTACACTTGTTTCAGGCCCCGGATGCCAGGGAGCTGCTGGACTTACGCTGTCATGCCAAGAACTCCCTGTGCCTCCCTATCACTAATGCCCGATGGCAGTGCTTCTCCCTTTAACAAGAATTATTATCAGGGCTGGGCAGCTGGATCAGGGAGCCCCTATTTTAAGTTTCCCCAATGCCTCTTAGTGCAGCTCCAGGCCATTGGTGGAAATTCTAATGGCTGCTTTCAGAACACTGCTGCTACCCACCTCTGTCACTCACTAAACCAGAGTGGTAGGCAACAATGTTAGAAAAGACACATCAGAGGGCACCTTGCCAGCACCCCTCTCAAATCTTGAACCAGACTTATTATTGTGATGCAAATAAAATGCGCTGAACAAAGACGAGATGGAAAAAAGAACAAAAAAGGGCAGACACACTTTGAATGGAGAGTCAGCTGTAGGATGACAAGAACATTATGATAACTAGTTATTTGCAGCCTCTCATAACTTCTGAAAGCTTTCCTTCCTACCCTGTCCCTGTTAATATATATATACATATTCCGTTTCTCTCTCTGTCTCTCTAAGCAGCTTCTGATAATGTTGCTTCTTTCTGGAAATGCTTCTTGTAATCCTGGTTTCTGACTGCTCATATATTTCTTTGCAAAAACTGCAGATCAGACACAAGCTGGGATGAATGTATGGAAATTAGCTAGTCAAGGAGAATCTTGGCAAGGGCATTAACAAATCTGAAGTGGGGGCGGGACATCAAGGAGGCTGAAAGCTTGTCTCCAGGAGCTTGCTGAATGTGTATGTGTGTGTGTGTGTGTGTATATATATATATATATATATATATATATATTCATCATTTTGCAAATGAATCATTAATTAGAATGAGGTAAACCAGGCAAAAAAGGGGGTGATTCAGTTTGTTAAATGTGGCGGTGTAATTTTTTTGTGATGTTGACAACTTTCAGAATTACCTGTTTCAGAATACCAGTGCATCCACCTTGCAGTGCTTAGCTGTATGATGAACCAAGCTCTCCTTCCCCAAAAGTTGCTATCTAGCTCAAAATGGAAGATAAGTTTCAGTGCATGCTTGATCAGTATTCACAAGGACATGTGCAAAAGTGTTTTTTGACATTAAAGCCCATACTGCTGCTGAAACTACAGTTCGTGGTAATCAATTAGCACTGACCAGGTTGCTCAGCCAAGCAACTTTTCTCTGTTCTGGTTGATGTCCTTGGTTGTTTATTGCAAACGTAGTATTTGAGTGTTGTCCCACCCTGACTCATCCAGGTCTAAAAACCTGTCATTCCCAGGTGTGTTTGGTTGAATTTCTCTAGGTAGGCTGATGTTGGGAACAGCCATTCCCAGGGGGCAACAGAATAAGGTGCATGCCCATGACACCATTAATATGCATGTGCCAATCTTATGAAGAAGTAAAATACTCTTGGAGAACAGCCAGGTTTCCCCAAACACTTACCAAGAAAGCTTGTAATTCCTAAACATATTCAGAAATGTGATGAGGGCAACTCAACATTTCTTTTTATTTTAAAGTGCCCTTGTTTATTTACAGCTTCATATTGCTGCTCCTTTTTGTGCTCCGAACCTTCCATTTTCCCGAACCTTCCAGTGGTTTTCCGTGGCACCCTGGGGTGCCTTGAATGGGGTGCAGTGAACAACACTGGTCTTGACACTGTCCTTCTTTCCTTCCCTTCCTCCTCTGATGCCTTCTCACATCTCCCAAAGGCTTGTACACCTGTTAGTTGCAGCAGCCCTGGCTACAAGCCCAGCAGACGAATGGTGCCTCTGGGGCTGGTATGGGGCTGCTGGCTGCCATGAGCTGAGGTGGCCTCGGAATAAGTAAGCAAGCGGGCAGTGGAACCCAGCCAGCCAGTCCACCAACCCTTGCTGTTGGGAATGGACAGGCAAGTCCCAGGCCCCTGTGGGGCAGTGTGAGGAGGCACCTCTCTTGGGGGGAGGGGGCAGGTCAGAGACCAGGGGTGGCAGCAGTAGCTGCCTGGAGGAATCCCAAGGAGAGGGGAGAGGAGAAGTGCAGTGGTGTAGCGTGGGGGGTGCAGGGGGGGCCGGCCGCACTGGGTGCAACATCTGGGGGTTAGGGTTAGGGGCGCAAATCCACAGGTTAGGGGGCGCAAATCCACGGGTTAGGGGGCGCAAATTACTTGCCTTGCCCTGGGTGCTGACAACCCACGCTACGCCACTGGAGAAGAGGCTGAGGAAACACTCCACAAGGGAGGGTAAGAGGCTGCTAGCTCTGCAAGCAAGGGATCCTGAGCCCCACAGGAGTGCCACAGAAAGAATGTAGTTGGTCAAGGGAGCCTTGGACTCAAAAAGGTTGAAAACCTCTGCATTATTATGTAGAGACGGAGGTGTGGATGGAGGAAGCAGCTAATTTGGGGAGTGTGTATTTGAACAGATGCTTGAATAAAGGAAATGTAATCTCTTCCTCTTAGAGCTGTCAACTTTGTTTAGCTGGCTCTGCTCTTCTCCCTGCTGCTGTTAGCCTAACACCCAGAGCTGCTAGATCAAAGCAGAAATCATTCCAGGATCCTGGCTTCTTTGCAAATTAAGGGTGTGATGATCCTATGCATTCACTGAGATTTACTTTTCAGAGAGAAATGGAACAAGCTGCAGCTTGGCTGCAGGTAAAGTATGGTACTTTAGAATGCATGGACTCTGCCTGGGTAGCTGACAGCCAGCGGCATTTATTCTGCCTCCTAGGAGTGTTTGCTCTTTGCCTTTGCTTATGCTCTGCTTATTATTATTTGATAATAAAGCAAATATTACAAGTCTCCAGTATTCTCTACTCCAAATGATATTAAGGCTGCAATCTCACACGCACCTGGGGGGAGGAATCCTATTGAACTCAGTGTTGCTTACTTCTAGGGAGATATAGAACTGCAGAATCATAGCATTGCAGAGTTGGAAGGGACCCCTGTTTATATTAAACTCACATTGTTTAAATAAAAACCAACATAGTATTTTATTGTACGGTATAGCATTTTAATCCAACAACTTATAAAAACTGGAAGTGGCAAGACCTATCTTTAAACAACTGCTCTTCATTCCCACTCATGCAAGATCAAATGCTTCTTTATCTAAGATGAAGATTTGCAGCATCTAAATATACGTACAAAGTTACAAAATCTAAAAAGCTCCAGAGAAAAAGGTGGGATATATATAAATATAGCAACAAACTTTAAAACTTTATGACTTTCCCCCATTTCTTTTGTTCTACTCATATGAAAATCTAATTAAGGGGAACACACCCAACCCTACTGCCCTGGTATGCATGCCTACTCGAGTCCTATTGATTCATCGGGACCTACTCTCAGATAACTGCGTCTATGATTGCAGCCTAACTGGGGACCGAGTGAAAGTCCTCATCGGGACTTGTCCTCATCCCTATTAGCAGAGATGTCGCCGCTATGGGAAGAAATCCTGCGGGCTAGCTCAGATTATGCCCTGATCTTTGAACCATTAATTGCACGCGTGCTTTCAAGTACATGCACTTCCACGAACACTGACGGAGCCTCCCACTGATCCAATCCCTCTCATTGGACATCAGCAGCTCCTCTCCTATCACAGCGCCAAGTACACGATCGAGCAGCGCGCTGTAAATCTCCTTAGATCCCTTGCTCGATCCCGCCTACAAACCAACCGGGATTTATTAATCTTCTCGACAGCTTGCGCGGTGGGGGGAGAGGGGGGGTGGGAAGAAGGGGGGAAAAGGAGAAAACTGGGATCCAAACAAAACGCAAGAGGGCAAGAAACCTCTGGATCGCTTTGCCCCTTGCGTCAGGAGAGCCGGATCCTTGGGGTTTTACGGCGGCCGAGCTGGGAGCTGAAGGCAGGGCTGCCGTCCCTTCCCTTCTGGGGACCGGTAGGAAGGATTTCATAGGATCTTCCCCTGCCGAAGCCGCAGCGAGCGCCGCGCGAGTTCCCGCCTCCTGCCTTCGCTCATTCATTCCCGCCGCCGCCGCCGCCAGCAGCTGCTGCTCCATTATGAGCGGCTCCTTCCTGGTTCCTCGTTGCCAGACGCGCGACTTGGACGGCGAGCCTGAGGCGGCGGGAGCCGGGAAGAGGAGGCGGCAGCAGCAGGAGAAGCCCGGCGAGAAGCCCTCCTTCCCCGCGCCCGGCGCCTCTCGGGGTTCCTGCGCCGCGTAAAGAAGGAAACCCAAACAACCCGCGACGGGTAAGGACGGGTCGCCGCGAGGGGCTGCTGGGCTCAAAGTTTCCGCCGCGGTCCGGGCGCTTTGGGTTTGTTTCTCTCCCCCCCCACCCCCACCCCAACACCTCCCTCCCCTCGCGATCTGCCGTCGAGCTTATGCAATAGAGCCAGTCTTGTCCCAGGAGAAAATGGAAGCGCCTTCGGGATTTGTCGCGCTTTTGGCCCCCTAAAGCGCGCCAGCCAAAGGGTCGGCGCGTCTGGTTCGAGCCCACCCGGGGATGGTTTGTGGGCAGGATTTCTGCATGGCAGGGGGTTGGACTAGATGATCCTCGGGGACGCCGTCCAACTCTACGATGCTTTGATTCTAAGCCCCGGACAGCAAGGGCTGCCTTGTTTTGCTCGTTTCCAGGGGGAACTCTCCGAAGTAATGGTTTGTGGGGGGGGGGTTCTGTCCGTCGGGATGGGGGTGAAAGTGGGGAAGTATCGAACTTGCTTTTTCTTCTCAAAAGCGTGGGAGTTTGGTACAGGAGCAAATTGGGTGAGGGGCTGTCCCCGCTTTTGCTTCAAGCACGTCCTGGTGCTGTTTGATACTTGCTCTTGAAAGTCTCCTTTGCCCAAGTTGTGCGCACGTGTGAATGTTGGTGATTCGTGATAGGAAGCGGACAAGAATCTGGTGTATATGTACGCGTGTGTGTGTGTGTGTATTCTAGCTAGTGGAGGGATTATATCTGCAGGTGTAAATATCAACAAGTGCCCGCACTCCCCAGCCAGCAGGTGGGCAGTTCAGGACTGCAATCTTGTACACACTTACTGCTTAGTAAGTCCCGTTGAACTTGGAAGCGCCACAGAATCTGCCTTACAGGCAGAAGGCCTCAGGTTGAGTCTGACATCGCCAGGTAGGGGCTGCGAAGAAGCTTGCCTGAAATGCTGGGAAGCTGCTGCCAGTCAGTGTAAAGAATACTGAACTAGATGGACCAGTGCTCTGAGTCAGTATAAGGCAGCTTCCCATGTTCCTTCTGAGATATGCATCGGATTGTGCCATCAGTAGTCCTCTTCCAATCCACTGCCCCAAAAGAATTGTCTGTTCCTGTTACTCCTTCTGGAGTAAAAAAAAAAAAAAGTTTATATACTCATAATGGTCCTGTGATAATTTGGCATGTTTCTGTGATCCTTGTAGCTCTATTTCTGTAATAGGCATTTTCCTATTTATTTGCAAAAGAGGAGTGTTGCTCAGTGTGATTAGGTAGTCAGAAAACACAGGTTCCCAAACTGTGGGCCACCCAAACTTCTTCAAGGTGGTTACAGTGTCTGCATTAAATATCCAGTATAGAGGTGATGATAGTTTTTTGCCTTCCAAGATCATAAACAAGGATTACCAAGCTGGGGCTCTTAGGCTCTAAGGCAGGATGCTCTTGTGCTGCCTTTCCCATCTTCTATATTCAATCAATCCTATCCCAAGCCCTGCTGGGACAGGCTGCTGGTTGTGGGGAGATACTGGCAATGCTGCAGCCAAGGGTAAGGGTCAAAACAGTGGCCGTTTCACAGCCCTCCGTGGTTCATGCTTTTAAAAAATATGTCCTGCACCCAGTTTCTGCCATCTCAGTCTTCTATATTTCACACTTGGTTGCACTGATGAGGTGCTCTTCCAGGTGACTTTCATGTGTGTCAGACAAAATGATGTATTTTCAAAGGTTAGTGCTAATAGCACTTTAGTGGAGGTGTTCTTGGAGGTGGGGCAGAGCTGTTGCAACAAGCACTGATAAACCTGCTACTGGCACAGCCTCCCTTAGCCTTGAAGGCAAGTAGGTAGCTGATATGAAGACGTAATTATTTTGACATGCTGAGTTGCCAGCTGAACAGTGTGCATCTGGAGAGAAGAAGAGTTATTGCCATAAATACTAACAGGATGAGCTAAGCTGGTCCCCCAGTAGCTTAGGAACGAAAGCTTTGGTTTGTTCACAATATTTTCTAAAGCTGTGCATATACTGTAATTAGGAGAGATGTTGGTTGTGCATCACCTTCTGCCCTGGAAACTCTTAACCCTTATCCCAGACTGGAAGCTAGTTTTATTAATGAGTTGCAAAAAAGAAAAAAAAGAGGCAGTTCATGATTGCTTAAGTGTTCCACTTCCTCCTTACTATACCGTATTTCTCCTGTTCTTTTCCAAGATCTGGTGCCAAAATGGCCTCAGCTAATCATTGTATGAACTAATAGCGAACCCCAAAAGAAGCACAGTGAGAACTGTGTGTGCTTGGTGGCCATGGAATGCTCATTGACTTTTTTGGGGGTGTTTGGAAACATGGGGGGAGGGCGGAATGGAATATCTTTTGGGAGGGCATTGTTGGAACCCTGAACATTCCATATGGCTACATTTTGTCGCAGGCCCCTTGTATGTGTGGATTATTTCTGCAGCCAATCAGAATGCGTTCTTCTTTAGGTAATTCATGGATTGCAGAAATATGAAATGGCAAGTTGAAACACAAATCCACCCTGATGGGTGCACACAGAGAGAGATTAGTCTGCTTCTGCACACAGGCCTTCCTGGCTGTGTCTGGCAAATACATGCTCAGAAACTCCTTTCAAAAACAGCTCGGGAAGGAAAGAATTGTTTGCTCAGCAATGTATTGATCATAATTAGTGTTTTCCTCCCGTGAAAGTTGCAGTGATATCATAATTAACTACTAGATGTTTTATCAGTTGCAAGTCACGTAGGTCTTCAGTTCTATGCACAGCAAAGGCAGCAAAAGTACATAGAGTACTGTAATCTCCAGTGGTTTATTGAATTACAGCAATAAAACAACACTGTGGATTTGCTCCAGCTCACTGTGGGTGCAACGTCCTTGGGCGGATCCCCGTAGGGCATAATGTAGCTCACTTTCCCCCTTTCCCCCCACTTATGGGCACTCAGTGCACCAGACCATTACAGGAAAGGAGACTTCTAGCTCAAGTTCCATGACTGAGTGGGAGGAGGAAGAGGAAGAGGAGGGCTGGATGGGGTTCCGGAAAGTGTACAACACTTTTCCTCCATAAAACACAAGTCTAGAGTGAGAGTCTAGGGTGATGTCTGCTGTTTCCAGGATCTCTTTCCATTGTGAGACTTTTGTGGGTGAGCTGAGTTTGTTTGAATGCTGAGTGAGAACCCAAGACTGAGAGGAAGGGTTTGTTAGAAGGAAAATGAATTTATGTTGATTTGTATACAGTATATTAGTAACTTTGTATAAATGTACCATTTTTATATGTAACTGTGTATTTTCAGACTGTTCTGTTTAAGTTTTCTGTTGTTGCTTCAGTTTTTTTGTACCCCGCTTAGAGATATTTTTATTATGTTAAGCGGTATGGAAATTCAATAATCAATACTCAAAGTGTGCACACTGAAAAGGGTAGTGGGGAGGATGTAGGGCTGTTATTCACTGTCAGGAGCCTTTGCACCCGCAGCATGCAATCTTCAAAAACTGGATCCTGGTCATTGACAGTAATAAAGTGAGTGATTCATACTCTTCAAAAATAGATTTTATTGCAGCAATTCAAAACTGTTGTGGCTTACACAGTGGGATTATTGAGTTGTAATCTCCAAAGTACAACAAGCTTATGTTTCTCTTCTGGTTTAATAAATATCTCCACGTGGTGACTATGGTTGGCATTATTTTTTTACTGCCATGTGCCCAGGCAGCAATTCAGGGGGTGCAGCTTCTCTTGCATTGAGTTACGGCAATAGGGAAATGTTTCTTTTGAATTTTTACTTGACGTACAGGCATATGCACTTTTAAAATGAGCTCCTGATACATCACAATGACAGAGGTTTGTCCTGACTTATTTAGGACTTGCTCACTTAACCCTGAAAAGGTTAAAACATTTATTAATTTGCCTATCTCTGGGCACCAAGTGAAAACTGTTCTCTATAACCAAGCTTTTGGCTGATTAAACAATATATGGCCTTTTAAGTGTGTTTGTGGGGCAACTGGTTTGTTTGGTTTTTTTGTTACGTACTTTGTGTTCTCCTTTTGTTTTTTTATGTTGTAAACCACCCTGATATCTTCAGATGAAGGGCAGTATACAGATTAAAAAATGAAACCTGGGTTGTGTTTGATACTTACTTACTTACTTTTACTAATCTGTTGCTGTTGTTGTAATATTGTGTTTTTATGTGGTACACAGTCTTGTTATTTTTTATGTAAGTGTGGTTTATAAACATTTAAATTAAAATGTATAATGTTTTGAGGAGAGGGTAATTATTGCCTACCAAAAAGTGCAGAGGTTACATTGTCTCCACGAAACCCAATTTTCTATGCACTTTCTTCCTGTTTGCCTTGCAACCTGTGTGAACTGCTGTTCATTGTTCAATATGACAATGTTTTAAGGACTGAAAAGCACCGGAACCTTTCAAGTTCTTTTTCAGGCATTAGCTTCAGGGTACTTGATCGGTCCCTGCTCCTGCCATCCCAGCAGTTCGAAAGAAAGCACGTCAAAGTGCAAGTAGAAAATAGGTACCTCTCCGGTGGGAAGGTAAACGGCGTTTCCGTGCGCTGCTCTGGTTTGCCAGTAGCGGCTTAGTCATGCTGGCCACATGACCCGGAAGCTGTACGCCGGCTCCCTTGGCCAATAAAGCGAGATGAACGCCGCAACCCCAGAGTCGGCCACGACTGGACCTAATGGTCAGGGGCCCCTTTACCTTTTATTAATAAGACTGAATATTTTCCTACCTGGCTGTGCTAGGTTGCTGATCACTAGGGGCGCTTGGAGATCAAAGAGTGGTCTGGATTACCAATGAAGTGTAGACCTGAAGAGTTATGCCACTGCTATTATGGTGTCAAGACTTTTAGTGGCAGTTCTGTTGTCTCATATCTTTCACAAAATGGATTATTGCAATAACGTTTGCATTTGAAAAAAGCAATGATAGTCTTCCAATATTCACCTACAGTGAATCTCTAAAAGCATAATCTCTTTTGTTCTCTAGAATCCTTCCAGTGAGGTGTGATTGAAATATCAAAAGCATTTACCTGCTAGACATTCCAGGTATCTGCTGTCTCATTTAACTGGTGCTTACTGGGCCATTCTCATGTAGCTGCTGATTTGCCTTGGAGCTTGCAGATCACTGGTGCGCTCACATGGCATGCAAATGTCCCAGTGTATTGCGGGGAGCATCTGTTAAATGAAATGTCTGTGATATGAAACACCTTAATGTGCAAATGCTTTCTGCGGGGGGGGGGGGGGCTTGTCACATCTATGTCTATCCATAGCTTTCTGTTGTTGTGGTATAGATAAATGCATGGCTGTTTTTACCCCCTTTTGTAATGTGGATTAATACTTTGCCATACATTTGCATTTTGGTTTTCCTTTACTGGTTGGTTATCAGGTACATTTTTGCCTAAGAGCAAGTGCATATGGTATTAGAAATAATACCTAGCTTGTAAACAGTATGATGTTTATAAAACTCTTCATATATGTGGAACACAAAACAGTGGTTTAAAGAAAGGAACTTGCAAAGATACAGTTACTGGTATTCAACTAAGTTCATTGTGTTCATAAATTTCAGTGGGTCTACTTGGAGTCAAACTTTGTTGAATATCACCCAATATCTTTTTAGGGGTTTGATTGATAATTCTTAATGTGGCAGGATGCATCCATGTCTGGTTATGTAATGGCATTCTCCTAAATGATTAGCTGTCATCTTAGAAACCTAACAAAGTAATTTAAACTGATGTCAGGCAGCTTGCATACTTGGCAGCTTATGGTTTGGAGGATTTTTCAATTCTATGTTGAACGTAACCTCCTTGCAATTTAAACCAATTACAGAAGGATTGAATTACCACCACGCGGCTTATAAACACATGGGCTATGTTTAGCTTGACCTGAAATGCTAGGCAACGGAATACTGTGATGGTGTCCTCCCTGCACCCTCATGGTCCATCTGCATTCCTGAAACTATCATAAAGAAGTTCACCTTCCTCTTTTCCTGGACATCAGAAACATTGGTCTTTTACCCTCCTTAAGATGATCTGCTTAGCCTACCACTACCCATTCCCTCCGTTTGTGCGACAGCAGAGTGTGTACAGTACTTGGAAACCACAAATCCTAAACCTAGGATATCAGCCAATTGTTCTAGGGACTTACTGACCCCCAAAGAGCCAGGCCACTAAGAAAGAGAAGTCTCTGCTTGATGCCTCACCAAAGACAACCTTAAACCTGCTGTTAACCTGCTTTAATGTCATGGCTCTCAAACAAGAAGTGTTGAGACTTTTAGGACCATGAAGGAACTCAAACAAAACTTCTTCAGATCTTTCTAAGCAGCCTCAGAATACCCAGAGTTCTTTGCATAACATCCGTCACTCTCCAGAATGACTCGGTTTTTCTTTTTATGTAGAAGTAACTTACAGAAACCCAAGGTTCAGAATTCCCACTTTACTTTTTCATTATAGTGGTGCATCCCCTTGTTCTTGTTCTCACCAGAACTGGCTGTTCATTGTATACCTCTGAATACAAGGGAAATTCCTAACTAGAAAACTTTATTAAAGCTTCAGATAGAGAAATGTAAAAATGATCCTAGCGCCTTCTCTTGGCGTTCCAATCACAGTGATTGCTGAGCATTTCTAGGCACAAGTTTGGGATTTCCAGGTCCGAGTGCTTTTTATTTTTATCTTTTTGCCCCACCATTTCCCCCACGAAAACCCACTCTTTACTGCTGAATCAGTGCAAAGAGCAATCCATGGGAAACCTGAACTGCCGTTTGCTCTGATTCAGCAGTAAAGATTGGACTTTCCTGTGGAAAATGTCAGGGCAAAAAAGAAGTGCTCACATGCAGACTTGGAAAGTGTGGACGTATGCCTAGAAAGCATGGCACAAAAGATAAATGTGGATGGTGCAGGATTGTTTTTCATGCTTTATTAAATGCCTAAAGCCACTGGACTCAGGTACTTCCATGTGATAATCTCATAAAATAATGCTTTTACATGTAGTGTACTTTAGACTCATTAGCCATTACCTTTTGAACTTCCACTTTTCTAATTTCCCTATTTACCTCATGGTATCTATTTACCTCATGGTAATTCTCCAGAGCTTTCAATTCTGAAATCTGTTACCTCTTATGACAGCGCTCTGCCTCCTCTCACTTCTCACTTTTGTGCCATTTGTTAAATTTCCTCTTTTTGTCCTACCTGGGGAATGGAAAGAGAGAAGCATTTATTCAACCTTAAGAGAGATTCCTCCAGCCTATGACTCTGAAACTTTGCTTTGTGATCCCAGCTCATCAGCCAGGTTACAGCCCATGTGACTGCGGTTTGTAGCCAAGCGGATTAGAATTAGCTTTAGAGAGTGGGTTTTATAAGGCACTGAATCAAAAGCTTAACTGAAAATACAACACAGCAACCACTTCCTCAGTTCCTACTAATTTGATTGTCTTGGGGAAATGTGTCAGTTTTGTCTGGGTGGCTCTGTCATCCAAAAGTCCATTTTGCTTATCTTGGGTGGTTTTGAAATTTCCTAGATATTTTGTGATTTTTCTTCCCCTGTGTTAAAAGCAAAGAGTTGGTGTGTCAAGATTGCCCAGGATGCTTTTGTGCCTTTTCCTTTTTTTAAAAAAATAATTCCTAAATATGTGTTCTTTTTTCATTTTGTCATAACTCACTGACATCCCACCCGCAGTCTCTCTCCCAGTTCTTCTCTAGACAAACCAGACATGCTGGTGGTGGCTGTCTTCTTCCCAAGAGGAAGCAGAAGTTGAACTTGTGGGCTGCTGATTTATGCAAATGAAAGTACACATCAATATGCTGAACTGTGCAGGCATTTGGTCCCTAATGTATTTTTGATACATCCATTAGGAATGGCTCTCTGATACTATTTATTGGCTCCCCCACCTCATCTGCCAAAGGAGAGCCTTACAAATATCAGTAATAAGACCATTCTTGCCCTCACACTCATACATACAATCTAGAAGACATGGTATGAATGGAAAAGGAATTGGTAGGGAGGAAGAAAAGTACAGTGGTACCTCGGGTTACATATGCTTCAGGTTACAGACTCCGCTAACCCAGAAATAGTGCTTCAGGTTAAGAACTTTGCTTCAGGATGAGAACAGAAATTGTGCTCTGGCGGCGCAGTGGCAGCAGGAGGCCCCCATTAGCTAAAGTGGTGCTTCAGGTTAAGAACAGTTTCAGGTTAAGTACGGACCTCCGGAACGAATTAAGTACTTAACCCGAGGTACCACTGTAAATGGGCTTGGACACTCAAACACTTTGCCATGTCCAATGGCTTCCAGTCAGTTTCTGGGTCCAACTCAAGGTGCTTGTTTTGACCTTTAAAAACCCTAAGAGACTTAGGGCTATTTTAGTTGAGGATAATTTCCTTCCACATAGTTCTGCCTGTGAGCCTCCTGAGTGCCTGACCTGGATGACAGTCGAACTGGTGTTAACCAGTTTGGCCAGAGGAGCAAAAGTCATGAAGCTAGCCCAAGTTTTCCAATCTTTCACATGGATTAACCTGGACAAGAAACAATAATATCCTTAAGTGGCTAGTTAGCAAATGGCTGAGAGATGAGAGCCTACCAAGTACCAGTCGTGGTTCATTTGTTCATCGTTGCTGTCTCCACTAAAGTGCTTTCCAGTGTTCAAGCCTATAAAACTAAAGCTTTGCACTCTTGAATTTTGTAGGCATAAGTGTTGAGGACTTCAAATCATGTTATAAGCTCTTGAGCTGTTAACAGTGTTCACTACTTGGCTCCAGTTTGCAAACTTTTCTTTATGCTTCATGGGACTGGAAACTTTGAGGGAAACTTAGAGTTTCAGTGTCCCAATGAGTGAATGTTTCTTCTTCTTCTTCTTCTTCTTCTTCTTCTTCTTCTTCTTCTTCTAATAGTTTGGATTCAACCTATTTTCTTTTAAATTAGAAAATGGGCGAGGGCAGGAATTTTAAATAATTGGGTTGTATTCAATCAGAGTAGACCTACTGAAACTAAGACTTTCTCACTTGGGTCCATTAATTTCAATGGGTTTACTTTGAGTAGGATACAACCCATTGTCCTTTCTCCCTTGCTGCTTCTTACCCTGAGTTCTTGAAAATAAGAACTGCAAGTAGAGCCTGTACTCTATACAGTTCTTTCACGTACACCTAGAGACTTGGGCAGAACTTCGATTATTTTATTCAACCACATTTCAGGCTACATCATGGACTCTATAGGGGCTGACTGGTGGCAGTGACCACTGCTGTTAAAAAAGGTCAGAATAACTTGCTGAGCATGTGGAATTGATAAAACAATACTATTCTTGTTTACGTGGGAGTTCCACTGTGCTCAGTGCTTTAGAATTGGAGCTTCAGAGAACAAATTTTTTGAATAAACATTAAGTGCCTTTCTGTGTTCAATGCATTGACACACTTTCCAGGAGTAAGCCCCATTGAACAAGTTTGTATACATAAAATTATCTAGAATAATACCATTAAACACAACTTTACTGTTGAGTAAACAGTCAGTCTTGCAGTTGTCTGGATTGGAGCCTTAATTCAGATTTGGAATTTAGTTCATATAGATGGAAGATTTATAGGCAACGTTACCAGATTAGGGGCTCTGTGGTGGATTGTACAAAATATGAAACTGGCTTCCCAAATCTTTTCTGATACCATCTGTCCCTTTTGCATATTATTATCAATTATTCTGATATTTGAAACTCATGTGTTGAAACCTTAGTTTATGAAAACATGTTGACTTTTCTTTGTTTTATGTTTGTCTCTCTTACCCGACCCCCCTTGTGTGAAAAATGCAGAAATTACTTGAGACTCATGAGCTGAACAATCTAATTTAGCACAGTGGGCTATCATGAGTCATAATTAGGAAGATCACAGCCAATTTCAACGCATGTTAGGCACACTTTATTGCCACCAGCTGAAACTTTTCCCATTAAAATGTACATGACTACCTAAAAGAGAGATTTGTTCTCTGTGTGCTTCATACTGGGTTTTCCTTTTATATTTGTACAGCAGTGCTTGCCTTAAGTGGTATTTCTTCATAGTCAAGAATCAATTACTTCCGTGTAATTACTTCCATGTTTCAAAGTACACTCCCACCAGTTGTGTCCCCTCCAAAATGGGAGAACAGAGAGTTCCAGCTTTACTATCAATGTTCAAAACTAATGAATCAGCCTCTTAAGCCATGAGCTGGCTTAGAAATAATTAGTTTTAAAATAATAAGTTTGGGCTTATCTGCCTTTTGGTTCCTGAGCGGAAATTATATTCTCGTCTTTATAATAATCAGGGTTGTGTTGTTGTTTTTAACTAACTTAATCACATCTTTTCTGTTATTTTTGATCAAGGTTCTAGCCTAACTTGTCGCACCCAGTTCAGCAGCAAAGCAAACTAGCATTGTTTGTATTTGTTGTAACCAGCGTGTGGCGGCTTTTGCAATCATTTTGTCAAAAGTCCGTTCCTCAGATTTGTCAGGTTGTCAAAGAAAATTCCTCAAACATACGTAGGATTTCCGCCCTGTCTTCGCTTGCTTCTGTGCAGGCACAGTCAAAAATTTGCCCTTTGAATCAGAGATACTCTGGACAAGCCCGATTGGCTCTGAGTAATATAATACATAAAGCTTAATGGCATTTTATCTGTACATACTAAAGAGACCTTTCTTTTCTGAGATAAGTGTTTCTTTAAAATATCAGCCAGCTGTTTTTGTGCCCTGAGAAGAGCAAATATAAAAAATTCAGCAGCAGCGTTCTTGTTCTTTTTTGCTCTTAACACACAGTCTTTTAAATAGCTTCTCTGGAGTTGGGAGAGTTCAGTAAAAGCTCATGCTAATGAAGTCTCCAGAGGAAATGGGAGTTCTTTGCTAATCTGCTATTAGGATTTATTTAAGGCTGCCTGAAAGATGGATTGTGTCTCTTGCTGATCTGGCCACACTTATGTAAACCGGTGGAATCTTGTTCCCTAAAGTTACAGAAGCAGCCTGGCGCTTTTGTGTGTTTGAATGAACATGTGTATGTTATGTATTCAATGGTCTGTGTTTGCCTGAGCTTGAGTCTGGAGTCTGGATTCTGAGCTCCTGTGTTCTGATTCAATATATGATATCCAATCACAGAACAATTCAGGATTTGGACCTCTACCATTGGCCCTTAAACTCTGGTTATGATTCGCAGCTTGGAAGTCTAGACAGCCAATCACGTTGGGAGTGGGAGTGGCTCAGGCCTTCAGAAATGTATAAGCAGTTGCTTTGCTCATGTTGTCTAGGCCTGTCAGTTCAATAAAGGTTTTTGCTGCTACCACTGTGTCTTGCCTCGTGGGAACCCACCTACACTTCAGTGTACTCTGGGAAAGGTACAAAAACCCACATCTTATAACACATGTTATATTTATATTTCTGCCTGATTAGTTAAGAAACTTTCCACCCTTAACCTTGGAGTATGAAAGCTCAAAAAGATTTGGACCCAGAAATGGGTGGGTATGGGTATACATAACTTGAACAAACAGTGATTTCTCTCTACCTTGCCTTGGCAAAATGTTGTAAATGATTATAATTCTCCCTAAGAAACCTAGAGCATTTCTGAGCTACTCATTTCATTCTTTGTGATCCTGCTATCATAGGTTTATTAATCCAAACAAGGTATCAGAACAGGACACTAAGGAATATTTGTGACAGGTTATGTTTTGACTGTGAACAGGTGACCTCTTTTATTCTCTCTCTCTTTAAAAAAAGCTACATTCACATCTAATCCGGAAATAATGACTCATCCAATTTTTATTTTCAGTATAAATTAATGGCTTTCTGGATCCTAGCTATAAAAGGTATGAGAAATCACTCGGCATATGAAACATTTAGAGACTGTGCCATGTTAGGGTCACCAGAAGAGCACTGGGCTATGGTGCCAAGAATCATGACATAGATGCCCTTTTTATGTCTTAATAGTGGTATTGTATTTTCTGCATTAAGTAGCCATTTGAACTTACATATTTAGTAAAAGAGAGAGTTCTGAAAAGTAGTGGGGTGGGTGGGGGAGAAGTACAACTGATTCATACTTCCTCTACCCCCTTTTTCATATCTAAAGTAGCTATGAAACTTCCTGGCCAGAATAGAAGATGTGGGGAGTGGGGTATACTCCATAAATAGTTGAAATGGATAAATGTTTTGCTCCTACCACATCATTATCTGTATTAGTAAAATGAGGTGCCCATATGCAGGTACTTCAGGATCTTAAATGAGATACAGTATAGGAGAATGGAGAACTTTCGGTGGAAGGTGTCCTACATCCCCACAAACTCCAAAAACCAACAACACACTTGTAGAAAAATCTTGTGCACAAGAACTTTCTTTGAATGTTGGGTGATTCCTGCTGGCTGAGGAACAGGGATACCCAAAGGGAGTGAGCAGCCTCAAGGTCAATACAATGCAATATAAAGTTCAGTGCTGTGGCCTGAGAGGTTTTCTTTATAACTGATTTGTGATCTTCCTCTTTGCTTGAAGATACTTGGGTGCCTGATTCAGTGTCACTGTTGACACAGGTGGAATCTACACACACATAAAAAATGCTGTGAAAATGCTTTAAGAAAACATTTTGAAAAATGCATTGAATTTTGCATAACTCACTTTCGCCATCTAGTGTCTCATTCATATATTGCACTTTGCAACACATTTAAAACGTTTTATTTGCAGCTTTGTAGATGAGTCCACAGGCTTAGCTTAGTTGCTCTTGGGTCAGACCCAATAAAAAGAGGCAAAAATAATAGCCAAGAGATCTTTAGCTCCATAACTTCCTTTAATTTTGGACACTGGGCATGATCCACCCAAAGTGAAGCATACTTAAAACCAATTCATTTTAATGAGAGAGATAAATTAAACTCTTTCTGTTGAAATGGGTGGGACTTAGATGGGTTGAATAGATTGCACTACATTTCTCCCCACACCATTTCCATATCTTACCATTTTCCTTCCTCCTTTGTGCTACCATCTAAAACTACAAGTCATTGTTCTCTTTGAAACTCATCCTGTGCTGCTTTCCCTCTCATTTTCTTCATCCTTTTTTCATCATAGTTGTCTTTAGCAGAAGGGCTTATGTAGGCTGATAGATTTAGGATTCTAGCGAGAGCATCCATCTTCCTTAAAACACAGTAGGTGTGGCAAGACAGCTGTGAGGTGGATGATAAATCTGTCCATTATGTATCTAGATGGCGATTGATGGATGGTTGTTTGTGAAGCCTTTACTATTAAGTCCTTTAATGAGGAGTTTTATGCAGCAAGCAGGTAGGAGAATCACCTTTAGCCATATACTTGAGTGACTGACTCTTCATGTGTAAGTCATTTTTCTTTACCATTATGTATAAAAGTCAAGCATCTTTACGTATCAGGCTACAGCATCATGGAGCCCACTTCAGGTCAGATATAATAAGCACTTGAACAAAAACATTTCCCATGGAGAGGAGGCTGGATGTCAGTTTTCAAAAGCTATTGTAGTAAGCAGGGAGCCTGTTGACAGGCAACAACAATAAGGAGGGCAATAACTTTTTTATGGGGCTCTAATAAATAAACCCCTTTTTTCCCTCTTTCTGCCCCACAGCCTGTGCCATCACATCCCCCATTTATTTTGCCTCTTGTTGGCTAGATTGCAAATAAATAGTTTTATATTTTAAAAAAAATTACTACACAACATTAGGTGCTTATAAATAATGTAAAACATTTTTTTTTTTGTCAAAGTGAAGACATTAACTGGGTCAACCCTTGTGTTTCTTAAGCTTGATTCACTAAAATAACAGCAAGAGAGGATAGCTGACACCTATCTTAGCCAAGCACTGCTCCCTTGGGAAAGACATGGTCTGATGACTTCTGCTTCTGAAATGGAAATTGCTGGATTCAGCGCATTTATAAAGATTTGGCCCTACATCAGGGATTTGAGCCCACCCAGGAGAATCCAGACCAGTTTTGTGTTTGTTTTTTGTGGGTATATTCTGGAACATGTCAGTGATGCAGTAATACAGTTGGGTTACAGATGCTTCAGGTTACAGACTCTACTAACCCAGAAGTAGTACCTCGGGTTAAGAACTTTGCTTCAGGATGAGAACAGAAATCGTGCTCTGGTGGCGCAGCAGCAGCGGGAGGCCCCATTAGCTAAAGTGGTACCTCAGGTTAAGAACAGTTTCAGGTTAAGAACGGACCTCCGGAACAAATTAAGTTCTTAACCCGAGGTACCACTGTAGTGCATTTGTGGTGGATGTATACTGGACCATCCAGACATAATTTTTCAATTTTCAATTGGGTTTTATATGCAATTTGATTGTAGCAAGACCTCTCCGTGGTTTACAAGATATATTAAAAGTGTCAATGAAAACAGTTTAAAACATCTGAAAATAATTAAAGTGAAGGAGATAAAACACGTCAACAGCTATTTGTCTTTGTTCAGGCTTGCCTATACAAAAATGGTTTAAACAGGCACTGGAAAGAGTACTGATGTTGATCGGCAAAGTACTGTATCTTAAAGATGGATTTCTTGCAACTTCATTAGTTCTGTGATGCTTCCCAAAAGTTTTTGCGTTATTGCTGTCTGGTGGAGGGGCACTCTTGCACTACAGTGAAATAAAAGGGATGTATGAAGGGCTCTTCAGTTTGCAGTGGGGGGGGGCAACATTGGAGAAGCCTGAACGAACCAGGTGAGTCTTATTAATTTCTGTTAGTTTTAACCTTTGATCTTCAGTGGCAAGAGCTTGGGAAACAATAATGCTTGCAGATACAGAGGATTGCCCCACTCTGGCAGTCTGCAGAAAGTATTGAGTATATATGCTGTTCCATATTGCATATATTTGGGGGGGGGGGAGGAGGTCTCATTTCCTGGCCTAACCATGGCACAAATGGGAACTCTGAGTTAGCAGGTGCTCTGCTCGCAGCAGACTAAGGTAGTCTTTGGAGTCTGTCTTGGTCTTAGAGAACCTTTCAGCAGAATGGTGTGCTTGGGAAACTGACTGGGACTCAGATCAAGATGGTTTTATTGTAGTTCCACTTTAGGTTAACCTTGCCACACCAAACCTTATGGGTAGTATTGAAGATTGGAGAGTGGGAAGAAGGATACAGGTATGTACTGTGAGAAAACTGCAGAACAGGTTTAGGGTGTGTGTGTGTGTGTGTGTGTGTGTGTGTGTGTTTGAAAATGGTTGTGTATCTGTGGTAACCAACATGGTTGCTTCTGGATGTGGTGGAGTTGAACCCCCATCAGCCTTATCCAACATGGCCAGTGGCTGGGATAAGAGTTGTAATCCAGCGACATTGAGAGTGTGCCATATTTGCTACCCCTGCTACTTGAAGGATGTTGTTATAGCCCTCAAATCTACCAGTTGTCCTTTTATTCTACCCACTGAATCTGCACAATGAGATTATTTGGGGACCTAGTCCAGTGTGAAAGCACGTCAAAGTGCAAGTAGATAAATAGGGACCGAATGGTGGGAGGTTTCCGTGTGCTGCTCTGGTTTGCCAGGAGCGGCTTAGTCATGCTTGCCACATGACCCGGAAGCTGTCTGCGGACAAACGCCGGCTCCCTCGGCCTATAGAGCCAGATGAACGTGCAACCCCAGAGTCGGTCACGACTGGACCTAATGGTCAGGGGTCCCTTTACCTTTACCTTAGTCCAGTGTTAACTGCCGTTTGACAGGCCCTCTGCTTATTTACAGTGGCCCTTGTGTCCTGGGAAGGGCAAGGTCGGCTGCCATCTTTAAGAGGAGTGCTTGTGTTACAGGTGGTGATACACCACAACGTTTTGTTGCCAGTCCCAGTTGTACCACATTATTGCTGAACAGTGACAAACCAAAGGTGATGTGAAACACAATTTGGGAAGCGCTGAAGACAATAATTAAACAGAGAGCCAGTAAGGCATGATTTTAAAAATCAAAGATATTAATGAGTTGATGTGTGTGGATGGATTTACTTTGGATGAGCAGCTTCCCTCCCACTCAACAATTTTCTAGATGAAAGACTTGTGATTCAGATGAATTAGGCACTCTCGCTACTAACTTGTTTGCAGGTTGAAGCTGTAGAGGCAAGGCTACAAGAAAAAAGGTGTTTTTATCATAGCGAGCAAAGCCATTCATTGAACGGTAACTAAGGTAATCACTTATGGATCTGATCTGCAAGCAGAACAATTAAACAAGCAAATAAAATATGTTACCACTACCTGCCCCCCCCAATTGACTTAACAAAGTCAGGGATATTCCAATTAAGTGCCATATTTATAATTACATACCGGGTAATTAACCTTTTAATTGACATTCTTGAATCTACCTTTATGTGACTTTTTGAATTCCCTCTTTGTTTTTTGATAATATTTTAAACAAAAATGCATGTTAAGTAATTGCTACGTTTAACCTTTTCAGGAGGAAAACAGGGAAGGAAGCTCAGTGAATGCTTCATTTTGTGATTAAGCGTCAGTTTTGTGGAAAATAATGCAGATGAACTGTGTTTAAATATCCATATGAAGGAAAAAAACCTCATTCTGTTGTCGTATGTTACTTTTCTGTGAGCTAGGTCTCCTTCACTTCTTTTGCAGTGCAGAGACTTTTTAATAAAGTTGTATTCAGGAAGGTTTTCTGAAGATAACTTTGCTTTGTGCTCTGACATCTTTGGGTAAGGAAAAGGGTTCGACAACAGGCTGCTTATATAATAGAAAAGACGTAAAGCAAAAGGTCATGCTTGATGGGGGCTCCAGAAGCATCCTGTGATGGACATCTTGTAGACTTGATTTGTCAGGACCTCGCTACAATTGCTGCTGTGCTCAAATCCTACAAATACAGCTTGTAAGCTGGGGGCTAGTATGACAGCTTGTCGGGGTAGGAATGATAAACTTTTGTTCTCTCATGGAAATTATTGGAAGTATGCTGCCTATGCAGTTAAAGGTTGGGGTTATTGTGCAGATTGAAATGTCTGGGCACTCTGGGAAAGAACCAGTGTCTTACCATCTGAATACAGTGATACCTCTGGTTAAGTACTTAATTTGTTCCGGAGGTCCGTTCTTAACCTGAAACTGTTCTTAACCTGAAGCACCACTTTAGCTAATGGGGCCTCCTCCTGCTGCTGCACAATTTCTGTTCTCATCCTGAAGCAAAGTTCTTAATCCGAGGTACTATTTCTGGGTTAGCAGAGTCTGTAACCTGAAGTGTATGTAACCTGAAGCGTATGTAACCCGAGGCACTACTGTATCCATATAGGTTTATGCAATAATGGGTAGGGACCCTTCAGATGTTACTGGACTGCAACCCCCATCAGCCCCAGCCAACTTGTCCTATGATCAGGGATGATGGGAGTTGTAGTCCATCAGCATCTGGAAGGCCACAGGTTCCCCACTCCTGCAGTAAGCAATAAATCATGGCTTAGCACTGGCAGCATGTACTAGTGGTCTGAAGCACTGATCCTCTTGGGCTTGCCAATCAGAAGGTCGGTGGTTCGAATCCCCACGACGGGGTGAGCTCCTGTTGCTCGGTCCCTGCTCCTGCCAACCTAGCAGTTCAAAAGCACGCCCAAAAGTGCAAGTAGACAAATAGGTACCGCGTTTCCATGCGGTGCTCTGGTTATGGTGTTCTGTTGCGCCAGAAGCGGCTTAGTCATGCTGGCCACATGATCCGGAAAAACTGTCTGCGGACAAACACCGGCTCCTTTGGCCTGTAAAGCGAGATGAGCGCCACAACCCCAGAGTTGTCTACGACTGGACTTAACTGTCAGGGGTCCTTTACCTTTTACCTTTTTTTTTTTACTAGTGTACTGCTTATTTGATCACTTCCACTTCGTTCCATTCTGCCTGGAGCCAAGAAAAAGTGAGCCAAGAATAAACCATGGTTTCCTCATAACTTGAGAGAAACAAAGAAACCAGGCAGGGAGACAAACAAACCAGTTCTAGGCAGTGTTCAAAATTACTCAGGCACATTTTGCTACTGTCGTGTGTCCAGTTGCAACTACATGGAGATTTCTGGGCACTGGGTTGGCGGCCACAGTTTAAAAACCTCTGCCATAGTCCATAATTAATACAATCTCCATTTCCACTGTGTGTGTTTCTCTTTCTTGCACACTGGGACAAGTGAATTGTTGTAAGAGCAAGCTACAGTCAAGCAATGTAGTTGAGATCATACAATTGTAGATTGCAGCATTGGATGGGATTCCGAGGCTCATCTAGTCCACCTGCCAAATAGGTGTTCTGTTGCGTGTGGACCTGCACATGGTGTTAACAATTGTGTGGGTTGTTTCCATCTTCTATTTTACTTGCTAATCTTCTAACATACTAATATACTTGTTGATCTCCATGAGCCTGGAAGGAGGGGTACCTCAAACACAAAATGTGTGTGTGTGTGTGTACACACACACACACACACGTACATTACATATATGAGTATACTGTGACCCCCCATACAGACTATTCCCCATGCCTTTCAAATGGTAGTGTGACTCCAGTGCACATGCACTTCCTCTTCCACGCTTCATTCCATGTTTTTGTGTAATATGGATAAATGTATGCAAACACATGAGTAGCTCGCAGGAGCTATTTGATATCTGACAGAACGTGGCGTATTGAATAAGCAGCCTTCTGTGTTGCATTTGTTAGCGGCACAATGTATTCATAGTGTCAACCTTCTTAAATTCTTTCCAAGCCTTGCTATTGAGTCATTTGCCTCTGTCCCACATTTCTCTATCAAGACTGATTCTTTGTGTGATTCTTCAGCACCCCCCCCAAAAAAAATCTATTCACGTTTAATTTCCCTATTGAGTGAGATCATGTTCTTAAGTAACAATGGAATGACTATGCATGTTTGTGGACTTATTTAGAGATTATGTAGATTCATGCTGAAAAATGCCATAAACTGGATATTTTTATTATCACTATCTGTTAGCCCATTCAAGTGCTGACGTGGATGATTTGTACTAATGTTTGCACAGTTGATCTGAAATGGTGGGAGAGCCATTACACGCCTTATTTGCTGTGAGTAAACAGCAATCCAAGCTCAATACAGTGGCAGCAATGTTCTTGTCACCCGTTTGTCTAATGTAGGTGTTACTTGAACTTGCTTGTTCTTGGGAATTCATGTGATTCTCTACCCACATTCTGAAATGACACCATTCCAAAAAGGATTGTTATCATGTGCCTTTTTGTCTTAATGAGATGGGGGTGTGTGTGTGTGATCTAGCAGGTCTCTGTGCAGAGCTCAGTTTACTGAATTATTCCCAAAGAGGTATTATGCTGCTGACAGAAGAGTATTCTTCAAAGAAATGCCAAATGTATAAACAAGCCTGTTTTTGGGGGTATAGGTGTGTGTCCCATTGCAGCAGAAAGAATTGGGAAATTCAGCAAAATGATACCTTGCAAGGGGTACAACCACCAGTAGCAGCAGCCTGGAAATAGCTTTGAAATGTTATTGAGACATCAAGGAGGATGTTTCAGGAGGGAGAAGGCGGGGAGTGACATATATATATTTATTCTGTCCTACAAGGGCTGTGCTGTGTTTTCTAGATGATTCAGAAACTTCAACTGGTCCAAAATCCAGTAGCCAGATTACTGGCTGGGATTCCGTTTAGATCTCGCATATCCCCCATTTTAAAACAGGTGCCCTGGTTCCAAGTTTGGTTCCAGACCCAATTCAAGGTGGTCACATTAGGGTTTAAAGACCTAAATGACGAAGGCCCCAAATACCTGAAAGACTACTTGCTTCCCTGCAGACCTCTTTGGATGTTAGGATCAGTGGAGATCTCTTGGTTTCACCATCCTCAGAAGCTCCTGGAACAGAAACTTGAGAGAGGGCATTCTCTGTGGCAACCCCTAAGTTGTAGAACTCCCTCCCCACAGAGGTGCATCTTGCACCTCTTTACCTTGGCTGTTGATAGCTGCAATGTATCTTTTCAGGATCTCCCCCCACTCCGCTTACTTCTGTGATCATAAGTTGTTTTAAACTGATTTTCACATTGTGTTTTAATAGTCATAAGCCACCTTGCAGTGGATAGTAATAGTAATAATAATAATTAATGGTAACAATAATGGGAGATGTGTCCAGAACATGAGGGCAGCCACTGTTTTCCCCTCCCCTGCTTCGGGATGCAAGCATGCCTGAAGGAGCGAAGTGCCCTAAATTCAACTGCCCCAGATTGGTGTTACTAAACATATCACACTTTAGTTTTTGGAGTGCATCAATAATACATTATACAGAAAGTAAACACACTGCTAGGCAGGGCCTCTCTCGCCTTATTTGATGTAGAGCCAAGTATTGTCATCTCTCTTGATCTATTTCTTACCCTTCCTAATGAGCAAGCTGACATTACAAGCTCATAAATATCTCTCTCCCAGAGCACACATTTCTTTTTGTTGCCTGAATCTCTGAGAAAGCAGTACCTTCTTCCTTGCCACCTAGTTACACTTTTTTCTTTGCTTTCTTTCTTGTGTATTACATGTATATAATACCAAGTAGTATTATAGTTCACACTCACTAGTTAAAGCGATGTGGGTATATTTATATTGTTCCTTGCAATATCTAACTTGATAGACGGGGCAAGCACTATATTGCCAGATTTCAATTTTAATCTCTACACCCTGGATGCCAGGCATTCTGTCTCTTACTAGATTTGCATAGGGCCTGGCAAAGATTATTGCTTGATAGGCTTTCTCCTGTTGGCAGGTAACATGTTTCTAGGCAGTGATTTTTTCGGGGGGGGCAGATGCAGAGGTACGTATACCCCTGAACTCTTTGTGAATCTTTGTACTTTTGTCCATTTATGGTGATTTTCTTGAGTCAAAATGAGAGCACCCCTAAACATTTTTTTTTTAGAAAAAAAGCACTATTTCTAGGTAATAAGAAAGTCATTTCACCAGGGCAGCTGTTTCTAAAAAGAAGCTCTCAAAGGATAGCATATTTCTCACCCATAATTCGATTTATAATTTTAATATCCATTTCAGTAGAAATGCACTTCGAAAAAAGACCTACACATAAATGTAAATTATTCCATCACATGTGTTAAATAATGTGACCTGCAGAACTGATTCTTACTATAATAAATGTCACAATTTGTACATTTTAAAGTGCAACACACATTAGTTGATTCAAATTCATCCCCTCTACTTAATACAGTAACAGCACAATCCTACATAGGTCTTCTCAGAAATAAGTCTCATTGAACTCAATGGAACTTTTCCCCCAGGCAGGATTCCAGTCAAAGTTAATTTCAGTGAACCAGTTATTGGCTAGGACTTGTTTAACAACTGCAGGGCAATAAATCTTCCAACATTTATTATTTTTTTGTGCTGTCAGTAGATGAAACAAGCTCAACTTTGTCCTTTGATTTCTTGCAAATGACTCCATATTACAATTACATAGCAGTTGTGTCCATCAGCTCTTCTTGACTTCTGGTGTGCTGTGAAGACATCGTTCTTTCTGTGGGTGAAAGTTGATTATATAGTTCTAGCTGATGCTTTTGTAGTGCAGTTTCTGCTTTTTTTTAATGATGTGATTTCATTCTCTTTAGGCTGCTTTTTATTGTTCTCCTTTGGAAGCTTGTTAATGTTCTCTTTTGGCTGACATGTTTTTAAATTGTATTACAGGCAACAACCGATTTATGCACGCTCAGCTGATGTGCAACCACACACACGTGCATCACAGTGACCCGGAAGTGGCTGGAAAAGGGGGGTGGGGTGGAGCAGGCTTATACATGCTTCATCACTGTGTGCAGTGACCCAAAATGCAGCCCCATCACCAGTCAGGGGATTGCCTGTATTATGTTGTCTTATTTTTGTTAGCCATCCTGAGAGGTCTTTTCCAATGGAATGGGTTAATCTCTCAGTGAAAAAGAACAATACTGTGTGTGGAATATAGTTTTCCACCACCACAAATAAATAAATGGTGAAGAAGAGCCTTAATTGGGTTTCCTGAGATTAAAGGAGGTATTCACTTGTTAGTTTTGACAAATGTTTCTTCTCTTTGATCCAAGAAGTTGTGAGGTGCTCTTTTCCCCCAATTCATCTCAATGTTATTTCTTCAGCAGATAATACAGATGACATAAGCTGCCAATTATATTCAGTAGAATGGGAAAATATACTAACCCTACACAACCAAAACCACTTACATGGTTGGTTGGTTGGTTGGTTGGTTGTCTGGTTGTCTGGTTGTCTGTGTGCAGTGTGAACGTTGTGAAGATTCCTCCATAAATACCAGTGGATGGGGCTAGTTTGCGTAGCCCCACTCAAGTGCTGTGGTTTCATCTGTGTAGATCTTGTTTTGATTGGCTGGTGAACAAATGTTGGCAGTAATCAAGGTTTTGTTCAATTTGACTGTGCCAGAATCACCTGCAGCCTGTCTCATCCAACCCATACTAATTTTGACACCGGAGCCTTTGTTTCGGGAATATAGTAAGTGGCAGGCTTTAACAAATGTTGGTGGTTTGTTAGGAGAATTGTTGGGCCAGTCACTAGCCCTCAGACCAATCTACCCCCCATGGATGCTGTGACGATAAAGAAAAGCCCATGTATGGGACTCTGAGCTTCTTGGAGAAGAGTAAGCTACAAATACCGTCATTTGGCTGAGCTTTCAGTAGTGGCAAGCAAGGCTACAAGTTGATGGAAGTTCGCTTCTCATGATGTTGAATGAGAGGGCAAACAATCCAAATGCCATGTAGGCAGTCCTGAACTGTGATGGATACAGAAGATAGGTTGCTTGGTTGGGTAGCGTCTATAGAGTTGACCTTGTAGATTTCTATAGCGTATATTCTGATGTGAAGCAGGTGGTATTTGTTTATATTCAAGATGGGCTTGATAAAGGGATTTTTTAAGTTTAATTGCACCAGCATTGGAACAGCACATCAGCGCTGGGCATTGGGATTGGAAATGATTTATTACCTTTTGATTCACAGGGGACTTGAGATGCTAAATGTGGTAGTTCACAAATGGAACGGAATGCTGAGCAAGTAACTGTGCAGGTGTGGTTATTTGCAAAGGTCTTCCATTTTTGAGACAGAGGCACTCGGGGAAAGTATATTTATGAGGTTTGAGCTTCTAAAGGAGACAGAGCCCCACAACTGCGACCTAATTTGCTGACGTATTACTTGGTTGTGTCAGAATGTGCTGAGTGATAAGTATCCTGAAGTTGGCACTAAAGGAGAACGAGGAAAGCATGAACTAATGATTTAATGTTCCCTCAAGTCAACAAAGAGGCTTGAAGGAGGAGACCTTGGATTTATATCCCCAAAATGAGGGCATATTGGCATTCCAACAGAAACTTTGATGCACTATTTTTACCAATGGAAACTACAGGCCCAAACATGATGGGTATTTCATTTGCCACCGGGAAATATTACGTTGAAAAAGCATTGTCAATTTTCAGACACAATTTTAGCAGCACCAAAGAAGGAAATCTCTTCTTTTCACCTCTCCTGCTTTTCCCCTTCCTTTCTTCTTTGCACTCATTCCCATGCCTCATCTTCTCTCCTGTTCTGCAGTCCCCTTTGCACACAAGCCCCCCAGGATAACCCATTACTCTATCTATAAGGTAAACAGAATCTGAAGAGCAAGCTTGTTCAGTTAGAGACTATTAAATTCAGTCGGCAGATGCTATACACATATGTTATGTGTATATTGTTAATGAAATATCTGTTCTACACTACTGCATGGAATCTGGAACTTCTTATAGAAGATAACCCAGGCTACCAGGAGTGAAATACACTGTGTGAAGTTACTATGAAATGTATGAGGGCTCTGCATCCTTTATCTCTGATGAGGCAGCTGAAGAAGGGAAGAGAGAGACATTTGAGTACTCCCATTGCCTCTTCTTACTCCACCGCACTGCAAATGCTCCTTTTAACCCTATCCACTTCCACCTGCCTGCTCCCCAATTCTTTCTCCTCTCCAGCTTTCTTCCCTACTGTCATCAGAGCCCTGAAACTGTCACACACTCGCATCTACCTTCCTACCTCTTCCTTTTCCCTGCATCACAAGAGGACTGAAACTGTTGCACACAGAGACGCCCTCCCCCTTAGCCCCCCCTAAATAATTTACTACAGACATGAGTCCCTATTTTTTCTTTCTGCCCCCTCCTTCCCCTGCCCCTGCCTCTAGAACCTGGGGAAGCGGCCAATAGGAACAGCACAATGATGGACTAGTGCAAATATTATATATCCACCTACTTCGGAGCCATTGCATTTTACAGAAGACCCCTGTTTGCTGCAAGTGTATGCATGCACACTTCTTCTTCTCTCCCTCTCCCTCCTCTTAAGATGTCGTTAAGTCTGATTGGTATCGAGTGTAGAATACAAGGTGATTTAAGAAGTTGCTATGGTAACTTCTCTTTTAAATGGGATGATGAAGTATGTTTGTGCTAGAAAAGCATCAAAACCAGTTTAGGGAATAATAACCAGCAAGCAAACAAGTTCTCCATTTCCCTTCCTACCACTTTTAAGAAATTGCACTGTCTTTATTTAAAAGCCTTGTGATACATTTGCGACTCCGGTCTCTGAAGCAGGTTGAAGGAGAAGTCTGTCCTCCTTGGCTCTTTCTCCCCCCCCCCCCATAATATTTACAGTGGTACCTTGGGTTACAGACGCTTCAGGTTACAGACACTTCAGATTACAAACTCCGCTAACCCAGAAATAGTACCTCAGGTTAAGAACTTTGCTTCAGGATGAGAACAGAAATTGTGCTCCGGCGGTGCAGCGGCAGCGGGAGGCCCCATTAGCTAAAGTGGTGCTTCAGGTTAAGAACAGTTTCAGGTTAAGAACGGACCTCCGGAACGAATTAAGTTCTTAACCCGAGGTACCACTGTACTGTATTGACACTTGACAGCCTTTTATCTGAGGGCAGAAAACCAGCCTGGCATTACTGTACTGTACTTCATACTAAAAACACTCATGTCTAACATCAGGTTTAGTGGAAGTAGATGCCTTATAAAATGGTAGCAAAGGTGGGACACTGTGTGAGATTGTTGCCTTTTTTTATGAGTAAAGCCAAGACTGTGGCTAACTATAGTAAAAGAAGCTGTTTTATCGCAAGTCAGACCATGGCCCATTAGCCAGCTCTTGTACTGCTCTATTCCACTCTGTTCTGGGCTTTGCTTACAATGTATGTTCCCAGCCAGTTGCCCCTTGAGGATAAAATATTCTTTAAAGTAAGAAAGAACAAAAGGTAAGGTGGACCTGAGAATGTGCTCAGTAAATGTAAGAACCGAGGGTGCTGTTTTTAAGGGGAAGAGAGAAACTATTTTGACAGTGAGGGTAACACCAGCAAAGAGAATGGCCAAATTCAGGATTATATCTTGGAATTGATTTTGGCGTTTAAATCGCTGCACTGTGATAAAACTGACTCCTAAACTGGCGTCTCTGTCTATGGCAAAGACAGGGACTCAGGATAAATTATTAAAAAGTGAAGATGCAGTTGTTAGAAGCTACAGTGACAGGTGAAGAAATCTTTCCTTTGGCTGAATGTTAATGGAAACCATATGCGTGCAAGGATTTTGCATAATGTATTTTTGAGAGCAAGCAGATTCCATGTGTGACGTAAAGCCTCAGAGTAGAGGGCAATAATCCAGCTTTTGATAATGCATCCCTGCCTAATTTTGGTTTTCAGCTTTTTCTTTTTGCCCAAAAACAGGTATAGAAGTTCTTCTGTTGTGATTATAGCAGTGAAAGCTTCCACAGTGGCTGAGCTGGTGGAAAGAGTCCAATAGCACAGGTGTCCCACCCAGGAAAACAATGCTGCTACCAGTGTTTTCAGAGGAGACATGGAACTGAGGCAAGAACAGATTGTGAAAAATCTCCTTGACCCTTTGGTTAGAAGCCGAAAGTTATGAGAGTGGGGAAAAGCAGGAGTTCAAGCAAGTCTGGCTTAGTGAGAGGCCAGGGGCCCATGTGGCAGTCCAGTTCTGGTGAACGCAGATCAGAGTTCAAAGAACCAGAGGCAGGTGATTAAGGCAAAGGTGGACCTGTGCTTGGGATCCAGGGCGAGGTGAGAGAAGACTGTTCAGCAACTTCTTCCAAGAGTTATTTCCTTAGACTGGAGATATGGGGAGGGGAGAATGTAGAGACCAGAATCTATCAGGAGATCTCTGGGTGGTTTGCAGCAGGTGACTAAGGGTTTGACTCCCAGTTGCTTTAACAGTAGAAACCACCTCCACCTTCCCTTCAAGTTAGGCTGCAGAAACGAAGAAAGCTTGGAGAGGAAACCAAGAATGTATGTTTGCATGGTAGAATAGCATGCCCAGTTATGGTGCTGGAAGCATATTCATGGGCTATGATGCCTGGTAGCACATGGGCAGGTTGTGCAAGCTTTTGAGCACCAGAACAGAGAGCTGCACTGAGGAAGACTTTTTGTGAATATAAGGCTAATATTATCTGGGCCAAGAACCAAGCAGGGGTCTTAGAGTTAAACTCCACATACTAATTGAACAAATCAGTTCATTGTCTGCGGTGCGTCTGAATTTCCCACTATGCAATAGAATGGTAAAGATAGCATAGACATGAACTGTCTCCTCCGTCTCCATTTTTTCCACCGAGCTTTGGTTTTCCTAGTTCTTTCTGCATTTTGTATTTTAACTATACATGAAAAATAAATGAGGACTGTCTCCCAAACGGATCCAAGGATAGCTACTGGTGCAACAAAAGCCGCTCAAGAATATGCTAATTTATGAAAATAAATGAGGTTGCTTTGCTGACAGGCTGTGAGGCAATACTTGATTTAAGGAAGTTATAGAAGTTGAGTTTTAGAAGCAGATAATTTGACAGCCTTAGCAATTAGTGTATTTTATTCATTCATTCATTCATTCTCCATTTTCAGAAGAGAAGCAAAACCTGTTTTTTGCCAGAATGCTAAGGTTGCCACTACGTCTTTGGCTGTTTTCATACTGCTGTTTGCTGTAGACCCAATGCCTTTCCATTTCCCCCCTTTTTTTTAGGTGGGGCAAATGGTCCAAAAAGGGGACACATTCTTATGTTCTTGGCAAAAAGGGTGTAGATTTGTCTGTAACTTATTTTTCTCAGCAGATGTCCTTCAAGATGCTTGCTGCACAACTCCAGTCCGTATATCAAAGTAGCAGTGTTGTATTACTGAAGGATTTACTGATTATGCAGATCTCCCTTCCCACTTTTCCTTCCTCCTGTTATTAAAGGAAATAAAATGCCATGTAATGAAAACCAACCCATCTAAGCACAGCTGCATATTAGTAATATGAGAAATCAGTTTGGAGCACTATGCAATGGACCTGACAGAAAAGGTGTTAAAAGGTCACAGGTATCTAGGTGGAAAAAGCAAGAGCTTAATATCCAGACACTAAGCAATTACTGTACCATTTGTTACCACAGATTGAGTTGGGTTGGTTATGCTTCATACTAGCAAGCCACGGTTTAGCTAGTCCTGAAATGGCATCGTGGTTTGTTTCTTCCCAAGAAGCCTTCGTCTTCTGTTTGTGGTTTGTTTGGAAGAAATGAACTTTGAGCCTAGGCTGTATGCCAAACTTTTGCTTGTTTCCTTCCCTGAGTGGCCCAGTCAGGAACAGGTGCAAGCCACGCACTCATGCACATCAAGCTGTTGTTGAAAAGAAAGTATAATGTGTGCAAATTGGGTCATTTTTGTTTTATCAGTAAGCCTTGCAGCCAGCATTTTCTGGAAAGGAACATACAAATAGGCTGTCAGGAAACCTGTAGGTGTAATTAAGAGGGCTCTTATCTGCATTGTAGAAAGTGAAGTTATAGGGAAGGAAAACAACACTGACAAGTTAATTTGAAAGAAACATAGGGACAATGCATGTGTAGCGATGGAGGTGCAATTCACTGCAAGTGCTAGGACATGATCTGAAGGGATAGCCAAGGATGAAATAAAGGTTGAGAAGGGAGGTGAAAAGCAACACTATCAATTTAGCAGGAAGTGGGCAGGACTGCATTGGCCCTTTGCATCCAATCATACGGCCCTACTAAATGCCTGACACAAACCTTGCACCAGCTGTAAACCCCTTTTAGATGTAAGCAGCTGCCTGGATCTGCCTTGTCTCTTGCACACTGCACTGCTATAGTTTTCACTGGCTCCCCAGAATTATCCAGATGCCAGTATATATGTGTGCGTGTGTTCTAGCTATCTGGAGATTTTAAAACTTCAATTACCAGGTTCTGGATAGAAAACAGAGTCAGAATGAGCTTTCTTTGAGGATGAGTTGCATTTCAAATCCAATTTTATGCTGAGTCACCCTTGTGCTAGTCAGATTTCTATTCGTAATTTCATTTAATTCATTAAAGCAGGAAAACATTATGGAGATGACGCTTGGAGATTTATATTAGAAGAGTACATAAAGTGTTAACATTATAGCTACCATGCATTAAAAAAAGGAAAAAAAAGACATTTAGTAGAGAGCTATGGACAGTGGCAACAGAAGCCAATAAGGGAGTGAGGTCTACTCAGGGAAGGGCCCCATGAAGGCATCTCGCCCAAAGACCCTCAAGAGCCTGGAGGTCACACTGACTTCAACCAGCCTGTTATAAGATTTTTATTCCAGAGCCTGTGTGTGTGCTGCAGTGCCGATTAGTGAAATGGCTGCCTTGAAGCACTTCTCTGTTTCTTTTTCCACCAAGTAGAGAGAATTCTGCTAGCATTCTGCTGAGGAACCTCAGACCAGGGCCCAAATGTGTGTGCCCCAGGGAAAGACGTTTTTAATGTTGCACCAGCTAACTAGAGTGCACAGCTCTTTTCTTAGAAACTACTAGGGAGGGTAAGTGGGCCTATTTGTGTTTTAGTTATGTATTTTACAGTTATACCTCACCTTTGTTCCAAGGAGCAAAAGGTGATGGACATGGTTTTCCTTCTCCCCATTATATCCTCACAACAACCCTGTGAAGGCAGGTAAGGTTGGGAGACAGTGGCTAGCCCAGTGTTTCTCAGACTTGTAATCCAACAACAGCTGGAGATCCAACTCCCAACATCTCTGGCCACTGGTCCCGCTAGCTAGGGAAGATGGGAGTTGTAATCCAATAACAGCTGGAGACCTGAGTCTGAAAAACACTGGCCCAGCCTAAGGTGACCCAGTGAGCTTCATGACTGAGTGGGAACTAGAATCCCGGTCTCCCAGGTCTCATGGAATCATGGAAATGTAGAGTTAGAAGAGTCTTGGCTAAATACAGGAATCCCAACTAAAGAATCACTGGCAGATGGCCATTCAGCCTGTGTTCCAATGAAGGACGGTCCATCACCTTCTGAGGTAGCCTGTTCCAAACAGCTCTTGCCATCGAAAAATTCTTAATAACATTTATTCTGAATCTCTTTTCTTGCAATTTGGATCCATTGGTTCGGGTCCTACCTGCCACAGCAGCAGGAAACAAGTTTGTTCCATCTTCCTCATGACAGCTCTTCATATCTTTGAAGGGGTTTCCTTTGTCAATCAGCCTTCCCCAACTTGAAGGCCCCCAGTCATTAGAGGGAACCAGACTAGGGACACTTGGCAGTTCAATACTAGCCACTATACCAGACTGTCTCTTCTGTTTATAAACAGGAGTAGATAACCTGCAGGTGCCAGTTATTTTTCTATATTTATTATGAGCTATGGGATTTTAAATATATTACATTTATAAAACACTCATATACAGTGGTACCTCGGATTAGAGACGCTTCAGGGTACAGAAGCTTCAGGTTACAGACTCCGCTAACCCAGAAATAGTACCTCGGGTTAAGAACTTTGCTTCAGGATGAGAACAGAAATTGTGCTCCGGCGGCACGGCAGCAGCGGGAGGCCCCATTAGCTAAAGTGGTGCTTCAGGTTAAGAACAGTTTCAGGTTAAGAACGGACCTCCGGAATGAATTAAGTACTTAACCCGAGGTACCACTGTAAATTGTTCTTCTGCGATTTGATTTTGAATGTATGCAAGAACGATCCTTTAAGCTATGCTGAGAACCCACCCCCAAACAAGAAATCTGAACCGTTGCCTCAATCCAGACCTTAGCACATCTCAGCATTGTCTTATCTTTAAAAGGACAGAATTTACGTCATCTTTGCAGCTAACTGAGAGTGTTTCAAAAGGGACAATCTAAAAACAGCAAGTAGCAATGTGTTTTTCTTCTCCTTTCAGCACCCTGTGTGGAGTGGAGGCAATTGAGCTTTATAACAATTCCCAAGGAACTGTTTCCTTTCCTGGGTGAACTATTAAGTGTGCATTTGTATCCATCTCTCCCAGCAGCACTCTGCACTTGCGTGTATGAGCCTTGCGTTCAGAGGGGAATAATAGCGGAGGAGAGGGAAACAAAGGACCACGTATGTCAGAACTTCCTCGTAACAGAGGGTGTGAGATGGGCACATACATTAAAATATTCCATGGACAAACTCTTCACTCCCATCCACGATGAACCATGTTTGAACCTGAGATAAACTACTGTGATGGTGCTTTGAGAGATCTGTGTTCTTTTTGTTACTTGCTTGAAGTGAATTCTGTGAATCATTTCCCACAATTAAGCTGGCAGTGAGGATAAGCTGCTGACATAGTCCAAATAAAGAATAAGCAATCTCACTCCCTTTCTTGTATCCCTGCAGGAAAATTTGTGCCACATCTGGGCGAACTGTGCTTGCATTTTTTTTATGCTTTAGTTAATAACCATCTTGGAATGAATCATTAGTGACAGTTGGAGCAGATGCGGTAATATTGACATGTTTATCTTGATCAGGTTTCAGAAGTTTTATTTTACATATTCCCTTGAGGGATAAACACCAGACAGGCAAGCCCTGCTCATTTTTAAGCTCACACTGGGTCTGATACTTGGCAAAAGAGAAATGTCTTTATGATGACTGGAAGCTTCCGGAAAGATGGATAACTCTTTCAGCTGGAAGTGAATTCTTGAGCCATATTTTTATGGCTCAGAACTTGGCAGTGAAAATCTTAGTTTTTGTTTTTTACTTGAAGGCATGCTCTGATGTGTACCAAAGGTTTACAGTGCCAAAGACAATTAGAAAGCACTTATTTATACAGTGGTACCTCTGGTTAAGAACTTAATTCTGTTCTTAACCTGAAACTGTTCTTAACCTGTGGCACCACTTTAGCTAATGGGGCCTACTGTTGCTGCCGCACCGCCAGAGCACGATTTCTGTTCTCATCCTGAAGCAAAGTTCTTAACCCAAGGTAATATTTCTGGGTTAGCGGAGTCTGTAACCTGAAGCGTCTGTAACCCGAGGTACCACTGTATGTGAATTAATTGGTTGATGGCTTTAAAACACAATCTTCTACATGTCTACTCAGAACTCAGTAGGGCTTACTCCTAGGTTAAGTGGGTACAAGGTCAGTAACTCAACTGACATGATTTTATAGACCGATTATGCTCAACATAACCCTCCCCCCCTAAAAGTATGCAACAAAAACCACTGAATACCTCTAGGTCTCATACATTTATCTGAACCAAATAAGATAATAGTAAGAGCCCTGTAGCTGCCTACAGGATTGCAGCCAAAGTCTGTAGTGTTTTGCATACAAACCTGGGAGTAATCCCTGTTGAACACCGTGGGACTTGCACCTGAGTCAACATGCATAGGGTTGCTCCAGAAGAGTGTGAACTAACGAGAGCTTGAATCAAGTTGCTTTTATGACTCGTGGCTTGTTTTCAGCTAGATGGAGTATTTTGTTGACATAGTTTTGAGTGCATGACCTCCACTGACCTTACGAAGGCCAGATGACAAAAAATATCTTTTTATAGCTGTGAAGTTCTTGTTGTGACTAGAGCCAGTCCTGTGAAGTAATAGCCATGTGTGTGAAGGAATTCATACAGCACCACCTGCTGCTCCAACTTCAAATCTAGGCGATTCCATATGCAGCTGAGCCCTGTCTTATGTCCTGGTGTGGTCCATGTATCCTAATGTGAGCGAAAGTTTATTCGGTCTGTATGGTTATTTCTCATTTTAAATGAGCCTCAAGCCCGGCTTTTCAACTGGATGCTTCCCCCCCCAGTACAATAATTTTTCATATCAGGGAATTGATCTTAAAGGGTGGCACTTGTTGTAGACTGGGGTGTTGCAATGAGGCCCATCAAATGGAAACTCTGGGCAGGGAGGGAGAGCACTAATCTGAATTTATCACCTTATCCTTCCTGGTCCTAACTCCTCTTATTATGGGTCTTCACATCCAATCTCCCTTTATGGCTGCATTATTCCTGCTTCATGGGGTCAGATCTTCACAACTGCACTTCTGCGCCTGAGCAACCACATCACTGGTTCTGTTATGGGGAAGAGCACTTTGCAAGTTCCCAGCAGCCCCAGGAAAGGCTCTAGAAATAATTGGGGGTGTTCTCCCTTGTAGTTCAGGGGTGTTGAACACCTGTGGCTCATCACTGAACCACTTCCCATGCTGGCTGGGGCTGGTAGGAACTAAAGAGCTGCAGGTCCATCCGTCCCATCCCCCCCATCCCCCGTTGTAGTTACATGATAGCAGAGCAGTACTTCTTTCTAACTTCAAAAATGTGCATCTTGGATTGCAGAGAAAATACATGTTTTTAATGCTAATACAGTGGTACCTCGGGTTAAGTACTTAATTCGTTCTGGAGGTCTGTTCTTAACCGGAAACTGTTCTTAACCTGAAGCACCACTTTAGCTAATGGGGCCTCCTGCTGCTGCTGCTGCACCGCTGGAGCACAATTTCTGTTCTCATCCTGAAGCAAAGTTCTTAACCTGAAGCACTATTTTTGGGTTAGTGGAGTCTGTAACCTGAAGCGTATGTAACCTTAAGCATATGTAACCCTAGGTACCACTGTATTTAAAAAGCTTTTCATATGGTTGTGCAACCAGATCACATTACCATAAAACCGTACTATGAATCCCATTTGTATCTATTTTCTTCAGACGAGAGCCTGCAGCTAGCTCCCAGCCTGTGCCGTACATTTGAAACAAAAGTTTCCATTCTTTCTTCTCTCCCCCCCCCCCCACCCCATATCTTTCAGAATTGTTGGGAAGTTTTCTCTCCAACTTAAAGAAAATCCTCCTCTGAGATAGGACAGTAACGCAGAAAGCTGGTCATCTTCTATTTGGCTGATCAAACTACCCGCAAAATACACAAAACAAAATTGCCTATTCAAAGTTGTGAAAGTCCACAGATGCTTTTCTTTGTACTAGTCATGAATGTGGAGAGTTTTCTATTATGCCTGCTCAGTACTGGTGGTTGAAGAACAAATGGGAAATGGAGAGAAAGGAAAAAGTGGATTCTGAGGGTAGAATTTCAGCATCAGTGTGCTGAACCCCTGACATTTACTAAGGAACAACTGGTTCTGTGCTCCCTTCAGCCAGCTGACATTTGGGTTTTCAAAAGGCGAGCTACCTTCCTCTGGATTACTTTGTTCTCTGACACTAGACTCTTGAAGCTGACAATCTTCTTTTTACTCTGTGTTTTTCAGTCAATGTTGCTATGAGGAAAGAAGTCAGAGATGACTGATGTGGAGCCTGTGGTCACAGATTTTGCAGCCTCTGGACGGGCCGGTCGCCGAAATGCCTTACCAGACATTCTGGGTTCTTCCGCTGGTGCTGGAACATCGGACCTACCACACAAATTAGCTGAGCTCTCAATGTCTGAAGGTAATGCAGACAAAACGATTGAGAACAAGATGTTACCCCTCATTGATGGCCAAGGGTTGTACTATTTCCTAGCTAGTGACTGCCAACTGTACGGGCCTACTGGTACATGCTTGGACTACTGCAATGTGCTCTACGTGGGGTCTTCCTTGAAGGTGACTCAGAAACTACAACTAATCCAGAATGCAGCAGCTAGACTGGTGACTGGGAGTGGCCACCAGAACCATATAACACCAGTCCTAAAGGAGCTACACTGGTTCCCAGTACATTCCCAAGCACAATTCAAAGCGTTGGTGCTGACCTTTAAAGCCCTAAATGGCCTCAGCCCTGTGTATGTGAAGGAGCATCTTCACCACTATCATTCAGCCCAGAAACTGAGGTCCAGCTCCGAGGGCCTTCTGGCAGTTTCCTCGCTGCAAAAAGCAAAGTTACAGGGAACCAGGCAGAGGGCCTCCCATCAGATGTCAAGGAGATAAAGAACAACACAACTTTTAGAAGACATCTGAAGGTGGTCCTGCATTGGGAAGGTTTTAATGTTTGATATTTTATTATGTTTTTATATTTGTTGGAAGCTTCCCAGCATGGCTGGGACAACCCAGCCGGATGGGCAGGGTATAAATAATAATTATTTATTTATTTTGGGTGCCAGAGGAACTCAGGAACTTCTGAAATGTATATCTTCACAACAAAAAAACAGCAACAGGCTACCTTCCATGTAGTATGTAATATATACATGCTTTTTTCCTGCACAATGAAATTAGCATATCATCTCCATCATCCAAAGCTTTATTGTAGAACCTCCCAGATTCTCTGAATTCCGTATGGTCCAGTATTAACATAATCCATTTTTAACTCGGAATTCTCTTCACCAAACCTCCTAACGATCAGAATTTTTGACCAAACTGTTCAGGGTACATCTAACATGTTGTTTCTCTTTAGATGAAGGAGCTGCTGGCGGGGAAACGTCCTCTTCCAACACCACAACGGAAAATCAAGAAACGGAAGGGAAGAGCATGGATTCCTAATATTTGTGAAATGCTTGGTTTGTGGAGATCGCCAACAGATTCCACTCCCAGCTTATGCAAGACTCTGAAATACACAATACTTCAAACAGCTGGCAGACATGAATAAGGAGCTGTTGAAGGTTTTCAGTGGTGTTACTTAATCCATGAAATAACAAGTTATTTGTGTGCTATAGTCCACAGCCAATATCTGCAGAATGCATGTCAAGGTTTTAGATTTGTTTTCAGTCCTGTAACAAAATCAGTGCCAGCATATCCTCTCGGATACAGTGTAAATAATCAAATGCAACAACCACCCAAATACTTGCTGCTGTTAGGCTGATCTCTTGGGGGCTTTTCAGAGGATAAATCCAAAACATTTCTATTTGTGTTTAACGTGAAACATTCCTAGCCCTGATCGAGCGCCGGAGGCGCACTGTACTAATGTAAAAGATGTAGGGTTCACTGTGCTGCAGCAACGGAGCTTGACCAAGGCTTTAAAAAAGAAAGCAGGAAATGAATCCTGGGAGATGGGAGCTTCAGAGTGGAGCAGGAGAGCTCAAACTCCAGAAATAACAATCCATTTCTAAAAGCTGTAAAATGGTAGGGCACTGATGCAGGAAAGGCAGACTTGCCAGTGTGCTTTGTTTTAAGAGGTCCCTAAGAACTCTCCTTGCAGCATTTCTGTAGCCCAGCCAAAAGGAGCACTATCTAAAAATGTAAACAAATGAATAACATGGGAGCGGCCTTATACCAGACCAGATTATTTGCCCATCTAACTCAGTTATTGTCTACATAGACTGGTAGCAGTGTTTATTAGTGTCTCGGGCAGAGATAGGGAGACAATAAATTGTACAACCCCACATTCACACAATGTTTCAGGAATGGGGAATGTTGGGCAGGCACCATGGGGACAATCTAGTAGGTGCCCATGGCGCTCATGCAAGCACAATTCACACAACAGCCATTGGCTGATGGGAGCTGTGTTCCACACAGCCGTCACCATGGCAATGGGCTGCTCTGAGTACCACATTTTCCTGGCCAGAGAATACAGAGTGTTCAGAACATGGAAGTATCTCTGAATCGTACGAAAGGTCTCTGGATCCCTTGTAACAATGGCACAAGTGTTGTGCTACTATCTGGAAAGCCCCTCCTTTCTTCATTTCTAAGGTAACCTTTTCTCTCTTCCCCCAGCCCTATCATTTTTTTAATTTCTCCAGAATCCGAGGCTATATTAAGCCGTTTATTTTTGACATAGTAGGCTGTCTAATCTTTGGAGGAAATGGAATGCCACCTGTCAATAACCCCAGGATACCCTTTTGAAGTTTGGACTCTAGAGATGTCCTGGTATACAGAGGAAAATGAAAAACACTCTTTCCTCACTCCTTCAAAATGTCACAAGGCACTGAGATCACTTAGGATTTTAAAATCCTTTTGAGAGCATTCTGCGCTGCCCTTTCTCAAATCTGACTTATTCAGTGATCTCAACCTTCTGTGTATCCATAAGTTTCTAAAGTGAACTAGTGGCATTTGTAATTGATTTAAACTTTTATTTCATTTCAGCATGAAAAATGAAATTGGTTATCTCTTCATTTGGTCTTTGTCTTTTGTCACTCGTGTCTTCACAAGACCCAGGGACGCAAACTTTTCACTTGAGTTAGGATGTGGGTTTATTGGCTCATAACTGATCCTGTTAAAATCAACATTCAAAGCATTTTCTTTCAATATATATTTTGCCTGTACCAAAGGATTGATTCACGTTTTATAATAAAGGTTGTATTTAAAATAAACTGCATATGTTATTTGTACAGCAATTCAAGAGCACACTTGTATGAATTCTTGCACCCATAGCAGTATATTTTTGGATGGGGTACCATCCAACTTTGTTATTTGCTCTGGCATCAAAAGTTGTTGTTGGCATCCATCTGTCTTGGGAGACAATGGAAGAGTGTACCTTTAGGGGTAAAGTCAAACCATTGGAGAGTTACAGCACCTGCTGTGGCTGTAGAAACCAATACGGGAGAGACATGTTTTATTGCAGGTGGGGCAGATGAAGGCATCCAGTTCCGCTGTTACAGATGTTTCTTCTCTCTGCAATCCTCCCAGCAGTCATTCCTCCTCTGTTCACTGCTGTGGATACACAACCTGACTATCTGTCTCCAGGCACTGCCAAAGATGCCTTGGGTAATGAGTTGCAAAATGTAGTGGGTTGTACAGTTGTGCCAATAATTGCCTTCATTACCACATGCCATGCATCAGCATCATACAGAACTATCATGTAATACAGAAATTAGAAACGGGCAAGATGATCCCCATCCTTCCTTGCCAAGAATTGACCCAAGCGGAAGTTTGGCTATCAGCTAGAAAAAATAATGTATACATCAGATACCTAGCAATTGCTTGTTATTATAGGCCTTGCAAGTGACAAGTCAGCAAAGCAGAATTTTCTCCCTTGTTAGGAACACAGGAAATGGCCTCAGGATCAGTCAGATCATTGGTTCATCTACTGTAGCTCAGTATTGTTCTGTGGCATCATTTGACTGCACCCAGGCTGGGTTCTGCTAGCCAGTCTCTTGATAAGAAGATTGCATGCAGCGCCAGCATACCTGGGTCTCTGCTGCAAACAACATTCTGTGATAGGAAAATGGGTTTCTCCTCCCGTCTATTTCACACCACAGATGCTGCATTCATCCTCCTATGCTCCACGGCAAGTCTGTAGCAGTTTGTACCAAATGTTGTGGCCTGCCTCTGGGCAGGATTCAGCTGAGTTGTGCGCATGGAAAAAAGCCTGCTTGCGCAATGGGACTTTCTCCCCCTCTTCCCTCCTGTGTGCCCCCCAAGTCTATTCTGGAGGGTTGAGGGGTAAACCAGAACAAGTTTAGGGGAAACTCAGGGAACAGAGGAGGGGAAAGTCTCATTGTGCAAGCGAACCTCATTCCATGTGCACATATCCCACTTGGTACTACACTGTGTTCCACCCAGTGCTGGGTTGACATATAAGCTAAACAAGCTATAGCTTAGGGCCCCACTCTCTTGGGGGCCCCCAAAAAAATTAAAGGAAAAAACTGGATGTACATTTCCAAAATATAAGATAAAGATAAAATAAAATAAAACATACAGCAACAGTGTTTTATGTTGTATAGGCTCCTATTTGTTATGTACAAATGGCTCTAGATACCTATTAGGTCCATAAATTACCATATAGCATATATTCAACACAAGCAACAGTGACAATTTGTTGTTGACAAAGGACAGCTGGACGTATAAAGGGCCCCATTACCTTCAGTAGCTTAGGGCCTCAGCAAACCTAAACCCAGCCCTGGTTCCACCCCACTGAGTCCCACATTTTGGGGAGGGGGGTAATTGAAATGTTTGATAGTGGTAGATACTACAGTATTCTGATAATGCTTTCCTACAGGTAAAGGTAAATGCTTTCCTACAATTCACTTAGAAAGGTCACATTTCCTCATCACATGCAAGTCAATCATGTGCTGGCTGACAGTGATTCTGCATCTATTTTCCAAAGCTAAATATGATGAACTGGAGTGTACGTATATGTTACCTTAATGTTGCAAAATATGAAAACCATTCTGCAAAGTCTTCTACCCTTTTACTTGTTTCCAAAGTTCTTTACAAGCTGCAAAGTTCCAAGATAAGGTGAATGGGCCACAAAGAACAGGCAAAGTTGTTATTGCTTGCTGCAAGCAGTAGATGGCACTCTGCACCCATTTGAAGTGAAGCATGCTACCATTCAATGTCCTGCAGCCTAAGCTGTTCCAGGCCTTCAGCTCAATAAGGCTTGTGCTAGCTGAACTTTTGAGGAACAGAAACTGTCTTGGACACGGATTTTCCTCTCTGCACAGTACTTCCAAACACACAGAAACTCCTATGCAAACTGCATTATTGTTTGGTGATAGTCGTAGACTAGCAATGCACTTCACACTATTGAGCTGTGGAGAACACATGCTAAGCAGCTAGAATATATTAATACATTTTTATGATACCTCCCACATTGGTCTCAAGGGAGTGTACAAAAGTTTTAAAATAATGTAACATTACAACTGTAATGCAGTTTAAAACACAGCTCATAACAGCAGGAGTAAAGGAAAAGCAATGTACTGAAATTATAACAATGTAACAGCAAAGGCTGGGGGGGGGGTCCAAGTAATGTTTTTAGAAGACACTTAAACATCAAGGGTTGTCTGAGCTGGGAGAGAATATGATCTCAAGAGAAAGGGAGCCGCCACATACCATCTCATGCCAGGACACTCTGAGAAGAAGAGGGTATGAGAAAAACTGGATTGAGGGAGCAAAAAGTGTGGGAAGGCAGTGATTTGGAGAAAAATGTCATAAGGGCAGTGGAAAATTGCTGGTGGTGCAAGAAGCTTACTATCCGCATTAAATGGCAGTATGGATGAGCCAAATAGTAATCTAGCCTTCTGAGTCCTTGGAATTTCACCGGGTCCATGGAATTTCACCATCAGATAGCTGTGTACACAGGATTTGATCATTTCTAAACAATTTAGGAGAGCTTATCACAGCGGAAAGATTAAGGCAGATTCCTGCAACTATTTGTCTCTTGAGAAATTTCCATTATGGCCCTGGTTCTATCAAAAAGGATGCTTTCAAATGGTGGACGTGCTTAGATAGGAAGGAGATACAGAGCCATGCCCCTTTTTGAGCATTCAATGGGTGGGGGAGAAATGAAACCAACCCCAAAGTTGGCCACCTAACCGTAAGGTCATAGGAGTGCTGTGAGCTCCTCCTGGGATTGCCCCCCAATATTTCTCCAATGAAAATAGGGACGTCCTAAGGAAAAGTGGGACATTCCTGGATCAGATCAGAAACCATGACAGCTTCTGTAAATCCGAGACTGTCCCTGGAAAATAGGGACACCTGGAGGGTCTGTTGCATGTATGCACAGGTATTTAGATTACCGTATTTTTTGCACCATAACACTCACTTTTTTCCTCCTAGAAAGTAAGGGGAAATGTCTGTGCGTGTTATGGAGGAAATGCCTACGGGTGGCATGCCTACGGATTTTCCTCCTCTAAAAACTACGTGCGTGTTATGGTCGGGTGCGTGTTATAGAGCGAAAAATACGGTAAATACTTTGACATTGCCTTTCATTAAAAGTACATCTCAAGGCAATTCACAATACAACAGTAAAAATATAGTAAAAGCAACAAATACCACAGCAACGGGTGAGGGATGCGGGAGAGGGACGCGGGTGGCGCTGTGGGTTAAACCACAGAGCCTAGGACTTGCCGATCAGAAGGTTGGTGGTTTGAATCCCCGCAATGGGGTGAGCTCCCGTTGCTCAGTCCCTGCTCCTGCCAACCTAGCAGTTCGAAAGCACGTCAAAGTGCAAGCAGATAAATAGGTACCACTCCGGTGGGAAGGTAAACGGCGTTTCCATGCGCTGCTCTGGTTCGCCAGAAGCGGCTTAGTCATACTGGCCACATGACCTGGAAGCTGTACGCCGGCTCCCTCATCCAATAAAGCGAGATGAGCTCCGCAACCCCAGAGTCGGCCACGACTGGACCTAATGGTCAGGGGTCCTTTACCTTTATCTTTTACTGCAGCAACAGAATCCTAGTAAATTCAGCATCCTGCACCACAGCATCACCTAGCTTAAAATGTATCAAGTAACTCTGAGGCAGCTGTTCCTGCATAGCAAAAGTGTCGCTCCAGTTCTCTTGATTTCCTTTGGTGATTGGAAGAAGAGGCCATTGGGTTTGTTATCCCTGAATGCCATGTTCGTATGTGCAAAGTATGACAGTGGCGGGAAGCATATACCCTATACTGCCACAGTGGCTATCTACCTAGCAATTTGGGAAGCTGCTTTATCCTGAGTCAGGCCATTAATCCATCCAGCTCAGTATAGTGACTTGCAGTGGCTTTCTAGGATTGCAGACGAGAGACAGTTCTACTGGGAGATGCCGGGGATAAAATCTGGGAGCTTCTGCATGCAAAGGAGATGCTCTGCCACTGAGCTAGGACCTTCCACAAAATTATTGCTACGAACACAGGAAACTGCCTTATAGTCCATCTAACTCAATATTGTCAGCAGTCTTCCAGGGTTTCAGGTGAGGTTCTCACCTAACCCTTCCTTGGAGATACTAAAAGCTGACACCTTTCGAATGCATGTGCTGTATCACTGAACTACAGATTTATTGCATGTTTTCTTGGTGACCCATACTTCTGCACGTAAGGGTGGGGGGAGCAGTCAGTGTTAAGTCACAGATCTTTGGGCCTGAGTCTATTCAGAGTCAGAAAAAATATTTTGTGTGCACTGCATTAAGTGACATTGTTGTAACAATATTTTATACTATATCTCACTTCTTAAATACCCTCCATGTTCCTTGGGGAAACAATGTCGCCTTAGTCAGTGTATATTACCCCACCTATTGATATATTTAATTCCTTCTTGGTATGGGTTGGGGGATTGGAGGGGTGGGCAGATATGCTAATTCTATCTTTCATACTTTCCTCTTTTTAGGGAACAAGGGGTTAATCCCTGGTTTTCTTTGCAAGACAAATAACAGCCCAGTGTCTTTTTAAAATCTTCACCAGCATATAGAGTTTCAGTGGAAACTAATCTGAATGTCTTATTGTGTGGCTCTCCCTTTTGAGGCCGTCACCTCCCTATGCCAAGTTTTCAAACACAACTTAAAAGACCCTCAGACATTTTTACATTCCCCTCACTCACAGAAGAGCCTCTTCTTCTCCCTCCCCTGATTTCCAATCTGAATAGGATGGCTAGTCCAACCAGCTCTGTTGACCCAGTGGCCTGATCCAATCATCTAACAGACTGGAAACCTTCCCCCCCCCCTTTACTCTGCCTCAAAGGAGCAATGAGGAGGCCTGGGTGGAGCCTTCAATTTAAGTTATTTTCGAGTTTGCATGCCTCTTCTCTCAGTAAAGAAGGGGCTGAGCTGGAGTGAAGGTGCAAGATTCTAACACAGGAATAGTAACACCTGCTCTCGCACCAGCAGTTGTCTATCCCTCTCATTCAACAGCTAAAATGGTCGAGGCATTCTGTGCTACCTGGAAGCTGATTGACAGCCAGAACTTTGATGAGTACATGAAGGCACTGGGTATGTAGAAGTAACTGCTTAACTGCTTAAGCCAGGTCATCCTAGGTAATCTACTCATGCAGTTTGTGACTGTTTCTTCTTTAGCACAGTTATAGAGTGTGGGATTTTGCAGCGTGCTAACCCATTATAGTGATGTAAGTCTTGTGATACTGACCGAAAAATGATTTTAATATTTTAAATAAGCATGCATTGCCACAGGGGAGATGAACTATGTTCTGTAATTTAGACCGGTATGAACTAATCCACAAATGCTTGAATTTAAATACTGGTAAATGCTGTTTGCAAGTCTAAATATGCTTGTGAAGAAGTAAGTCTGAATGAACTAAGACTGAGATTCTAAGCATGTATGGTTGGAAGTGCACTTATATTTATTAAATCAAGTGGATTTGCTTCAAATAAAATATAGTTAGGATTGGGGTGTAAATGTACATAGATATTGCTAGCATCATTTGAATGAATGTTACTCCCAAGTAAATATTTTCAGGAATCTTAGCCTAACAATATGATACCCAAGCACACTTATTAAAAAGTTCCATTGGAAATTAATGGACTAAAATGCTCATCGCAGTAAATATTTGAGCATAATAGAATTGGAAACAAAATTCTCTTTCAGTATAGCTGTTGTGGGAACTGTTTTGTGTGTGAATTAAAAAGCAGCTGAGGGACAATGAGGGTGCACTGGCTCAGCTCTGTAATGGACGGCCCATGCTTTGTGTCGCTTTATTTTTTGTGGAAAATAAATGACATCTGTTGCAGTAGCAAAGGCAAATATAAACCTGGTGCTGATTAGAGCAAAAATGTCATCTATGTGAGCAAAATGCAGCAGTCAGTAGACAAGGTAATGAATTGCATCACTGATGATTCTATATCCTCATTATTGCTTTTCTGTGAGCTAGCTCAAGCGAGAATTGGAAGAGGGGGAAATCTCCATGTGCATAGACAACTATGCAATGAGTTGCAAAGTAGATGACTGAACAGAAAAATAAAATTCATGAGATCTTCTCCTTTGCATGTTGACTCTCATGTAAGTCCCATGTAACTGCACCTAGGATTGCAGACCTAACATTCACATCTTTATTACAATCACTTTATCTTGATTCGGTGTAATCTCTTGCACAATTCTGATTTTGTGAGCAGTCTTGAACAGACCAATGGAATGGTGAGATGTAAATACATAAATAAGCAGAAGGAGATCTAAGTACTTCACTGGGATGGCTTTAAGCCGAGGCTGGATGGCTTGGTGCCACGAGTGCTGTAGTTGCATTCTGCGCTGATTCTACATTGAGCAGGGAACTGGACTGGATGATTGTAAAATTTATTTGTTTCTAGGGGAAACATGTTTTTTTGAATGGGGTGGCAAGACCTCCTCCCCTTTAAACTTCAGAATCCAATATATAAAATAACCCAGTTTCATTATTTTCATTTTAAATTCTTTTAAAAACCTTAGGAGTTGGCTTTGCTACTCGCCAAGTTGGGAATGTGACCAAACCAACTGTGATCATCTGCCAGGAAGGAGGCAAGGTGGTGATCAGAACCCAGAGTACCTTCAAGAACACAGAAATCAGCTTCAACCTGGGAGAAGAATTTGATGAAACTACCGCAGATGACAGGAACTGCAAAGTAAGTAAGAAACAGCTTGAGCTGCCGCAGAGACTTTTTTTTAAAAAAAGCTAATCTTTCAGAATTGACAGGAAGTAAAAGAATACAGATATTTTTTGTCTGTTACTGATGGGAGCACTAAGTAAATTTTAAGCAGGGCTGTTTTTCAGCCAGAACTCGCCAGAACTCAGTTCCAGCACTTCTCAGGTAGGCACCATTGTCATTATAAGAGAACAAGGGAGGTGTTCTTGGTGAGTTCTGGCACCTCTTTTTCAAGAAAAATAACACTGGTTTTAAGGAAGGCATGAAATAAAGAATGATTGATTTGAACTTATTCAGCACATTGAAACCATGAGGTTATAGGGTTTTATTAAATTTTTGGGCCACCTAAGATGACACAAAGCACACCTACTTGGAAGATCTGTTCAAACCAATGAGATCTGGTTCTAAATAAATGCATTCTACTGAATCTAGGGATGTGATCGTATACTTGCCTTTCATCTTTTCCAAGGCCTCTGGGAGTGGCATCACCCCCTTAGCAGAGACCTCTGGGCATGCATGGTAGGCATAGTGTATCTAAAGAACATTCATGACTCCATTATGCATCACCCCATGACTATGTCTCAAATGGTCCAGAATCTGCTGGATAATAATGGGTCCTTGTTCTGTTCCAGAAATGCTTCTGTTCTGATCAGAACCTGTGTTCTTGACTTGAGATCAAACTCCACGTTAGTATTTAGCAATCTGACTTTTAGAGTGAAGGATTTCAACTAAACATTGAATCCATTTACTGGATGATGTTAATCATACCCAGAGAAGACCCACTGAAATCAATGAACTGAAATGTAAGCCTATTGATTTCAGTGAGCCTACACTGAGTATGACTTGGTTGGATGACATCTATTACCATTCACTGAAATGTGTGAATGGTCCCTACACCAGGTCAAATATGAATTCTGGTACAGCTTTATTTGAACCAACTACGCATATAAGAATCAAATTATTTTTTATATATAGTTTGCATTTTATTACCAAGCTGTTTTTAACTGTATTGTTACCAAGTTCATTGATTTGAAATAAATGCTTCTGACTAATAATTCAGAGATTTAAACATATGTTTAATTTATCCATTGATAATCAAGAGATTTTGAAAGCCCTTAACTGTGGCTGGATGGGCTCAGAATGATTTCGATAAACTTAATGACACTTGTCCCATTCTAAACGAAACATCTGGTGTGTGTTCTTTATACTCACAGTCAGTGGTGACCATGGATGGTGATAAGTTAGTTCATGTACAGAAATGGGATGGCAAAGAGACAAACTTCGTTAGAGAAATCAAAGATGGTAAAATGGTCATGGTAAGTAAATAAAGGTTTATTGAGGCTATATATGCTCATGTTGATAACACTATAAGGTATTATGTCTCAAACTTTCTGATAATTCTCCCCCTCTTCTGACCACTTATAAAGAACATGTTTCGCAGAAGTAACATCTGCAGTTCCAATAAACTAAACTATAATGAACATTAAAAAAAACAGTCAAGGTGTAGCCATCTTACTTCTGAGTAGACATGGTTAGGATTGTGCAGCAAATCCTACTTAATGCACTGGGGTTTATTCCTAGCTGAGTAAGATTAGGATTGCAACCTCAGCTGGAAGTTAGTTTGGAATGTTCTAACAATTCCTCTTCCTGCCATCACATATTGGCGGAAAATCCATTACTTTCTTCTTCGGACATCTAATGAGAACTCTCAACATATCATTGAAAGGTCTGTGAAGAGGCTTCTCTTCATTCCTTGGTTTCCCTTGAAATTGCATTTTGTTCCATAGCTTCTTTCAAACCCTAATGGTTTTCAAAACCTGCAGTGGTACATTCTAATGTGAACATCTTCGCCCTTGGTAAAATGGTTCTTGACTCGAACCACATTATGCAATATACTGATGAAATAAATCATAATGCAGTATATTGATAAGGTAATATGCTACGCAGGAGGCCCCTTCTCCTTCCCTGTTTGCACAATTTTTGAACGTAAGAGCTGGCTGGATCAGGCTGGCCCATCTAGTGCACTATCCTGCTCTCACAGTGGCCAACCAGTTGCCTGTGGGAAGCCTGCAAGCAGGTTAATTTTTGCAACAATGGCTTGTTGAAGAATCACAGGATCCACATGGTGCTTTGTGTTATGTTCAAATGGCACATACTGGTCCTAATCACCCCATCTCTCCTTGAATTTGCAGACCCTCACCTTTGGTGATATTGTTGCTGTTCGTCAGTATGAAAAAGCATAGAAATGTCAATCTCTTGTTGGAGTTTGTATGAAGAACTGTCTTCAGACTATCATCTCTGAAATGAGCAATGCTGACATGGAAGGAAAACCAAGTGCTAGTTTGTTTTTTACCTGTATATCATCAAATTGGCAAACTCTTGCTCTGTAAATTGGCAGCAGTAAAACTTTGCAATAAATTTCTGAAATTCTTGCTTGTCTACTTAAGGATTCCAATAATATTTAACACTTCAAACGAAACTGAGACCCAGAGAATCTTCAGGCTTCATACTAATGGTACAGTTCAGTGAAAATAATTTTGGTGGGATAGCCCTTTTATTCAATAGTTGATCACAGGGAGGGACAAACTACATGTTACTCACCCCATTCCATCTGTCTTTAAAACATATACATATTCTCTTACATGAACATCTATATCTTTTCTGTTACTCATACACATGCCAGGTGTGGGATACCTTTGGCCCTCCAAATGTTGCAGGATTACATCTCCCATTATCCCTGGCCTTTGGCCATACCTGATGGGGCTGATGGGAACTGTAGTTCAGCAACATCTGGAGGATCAAAGGCTCTCAATCCCTGTGGCACATGCTTGAATCCCACCTGCAAAATACTGGACACACACAATCCATATTATAAAAGAAAAGAGATTAAATTCCAGTTTCTATTGCCAATATCCCATCTTATCAAACTTCCCTATGGGATTTTATATGTAGTTATACATCCATATACACAGAGGCTACTGTGTTCTGGCCGATGCACCTGGGGAACTTGCAGCCCTCTCCATGATTGTGGCTATTTCTAAAATGCTGCTGTGATTTTGAAAGGTGAGGTCATCGTGTATCACTGCAAGAAGTAATTCGATGGTGTATGAATTTATTGTTCACAACTTCATAAGCTGCAATGATTCTGGATGTTTATAGAATCCCAAAGCTTGTAGCACACACTCTAAGTGGCAGAATTGTAAAATCCAAAGTGTACTCAAAATTGGGTAAATGCTTTATCATGGTGGTGTATATTTAGAGGTCCTTGTCTCTAAAGATCTAACAAGAATAAGAATGGTCCTCTCCAGCATTCTTGACAGGCACCCAAGAGCTGTAGTTATTTCTGCTTAACTAAGGGACGATGAAATAGAGAATCCACGAAACATACAAGAAAGGCACCATATCGATCAATTCATAGTTGTAAGGCATGTGAAAAAGCTAAGTTATGTAGTGAAGCATTTACATGTGTGGTGCGTGGGGAACACAGTTGAATACCCTTTGAGAAGGTAAGTTTAGTTCAGGGAATGCCTATGCTCTTCAGATGTTGCAGGACTACAGCTCCCATCATTCCTCACCATTGGCCATGCTGCTGGGGTTGATGGGAGTCAGAGTCCAACAACATCTGCAGGTCCACAGGCTCAGCACGTTGGTTTAATAATAATAATAATAATAATAATAATAATAATAATAATAATTTATTTTTTGTACCCCGCCCATCTGGCTGGGTTTCCCCAGCCACTCTGGGCGGCTTCCATAGAAACCAAAAATACACTAAATTGATGGTTCCCTCTGCACATTATTAAAAGGTTGGTGTCTGGAGAACACACACTACTTCTGTCAGTACTACAAGGATGCAGTACTGCATTTTCAATGCTTTGGAGAAACATTTTTGATTGGATGGGAAGTTATATTCTTAAAGCCAGTGCTGAGAAGAAATGACCACCCAGTCTAAACAACTCTCTTTGCTATTGGTTCCATCCAGACAGAATCATAAACAGCTTTGGAGACAACTGGACTGAATCTGCTATGGTGGGGAGTGATGAAAGTGTTGAAGTCGAACCTTTTCTTTGTCTTAGGGTTTTAAAATACTCCAGCATTCATCCAAGAATCTTCTGTGCATGGGTGCTGAGCTTGCACTTGAATTGGTTTGGGTCCTTATTCATTAACTGCTACACATTTAAATGTATTTATTTATCCAATTTAACAAGCCAAAGATACTACACTGATTGCAGTGCCCATTTTATATTTTCTTTGCCATCAATTTGAAATATGTGCAGACTATTACTTATTACAGCAGCACATGAGAACCAAAGCAGCTTACACTGCTGACAACTCATTCCATCCTTTTATTTCATCATATACTTGAACTCAGAGCCATCCTATAAAGCGAAAAGTGTTGTGTCTGTAATGAGGCATGCATACTTAACCAGCTTAAATAACAATTGCATGGTTTTCACATTTTTAAAACTTGTTACAGGCCATTAGTGCTACAGCTGGATTACAGTGTTCCCTTATCATCCATGAGCAAGGAAAAGGTCCTTTATTATTTTACTTAACACAAGAAACGTTAGCACCCCATGGGATGCAACAGGAAGTAAAAAGCTCACATTTAAATCAGATAAGTGGTAGCATTGCTTTCAGTTGTAGTGGTGAACATAATCATCTTTCACAAGGCTGATCAGAGATATAGCAACATTTGACACTATTTCTCCCAAAGAACGCTGTAAGTGTTGAACGCATATCTCTCCAATGAAATCATTGTTGCCTACAGCTGCCTTTACAAACACTAGTTTTTCCTCACTGCTGTCATCAGCATCGCTGGAAGAGCAACCAGTACCACTTTCCTCACTCTTTTGTTATAGCAGTGACTGTCTTACATGTGCACAGTATGAGCGTATGAATGAGAGGCTACCTTACATTACTTGCTACAAGCTTTGTCCTCAGTTCTGTAACAAAGTTACAGAACATGCATTTGGCAGGCAGGCCCACCTATGAGACAAGCTGAGGCGACTGCCTCAGACAGCAGGATCCACAGGGACCACAGATCCCGATGTAGAACTTTATTCCCCCTCCTTCACCCTTTCGTCCCTGGTGGGGAGGGAGGAGCCATTTGGTGGTTCGCCTCAGGTGCCAAAATGTCTTGGGCCAACCCTAACATTTGGACAAAAGTCTTGAAGGTGGACAGGTGGGAGAGACCTTTTTAGCCAAAGGACTGCATTCCCTCATGGGTAACCTTCCAGGAGCTGCATGCCAGAGGTGGACAGGGCCAGAGGCAAAACTTAGTAGGTTAACAGATATGACTCTTAATTGTGTACAGTAGGTGTCAGAGGTTTCTACACACCGAGACATACACACACACACGCACACGCACACCACATCCTCCATCTAGGCAAACAAGGGGTGTTATCACAGTTCCAGGCCACATTCCATCCATGCAAAAGCACTCAATGAGATTCAGAGCAGGGCTATTGGAGACCATTGCCATGGGATGTGTGGCTGGGGAGGAGTCCTAAGGGCCATGTAGAGAGGCCTGGAGGGCCAAATCCGGATCTCAGGTCTGAGGTTCCCCATGTCTGCCACAATGGAACATAAGGGGCAGTGTCAGATTTATATATGGATATTATTATTATGCTGTGATGCAGGGGGTGTGATAGGACAAGGGTCTGGTGAGCATTGTGACCAGCACAGTGCAATGGGTAAGCTTTGGAGATGCATCTTGGAGATGTCTGCTTTTTTTATATACTTTTTAAAATTTTATTTTGGGGTTGTGTATTTTCACCTCCCCTGCAGGGCTGAGCAGCTCTAGGATATAGCAGCTGTCCACTTGCATAGCTATAGTGTACTTCTACAATCCAGTATAATTGGTGCACACTAAGGTTGCTCTTAATTATAAGTAGAAATCATTCAATCCTACTGGCATGCAACATGTCTTTCTTCATGTACTTAGTAATTAAAACTGAGTTATGACCCAGATGTTCAAGACCACACTTTTATTATACACTCTTTGAGGCTTTAGGGAAACCACAGTCTCTCTGCTTCAGCCCCACAACTGTAATATAGGGATAATAGTGAGTTACCTTTCAGGGTTGTTGTAAGGATTACTGAGATAATGTGAACTGCTGTCAAAATTCTATAGAGCTACATAGAATACTAGGTAAAAAGGTAAGTTAAAGGGCCTGTGGACAGTTAAATCCAGTCAAAGGTGACTATGGGGTTGCAGTGCTCATCTCGCTTCAGGCCGAGGGAGCTGGTGTTTGTCCACAGACAGCTTCCGGGGTCATGTGGGCAGCATGACTGAACCGCTTCGGGCGCAATGGAACACCGTGACAGAAACCAGAGTGCATGGAAATGCTATTTACCTTTCTGCGGCAGCGGTACCCATTTATCTACTTGCACTAGTGTGCTTTCAAACTGCTAGGTTGCATGGATCCAAACTGCCAAACTTTTGATCAGCAAGCCCAAGAGGCTCAGTGGTTTAGACCACAGTGCCACCCGCTCCACTAAGCACCCAGGAACTGCAGTAAACAATGAGGAAGTGTTCATGCTTGCAGAAAGACCTGTAGATAGAAGACTCCTATCCAGCACTATATTTGGCAGTGGGTCCTACACTGGGAGCTGCCGCTGCTAGTGTACTGGGAAGGTCCAATGTATGGATGGAATCAATGCTGGAGTGTCCATGACAATAGCATTTAACAATAGCATTAAGCAGGAAGTTCTGTCAGCACTAGTTTTCAGAAACTGCAGCCCCAGTACAGATGTAGAATCATGGTGTATGTGTGTGAATCTATGCAAGACTGTAACTTATTTGTGTAACCTCATAATACTCTTCTTCAGAGCTTGCAATGTTTTGTGACTGCAGTATGGTAATACACATTGTGTTTGTAATCCATTAATACAGCTCACATCACTGCTGTCTGGCTTGTGAGTTCAAAACAGATGACTGCCTTTCCCAGACCTCCCATTCCCAGGGATGTGAGAACAAGGTTGTTGACTTCATCTCCATGGAAAAAGCCATCATTCGAGTGGCGTTAATTTCCATGGCAACTGATTTATGGTGGTACCAAGCAAAAGAAAAAAGACGGATTAGGTTAAAGGTGGGGAGGAAAAAAAAATGGTTGGAAAGGATTCTGGCATATATACTACCGTATGTTTAAATGATAAATAAATATTTGACAACGCAGTCTCTTCTGTTGTGTGATATTCTTCACACACATTACAAACATATTGTACTTCAATTCTCCCTTCCCTTCTTTTAACTACACACTTCATGTTATGCATCACAACTTTACTGACTTGCAACTTCATATGTAATCAATAACTGTGAATATCTAAGGACAAGAACATGTTGCTACTTGCCACATCTTTTGGGATGCAGAGAAATTAGGCTGGCTAGCTGCTTGAAGATGCAAAACTCATGTAAAACACAAACAAGGGAAACTATGTATTTCGCGTGGAAAGTTTACACAACATGTGAGCCCCTGGAAACCAATAAATCAGCAGGCAAAACGAAAGGAGAAGTGTTCCTCCCAAGTTAGTACGAAGGTTATGCTTCCTCAATCGAGGCAGGCAAAAAGTGAAGAAGTGGATCATTGCCTTCCATGGAAATACGGGCAAGAGACGGGGGTGGGGCAGCTACACCTGTTGGGCACCTGCCGCCGGTGGAGCCCTTCTAGGAGCGGGGAAAGAGAGAGGTGGCTTTTGCCGACGCTTTGCATTTCCGCGACGGCGCTTCAGGGTGCATTTCCCCGCTTCCTGATTTAAGAGGCGTCGGCTGGCTCCCTTCCAAGCTCCTCTGAGCAGGCCGCGCCGTCTCGAGAAGCAACCGCCTTTCCTGGAAAGGGCTTGAGAAAAAGAAACCCCGGCTGCTCCTTCCCCAGCGAAGGGAAGCGAGCCAGGCTTCTCCGCGCGCCTCGCCGAAGGGGAAAAGCCAGCTTGGGAAGGGGAGCCGAGTGTTGCGCTGCCGCAAAGCCCTCGCCTTCCTCCTTCCGCGGGGTTGCAGGAGAGGCCCAGCCGAGCATGGGAGGGCGGCTCGGCTCTCGCGGCCTGGCCCTGTGGGGACTTCTGCTGTGCGGCTCGCTGCGGGACCTGGCCAGCGCCGCCCCGGCCTGCGCGGCGCCCTCGGACGCGGGTGAGTCGAGCTGAAGCCGAGCGCGGCCTTGAGTCAAGCTGGGAGCTGCCAGCCGTGTCGTAGGAGCGGCGACCAAACAAGGCGCCTCCCTCCTTCCCGCCATAACAGAAAAGTAGGTCGAGGGGCCGCTCCAGTTGGAGGCGAAACAGGGCTGTCCGGCTGGCGCTGGGGAGGCTGGCGCGAAAGCGCCGAGGGAGGAGCGCCTTCTTCCCCCGGGCTCAGCGGCGCCTCAGCGCTGCAAGGCTTCGCCCTCGCCATTTGCACCCACCTCGGGCAAAGAGCGCACGCTTGCATCGAGGACTCCTCGTAGCAGCGCGTTTTATTGTGCCTTGAGACAGCATTGCGCAGAAGGCGTTAGCAAATTAATACTGATGGTTATGGTTTATTGCCATAATAATAATAATAATAATAATAATAATAATAATAATGGTAAGGCAGGTGGTGATAACAGTTCTACCCGTTGAATTCAGTGGGCGTTGCCGACAGGTGAGTAGACAGAGGATTTCAGCCATCCATCCAGTGCTGCAGGAGCCTGATGCAAGTTGCTGCCATATGGAAACTGGCAACAGCAAGGAAGTACTGTCAGACAATCGGGATGGAGCTGGTAGAGAAAATATTCCTGTAACTTAGGGTGAAAGAGTGTCACATAAAGCGTCAACTGCATGAGGGAGATCCCATTGCTGATTTCGTTATTGCACAGGTGTTACATACGGAACTATGTACATAACCAAGGGGCTGGGTTAGATCAAAAGTTCAGCATTGTGGCTCTTAAAAGTGGCCAGTCAGATGCCCTTGTGGCATTCATAAGCGAGGGCACCCAAGAAGAGCCTGCTGGATCAGGCCCAGTCGCCCACCTAGTCCAGCATCCTGTTCTTACATGCACCTTAAGTGGTGCTGAATCCAAAGTGGACACAATCTTGTCCAAAATTGGTGCTGATGATGGATGTGCTTCTCTACTAATAGCAAAGATGGCGGGACAGACTCACGGGGTGCTGCCTCTGGGGCTTCTGCTGTCTGGGGCAATAGCTGCACCCTGTCCCATGGCCTGGCTCTGTGTGTTGCCATGGAGACAAATGAGTGGGCATTCCTCCCTCACCTGGCTGGATGTCATGTTGTCCTATAGGTGAGAAAATAAGTGGCCAGGGGGAGCTGCTCTGGATTCAGTGACTGAAGTTGTGATAGGAGCGACAGAGTAGTTTGACTTGCTATGTATGCTGAATCCAAAGCTATGGCTTTGGGGGACCCCACTAGAAAACTAAGATCTTCTGGAATATCAATGTTGCAAGCCCTTCCACCCTGTGCTCAGGTTGTATATACTTGTAAATAAAACCATATATCCTAAAGACACTACAGTCTCCACTTTTGTTCCAAGGAAACTGAACCTTCAGTAAGCACTGGAACCCTGGAGTCTCTGTTTCTTGGAGATTGGGGTGCACACAACAATACTTTGCAGTGAGTTTGGGAGCAGAGCTTGAGTTTGGGAAAATAGGAAAGAGGAAGAGAGGTAATTGATATGCTCAAGCCACTGCCCTGGCATCTTAAGGGAAGTATCATGAAGGAGGGATTAGAGTAGGGAGAATGCTTTCCCGTCCCTAGAACTTCGTACCCCGCAATATTTGTTCTCAGTACAGGGACTTAGACTCAATGACCTTTATGTCCCTTGCATCCCAATAATTTGATGGTTCTGTTATTCCATGTCCTCAAGTAGCTTTTACCATCTGGGACTGTTGTTACAAATAGAACATAACACATGCCAAGCAAATAACTACCTGAAGTACAAAGTAAGTAAATGGATATCTTTTAATTAAATCAGGCTCCATTGTTGAAAGTATGCAAGCTTTTGAGTCTCTTGAACTAACCAAGAATTCTGAACTTTTCTCATTATTACGTTTCCTTTTGTGATGTCATTCCCAAAGAGCTGAGCAGTGTGCAACTGTTTCCTCTTTTTCCAACAGGTTTCATAATTTCTTATCCTTCTCTATTCTGAAAACAAATAAATCCCAATGTGTAGCAATAGGAGAGCTGGTTGTGTTCTATGCTGTATTGACGTCACCTTGGCTTGGATCCAAATCTGCAATAGCAAAACTCTGCTTGTAATGAGACTTTCCCAACGTCCGTCCTCCTAAAAAGTTTCCCCTGATGATTGGCAAAACCTCAATAAAATGGTGTTTGACGTGGTGCAGAGGAGAGAGTAATTGGTTGAAATTGGAAAGCCCTTTCCAAGTAGAAGTGCCTTCTGCTAACAAGCACCATTGGATCCTTTTCTTTTTCTTTTTGTCTCAAAGCACAGTCTAATCCTTAAACTGTGAGCAAAGGCAGTTCCTCATTTTCTGTGTGATTTACTTTCCCCATTATTTCTAGAAGTGGCATGTTTGCATGTTCTTCTGACTCATGTTCTCAGATCCATACCACTGAGACAGTATTGATAAAATTTCTTAAGATTGGCCTGAAAAACCCAATTGCCCTGAAAAAAGAATGATAACACTCAAATGTATTGGACATCAATCTGGTTTGACTAACTGTTCCATTGCTCCTTTTGATATTTGTCTCTTCAACTTTTTGTAATTACACAATGACTTCTGAGGAAGAAATTTAGTTCTCAGAGATTTGCTGCTGTTGCGTCTTCGTCTTCGTCGTCTTCTTCTTTTTAAAAAAGCTCATAAATTTAGGGCTCTAATCCAGTGTTGTTGTCAGTTTTGTCCCAGACAGTGTTTAACTCCATGTAAATCACTTCACCATCTGTATGCCATTTTCAGAACTAAAATTTGTTTCATTACATTTAAGAGACTTGCCTATTTAAAAAGTGAGTACCAACTGAAAGATACCAACCGAAAGTATTGCTTAGTGTTAGAATAAACATTTATTAAATTCCATATTTTTTCAGATCTATGTTTTGGTTAGTCCACTACCTATGCACAAGTGTTTGTGGTATGTTTCAATTTGTCTACTGTCTTGACCTTTGCCTGATCAGAGTGGCTTTCTGGGCAGGAAATTGTTGTCAACAATTGCCATTCCTGGTCAGTTATTTCATAGCCATTGATGGAGAAAATAAACCTTAGTTGCTGTCACCTTTTAAATCTTCTTTTAAAAAAACACAGTTGTGTAGCTGCACAGCTGTGCTTCACGAAGTGCCACAGATTACTTTCCATTTTTTATCTCCCTGTGCCCTGGAAGTTATGGGATCCAAAAAATCCCCCAAAACACTGCCAACTATGAAGTAGCCTTCCATTGTAATCACTGCCATGTGGCAAGGAATTCCTTGATTAATTTAAGAGGAAGAAAACACTGTAGTACAGTGTGTAAAAGCACCAGGAGCACGCCCATTTATAAAAACAAAGCAATAAAACAATGCCTCAGCAGTGTAAACCTGACTGGTGGAGATTTGGCCCAAGTCTGGAGAAACAACATAAGTAAACCTAGGATTACTTTCACAATTGTTGTGCTACAATAGTTCATATCTTTCATTCAGAAAGTTCTGTAAATCCAGACAAGAGTTAAAAGAAAAAAGCCTAAAGTTTATAGTGAAAGCTTAAAATTCTGCAGGAGTTGATGATTCAGACTTTGTCCTCACCAGGGAAAAACTTTCTGGTCAAATGAATAAATAATTTCTAGGTACTGACCAAGGTGATGAACAGTAACCCTTAATGGGAACATGGAGTCATAATGGGAGTTTCAGGATTTTTCAGTAGCAGTATTTTTTTACATTTTGCTAAGAAAATGTACATCTAATTCTCAGTTTTTTCTTCTCTTTTGTCTGGAAACAGGCCAGTTCTGGCACATCTCCGATTTACACTTGGACCCCACCTACCACATTACAAGTAATCACACTCAGGTTTGTGCCTCTTCCAAAGGAGTGAATGCCTCAAACCCTGGCCCATTTGGAGATTTCATGTGTGATTCACCATATCGGCTTATTTTATCAGCTTTTCAGCACATGAAGGATTCTGGTCAACAGGCATCCTTCATGATATGGACAGGGTAAGTAAGAAAGACACTAGTATTTCTGATGTAAAGCTAATGAAAGGTTAGAGCAAATGTATTTGGCCATTTCATAGCCTTATTTTAACTTATGGGATTAACTTTAAGGGCCAAGTTACACATTTTATTTGACTTCTGAAGCTTTGATTGACTTGTCTCTGGGCTCAGCATGCAGGAATGGGGGGGGGGGGGAGCCCAGATAGATCCTGTTTTTTGGGACCCGGGATTACAGTCTGGCTGACAGGAAATGTTGTATGCTACATCCTGGGGTTTTTTCCTCTTCATATTGGCAGATTCTCCAGTACGCACAAATGGGAGGGATAGTAATATTGCTTCCTGTAGGTTAGGCAGATTGCAGGTTACAAGGACTGAAGATTGCGTGCATTGAAGCCCAAAATGTCCTTTGAAGGGCCTGCAGTTTCTTTTAACTCTGGTTAGTCATAAAGCAATTTATGTAACACATGAAAACATTTCATGCTTAATTAATTTCTTTGAAACTGTTTGAGTACGTTAATTATAACTTTAATCACTCTCAATATGCAGTACTGAAGTACTTTTAGAGTACTACAGAGAAACTAATGTTTGATTTCAAAAATAATTACACAACTACCAAGTTGAGTTTTTTCTTTTTCTTTGCTTTTCTTAAAGAGACAGCCCTCCACATGTTCCTGTAAAAGAACTCTCCACAAAAATTGTCATTGACATTATTGGTAACATGACTTCTACCATAAGAAGTTTCTTTCCAGATCTCCAAGTTTTCCCTGCATTGGGAAATCATGACTATTGGCCACAGGTAAGACAAATTCTTCAAGAGAGTGAATAATTTGGCAACCTGATCCTATGTTTCTATACTCCTTGGAGGTTGTGGGTGCAAGTATAACTTAGCTGGGCACTATCTGCCTTTGATTAGTAGTCAGCATTATAAAAGATGGCTTAACAATACAACAATGCACATTTGCTTTGAAGAAAGTGCTGCTGAGTTCATTGAGACATACTCTCAAGTCAGTGTAAATAGTATTACAGCCTAATGTTTGTACATCTCTTGTCAGGAAAATCCTGTTGCCCCAGAATGAATTGCTCATAGAAACACAGTGTGTTTCAGTGCTAAAGTACAGAGGAGCAAGCAGTTGGATAAAGTGTGTTGTAACGATATGGAGTTAACTGCTTATGGTTGAATTCTTACCTGTTTCAAATACATTTGTCACTATTTGAGGATTCAGATGTTTAGGGTTTTTGTTCTTAAAAGCATCTCATGCACCTATATGAGAATGTGACCTGATCTACCTGTAGTGCAAAATGAGGTGGGGTAACTCTGAGACGATAAAATCAACAATGCTATTTCAGAATGTAGGTGGGGGTATAGAATGATACTCTCCTTTCATCCAATGTAGAGTTTGGGGTACATTCTTGGTACATATCCAAACTGAAAAGCTAAGATTTGGACAAATAATGATTAGTAAAGCATATTCTTAAGGGGATGTCTGTATTTTAAAGGATCAGTTGCCTGCATCTGTCAGTGAAGTTTACAATGCTGTAGCGGATTTCTGGAAACCTTGGCTTACGGATGAAGCAGTCAGCACCTTGAGAACAGGTAGGATGGATAGTAAAACAGCACACATTTGCTAGGTCCGCTGTCTTTATTTGGCCGTGCTGGATATGGGTGAAATTGACATGGTAAAATTTCTAATATTGGGTTCTTATTGCAAGTGAAAATGTTTCATATTTCAGGGCACTTTCTGTCCCTGAATCGCCAAGGCCTAATCATTCTACTGATTTACTAAACATTAAAGTTATATGTGACAACACCCACGATGTTGTATATTTTGTACTGTATATCCTTGAAAGTTTGCATAGGCATTTCTCAGAGTTTAAAGTGTTTCTAAGTGTTTAAAGTCAATGTTAAGGATGTTGTTTACAGGAACAGAATGGTGTGATACAAGATATAACCCTCCTCTTTGTTGTTGTTGTTGTTTAGTCGTGTCCGACTCTTCGTGACCCCATGGACCAGAGCACGCCAGGCACTCCTGTCTTCCACCGCCTCCCGCAGTTTGGTCAGGCTCATGTTTGTAGCTTCAAGAACACTGTCCAACCATCTTGTCCTCTGTCGTCCCCTTTCTCCTTGTGCCCTCCATCTTTCCCAACATCAGGGTCTTTTCCAGGGAGTCTTCTCTTCTCATGAGGTGGCCAAAGTACTGGAGCCTCAACTTCACGATCTGTCCTTCCAGTGAGCACTCAGGGCTGATTTCCTTAAGAATGGATACGTTTGATCTTCTTGCAGCCCATGGGACTCTCAAGAGTCTCCTCCAGCATCATAATTCAAAAGCATCAATTCTTCGCTGATCAGCCTTCTTGATGGTCCAGCTCTCACTTCCATACATCACTACTGGGAAAACCATGGCTTTAACTATACGGACCTTTGTTGGCAAGGTGATGTCTCTGCTTTTTAAGATGCTGTCTAGGTTTGCCATCGCCTTTCTCCCAAGGAGCAGGCGTCTTTTAATTTTGTGACTGCTGTCACCATCTGCAGTGATCATGGAGCCCAAAAAAGTAAAATCTCTCACTGCCTCCATTTCTTCCCCTTCTATTTGCCAGGAGGTGATGGGACCAGTGGCCATGATCCTCGTTTTTTTGATGTTGAGCTTCAGAGCATATTTTGTGCTCTCCTCTTTTACCCTCATTAAAAGGTTCTTTAATTCCTCCTCACTTTCTGCCATCAAGGTTGTGTCATCTGCATATCTGAGGTTGTTGATATTTCTTCCGGCGATCTTAATTCTAGCTTGGGATTCATCCAGCCCAGCCTTTCGCATGATGAATTCTGCATATAAGTTAAATAACCAGGGAGACAATATACAGCCTTGCCGTACTCCTTTCCCAATTTTGAACCAATCAGTTGTTCCATATCCAGTTCTAACTGTAGCTTCTTGTCCCACATAGAGATTTCTCAGGAGACAGATGAGGTGATCAGGCACTCCCATTTCTTTAAGAACTTGCCATAGTTTGTTGTGGTCGACACAGTCAAAGGCTTTTGCATAGTCAATGAAGCAGAAGTAGATGTCTTTCTGGAACTCTCTAGCTTTCTCCATAATCCAGCGCATGTTTGCAATTTGGTCTCTGGTTCCTTTGCCCCTTCGAAATCCAGTTTGCACTTTGGGAGTTCTCGGTCCCAGTGGCGTAGTGTGGGGGGTGCAGGGGGGGCCGGCCGCACCGGGCGCAACATCTGGGGGCGCGCGCTTGCACTCGCAGCTCTCTGCCCCTACCGGGTTAGGGGGCGCAAATTACTTGCCTTGCCCCGGGTGCTGACAACCCACGCTACGCCACTGCTCGGTCCACATACTGCTTAAGCCTGCCTTGTAGAATTTTAAGCATAACCTTGCTAGCGTGTGAAATGAGTGCAATTGTGCGGTAGTTGGAGCATTCTTTGACACTGCCCTTCTTTGGGATTGGGATGTAGACTGATCTTCTCCAATCCTCTGGCCACTGCTGAGTTTTCCAAATTTGCTGGCATACTGAGTGTAGCACCTTGACAGCATCATCGTTTAAAATTTTAAATAGTTCAGCTGGAATATCATCACTTCCACTGGCCTTGTTATTAGCAGTGCTTTCTAAGGTCCATTTGACTTCACTCTCCAGGATGTCTGGCTCAAGGTCAGCAACCACACTACCTGGGGTGTACGAGACATCCATTTCTTTCTGGGATAATTCCTCTGTGTATTCTTGCCACCTCTTCTTGATGTCTTCTGCTTCTGTTAGGTCCTTTCCACTTTTGTCTTTTATTATGGTAATCTTTGTACGAAATGTTCCTTTCATATCTCCAATTTTCTTGAACAGATCTCTGGTTTTTCCCATTCTATTGTTTTCCTCTATACAAATGATCAAACAATAGTTTATTACATAAATATTCAAGCAGTGATCATAGAATTGTAGAGCTGAAATGGACCACAAGGCTCATCTAGTCCAGTGCCTTGCAATGCATTGTAACAAAGCCAAATAATTGAGGTCATCGTTTATTTTTCCCTTGGTTAACAGTTTGCAAATAGTTAGCATGATATCTATAGTTAAACTGTTCTATTTTTGCTCTGAGATAAGCAGGAGCTACAACCTGCTTATATAATCGGCAAGCAAATAAATTTCCAAATCTATTGTAGCCTCTTAAGAATTTGAAAATGGAAAAAGGGTTTTTCCCTTGAATTTGATCCTTATTTTGCACATTAAAATTCAGGAAGTAAAATGGAGACCTGTAAATCAAATTTTAGGTTACATATTTTTTTCCAGCACATGTACAGAATATTAGAAATATGCAGAATTCTTAAATGTTAAAGATGTTAGAATTCCTGCTCCATGATTGCAGTCGTGGGATTTTAATCTATCACATGATGGTGTATGTTTTGACTCCACAAAGTGGGAAGTGACGGAGACAGGATGTTTGTGTTACTGTGTTCTGTGAAGTGGGACTATGGTCCTTTGTTCTTTTTCTCTTTGCTGTCTGATGCTAGAGAGAGAGAGGGAGCCATGTTGCAGTGCTCTGTGTGTGTTTATATGTAAATAAAGTAGATTAGCCAAAATGCTGAGTTGCTGAGGTCTGCTATGCAAGCTGCAAAGACTCTGCAGATCCCTAAGTGTGCCGATGTCTGTTGGCATCGGTCGCTGTGATGTTTGGGCTGAAGAAAGCTTTTGAAGCTCCCAAATGATCGGCCAGGAGGGAGAGAACATGCCAGTCAGGCATGTGTCTCTGCCAGGGTCCTACTCGAGTGTAAAATGAGCTCCTGACAAAAGATGCAGAAGTTATATTCCATTACTCCTGTTTACCCTTTATTAATTATCCCATTGGAATTATATCCATGGAACATTTTGAAGAATGGTATTACGCAACAGGAATATGTATGTTAGATTTAGGCCCATAGAAAGGATATTGCATTTAATTTGCAAGCCAATTCTTAGATAATTATGTCCTATTCTATTCTACCTGACTGGAGAAGACAACCAAAAATCGGTGGAACTTATCCATAGTAAATTAAAGACATACATCTTCTCTCCACCCTCCCCTAGGTGGTTTTTACACACAAACAATTCAGTCCAACATGACTGCACAACCTCTTAGGATAATTAGTTTAAATACCATCTTATACTACCCTCCCAACACTATGACTCTGAATATGACTGATCCAGCAAACCAGTTTGCATGGCTGGAACGTGTATTAGAGACGGCACATCAAAACAAGGAAAAGGTAAGGATTTTTTTAATTAAAAAAGTAATATGAATGAGAAAAGGGTAACTATTTGTTTCAAGAAAGTTTGCAGTTGGTGGGACCTTTGAGCAAGGTAGGTATGTCCCCTGAACTTCCACTGCTCTGAGTAGAAAGCATACTAAACTTGTATCAGTTAATCCAGGGGAACTCCTAACTTTGGTAATAAGGGAGCACCCCAAAGGCCACCCATACACAATGCTAAAGTATGGGGACACTCTTACTCAGTCTGGTATGCTGCCAAAAGTATTCAGAGTGCCAAATACCAGGTCCCACCAAATAGTTTGGTGCTGCCAAATGCCAAGAGTTGGAGTTGCTTTAATCAGTAAATGTGAATGGGTTGAAAGCACGTGAGCTTTTCTGTGTGTGCTTGAGCCTGGAGCAGGTATAGTCCTGAAGTTTGGAGTGTCATCTAATTCTTCATGGTGCTTATGTCTATACTGGGATCATTAGTTCAAGGCTTCTAACTCCTAAATACATCAGTTGTTGTGGCCAAAAAAGGAAGAGACTAATTAAGATAAGTCCTACCTGAAATACTACAAATGCTGTTTGAATGCAAGACTTCTTGTAACAAAGGTTTGTGCAGTTAATAGGAAATACCGTATTTTTCGCTCTATAACACGCACCCGACCATAACACGCACGTAGTTTTTAGAGGAGGAAAATCGTAGGCATGCCACCCGTAGGCATTTCCTCCATAACATGCACAGACATTTCCCCTTACTTTCTAGGAGGAAAAAAGTGAGTGTTATGGTGCAAAAAATACGGTAAGTTGTAACTCATGCCTCTAGTCAATGGCATTGTAGAACTTTGGTTTATTCGACCTGTTATCTATATCCTCCAAGCTTGTAAGCCTTTATGCCTGTTTCACAAACTCTATGACTTCATTCTTGGTAGGGGAGAAATTGTTTACCTTTCAGAAAGCAACGAATGGAAAAGTGAGATTATAAGCAATTTCTTTCACGTCAACATTATAGTATACACCTGATGTATTTGATGTAATATTAAAATGCTTTTTCTGATATGTATATTCTTATCCCCTAGGTTTATGTGATAGGACATGTGCCAGTAGGTTATCTGCCTTTCTCTCGAAATACCACTGCCATAAGAGAACACTACAATGAGAGGTTGATAGAAATATTTCGCCGGTATAGCAGCGTGATTGCTGGGCAGTTTTTTGGACACACTCACCGAGACAGCATCATGGTTCTTCTAGATGAAAAGGGTAATGATGTTTGCAGATGACAGCTTTCTTGGCTGGTGACACAGATTACACAGTAATGGGAGATCTTTTTTATGGTGCTTTGGGGATAGGCAAAGGCCATATTCTCTAATGGGATAAATCAGAGTTAACCCATACGATGCCATTCATATGTTGTCAGGTTGCAACTCCCATCAGCCCCAGCTAGTGTGGTCAGGGAGGATGGGCGCTGCAGTTCAGTAACATGGAAGGCATCACAAAACTTGGCCCTGCAGTTGCCAGCTTGAATCCTCCTCCTCCTTCATACCCTTGCTTCATGATTTTTGTACATTCTTACCCTTCCTAAATCTATCGGTTCTATTTAAAACTATCACAAATAATCAACGTCGCAGAAACTAATTCCACTTTGAAGAAATAGATGGTTAAAAACAAAAGGGCAAAACCAACCACATTGAGTAAATGCATCCCAACAACTTTAAAATTCACACTGGTATTATTACAGTCAGTACTTTTCTAAGTACCAAATCGTGTTTTGCAAATGATTTGGCTTGTGCTTTATTTTCAAATAGGAGCCATAACAGCTCTTTTGTTAGGTTCACACTTCATCATAAGACAATAGCAGATCCTATACAAAAATCTTTCCTTCCTGTTTCTTCAGAGACAGTCGCAAATTACACTGGCCAGTTCCTACCCATTGTAGAATGTGTCAAAAAGAAATGTTCTCAAGCTTGTTAGATACACTCAGTTTTTCTGTGTGTTTCCTGCATCTTTACTAGGTCTCTGTCTGTACTGGGCTCCCTGCTGCTTCAGAGTTAATTAAGACAGGAACAGAGAGTGAAGATAGAAGGAGAGAGGAGTCTTCTAACCCATAATAATCTGTAAAATGTAGCCAACATCCAACTTTCAAGATTATATGCAGTATTATATATTCTTCTCTAAAGTTGTTTCAGATTGAACAAAGAAACTTGCAGCAGCAGGAAGCATTAAAATCTAAGAAACACCACCTAAATATTGTATCCCTTTAAACATCATGGCCTAAACAAACTATAAGCATATTGGCTTAGTGTTGCATTTGCTGGTTTGGACATCATGCTAAACCAAGGCACGTTGTGGTTTAAATGAACAAATCACACAGTGTTATTTGCAAAGGCAGTTGTTATCTCAGTAAGGCACTATATTGAGTTTCCAATAGTGATATAATCATTTGGTCAATTGATTAAAAAGCAGGTGCTTAACCAACTGGATGTTCTTTAATTTGATGTCAATCCCAATACAGTGGTACCTCAGGTTACATACGTTTCAGGTTACAGACTCCACTAACCCAGAAATAGTACCTCGGATTAAGAACTTTGCTTCAGGATGAGAACAGAAATTGCACAGCAGCGGCGGCGCAGCGGCAGCAGGAGGCCCCATTAGCTAAAGTGGTGCTTCAGGTTAAGAACAGTTTCAGGTTAAGAACAGACCTCCGGAACAAATTAAGTACTTAACCCGAGGTTCCACTGTAGTAGCATCCCAAAATGACATAAAAAATAAGCAAGTTCAGTGTCTGTATTGTAGAAGATCCACATTTGAGACATGCTGGCATTCATTCCAATTGATGACAGTCTGCTTCAGTTGCCTGTGGCTTAGAAGGGAAAGCAAAATCGTTTCACCCAGAAAAGCAGAGCATGTACTGATTTTTTATATACATAGTGATAACCTATCCTCTTCATTTAATCTGGTATCTGTAGATGTAAACCAGTATGCTTGTGTAACCTGAACAACAGCAGGTTTTTGAAGCATCCAAAATCCTTTTGCTTGTTGATAATTGGTGAGCAATTAAATCTTTAGTCCTGGAATCTGGAACTGGAGAGCCTCTGGTTGTTCAACTACAAATCCCATTATCCCTGGGCACTAACCGTGCTGGTTGGGACTGATACAAGTTGGACTCCAACAGCATCCCTTCTTTAGCTGATTAATTCAGTTAATTGATATGCAGCCAAATCCTACCCATGTTTACTTGGAAGTAAGCCTGACTAGTTCCCATGGAACATACTGCCAAGTAGGTATGTGACAGGTTCCAAAAGCTTTGAACTAGTCTAGTTAATAATGCCTGGAAATTTCCACATGCTAAGTAGAAATACAAGTAATTTAATGATGTGAATGCTGATGCAATTTGACTTTTTTTAAAAAAGCGGTCCGTGTATTCTTTATGGACAAACTCAGTGTAAATAATTTTTTAAAACCCTAAGTAGTCAAATTGAATTGTGTTTTTCTTTTTGGACAACTGTGCAGTAGAAATTTGTGTATGTTTACTTAGAAGTAAGTCCCACATGTGACTGACTCCCTAGTATACGTGTTTAGGTTTTCAGCCTAAATTCATCTGAAGATGTGTAAAAATCTAGTCTTGTTTTTACAAAGCTTTCTTAAGCATGGCTTTTGTAGAGATACCTTGACTTCCTTTCAGAGGATTACCCAGAATTAGATCAAGACAAGGGTCATAAAAGTTGCTTAGGTGCACACAAGGGGCTTTCAGTGGCTTTTAAAGTCTTTTTTACTGTAGACACCCCTCCCAATTTGGGAGTAAACACCCCTCCCAATTTCAAAACTGTGCTCATTGTTATTTAAATCTATCCATTGCCCCAAAATGTGAAATCTCCAAAATAAGTTTTTCTTCAGGGAGTTAGCATAACTTTAATGATTGGCAAGCATTGATGGCTGCATCAGAAATTGTAGCGAGGGGTTCCCATGTGTGGTTATTGCATAAATATTTTTAATAATGTGTCGGTGGAAGAGCAGGACACAAAGTACATGTCCTAATGTAGTGAACATATGTGTAAGTTTAAACATTGCCACTTACTAAAACCTTTCTCCATTTCCCCAAACCCTTTGTTTTGTAATTGTTCAGAAAAGCCAATAAACTCCTTGTTTGTGGCACCTGCTGTGACGCCAGTGAAGGACATATTTCAGGTAGACTCAAACAATCCTGGAGTGAGATTATATCAATATGACCCTCTTTCTTATAATCTACTGGTAAGTTGAAAAACTAAAAAACAAAAATAAAGCAGGTCTCCTGGAAAGTAAAAAATTAATGTGATGGGTTTTGTGATTAATTTTTCAGCTAACACTAACTTCTGTGGTTAGTGGTAAAGCCATTCATGCTTCCTAAATAGTCATTTTCCATGTTTCCATAATTGTGTATCAGTGTTTAACGTATATGAACGGACTTGAAACCAGTAGCTAGAAATGTATGAAGAAGTATGGGGATACTTCTGTACATTTTGTATCCTTACCTGTCTCCCAAGTTTCACATGCTTTAGAATTCCCTTGTTCCTCCCTTCTTCCCCAGTGATTGCACAGTTATTTATTTATTACACTTTTTTCTCCAAAGAGCTTAGTTGCTCCTCTCCCCACTCTCCATTGTTAACTTCACAACAACTTTGTTGAGGTAGGTTGAGGGATTGTGGTTGCTTAAAGGTCACTCAATGAGCTTTTTTGCCAAGTAGGAATATTAACCCCTATCTCTCTAGCCCTAGTCTGGCACCCTAACCTCTATACCACACTTGTTAGAAATAAGCTACTGTTCTCTTTGCTAATCCTACAAATGGTCTTCTCTTTCATTCAGTGGTGCAGTTTAGACTCTGGACTTAATGGTCTTATGCCCCCTGCATCCCTCTTTAGATGGCAGTGCAAATTACTCCACTTACATTAAAACTTGGTAATCCATCTCTGCTGTATTTGTGGGTCCTCCTGCTCATTCTGCTGCGTGTGGCCCTGGACTCCTGCCCTGAAGGCTCCACTGCTTTTTTCTTCATTCTGCCTTGGTTTCTCAAACTGTTTTCATTTGCAGGAAAGGAAGAGCAGCAATCAATATGAGGCAGCTCTGCAAAGAGGAGGAGTTGGGGTTGGGGAGAACATGCCTTGTTCAAATGTTATTTGTAGTAATTTATTGAGGGAGGTGTAAATCACAGTTCTGCCGGAAGCATTATCCAAAGCGGTGTACGTTAATGAACCCTATTATCGCTAAAAACAATGGGATAAAACAAGCCACAGACCAGGATGGGGATGCAAGCTGTAATTAAAGCAGCCAATAAATCTGCAGGGCTTGCTTGTTAGCAGGCATTTACCAGTTGCTGAAAGACCCATAATGCAAGGACCACCAGACAAGCATTTCCATAGTTTGGAATGTGTCGCCAGAGAGACCGGGAGAATTTGGTTCCACACCTTCACTTTGAAAAAGGAGGACACAGAGCAGGCCTGCCCCAGTGGATCTGAGAACATGGGAATAGATGTATGGGAGGAAGAGAACCTCCCTAAGGTGTGCAGACCTAGAGCATTTGGAGCTTTAAAGGTCATCAACTAGGGCTGGAAACAAAACATGCCATTGAGCTAGAACTAGAACAGTAAATGACATGTTCCTATCTGGTGTCACACATTTTTCACTGGCTGTTGCTGCAGAATCCTCTTCAAAGGCAGGCCCATGTCGACCACATTGCAGTGACCCAAACAGATGATTGCTGAAGCATAGATAACTGAGGCCCACTTTCTGTTTTAGAGAAGGGGTTGGAGTCAGTTCCTCAGCCTAAGCTGGAGAAAGTAGCACTCCTGATCAATGACACTTTGTAAGAACCTAATACTAAAGCGAGATCCATGGGCATACCAAACTCTCAGCCAGCCTCTGCCAACCTAGTACCCTCCCATCAGTATCGGCCAGAATGGGCTGGCTGGGGCTGATGGAAATAGTACCCCAGACCAAGAAGGTGCCAGTTTGACAAAGACTGCTCTAAGCATTGTCCTTCATGGGGTGTCTTAACTTCATATGGGAATGCCACATTCCCTTCCTGTTTTGGGCTGTCACAAGGTCATGATGCTTGTTCTGTCTGGATTCAGTTTCAGTTTGTTAGCCATCTTCCAGCACATAAATACAACAGGGCAATTGTTCAGGAAATCCATTGTTGTTCCTGGATTTGCTGGGAAAGGAAAGCTCATGCTGGATGCTGAGTGACGCAGCACTCCATGCTGTCAAAGAGCTCTCTCTGCAGTTGCCTGTAGATGTTAAAAGTCTTGGGGCCAAGATACAACCCTTTGGTATCTCTGGTTCTGTTGGGTCTATCAGCTGCCTGTCAGGTGAGAGTGAAGCCTCCTGCAGAGCAGTGTCCTTAACTCTCAGCAGTCTCAAGTAGCACAGAGATATCTGATTATATAGTATCAAATGCCACTGAAAAGTTTAGGAAACTGAACAAAGGTATAACTCTTTCTATTCCAGACACAGGTAATAGGCTGGAGCAGCTAAGGTGCTTTCAGTCACAAACCCTTTTCTGAACTTCTATAATATGAGTCTAGAAAATATTTATCATTCAAGAGGTTTTGTTGGTCTGGTACTTTCTGGTCGAGGAAGGCAAATTTATACTGTACTATATATGTTCAGATCAACTATCTCAAATGAATATTATTTTTTTTAATCACGAGACGGTGGATTGCAGCATCTCTTAAGCTTATTGGCACCATCCTCATCTCTACTAGTATGTGAGAAGCCAGCACCATGAACTATTGGGTTCTGAGACCTTTATCAATCATGCACATTTGCATAGTTTCACTTCTTTTGCCCAGATTATTCTACCATAATGGAGAGAGAAAAAGAGTCCTGAAATCCTACTACACCTACTAAAAATCTACTTGGCCAACAGGCATTGGACTTGCACACGTTCAAATATAATTTTGCACTAATGTGGTGCAAAAAAGTTGAAGGTTTTGTTCGCAAGAGGCTATTTTGTGCTCAATTCCACACTCATGGGACACAGAGAGTAATGGGTTATGTTGGTGTGAATTTTCCTTGAGCTGGATATATTGTTTGTCTTATCTGCAGGCCATGCCCAAGAGTGTTGTTTTTGTCTCTTTTCTTCCCATCCATTCCCTTCCCCCAGTATTAGCATATGACAGAAACTGAGCTATATATGAGTCCACGTCTTGTGGTGGGACATGACCTTTCTCTTCAGTTGTGAATAATAGGCAGTGATGGCTTCTTAATCAATACATCACTCTAGAAGTTTAATGAAGCAGTGGATACAATTGTGCACTTTTTGTTTCCGTTTAATTCCAGGATCTTTGGCAGTTCTACTTGAACCTCACAGAAGCCAATGTGAAAAATGAATCAGTCTGGAAACTTGAGTATGTGATGACCAAAGCTTATGGAATCAAGGACTTAACGCCAGAAAGCTTGTATGAAATGGCAAATCAACTTAGTGTACCTCACAGCAAATTGTTCCAAAAATATTTCAGCCACTACTTTGTGAGTTACGATGATCCAAGCTTGTTCTGTGACGAGCACTGTAGGATCACCCAACTCTGTGCAATTCAATATTTAGACCTCACCTCTTACACTGATTGTATCGAACATAAAGGCAAATTACACGGGTAAAAAGTAGTGCTCACGCTAAAGAATTGTGTCCTCTAGGGCCTGGTTCTCATGTAGCAACTTTAACCGTTGTTTCTTCAGCTGAGAACTAGTGTGGTGTCTACCCACTCCAACCCACTTCTCTCTTCCTTAGTTTTCCATTACAAATGAACTGCTCTTGGTTTTATATCCTGGTTACCAAGCCATGATTAAACCACAGTTTCTCAGTTGAAATGTAGCAGGAAATGGTGGTTTCAACTAAACAGAATGGAACACTGAAGCTAACATGCATTGGGGGGAAACGCACAGGCACAACATTAGTTTTTGGTGCAATAAACCATGGTTTATATAAGCAGAGGTCATTACTGCTGTATTGAGCCTAAATAAAGTCCAAATAATATTTTGCCAAATTAATTTTGCCTGCAAATTACCGTATTTTTCGCCCTATAGGATGCACTTTTTCCCCTCCAAAAATGAAGGGGAAATCTGGGTGCATCCTATGGGGCGAATGAAGGCTTTCGCTGAAGCTTGGAGAGCGAGAGGGGTCGGTGCGCACTGACCCCTCTCGCTCTCCAGGCTTCAGGAAGACATCTGCAGCCTAAGCAGCCCTGCGGGAGTTCCCGCAGGGCTGTCTAGGCTGTGGATAGCAGCCTGCTGCCCGGCACGAGGGGCGCCCTGAAGCAGAGCGCCCCTCGCGCCGGGCAAACATCGGCCAGCCCCACAAGCTCGGGGGACAGCAGGGAGGCGCAGCACTGCCATCCCGCTGTTCCTCGACCTGGTTCAGTTTTCCCGACCTGGTTTGGGGGGGGAAATAAAGGGAAAAAAAATTCCTTTATTTCCCCCCCAAAAAACTAGGTGCGTCCTATGGGACGGAGCGTCCTATGGGATGAAAAATACGGTAATCAAAAGGAATGTTGTAGAAAGAAACCAGGTATTTCATCAACTGGAAGGGGTGGGATGGGGTGCTTCCCTGTACTTTTAAAGCTTAGCTGTTTCTTCAATCAACTCCTGCAGTGTATGCAAACACACAAAATATCTCATTCAAGTGACTGTAAGCGTATATAGCTGCATCTTGCAAGCCTTTTAGAGAATTTTTCTTGAATGTATGATTCATTTTAAAATATTTTTAGAGATATTTATATGGAAATTGTACAATTTGTATGGTAAAATTGTCATACATTGAATCATGGAAAGTATCTATATATACAAAGTTATGGCTTTGTTTCTTTGTAAGTTTTAAGAACTTGTGATTTTGCTCAAGGGCAGGCAAGAATTCATATGGCCATAAAATAATTATTTTTCTGACACAACTGTGTCTATCATCCGTATCCATGGGGAATGGTGTTGAAAGTAAAACAATGAAAGGAGGGAGCAGTCTAGTTTCTTACCACAAATAAAAGATGAAAATAAGAAGAACACAGGCTGCACAATTTGCTTCATATCTCAGGTTCAACAAATGCTAGAGTTGAACTTAGTTTCATACATGTGATTTTTCACATTTTCTTTCAAATGAAGATTTTGGGTTATATATTTGCTTTTCTTGCTGATTTATATGAATGGCTTTGTCTAGCTGTTTGTATAGGCTTGGATCCTAAGTTGCTTCTCAGTTCATGTAATAGGCTTGGATCCTAAGTTCATGTACAGGCTTGGATCCTAAGTTGCTCCTCAGTTCATGTAAAGGGCAGATTTTTGACCATTTCCTCTTTGTCTGTAGCCCTTCACTCATGCCATAGCCAAGAATCCCACAACCCCCAGGAGCAAAAGTTCAGGGGTTGCAGTTGGATGGGGTGAGGCCTGAAATCCCTGTTTTGTGAATGTGAACTCTGTTCCACTTATGGAAAGAAAGTTAGGATCCAAGTCATGGTGTTTAAGAAAGATTTGGTTTTATGAATCTTTTAGGTGTGGGTTCCCCTTCACCCTGGAATAAATAATATGGCTTGATCCTAAGCATAATTTACTTCTATTGCACACAGGCTTGCAGAAATTAATTGGTGGTGTACTAGCTCAGGGACTTTCACAATCTTATTTTTCATTGTGTTAAAATAAAACTTGCTCATTCCAAGTAGATCTGCTAAAAATGTGTATGTGTAAATGTTTGGGTGTTTATAAAAGAAGATCTATAAGAGAAGCTCCAGTGGAGAAGATGGGGACAAGTTACATATTTTTGTTAGCAGATCAGTAATTTCACTTTTGAGTTATTTGGGAACTTTCTGGTGGATGCCATCTGTCAGTTTTTGTTTTGTCAATAAAGTCTAGTACTTATCACCACTATTTGTCTCAGTTCCTCAGGCTCCCTGTGAAAAGTTGGTTAAAGCACATGGTCTAACTTATATCTTCCCCTGTGAAGACAGGTGGAAAACATTTATTCAGTTTCTTTGCAATCTCTGTTAGCACATCTTTGACTCCCTTGTCATCCAAAAGCCCAACTGCCTCTCTAGTCCTGTTCCTGCTACTAATGTATTTAAATATTTTTTTGCATCTTGGTCTTCATGTTTTTAGCAATGTGTTCCTCAAATTCTTTTGTTTAGCATCCCTTTTTGCCTGCTTGCATTTCACTGGAAATTACTGAACTATATAGATCAGTGATGACAACTCAGGATAAAGCAGCAGTTCCCTTTGGGCCTATTTGTACTATGGAGAAATCAGCTTCCTACATACCTGGGAACACATGCCTGAGTGTCATTTCTGTACTGCAAGGCACATTAGAAATGAGTAACTAGTGCTGGATGTCCCAGCATTAGTGAAATGGCAACAGAATAGGAATCTGTTCCATTTTTATTCAAAAGTAAAATTACAAACCACTTAAAAAACAACAACTTAACACTGAGAAGGAGTGGATGCTGTAATGCCTGAGTAGTTACATCACTAACATAGTTGTAGCATGGGCACAGATTTAATTTGCCACCAGGGCTTCTTAGGAACTCTGCGCTAATCCTTCAAATGGCCATGCAAGAATGCAGTGAATTAGAAGAATCTTTAAGCAGGCTGTTGTATTCACTCTATGCTCTTAAGATTCAAATCACTTCCACAGCAGAATGCTCTCATTCATTGGAAACTGATGCAGATTTCCTATGTGGATGGACTTTAAGATATCTGCATTTTTCATCAAACATAAATACAGCCTACACAGTTCCTGGAGAATAGCCTAGAAAGCAGAGAGAATCGAAAGATGCCCTTTAGCTACCCATACTATTGCTGCAATCAAGAAAATGAAACTTCTAAGGATCATAAATGTGTATATATGAGTGAAGAGCTTAAAATAGGCTAAATTTACTCATTCCTGTGCTTGATTTGTACCTGCTCAAGATTATGTTTCTTATTTTTCTTCTACCAGTGATCCATCCAGGCACTGAACAGACCCATGCACGCGCAACTTCAGCAAAGCGATGGCTTCATGTGCCTTTAAATTATTCTGTGATCCAAGCTATATTTATTTTAAGGCATTATATATAGTTTTTCAGACATAACAGTCTCCCAAAGTGGGTTGAAAAATGCAACAGAATCAGTAAAGATTCCTAAGGCACAAGAAGATCATGGCAGATGAGCCAGAAAAACTCATCACTCAAAAACCGGAGATTCTGAAAAGGCTGTGTGAATAATAATAATTTTGGATGGAATTCAAGATCATGTGAATGTTAGTAGTCCACCAGCTCCAGCATTTCTGCTTGCCAGATGGAACAATATCTTCCCTCTTTTCCCCTGCTCACTGTTCTGGGTATTCTCCCAGCCCTTGGGGAATTTATGTTACACTTGCAAGAGTCGTTGCATTCTAGAGCAATGGATTAGTTGAATCTGACCCAAAATGTTTTTACTTAATGTGGAAAGCTCCAGGGATGTAGCACCACAACAGAAAGTGAAACTGAAACTCCACCTTCATGCTCGTGCAATGGATTATTGCACATTAAACAATATTCTCTAGTGCAAAAGTAGGACATGTTGTTGGACTACAACTGCCATCAGCCCCAACCATTGACCCTGCTGTCTGGGCTGGTTGGGAACTGAAATTCAACAACATCAAGAGGACCATATGTTCCCCATCTCTGTCCTAGTGATACTTGGAACACCAGCATCCCAATCCCGTGATTACCAGACAAAGGAGATCTGTCATGTACATATATACCTTTTCCATTTAAAAAGACCTCCAGTTCCTTCAGTGGAAGAAAAATGCTCCTCATATAAGCAAAGACACATGTGCCCCCTCCCACCCCCTCCAGTCCAATGAGGTATGATTCTGTTCTGGGCTGGACTGGTGCAAATAGGGCCAGGGTGGCAGACAGCAAATCTATATATACCATATCGGCCTGAATATAAGTCTCACTTTTTTTCCAAATTCCGACCAAGAAAAGTTAAAGTGCGGCTTAAATTCGCAACCTTACAAAAATTGACTTTTACAATATTGCTGCTGAAACAGACATACAGTAAAATGGAACAGGTGTTCGTGCCTGCGGAATTTTAAGGGAGTGGCTTATATTCAGGTATTGTCTTTTCTTCTTTTCCCCCTTAGAATTTTAAAGGTGTGGCTTATATTCAGGTGCAACTTATATTCAGGCCAATACGGTACATAGTACAAAAATGAATTAACTAAAATTTGTAAGTGAATGGCTGACTTTAAAATATGCATAACAGTGATATGCTCTTAAGTAATATCTGTGCTCAGATATTCCAAAGGCCACAATAAATGTGGCACTGTTGTCTTCCGTGCACAACTTCATCTTTGAATATGAGAAAATACCAAAGCTGTATAAAAAGCCACATTTCCTTAGAACTTTAAGATGATGATGATGATTATGCAGAGAAGCTACTTCACCACATACAGATGTGGTACAATTTTTAGCTAAGAGCTTTAAAAGTATCTAAAATCACACTGGCAGAAATCAATGTGATTAATGGCTCCTTCTACTGTGGAACAAAAACTACACAGGGTTGTCACTAGATAGTTGCTATGGTTTCTTGAGCCCTCCTGGCAGCAATTTGCTAGCTTAGCAGGGAGGAAAAGTGACACAATAGAAGAGAAAAGTGTTCCATCGACTGTTCACAGTCATTGCAAACATGTCCCTCTGCATACGTCCTTGAAGGTACGGTTTCAGTTTTTAAAAGAAGAAGAAAACATTATTAATGACAAATATATTTTGAAGTAGGTCACACAAGCAAAATGTTTTTGTTGAAAAGCAATCCCAAAGATTCCATCTGGTAAATAATGGACTAACCATAAGCCCTGGCTAGTGCTGTCCATGAATTTATGATGTAATAAACCAAGATTTAAGTGATTGCTAGATGCCTCAACTTTAATGATGCTTAACAATGATTAACATTTAAAATTGGTTTAGAATTATGTGCAAAGGCTTTTAAATAAACAGCTTTCATTATAACACATAATAGATTATTTAATTGATACATAGGGCAGCACTTCCAATCCTTAATCAGTCCAAGCCTGTCCAGAAAGTTCCATGGTCGATGGTTTTCGAAGCTGCTGAACAATCCAGAAGAATCAGCAAGACAGAAAATTTGACCATAAGAGAAGTTTGAACCAAATACCAGTAAAGGCTGTGGGAAGTTCCTCTCTGGTGGTATTCGAGCAAACACTTGATGAGTCATTTCCTGGGGATGACTTGGTGCTGGCTTGTTTGCATCAAGGTCAGGATAGCCTACAAGAGTCCTTCAACTCTATGATTCCCCCGTCTCTCTTCCAGCATAGGCCATCTGTCAGAGTGACCAAAGTGGTTTCAAAGCCAAGCCCAGGCATGAAATCTAACTGAAATGGAACTAGGAACTCCACCTCATCCAAATAATGGAGGCTCTGTGGTAGGCATGAAGCCAGAGTTAGTTAGGTGTGTCATTTTTCATTATTCCTATTAAGAAATAATTACTGTTGCTAATGATCATTTTTGGCTTGGCTTCACTGGTGAGAGAAAGGGAAGAAGCCACACCAAACACAGCACGCTTGCAAGTTTCAAAACATAAGCACAGAAAAGCATTCAAGTTACCACTACATTCACAACCCAGTGATTTGAAGACTGATGTGGATTATTAGGAGAATTAGTTGTCATTTTATGCCATTAGCTATTTACTTATAGCTTCATACGCTTCTGCTGTGATGTTCGTCTACACGGAGGAAAACTGTAACAAAATCGGTACCTTCACAAATACTCCTCCACCCACCATAAAGACCAAAACAACTTGATACCGCAGAACTATGAGCCATGTTACAAGAACACAAGGAAACCGTATGTGTATGTTTATTGTACTTAAAGGTTTGTAGTGATGTACATTGGTCTCCAATTCAAGCACTGACCAAATTTGACAGTGTTGAACAGAAGGTTGGTCAGGACCTCCTAGTAGATATCTAAGATACTATTGCACTAGATTAGCCAGAGATTTTACAGTAACAACACTCTCTCTCTTGTGCCTCTTAGCATTAAGAGATGTGCTTGTCTCTAACAGTGGAGGCATAACGTAGCCATTTTGGCTAGTAGCCATTGATAACTTACCCTCTACGAATTTGTCTAATCCTCGTTTGAAGCCATTCAAGTTGGTGCCTCCTATGAGAACAAAAATCATAATTTAACTAAGCACTGTGTGAAGAAGCCCTTTTGTCTGTATATTTATCTACTGCCATTAATATGCAAAATGAGCCATGCGTTTCAAAGCTATTTGGGATTTGTGGGTCACACTTCAGAAATTATAGAGAAGGAAGAAATGTGAATCATAGTGTTCTGCTCTTTTTCCTGAAACAGAAAATTAGGAGGGTGGAAGGTGGGTGAGACTAGAGCTAGTTCAAAGGTTAGAAAGAAGAATCTCTCTCTCTCTGAAACATTCATGTTTTATTATCCAATGTGTCTATATGAGAAAGAGAGAGCCATAGTTCATTGGGTCATATACTGTACAATATTCCCTTTTAAAATATATTTGGCACTACATTTCAAGGCTTTTTCCCACCCTGGCAGAAATCACTCCTCAAACAATACAACCCTTTGTTAGGTAGGAGCTTAGTAACAATTGGATTGTGTAGAATAGGCTTTCAGGCTCCTTTTCATTGAATCCGCGTCCATCCATTCTCAACACGTTTGGCACTGCCTTTAATGAGCCTGCCTGAACTGTAGTAACCCCTCTGGCAATTTGTAAGGAAGAGAAATTAGATGGATCGCTCTCCTCTGTGTGTTGGGGATGAAGCACTCAGCTTTCATTACAGGATTTTCATTTATAGGTAGCGAATCTCACCCAGAAGTTCCAGCACTCTCTATGGGTGTATGGAGTATTTTACCATTCCAAAGGGTCAAATAAATGATCTCGTGTGACTACAGCTGGCCTCCCACTCCACACTCTGCACAGCCAAATTCAACCTTGGCCATTTTCACTATCTTGCAAGTAATTTGGTAACCTTCGAATTTATAGCATTTAATAATAATTGTTTCATGTTAATGAAGTTGATTTACCCAGCATGGTGAAACCATATGTTAGGGATATATTGATAGCTGTTAAAACAGTATGGAACAAGCACTAGAAAAAAAAACCTCCTAACCAGGACCAGCCTATGCATGAGGAAAGGTGAGGCAACAACATTAGCTGACAGGATCCACAGGGGCCGCAGATTCCGCTTCCCCCACCTTGTTCCTGATTTAGTTCTTCACTCACTCCTTCCTCATCAGTGGGGAGGGAGGTACCATTTTGTGGTTTGCCTCAGGTGCCAAAATGTATTGGGCCAGCCCTACTCTTAATCTAGCTGCCACCGTTTCAAAATGGATAATTTACCAGACAGAACTGATGAGAAAGAAGGACTACTCTTCCAACCCATTCATGTTGCAGATAAATGAATGGATTTTATAGCTTATCAGAATGTGCCCTGACATCAGAAAGAGTTAGTGTTTTGCTTCTGAAACCTTTCTTATATTTGATTTGTTTCATTTTGTTTTCCAAGGATATTTGTATTTTTTTAAAAGGGAGATATCTATTTATTTGTTGCATTGATATCCCACCCTATTCTCCAAGGGACTCAAGGTGGCATGCATGGCACACCGCTCTTCATTTGATCCCCACAACAACCCTGTGAGGTAGGTTAGCCTGAGAGGCAGTGAGTGACTAGCCTATGGTCATCCAGTGATGACTTGGCTTCATGGCCAAGTGGAGATTTGAACCCTGATCTCCCAGATCCTAGTCCAACACTCAAACCACTACGTCACACTGATGTGCATGTTTCTTCACATGACCTTATTCTCCTTCTTCCGAAAGGGGCCATGCCTTTCTTAAAATAAAACCCAAACTTAGAATGAAAGCGCATGGCCAACTGGCTCAAAGCAAGTGAGAACAAGGGAGCAGATTGTGCAGATTAGATCTTATGAATTTAATGAACTGCTCTCAGTTGTCACATGCAGGCACAAAACCTTTGGCTATGTATACATTAGTGGTTTAAAATACAGCTGATGATGTTCCTCCATATCCCCACCCCCCATGTTTAAAGATGCTTACTTATATTGCTGTACACACCGGGGTGGTGGCGATGAGGATGCCTTTGCTTAATGCGCAATTCAGTGAAACCATCTTCTGTGCATGTGCAACAGCTGTCTCCGCCTTAACTGCAGCTTCCATTTCCTAATGATGGAAGCTTGTTTGAGGCAAACAGCACCAAACTGGAATATTTCTCAAAAAGTGCAGGATACCGATGGGTCGTCTATACCCCTTCAAACACTAGTGGTGGGTGTACACCAGACCTGGGGTAAATGGCAATGTATACACAGCCTTTGCTTTCTCTGATTGGAATCAGGGCTTTTTTTCAGCCGGAACTCACCAGAACTCAGTTATGGCCCCTCTCAGGTGGGCACCATTGCCATTATAAGAGAACAAGGGAGGCATTCATGGCAAGTTCTGGCACCTTTTTTTCCTAGAAAAATAGCACTGACAGGAGTATATGGTTTGTGCATATGTTTCCATGATCCAAAGACATGCTAAAACAGGCTTTGGAAACATTTGAGATATTCATTTCTGCCATTGCTTTCTGCTTTCCGCTCCTATTCAGTAATCGGCAAAAGCTGGCAGAATGGGGCAGTTGCCTCAATCAGCAAATTCCGAGGGGCAAAAAGTGGATGTATGTTATTCTGAGCTCTTTGAAGAAAGACTGGAATAAGCAAGTGAGTAGAACTGGCTATTATAGTCATGTTCTTAAAGCCAATGGCCCAATGCTGTGCCAGTTCTTGTGCAAGCTATTTGTGGAATGGCACCACCAGCTAGTTTCCTTCTGCGCTTGTTCTTTGGATCCAACCCACAGTGCTCTGCTTTTTGAAAAAGCAGTACAGTGGTACCTCAGGTTACATACACTTCAGGTTACATACGCTTCAGGTTACATACGCTTCAGGTTACAGACTCCACTAACCCAGAAATAGTGCTTCAGGTTAAGAACTTTGCTTCAGGATGAGAACAGAAATCGGGTGGCGGCGGCGCAGCAGCAGCAGCAGGAGGCCCCATTAGCTAAAGTGGTGCTTCAGGTTAAGAACAGTTTCAGGTTAAGAACGGACCTCCGGAACAAATTAAGTACTTAACCTGAGGTACCGCTGTATTTTCTGAGGGCTTCAGCAGCCAAACGACATATCACGGAAGTGTTTCACTCAGCTATCTTTGTCTGTCTCCCACCTGAAGATCCAGCTTGCATATCACAAGGAGCAGAAAAAATTTGTCGCCTCCTGTTACCACATGGCATAGTCGCCAGCCTTTAACTGAAAGAGCTGGCAACTGTCTCTCTACTGAATGCAAGATTTCCTTTGCTTTCATGCTCGGCTGGTGCTTTGTTAGACTCTGAATGCTTTTTCTTTAGCCGTCTTTTGTAAGGACAGATTTAGCTTCAGTGTGACAGTGTTGTACACCGACTGCTCTGCCATGTGTGGACAAAACATGACCAGTTTGGCTGCAGCCAGTCATCGTGGATCTTCTCCATTACATCACCATCAGACGATGGCTTGGCCTAACAACGCAAAACAGACTTCAGCTTGTGGGAGGTGGGTTTTTTGTTTTGTTTTTTAAGTTAAGAAGAAAGCCAGGGGGGAAAAAACACTGGTTCCCCAGACTTCTTTTTTGGTGAGGGGAAGAATAGTTGAATATCGTCTGCATGGTAATAAAGAAAACCAAGTTGGAAACATCATATTCTAGATTTACACAAGGCGGCTTCAGAGTGGGGAACGGGACAGAGAAATGTTGGGAAGCAATATCTTCACAATTCCACAATATAATTTATTGGAAGAGAATCCAAGGGATAAATAAGGGATATTGGTTTCATTACTCTCTTAATAAACTTTTCTGCAGGAATACCATGACCAAGCAACAGAAAATAAAAAGTGATCAAAGGGATCATTTGTAAACTAGTACATTGGTGTTAACCAAATATACAAGTAACACTCGTTTCTAGTCCTGCTATAGCTCCAAATCAAATAAGGCTTCCCCCGAAAACATTTTGATGCCATATCTCCACATAAATATGACACATTTTTTTCTCCACATTTCCTGAACAATGGTAGGTTCTGCGTTCTTTGAAAGAGAGATCATGAGACTCTTACAGATTTTTGTTGTTTTGGTTTTTAATTTTTTACAATTTGTGTATTTAGGAATGAACAGGTTGAGAGGAGTGAGGGGAACGAAACAGCCAATACACACAAACCTTTCTTAAGCCAGGGGTGGACAACACATTGCCCTCTAGACATTGTGGACTACAAGTCCCATCATCCCTTACTATTGGCCATGCTCACTGGACCTGATAGGAGTTATCTGAAGAATAATAATAATTCCCTGTTCATCTTCCCAAAGGAGCCCAGTGGAATAAGTAGAATCACTAGAATCCAACAAGTCCTGCATAAATTCAACACTCGTAAACTATTATTGCAACATAACTTTGGTTTCTTTCTTTAAATCTGAGACAATTCTTCAATTTAACCATAGCAGTGATTCATCAGTTTTTTCTATCCATTCTTTAATAGGCAGAGTACAAGCTGATTTCCATATTTTTGCAAAAAGAATTATGACTGCAGGCAGCATGCAGGGAGACCATTTCATGGTTTTCTATTAGGTCACTAACACAGGTTTGTGCTAAGTCAGTCTGCTGTGACTGTGGGTCAGTGGTGGATCTTGGGGTCTCAAATTTCAGCAGTGCCCTGTTTGGCACAAAAATTCAGTGACCCTCTGCCTCTCGTCTTCCATTGTAAATCATAGTTTTTAAATATATATATATATTTAAAATACCACATACCCATATTTAAGATAATATCTACTTTAGCACTGGGAGACCACTATTATATACTCTCTGAATATATAATATTGGCAAGGCAAGGAACCTGGCGCAGGATCAGCTGAAGCTTCTGGACAGTGTTCAAGGGGCGTCTCACATAGTGCACATTACAGTAGTCAACTCAAGCGAGGACTGTGGCAAAAACTAGCTTTGAGGGAGTGTGGCTTTCCCTCATCCCAATCTACAACAGCCAATCCCATCTTCCTTACATCAAACCGCCCACCCAACACCACCACCCATTCATTATGGTGTAGAGATGCAAGTTCACAGCCAATACCATTGCCCTTAAGATAAACAGATGATGGAAAAAGCACTATCATCAGCAGACAGATGACAACAGTCCCCGTGCCCCCAATTTCACTCAAGAGATTTCATATAGATTCTTGAAATTGCTGGGGAAGTTCTTGAAGAGCTGAGATGCCTGCACATTTCACCTCTTGTAACTTTATTTCAGGTCAAATCTGATGTAATGACAGTTGATAGCAGGAACCATTTAAAAGCAGAAATGAGCAAGTGACCTCTAAAAGTACTCTGTGACACCAACAGAATATCCTCTCTCTCTGCCTCTAATAGGTTATTGGAGGTCTAGTAACTGTTAACTGGCCTTTAATGACAGACAAACAGACAGACAGACAGACTCCCTTGATATGCAGGGGAAGGCTATAGTAGCTGATAAGAGAACATGTGCAATGGATCCAGCATTTACAGCAGATAGGGCATGATCTGAGCAGTTAATTGAGCACCATCTGGTGGAAAGGCAAGATACAAATTTAACAAATATACAAGAGACTTCCCATTGATTCCAACAGATCACAGTCAAACATTTGCTTAACTCTTCAATTAGGATCAATGGGATTTTCAAATTTACCGATTGGACGGGCCCATAAGGATACTTTAGAATAGTTCTTCCCCCCCCCAAAAAAAAAAATGTTTAGGGGTACTCTCATTTTCCTACTCATATTGAAATACTGCCCCTCAAAGAGGCCAAAGTTAGATTCACAAAATGTTTAGGGGTATGCGTACCCCTGCGTCCTCCCAGAAAAAAAGCACTGCTTTAGAGTATGCCCCATTAAATAAGTTGGGACTTGCTTCTGAATGAGAGGTTTGTACTAGTCATGTATACATGATAAGGCCAATAAAATGATTCCAGCTCCAAAATCTATTTTAACAGCTCTTTCCAGATGAAAAATCATTGTGCAACTCTTTAGTGCCCTCCTCTGGTCCATTTTAGAAGTGCTACATTCTGGTGAGGAATCTTAATTTTCCGGAAAGAAGCATCTACTCCCCTCAAAAGAAATATTGTGAGCTATGTGTTATGCAAAAAGTAGCCTTTCCTATATCCAAATATAAGCATATCAACTTTTCTAAGATTAAAATGTGATGGTAGTGAGATTGCAGCACCCAAGGGGAGAACATTTATTTCAGTGACACACCAGTTCTTAATACTTTCCAGAGTGTCTTAGGTATATACTGTGAAATCCAAACTTTGGTCAGCTCCCGGCAGGGCCAGGGTCATAGCTCCAGTCCTGCCATTCACGTCAGCCAGGGTGGTGGAGACAAAAGTGATTGGGCCAAGATTGGGACTGACTGTGTCATGTGCTGGTAGTGGGGTCCACTTGGTCTGCATCTAGGCCAGTTTTAGAACTTATATGGAGGAGGAAAGGAAGCCATGTGGTCCTGTTTGTGGTACTGTCTGGTTACAAGTCCAAACCTTAGGCTCCAAGTGCTCTGACACAGTTTCAGTCAAGTATCAGATGTGTGAATCTTGAATGTTTTGTGCACTCGTGGCAATAGAAGTGAAGTTATTGTTCCTCAAGTTCTGTCATTTTATTCTCTCCAACCAACCTATCAAATAACACACATGCTTATTAATTTTTAATTACATTAAGATGGGTAATTAATTCACCATACTTATAATTGTTTATTATCTGTTTCAGATCACAGATCAACCCAGAATATGAATGATGTAATGATAGTTTCCTGGAAGGTCATCCTAGAGGAAACAGGATAGGTCACATATATAACTCTGATGTTAAGACAGAGAAATCTGGTATCAGAACCTCCCTCCTCCGCAATCCTGCCCCAACCAACATCAGAGCTCCAGGTTGGAGGAGATCAAAGGGGAATGATTTGGGAAGCAGCTTGGATCTAAGATTCCAAATCCTCCTGGTTTACAGGTAGCTATTTAGTGCATGACTAAATCTCTCCCTCCCCATTCCTTCCCACTGCTTTCAATGGGAGAGAGGTTTTTTTTAAGCAGAAAAATGTATATAGAAATGTAGGGTATTCCCCTCTCTCTCACTTCTGCCTTGCAAATTCAAGCTCAGAGTTGGATATGACAGTGGAATCATCTCCACATTCCCAACTTAGTCACTGTTATTGAACATAAAGTAATACAATTCCTACTTTTCAAAATATGGAAATATACTGATCAAACTTTATTTTAAGAATACTTTATAAATTATACATGGTTTGTGTTCCTGCAGTTTCCTTCATAAAAAAGTTTCTAATTCACTACATTACAAACTTGACAGAGCCATCATAGCCATATGCTAAAACAATATATTCATTATGTTTGCCAAACTACGGCAATTGTGCATGCACAGTGATAAGCACATGTGCTCAGCCGAAATAAATGGGACTAGTGTAAATGGTTGACCGTGCAGATTGCAGGCAACTGCTTAGGTTATTTAGCCCTAAAAATAGTATTTCTTTAGATAATAAATTATTGGAATATCTTTAAATATGATTCTATTCTTGATGTATGATGAACTGCTACATACTTTGAAATGTGTCATGAACCATTCACAAACTGTGTAAACTCCGTAATTTGTGAACACTTCAGATATTCATTGTAAAATAGAATTTTACAAAATCATAATTTGTTACAAGAATACTCAGTTCAAAGTGCCTAGCATTAAACCAAGGCCACTTTCCATAAAGAGTAGCACAGGGCCAAAGTTCAATTCTTTCTCTTCACAATCAAATCACAAATGCAAGTGATAGATTTTTAGTATAAACAGTAAATGTTTGTAAACCAAACACTTATGAGTCAAACAGTAATTAAGGCTCAAATCACTTTAGTGTACAGCAATGCAGAGCGAACGCATTACAACCATCTTTTTTTGACACAACACAGTCTGGAATGTTTCCTTAAACTTCATTACAGGCCTCTAAGGAGGCTTGCATTACGTTGCGCATCTAAAGCCATCTGGTCGAATGAATTGCGATTTATCAGGTCTCTCACTTTTTCTCTAAGGTCGTAAGATGCTTTGGCTATTCTCCTAGACTCGTCGATAGCTGCGTCCTTGTGCCTTAGAATCTGATTGCTTTTCTGAGCTTTCCTTCTTAAAGCTTCTTGCATTTCCCGTAGGTGACATTTTTCGTCATAATCAAGCTTCTGTTTGCGAAAATGGTGGTTCCGTTCTTTCATACAGTTCAGCTCTCTCACGCGCTGCGATCTGTCCCGGATATTTTTGGACATGATTTCTCTGGCCTGCTGGATCTTCATCTCAGCTATCTGCAGCAACATCTCCTTGCGCCTCCTCTTCTCTTCCTCCGTCTCTTTGGCTCTTACCTTGGCTATCAAGCCCTGCTCTTCTTCCTTTAAAGTCTTCTCCTTCAGTTCCCTGTTCCTTTCTTCAAGCAGCTGCTCCAGGATTTCCTGGGACCTCTGAAGCTTTTGTTCGATACACAGCCTCTTGTACAGCTCGTCGGCTTTGACCCGATCTTCCACCTGGTCCTTAGCGCTCATGTGCTTGGTCTGCTTGTAGTCATTCATATCGATTTTCCTCCTCTTCCTTTCCATATCCTTTATCAGCCTCTTCTCCAGGGCCTGCAGCATCCTTTCCTTGTACAAAGCAGAGTTCTGCTCTTTGGTACGCCTATCGCTTAACCTTTTGTCCCAGAGCTGTTTTTCCTGGCACCGTTTCCGATACTCGGCCTGAAGCCGAGCGTTCTCCAGCTTCTCCCTCCGCCTGCAATCCTGCTCTTTGGCCAGCTTCTTCCACTTCTTGTCCCGAAGCATCACATCCCTCTCCCGGGCTGCCAACAGCTGCTGCTCCTCTAGCCTGAGCTTGGCTTTCCGTTGATCGCGGTCCCTCTGCCACTGGTCCAGGCTGTCCACCAACTGGTACTGCCTCTCCTTCTCCGCCCTGGCCTTGTGCTGCTTCTCCTTCCTCCTCATCTTATCCCAGGCGTCGGAAACCTGCAGCTGACGGTCCTTCATCTCTTCCTCCTCCTGGTGCCTGGCGAGCATGAGGGCCGCAATCTTCTTGTCCCTTTCGGGGATCAGGTCCTCGTACCTTTTGTCCGTCAGGTCCTGCAGGCTGACCTGCGGGTCTCCCTTGCGGGGCTTGCGGCGGGGCTTGCGGCCCAGGAGGCGCTGGTGCAGGTGGGCGCTGGGGTCGCGGGGCAGATAGGCCTGAGGCTCCTCTTCCTCATACGGCCTCGCCAAACAGTGCATGAGGTCTGCCAGGCTGTGGCTGCTGTCACAGGGCTCCTGCCAGTCCCTCCGAGGGAGCTCCTTCTTCTCCAGGCGAGGGGAGGCCTTGCTGTCGAACTGGGCGAAGGAGAAGGAAGAGGGGCAGATGGAGGGAGGCTTGCTGGCGTCGGTGGGGAGATCCGTGCCATACTCCAAGGGCCGAGGCACCGGGCTGGCCCACTGGTCGTCGCGGAGCAGCTCCTCCACGCGGGTGCACCTGCCCACCGGGGAGCGCGCGGGGAGATCGGGGTGCCCCGGGAAGTCCCCGCCGTAGAGCGTGGTGCACGAGGTGGTGCACGGCGTGGCGCAGCCTTCGCCCGCCGGCGCCAGGTGCTGCTGCTGCCAAGCGGACAGGCGCAGAGGGGAGGCGCAAGAGGCAGACGCGGCGGGCCGCTTGCCACGCGGCGCCGTCGAGCAACCCTTGCCCTTGCGCGGCGGGGGCAGCAGCAGGCCTCCCTCGTCGCGGTACGCTTGCGCCAGGAGGTGTCGCCGCAGGCCGCCCTCGCCGCCCGCCACCTCGGGCTCCGAGCTGTAGGCGTCCGGAAAGGGCCGCGGCGGGGAAAAGCGGCCGGGGCTGCTGCGTCGCCGCGCCATCCTGCGCGGGGTCTCGGCGCCCGACAAGCTGCAGCACGACGTGGCGGGCGCCTTCTTGCGGCCCTTGCTGGCGCTGGGCGCGCCTCGGTCGCTCGGGGAGACGCGCCACCCGGGCTCCGCCCCGAGGTACTGGCCCGACCCGCGCCGCGGCCGACGCCGCTGCTGGTGCCGCCTCATGGCCGATGTGGCCTCGGGCCCTGGCGCACGCCGCCCCCGGCTGCGCAGCAGCACAGTCGGCGCCCGCGCGCGTCACAATGCCTGGCCAAGGAGGGCCTGGGCCGCAGCTGCCTCGGCCGGCCGGCGCCCTCCGCGCAACCCCGCCCGCCCGCCTGCCCGCGCGGGGACCCTGGTGCCGGCTTGTTCCGCACCCGGCCTCGCGGTCGCCCCCAGCGCCATCTCCTCCCTTTCTTCCATGGCGCTATCTTCAGACGCGCGCTTGTTCTCGCTGAAACCAATGGGGTGAATGAAGTCATTCCACCCCAAGTTTGCATTCAACCCACTGTTTCTTTGGCGGCCTTCAGTTCGGTCCTGGGGTACAACAAACATGTGAAGGGCACCTTGCACGTGTAGTTTACCGAGCTACACTTCCCAGGATTTTTCAGGGGAAGCCCTCTGCCTTCAGGCACATGTGGTCTGACACTTTATCATATAGCTTTTTAACGTGAGCTTTTGTAGGCAAGAGTGAGAAAACTCATCACACAGTAAAGCAGTTTGGATAATCTGAGATGCTTTCCTGTGTAAACCCAAGTGGTATTAGAGAGAGACTTAAATTTTGTACAGCGACTTAATGGGATACATAATGCTATGCTAAATATAGCTATAATGCTAAATATATGAATTTTTCAGTGACCTACATCTCGGTTAATACCATATTCCTATGCAAGTCCCATTAAGTACAAGGTGCATTCTGAGTAAGTGTGCATTGGATTGCAGCCAGGATTATTGAAGTCACAGGATTACAGTGTTTTAGGCTGCAGTCTTCATGAAAGTAAGCCTTATTGAATGCAGTGGGTTTTAACTCTCAGACATAGCAAATGTGCATTTTGAAATAATGTTGGCAGCCTTTTGCAGACAAAAGATTCAAGTGTAGTATAGGAGCAGATAGTGTTTTGGACTTGGATCAGGAAAGAAAATCTCGGTGTATGGCAACCCAAAAACTACTTTTTTTTTAAAGCTGAACAGCTTTGGGCAAATCTTTAAAATGTCACAATTTAGTAGCTGAACAGTCATCCCAGTTTATCTGGAAAGTGTTGGTGAAGTTTCCAAAGTCTGGATGAGCTTGTGCAACCAGCCCCTGCAGTTCACATTGCATTGCAGCTTACTTGTATGCAAGGTGCTTTCACCCTGACATACAGTGTTCTGTGCTGTTATAAGCCACACTGATTTCTGAGATATGTGTTACTGCATCACCAGTCCATTTGCACCTGCTCTGGAGTAGCAGCACCAAACGGCACTGATTCAGCCTCACCATACTCTGAAGGAGGCTTCTAAGCACTTTCCGATGAAGGTTTCTGTGGGAGAAGGATGTTAGAGGCCAGGCTTGCATGCGTGACCCTGCTGCCCTCTTCACTGACTGAATGCTTGAAGAGGACTTTATTTACAACTGAATTTCAGCACCTGCTTTTTATGCAGTAAGTTAAAATATGCAAACTACTGCTTTTTAATTTTTAATGTGTTGCTGGGTCTCATTTTGACCTTTAATTAAAAATTATGAGTGCTGACAAGCTATTTTGAGAAGATAGAATTCCTCATACAGTGATACCTCGGGTTACAGATGCTTCAGGTTACAGACGCTTCAGGTTACAGACTGCTAACCCAGAAATAGTACCTTGGGTTAAGAACTTTGCTTCAGGATGAGAACAGAAATCGCGCAGTGGCCCCATGGCAGCAGCAGGAGGCCCCATTAGCTAAAGTACTTCAGGTTAAGAACGGACCTCCAGAACGAATTAAGTTCTTAACCCAAGGTACCACTGTAACATCAAATCTAGATAACTGGACTAGGGGGTGTAACTCATTAAGGTCGCTTGAAGGGGCTTTCTGTCTTCTTGAGAAGATGATAAATATACCAAGTATTACCACATGTGCAGGAATCAGGCTGTTTCAAAAACGAATAAGCATCCTATAGGAGGTTGGTTTGGATTTAAGGGGTTAATCTGTTTCCTGTTATCAAGCCTTGCCTCTCAAGTAATCAAATTGGAATATATTATAATTTAATTAGCAAAGTTTGGTGCAGATCCTATGGCAGAGCTTTCCCAACTTTTCCTGTTGGTGACTCACTTTTTAGACATGCATCATTTCGCAACACAGTAATTCAGTTTTACAGTGGTACCTCTGGTTACGTACTTAATTTGTTCTGGAGGTCCGTTCTTAACCTGAAACTGTTCTTAACCTGAAGCACCACTTTAGCTAATGGGGCCTCCTGCTGCTGCCGCGGTGCCGCTGCGTGATTTCTGTTCTCATCTTGAAGCAAAGTTCTTAACCTGAGGTACTATTTCTGGGTTAGTGGAGTCTGTAACCTGAAGTGTATGTAACCCGAGGTACCACAGTACTAGCAAACTGGAGGTTAAACTAGCCCCTTTCCAGCCCCGAGAGGAGTGCGGGGAGCATTTATGTGACACACCTCCACAATGCAGCTGACACACTAATGTGTTGTGACACACAGTTTGGAAAGCTCTGTCCTATGGTTTGGTGCCATAGGATCGATACAACTGTATTTTCTTCAATGTTTTGAAATATTTGTGGATTTAAATGTAAATCACAGCTTAATCCAGGTTATAACTAGCTGGTTTATTGCACTGGCATTTAGGTCAGGAAGGATCTCACAGAGGGCTTAAAAAATTGACCTAACAAGATTCTGCCAAGTCTTTAAATGTTAGGGACTGTCTAATTATGGGCTAACCAGATGTGTTTATTCCTATGTTGATTTCTGTCCGCTCCTTTTGGGAATTGCTTTGTATGCACATAACCACTCATCTGCTTAAGCCTCCTCCCCTTCTAAGAACAACTTACTGTTTTAGTAAACATTTAACCATGATTCATAAAACCTTGTGGTCTCCGTTAGTTTAAGCCACCCTGCGTTTATGAGCCAACAAACACCATTCTAGCTAAAGAGAAGGAAGGTTAAGGTAGCCAGGGAAAAGCAGACTTTTGACCTGGTGGCTGTGGATAGCTCATTGTAAGGGAAGGCAAAGTAGAGAAGAACACATTATTTTGGCCTGATCTCCCTTCCCTTCATGGTCCTGGGTGCAGCTGGGGTGCCATGACACCACAGTATGTGAGAAAGTTTAAACAATGGATCTTTATGCCTCTGAAGAAGTGGGGGTTAGGTTAGATGCATAATCTTATTCCAAATGATTACAAGAGCAGCAGAAGAAAATGAATGAAAGACCTAAGAGCGAGAAAGTCCAGAGACTTCTGATTGTTGCATAATTTTTTTGTGCAGCTATGGGTGGATAAGATAGTAAATTGCCATGGTGTACATGCAATTGTTTGGTAAGCCACCGGGTGGATACTGATAAACCTTTTGCCACGCCATCTCTCACACATTTTACCATGTTTTGTGCACCTTCATACTGCTGTGTGGCAGCCATTTTTCTGTGGGACTATCTCATGTTGCAGTGGGTCAGCTGATCAGTTGAATGGGCTATTTTCATATAACCCATACTGGGTGTGGGTGTGGGTGTCTGAATTTCAACTGTCCATTTGGTAGGGTAATACATTTGATGGGCACATTTGCTAGGACAAACTGAAATTCCCCTTACTAAAAAAAGATAGAAAAGAAAATGTGTCTACATGGTGCCAGTACGTTATCCTGGCTGCTTCAGATATTTATTTCAGTAACAACTGGAAATTCAGCAAGCTGCAGAAAGAGCCATATGCCGGAGGAAGACATTTACCAGGAACATAATTGTAATTGAATTTAAAGTTTAATTTTCTGCCTTAGTAACATATCATAGGATTAGCCATTTTGACCAGACATTTCGTAGCAAAATTTCTCTGTGATACCTGAGGACCCTTCTACAGTAATTGTGTGACTGCACTCCACTATAAAGACTCGGCTAGTGCATTCAGATCTCTGTGTCTTTTTTGCTCATTGCATTTCAGGCAAAGTGACAGTGAAATGATGTGCTAAAGATTTGCCAATTGAAAATAAATGATAGGCAAAAAATTGGCACCAATTTTTTAAAGAGAAAGATTAGGGGAACTGCAAAACTTATTGGTTGTTTGCCTTTGGGCACTTCCAGACTCCCACTATTCTCATGTGGGCTTCAGTCGCATCCCAACAAGTTCAGGCTGGGCAATTAAAGCTGTCCTGGAGCCCTTCTGAAACAAATCTGCTTCCCCAAAATGATTATTTTGGGATAAGGAAAGTGATGAATAAATGCACTGGAAAGTGGGGGAATAAAACTTGCTTGGTGTAACATCGTTTAATATCCCCCAAACAAATCAGGATGAATTTGTTTTAAATAGCCAGTGTTGCCTAAACTCCATGAACCAATAAAGTTGAATGATCATTATAACAGGTTGCCTGGAAACAACCTTTGTTACTTCTGTGAATAGGGTGCCTGCATTCCTAAAAACAGTTTCATAAAGGCATGGATGGAGAAACTGTGGCCTTCCAGATATTGCTGGATTAAAATGCTTATCACTCCTGAGCTTGGGCCATGGTGACTGGGGATGATGGGGGTTGCAATCTGACAATGCCTGGAGGACCACAGGTTCCCTGTTCCTGCATTAAGGGATCTTCCACGTATCAGTGACTCCATTGCCAGGTTATGCTTCATGCTGTATTGGGAACCATGGTTTGATTTAAGTCCCCCTTCTCCCTCCACCCCTTTTCTTATTTTTTCTCTAATGTCCTTTACCTATTTATTCATTTTGCCCCTGAAGTCTAGTTTTCATGCAGTTATAACCACTCCCTCTTTTCTGTTTTGCTTGTACGATTCTGTAATGAATATTCAAATAAAAAATGGAAGGGGGGGAGGAATTTGTGTGTAAGAAATATTCCACCGAGAGTCCAGTAGAGAGCACTAAGGGGCCATTGGAAGTGCACCAATCTGGGAATTACACTGAGGGAAATAACTTAATTCTCCTAATTTCTCTGGAAACCTAAATCTAAATATGGCAGTATTTTTAATGGTATAATATGTTTTGTAATTACCTTTATCACATCTATGGTCTTACTTAACAACTGCCAATTTTTTTGCTGTTCTTCTTCTGGAGGAATTTCATTTTGACACAAATTCTTCCCACATGTTACATCATTAGGCATGTCTGAATGGACACAGTTTAGGAGAAGACACTTCTTTTGAGGCACTCCAGTGACAGCAATAGGGCACTAGTTATGCAGGCTTCACAAAGCATGTGCTAGTTCCACAGTTTTCCTCATCAACCATTTGACTTCACGGCATCATCACTGCAAAGACAGATAATGGTTTTCAAGGTGAAGAATCCTTCTGAAGGGAACTGGCGCTAAAACTTCATTGACGGTTCCCATTTTTCTGTTTCAAAAGTACTGACATTTCTGCCTCAGGACTAAAGCAACTTGGAAGGAAGGAAGGAAGGAAGGAAGGAAGGAAGGAAGGAAGGAAGTCAAAAAGAGAATCAGCAATATACAGCTCCTACTATCTAAATGTCACTTTGCTAAGTGGAATCTATTATACATAATAATCAGAATTTGTTGGTGTTTTGTGATTTTCTGGCCACAACTTACATGCTTTTTCTGTTGAGTTAAAAATCAGAAGTCTTTTAAAAATAATAATAAAAACATAGATTCAGGTAGGTAGCTGTGTTGGTCTGACACAGTCTAAATATATTAAAAAAAAAAAATAAATTGTCCAGTAGCACCTTAGAGACCAACTAAGTTTGTTCTTGGTATAAGCTTTCGTGTACATGCCAAGAACAAACTTAGTTGGTCTCTAAGGTGCTACTAAACAATTTATTTATTTATAATAAAAACATATTAAAGCAGTCCACAAAAGAGTATGCCACAATAAATCTATTAGTCTTTAAGGAATCACAAGACACTTGTTTTTGTTGCAAGAGATTAACATGCCTACCCCTGTGGAAATAGTTACATTTTGATAATGAAAGGTCAGTGTTAGCCTATATAACTGTAGACTGTTAGAACTGTATGTACTACTTAGGAAAGATCCCCACCATACATTTCAAGTACCTCTAATACACATTTAAAGCATGTGGCTTCTTCCCCCAAAGAATCCTGGGAGCTATAGTTTTCCCCTCACGGAGACCCTTTCTCAGCATACTTAAAACTACAGTTCTTAGAATTCCAAAGTCACATGCTTCAAATGTGTGTTGCATGAGCTGTAAATGTATGGTGTTGATACATGCAAACCCCCCAAACACAATCAGATTTGCCCATAGAAACACAGAAATATAAAAGCAGTATGTTACCGCCAGATTTATTTTCAATCACTTTGCAAGTGATCCCCAATACGTAATTCGCCTTTTTCACAGTAGCTATACACCGGGTCAAAATTTTCATTGAGCTATCCTCCACAACTTTAAGATTCCTTCCCTGGTCATTCATTGTCAGCTCAGACGTCAGCAGTGTATATGTGAAGTTGATATTCTTTTGCTCTGATGTGCATAAGTTTACACTTGCTTCCACTGAACTGCATTACAATTTACTGCTCATTTGGAGATATCCTTTTTGAGCTCTTTGCTATCCCTTCTTGTTATAACTACCCTAAACAATTGGGTTCCATCAGCAAACTTGGACACCTCACTGCTTACCCCAACTCTAGATCATTTATGAACAAGTTACAAAGCACCAGTCCCAATGCAGATCCGTAGGGTACACTACTATTTACATTCCTCCATAGCAAGAGCTGTCCATTTATTGGTACTCTCTGATTCTGAAGAACATAAGAAGAGCCCTGATGGATCGAACCAAAGGCTTATCCAGTCCAGAATCCTGTTCTATTGGTAGCCAACCAGATGCCTATGGAAGCCCAGAAGTAGGGCATGAGCACAATAGATCTGCTTCATTATTTAGTTTTGTTATTGTTAAGATGACCTCTCTCTATGACATGATGGCCAAGTTCAGGAGTTCAGGAATCCTTAGCAAGTGACTTTGCCAAATGTCTTCTGAAAAGTCAGGTAAACAATGTCTCCTGTATTACTACCTATCCATAAGGTTGTTGACACTCCCAAAGAACTCTGAAAGGAAAGGAGACAGGACTTACTTTTGCAGAAGCCATATTGATTCTTCTTCAGCAATATTTGTACTTCCATATACTTGATAGTTATATCTTTAATAATAGGTAAAGGTAAAGGGACCCCTGACCATTAGGTCCAGTCGTGACCGACTCTGGGGTTGCGGCGCTCATCTCGCTTTATTGGCCGAGGGAGCCGGCGTACAGCTTCCAGGTCATGTGGCCAGCATGACTAAGCTGCTTCTGGTGAACCAGAGCAGCGCAGAAACGCCGTTTACCTTCCTGCCAGAGTGGTACCTATTTATCTACTTGCACTTTGACGTGCTTTCGAACTGCTAGGTTGGCAGGAGCAGGGACCAAGCAACGGGAGCTCACCCCGTCGCGGGGATTCGAACCGCCGACCTTCTGATCAGCAAGTCCTAGGCTCTGTGGTTTAACCCACAGTGCCACCTGCGTCCCAGTATCTTTAATAATAATATTATTAAAATAATATTATCTTTAATAATACTTTGCACCAATTTAACCAGAACAGACATTAAGCTAGCTGGTCTTTAATTTTCTGGATCCTCACCCCCACCCCCCTTAAAACAAACCTGGACGCTCAAGTAAGACCAACTGGACCATCAGTGAAGACAGAAAAATATCTAATTATGTTACTGCACTGAGGATGATTGGACAAGACACAAATACTCAAGCCACCCCCTTCAGTACAGTATAGCAGTTCTTCTAAATCCAGCTTGGCAGACAGTATGTTTAATGATTGGTACATGATTGACAAGGCGGCATGTTAACACGGGCTAGGACTAATTCTCTGGTCTGATGCCTCCTTCTCTGAATGCTAATGATGTCTGTCCCAGTGAAATGAATGAAAAGTACATCAGTCCCTCGTGGCTTTGTGCAGATGCTCAGTTGTGACAGCTGAATTTGCCCAGGAGAAAACTCACAGCTATAGGGCCATCTGGTTATATAGCATAAACTTTAATCTGTCCAGCCAAATGTTTGGCAAATCAGCAGCTGATAGAAAAGGATTTATTGTTTTCATGCTAGATAGCGCCAAAACCTCACAGGAAAGAAACAGCTATAGTTATGTTATGGGAAATGTGTAGGCTAGGTATAATGAAATTAAGAATCATTTCTGGACTTGGTCAAATAGACATGATTATAACTAGCAAGAAAAGCTGAGAAGTAGTCACCATATAATGAGAATACAAAATAACTGTGTGTTTCTAGTTATTCTGGATAAACTAAGCATTTGCTCTATTCCAGGCTCCTTAATCATCTTATTATATCCAGCTCCTGTTATAAAACCCATGACATCCCATATTGTATCAATAAATCATAACCTTTTTTTCAATATTTTTAAGTAGCATTCTCACAGAATATTATTTCTGAGCTGCATAGTCTATCTTTGAGTATGACTTTTAATATTGATGATGGATTCACACTCCTCAGTGCTTATGAAAGGTAGCTGTTACATCTACTGAGGCAAGGAGACATAACGCGCCATCAAGGACTGAGGCATCTGGGTGGCTAGGAACATTCAGGAAGGACCAGAACACGGATGACATCCATACCATACATCTAAAGACCTTTTGGTGCCACTTTTGCAGTCATGGCTGGCCCAAAGAATCCTGGGAACTGTTGCTTGAACTAGGCACAATTAGCTATGGAAAGCTCCTGTCTGTGTGCTTCCCACAGATCTCAAGTTGGCCCCTGTGGGAAACAGGATAGTGGTAGCCCTTTGATTGACCTGACTCATCTGAGCTCCTCTTAAGTCCCTGTGACATATTTTGTTTGGCATAATGTAAACTCGTAATTTAACAAAGTTGCTCTTCCAGCAACGGGCGATTCCGTTTCCAGAACCAGGCAGCCAACTAGGTAATTGCTGTAATTCTCCCTCAATCTCAGTAATAAAGTTATCATTCTATTCAGTATCCATTTTGGCCTGGTTTCTGCCAAGGCATGACCTCACACAAGCTGTAGCAAAAGGAGTTGACGGGAGTTGAAGAGGTTTAAAGTAGGAGGTATATCTTGCCTTGCAAATTTGTCATCTTAGTGCCTTTTTAGGGGTGTTTCCAAAGAGGCATGAAATTGTCCTTAGAAAGGTGGGGTCCCTTCATCTGTGAATATGGCTCATAAGGTGTCATATCTTCATTAGCAGGCTGTTTTGCTTGCTGCGGAAATAATGCACACGGTGGAAGCATATATATATATATATATATATATATATATATATATATATATATAAACTGACTTTGCTATGCTACTCAGTTTCAGTTTTCCTTCCAATATTTCTTTCATGCCCACATTTTATTTCCTTTTGTTTGATAAATGTAAGCACAGTTTTATTGATCTCCTTTTATCATTCTTGCTTTATGGTGCAAGAACTAGAGTGTCGTCTAAATCAGTTTGATATTGCAACTGTCATCAAACATGTAATGATTTCCCCTCCAACCCTCCCATCTTGAAGTAATATCAAGGGAAGATTTATACATCCATCAGTGCAATATTATTTGCCCAGTGGCAAAGGCAAATTTTACATAACGGAGAGAGCAGCAAAACCAAAGAATTCAGTAGCTTCATATGCTGACTTACAAGGCTATTTAATTTTTATAGAGTCCTGTTTATTCTTCTTCCTTTTCTTATTTGATCCTGATGACCTTTTTTCATTTTTCTCCTCCAGCACCAAACACATGCACACAAAACAGAGAGATTTCCTTCTTACTGCAGTTTGCAATCATTACTGAAGGATGAAATTTCAGTTTATGTTCAGTGCGGGAGCATTTCAGTCTTATGTTTCTAATGCTCCCTAATATTTTCTGGAAAAAGTCTTAACGTCAATAACAAAGCAGGAAGGTCTTCCTGTTGTAGAGCAGTTTATGTTACATAAAGCTGATATTAAATACAAAGCATGAGTGTAACTTTATAGTATCCCTGTTCGCAATATACTTGCTATCTCCAGCTGATCATTTATCATTCCATTTCCAGTAGCCAGGCTGTGAGTGCTGTTGGTTATACACACCAGACATCTAAAAGTGCAGGACTTCCCCCAAAGAATCCTGGGACCTGTCATTTGTTAAAGGTGCTGGGAATTGAAGTTCAGTGAGATAAATTACTGCTCCCAGGATTCTTTGGAGGAAGTCACATGCTTTAAACAAACTATAAGTGTCGGGTGTTGGCAGAGGGTGCTGCTGCTGCTGCTTGCTCACTCACTCACAGAGGAAGCTGAAGAGATGTGCTTTTGAGAAGACTTGCTCTGCTCCTCCAATGCTAGGAACAGGGCACAGAGCAGATGTGTGGTTTGGGGGAAAAGGCTTCACAGGCCAAATTGGACCTCCTGGTATGCCCACAGCTATAGATGCCTCACCCCTAGTGCAGATTCTGCGCTAGATGGACCAGTGGTTTCACTCAATATAGGAAGGTTCCTATATATCCGCATTTTACTTTCATACACACACACACACACACAGAGAGAGAGGGGGGGGGACAAAAGTATTTGATCCCCTGCTAAATTTGCCCGTTTGCCCTCTGACGAAGAAATGACTAGTCCATAATTTTAATGGTAGGCTTATTGTAGCTGTGAGAGACAGAATAACAATATATATGGAGTGTGTGTGTGCGCGCGCATTTTTCCATGTATAAGACGCCCCCCCTATTCTGGGGGACTCAAATTTAAGAAAATGGGGAAGATCTATCCGTGTATAAGACACTCCCAAATTTTGGACATTATTTTTTAGGGGGGAAAACCTAGTCTTATACATGGAAAAATACGGTAATTCTTTTCTACAACAACATTAAGCTCATCCCCAAGTACATGTGCTTAATATCAAGACACCAGAATCAAACTCTATTATTGTTTAAGTGCAGCTAAAATTCAAAACCGCACATGCATAGAGTATTATTCTTAAAATTCATTGTTGGCAAACTGTGTTTTCTTTGTGTTTGACTCTAAGAATCAGGAATGCAGCAGCAGTTGTAAACTATGGAATGGTTGCGGGATTATGGGGAGAGAAGAGAAATATTAACTGGGTGCTTCACAACGTAAGTGAAACACATGACCACCTAAAAGGAAGCATTAAGGCCAAAGTCTAAAATTACCTTGCTGTATCACTGATCAAGGCAGTAAGTCATTTTCAAGGGAATACTTAAATTGTGTTGGTTTAAGCAAACTGACTGATGTTTTCACGTTCTAAAATACGGGGCTTATCTAGGCTGCCACCTTGCGGAACACATTAATCTCTTTTACATGTGGCTTTAATGTGTGTCTCATTTGTAAGATCTGCACAGGGCACAGCTGGTTAGAAGTGTAGTCCCTAATGAGTGTAGCCATGGCTCAGTGGGAGAGCATCTGCACTGCATGCAGAGTCCCCGGTTAAATCCCTGGCGCAGCCAGGTAAGGCTGGGAAATATGCTTGCCTGAAATTCTAGAATGCCACCGTCAGTCAATGCAGACAAAACTGATTAGGTGTGATTCCTGTGTACATTACCAGGGTGTTTGTGTGTTGGACTAGATTACCCTTTCGGACCCTTCCAACTCTACAGTTCTGTGAGCTAGATTGGAGGATTGGCAGCCAAGTTCTAATCCATTATGTGCAAAAACAGGAAGAAATAACGATGTGTGTATTTCCCACTCTGTTTCCGTGAGTACTCAGCTGACGCACAAGTGATAAGCTCTGACAATGCCTATAGACAACACATTTATTGAGAAGTTATCCTTATTTTACTTGCACAAAGCTTATTTGGAGGTTAGACCATACCTGAGCTTTATTGAGCATTCACTCCGATTTGTTTGAGGGGAGGTTACAGTATAGGACCGTGAGCATTCATCTTGATTTGCTTGCATGGTGTTTATACGTTCGTTCGTTCCACACTCTTCAATGCATTTTCAATATGGGGGTACTTCGGGTTACATACGCTTCAGGTTACATGTGCTTCAGGTTACAGACTCCGCTAACCCAGAAATAGTGCTTCAGGTTAAGAACTTTGCTTCAGGATGAGAACAGAAATTGTGCTCTGGCGGTGCGGCAGCAGCAGGAGGCCCCATTAGCTAAAGTGGTGCTTCAGGTTAAGAACAGTTTCACGTTAAGAACGGACCTCTGGAACGAATTAAGTATTTAACCTGAGGTATCACTGTACTTCCCAATCAGTTTCCGAACAGCAAAAGTAATTGTTGCACTAGGGCAGCAGAGTGCTTTAATTCACTCCAGTTGTGCAACCCTATACATCCTAATTTGTTCTCAAATGCCTCCTGCAAAATACTGAGTCTGGTGATGCCCTTAAGGATATTGTGAATTTTATTAAGCTGCTGCATGCTACCCCAATCTCTGAGCAGCACAAGATTCCAGGGGTATCAGACACTGACACAGGATTCTAGCAGAAACCAGCCTTGGCTCACTCTCTCTGCCTTTGCAGCCTGCAGCTTTTGCATCCAGCTTCTAGCTCACACCACTCAACTCTAGCCTTTTGTCTTTCTAGCTAACAGACAATTGAGGGATGGAGGCTCACCCATTTGCCCACAGAGCCACCCGCTTTGTTCCCTTAAAGACTTATCTTTAGTGGGCCATTGCCAGACTGGCCTGGCTATTCCAGCAATGGAATCCATGCTGAATCCAGGAATTAAAAGTGGGGCTCAGGCACACAGTGCCCGCCCCCGCCCAAACTCATAACAATACATTTTGTGGGTTTTATTTTCATCTTGCAGTAATTATTCTTTTATGGTGAGCTGCTTACTTACATTAAAAAGTGCAAATACTTCCCCCCCTCTTTTTCCTAGAAAATGAATAGGTGATCAAGGGGGAAAGAGTAAGAAATCACCAGTCCTGGGACCACTGCATTTTCAGTCGTGATTCCTGAGACAGCTTCTGAACTGATTTACAAGAACAAAGTCATGTAGAGAATAGGACTGCAGAAACAGTGGCTTGGTTTTATTCTCCTGCATATTGTTTAATTTTATTTCTGGCTTGCATGTGTGATGACATATTGCTTCTTCCCCCCTTTTAATGCTCCGAACACGGGAAAGAATAATCAGTACTTTTAATTGCTGAATTTAAAAACATCCAGATAACAAATGCCCCCTACTTATATAACATTCTGCAACTTCAAAGTGGTATGCAGATCTTAACTCATTAATCTCAAAATATCAGTGTGAGGAAGTTAATTAAATATTACTGTGCATATTTTAGAGATAGGGAAATGGATTTCAGGAGACTGGTAAGAGCCTCCAGCAAGGTCACAAAGCTATAATTCACAAAACTGCTTCAACTGGAGTCCTTAAACTTGAGGTGTTGGGCAGCGAAAGCGCTCGTTCAGCATCAACAGAGCTGAAAGAGGTTTGTATTACAATTGGCAGAGACTAGTCCATTAGGGGAAATGACGCTCTACCCAACCAGTCTTAGTCTGCCCTCAGTCAGCCTCTACCTGCCCACTTTCTTATTTATTACCTCCAGTCCAGGGAGTGGCCTTGGATTCTTCCTCCTTAGTCTCACTGTTGCCCATGTAGGGAGGAGGGCAGGGACAAAACCAGAATTAGTTGGCTCTGCCTGTCATTGGCTCTGGCGCCACCTACTGTTGGCCTCCCAGCCTCCCACCCCACCAGTCCCAATATCACTAGCCACCACTGATTGTACCAGCCAAAGCAATAGGCTTTGCTTATCAAATTGGGCCGAGGAAAAGGCAACAATCTCCTTGCAATCAAAGAACTGTCACTGAATTTCTCGAAATACTTTAAAAAAAGAGAGAGAGAGAGAGACCCAGAATTGTGCTTGTTGCAGAGATCTGGGCTTCCAGAGTTTCATGGGACACAATTTAACTGGCCATGGGTAGTGAAAAAGATAACTGTAGGCCAGGTAGCACACAGAAGGTGACCCATGTGAGGTCATAACATGAGGTCCCCTGAGACCATGCATTCCTGAATACACAAGAGAACACAATTTCCTTTCAATGGCAAAAGATGTGTCTAAGCATATGAAAACATGCTGACAATGTTCAAATTTCCTGTCTTGCATTGCAAGAAGATGGCTTTACTGAAACTAATGTCAAATTGAAGAAAAGCATGTGAGTATGGGATTATCCTAGATATTTCCAGAAATTGTTCACAAAATGGAATGCTAAATCTAATACTGCAGAAAACTAGAATTGGATCAAAGGGAGGAGGGATTTAGGCTATGCTTGCAACAACAGATGAAAATGTGAACAATATTGTTCAAGCTAAAAGAGTAGTTCAGGGCAACTCATTGCTAACAAAGGTAGAAAATGAATTTAGTCTTAGGAGTCTCTCTCTCTCTCTCTCTGGTGTTCTTTAGATCCTTCAGAACTACAAGTATCATTTGGAATACATTGTCATTCTAATACTTTTTTTGAGGTACCTTCTGTGTGCTAAGCATGGATAAATCCCTTGGTTGTGACTGAGGAACCAAACTAGTTAATTCCAAAACTATGTGTGCAATTATATGTACTAGATATGATAACAGAGGAGATTAGGATTTGTCCTAAGTCCTAGACCAGGGGTCAGCAAACTTTTTCAGCAGGGGGCCGGTCCACTGTCCTTCAGACCTTGTGGGGGGGGGCGGACTATATTTTGAAAAAAAATAATGAATGCATTCCTATGCCCCACAAATAACCCAGAGATGCATTTTAAATAAAAGGGCACATTCTACTCATGTAAAAACACGCTGATTCCGGGACTGTCCGTGGGCCAGATTTAGAGGCGATTGGGCCAGATCCAGCCCCCGGGCCTTAGTTTGCCTACCCATGTCCTAGGCCACCACCAGTGTAACATTACACCAGCCAACAAAAGATGTGGTAAGTCATAAGTCTCTGGCACACAGGGACGCAGGAAGCTGCCTCATACGGAGTCAGACCATTGACCCAGCTAGTATTGTCTACACTGACAGGCAGCACCTCTTTGGGGTTTCAGACCGGGGTCTCAGTCCTCCTGAAGATGCTGGGGATTGAACCTGTGAATTTCTGCAAGCAAAGCAGATGCACTACCACTGAGCCTCAGCCCTCCCCTACTCTATGGAGAGCCACCATCTGGTATTCTGCAGACCCCCCACTAAGCCAGGAACCTCTTTGCAAAGCCAGGCTTCCCCCTATGGGTAGGCAAAGTAAGGCCCGGGGGCTGGATCCAGCCCAATCACCTTCTAAATCTGGCCCGCGGATGATCTGGGAATCAGTGTGTTTTTACATGAGTAGAATGTGTCCTTTTATTTAAAATGCATCTCTGGGTTATTTGTGGGGCACAGGAATTCGTTCATCCCCCCCCAATTTTGGTCCAGCCCCCCACAAGGTATAAGGGACAGCCCCCTGCTGAAAAAGTTTGCTGACCCCTGCATTGCACAACCCCCAATATGTCTAGACCTGTCAGCATAACCGAGCATCCTCTCAAACAATATTTTAGAACGGCAGCTATTTTTCCATGTGTTTATTGGTGATGCATCGCAATGAATAATAGAGAAGCCAGCAGGCATAGGGGCACCTCTGGCGCACTTTCCTCACCAGCAGCGCAAAACATAAATCAAATATTGATAGAGCTTTAGTTTTCAGTTTCACTTTCCACAACTGCAAAGTTCAATAGTTTCTCATTGTGCCTTTCAGCAAGATGTCAAAACTGTATTACTAGAGGGGGGGAGGGAATTCCCAATTAACCTCTCTGAAAGCCTCTTCTACCCTAGAGCAGTCTCCATCCCCATAGCAAACTGTAGATGGTGCTGAGCCCCAACTTCCACCAGCTGCAGCTAAAGGTTGACTGCGGTGGGACTTGTAGTCCAAAACAGCTGCCTGAGAGCATTCATTTCCAAGCTAACTGCAACGAATGAACATTTCCTTCTTTGTTTAACACACACTGTGTTTTTATTCCCGCTTTCCTTGTGTAATATTTGGACTGTAATATGTGCTGTTATTCAGTGGAAACTTCACCGACTTTGTTAATATGGAATTAGGCCCATGGATTTTAGGCTAGTTAGCCCAATATCGGACCCAATAAGGATTTTTTTTATATAATTATATTTTATTGATTTTCCATCAAAAAAGAAAAAAATACATTCACACCACATTACAACTTCTATTAATTTTTCCATTTTTTGACTTCCTTCAGCCTCTGCCAATCATCCGAATTATAACTTCTTTAATTACACATTTCCAAATTTTGCTATTGCCTTTATGCCTACCCCCCCACTTCTATTTTGCCTTTTTACAATATTTCTTATGTTATTACAGAGCTTCTTTAAATGCCACTAGCGTTATTCCATTATCACTTATACATTCCCAATACTCAACTAACTTTCGTAGATATCTGATCTTCCCAGTCAGTTTATCAAGTTCTGCATAGTCCATCAGCTTCATTCTCCACTCCTCCAATGTTGGTATTTGTTCTTGTTTCCATTTCTGGGCCAGTAATATTCTTGCCGCTGTTACTGCATATTGGAAAAGTTTATGATCCTTTCTATTTATTTCATTACCGACGATTCCTAAGAGAAAGGCCTCTGGTTTCTTAACAAATGTATATTTCAACATTTTTTTCAGTTCATTATATATCAGCTCCCAGAAGCCTTTCACTTTCTTACATTCCCACCACATATGATAAAATGTACCATCTTTTTCTTTACATTTCCAACACTTCTTACATGTTTTATACATTTTTGCAAGTTTTACTGGTGTAATATACCATCTATATATCATTTTCATAACATTTTCCTTTAATGCAGTACATGCAGTAAATTTAATACTTTCATTCCATAGTTTTATCCAATCATTAAATTGTATATTATAACCAATATCTCTGGCCCATTGTATCATAACTGATTTAACTTCTTCATCCTTTGTATGCCATTCCAACAATATCTTATACATTTTGGATAGAATTTTATATTCATTATTTATTGTTTCTATTTGAAATTTAGAATCTTTCTCTGCATATCCATATTCTTTAAAATCTTTTTTAAACATTTCATTTATTTGAAAATAGTGCAACCAGTCATATACCGACTCTTTCACTTCTTCACAGGGTTTCATTTTCCATTTCCCCCCTTCCTTAACAATCAAATTTCCATATGTAATCCAATTCTTTCTCATATTAATTTTTTTAACACTCATAACCTCTAAAGGAGACAACCAGTGTGGAGTTTGACCCAATAAGGATTTTAAAGCTAAAATCACCAAACTTACAGAATGGCATTTGCCAACCTGGTAGTCTCATAGCCATGCAGGGGGGAATTTTTTTATTTGTGGGGGAGGGGGGAATGAGGATCATGGCTGGGGATGGGAATGGATAACCGCCCTCTCCCGATGTGCTGCAGTCCCAATAACAATCCATCTTCCCACACCTGTAATTAAGTAAAGATGAAAACCAGCTGCATGGTATACACCTTGTATAGTTAGCTTAAGAGAAGTTATCACAGAGGTGTACAAAATTATGCATGGTAGAGAATTTTTTCTTTCTCTCTCATAACAGAAGAACTTGCTGTTTATAATTTTATAAAGTTCAGAGACAAAACTTGATGTTTAACTTGATCAGTTGATTTTCATATTTCTGGGTGGTTAGAGAACTGCCGGAGATGATTCTGACTCCAAAACAACCAAGTTATCAGTTTCATAGCAGCACTGCTCTGGGTGAAGAGATGCAGCAGCAAATATATCGTAATTCTGAGTGGAAATATAGCCAAACAAATTGTACAAATCAGCTAGTCAGACTGAGTCATCACATGCAGCCAACTTACTCTTGAGGTTCAGAATAACATAATAATAATGTTTGCACATATAAAAGAATCAACCTTAAGAAATCAGATTCTGAATGTGTGTGTGTGTAGGAGTCTTGCAAACAGAAATTAAAATTATATATCACTTCTATTCCTCTTTTTTTTTTGCCATGCATGCCAAATCAGCAAATCAAGTAATGTTTACAGTGCTTCAGTTCTATAATTTAATGAAAGTCCTTGAGAATATCACATAAAGACTGGCATATTCTTTGGTTTCTTAATTCCATCTAGACCTTTTCTATGCACATACAGTGCATTTGGAGGAGCTTTGGGATCTGTCTTAGAGGGGGGAAAGGAATAAATATTCCATAAGTGAATTTTTGCTATGAAACTCATCCAAGTGATTAATCAAAATGATATGCTGAGACTCCCTGTTTATGGCTTCATATTTCAAGGGACAGAGTTAAATATCATGAATCAGTTTAGCATCTTGGCCACCAGACACAGAAATGACAGGCAGCTGCATCTGAATTATATTGCAGATGCACATGTAAAGGTCAGAGAAACCTGGTGACATTTGGAGATACATATTTACTGGAGACTATTTCCTTTGATACAGAACTAACATGTGTCCAGATTGAAAAACCTATTTGTTGTCTTATCCCATGATATAGGGGTTTCAGAAGGTGCAGATTCATCACACACACACACACACACACACACACACACACACTCTCTTCTTATTTGTAGACAATATAGCATTTCTATAGATACTATGAACATGTTGTTAGCAAAATGTATTCTTCAAATTATTGGATTTTTCCTGGAAAGTGTGTATCTGCAATAAAAGGGGAAAATCCTGTTGGTACTAACAATCCCACGTGGATGCTTTGAAAAATTTGCATGTGTGAAGAGCACCCATCCCACAATAAACATCTGCCTGGAAACATCCTCCTGTGACAAGCCCTCAATCTTCTTTGTGTACCACAAAGTCTTGGTTTAGTAGCCGTATATCCATGTAAGAGAAGAACTGTACGTTGGATATATATACAGTATACAATCACAGGGATTTATGGAGTAGAAAGATGTGAATACTGTGAAGAACCCCTTAGGTGAGATGCATCTCCTATGCACAGAAACACTGTCTGGTACCTTGTCAGGTGTACCTCACTGGAGGCTGGGGAACTATTGCCAAGGATGGGCAGATTTTGACCCTACAGTGAGCGCCCTGGAGTGTGATACTTCTTCCCTGTAAGAGTTATTGGCAGACAACTAAAATGCGATAAATGTGTGAAATCCGGAACAACCATGCCAATATTATTGTAAGAAAGTAAGAAGAGCCTTGCTGCATCAGGCCAATAGCCCATCTAGTCCAGCATCCTGTTCTCACAAAGGTCAACCAGATGTCAGTGGGAAGCCTGCCAGAAGGAACTGAGTTCAGCTGTGGCAGCAGAACACAGCCATTGTGACTAGTAGCCACTGGTGTCCACCAGCTTTGAGTGTGCCATTTCAAAAGATGTCTTTTTGCTGCCAAAAAATTATGACATGGTAAGAATGATTCAAGGAATACAGTACAGATGAGAGTCGCATCATCTGCTGTCAACCGCCGCTCACCTTTTTATGACCATACCGATAGCCTGATCCCTCCCGTACCATTTATCACATATTACTGGAAGTTACTGAAGCAAAACCTTATTTAATAAGATGGAAGCACTACTGAAAACATTTTCTTATAGGGAAGATAAATCCATGGGAGAATACATACCACTTTAGGTCAGTTTCCAGTTATTGGCTTGGCTATGGCAGTCATGTTTATAGGATATAAAGCCACTTTTTCAGTATACAAAGATCTATGCAACAATCATCACGCACAGAGTCAAGGGCAACTATAGCATCATCTAGATTTTCCCCTCAAGTGGAGATTGAATTGCACCTGTCAATCTATGATTGTCATAGGGTTGGACATCACATATTTAGCTGTGATTTGACACCTTGTAAGCAACTCCCCCCCCCCCCCCCGCCAGTCCCCTGTGATGTGATGTGGTGGGTGCTGTTGTGACACCGTGATGTCCTGGCATCGCATGTGTGAGCATCATGCCTCCCTCCCTAAGCCGGATAGAAGCTTCCTGGCCTTTGGGAAGGAGGTGCCACACTTTTAATACTCTAATTGACCAGGAACATTTAGGGGACAAGCCTAAATATGTGCCTGGCCTAGAGAACCAAGAAACACTTCCAGGCACTTCCCACTACAGTACTTCCTATATAGCATTGAGCCCATTTTCCTGCCCTTGCCCTAGGGGTCGTGTCCTTTGGTCTACATAGGTACGAATAATCTATCCAATATTTGAGGCTGTTATTGACCGGCTAGCACCACCTTGCTTTCGGCAGCTCCAAACTGCCTTGCCTTTAGCCCCAATCCTGTAAGGCCACGGGCCCCAGGGAGCGCCCCAAAGCAATCGCCCGAAGCAACTCATCCCGCGCCACTTTGCGCACAAAAGCGCAACAGGCAAGGCGCATTGGGGCGCAGGGGGCTTTCTTTTTCGGGTGTTTGTGATCTGGCTTCTGCGTTCCCGATTCCGAGCGTAGATCGGGGAGGGTTGGCAGAGCAGGTGCCGAGAGCGAGGCATGATGCGGGGCGGCTGGTGGGGCTGGGCTCTGCTTGGGAAAACGCCCCTCCTCCCCGCGCCCTTCCTTCAGCTTCCTCCTCCCGGCCAACAAAACCGAAGACTAGCGAGCGAGAGGAAGGGTCGTGCTGGGTAATAACAATGCGCGCGCGGGGGGCGGGGGCTGCATCGGGAGCCACTTGCAGCGGCGACAGCAGCAGCAGCAGCGACGGCTGCCGCCCAGGGAGCCTTGATTGACGTCGACCTGCTCGCGAAGCGGCGCATTGAGCGCCAGGCAGAGCCAAACAGCCGCCGAAGCCACCGGCTGGCTCGCGCCAGAGGAGCACAAAGAGGCGGCAGCTCCATCTTTCCCAGCGGCAGCGAATCGGCCCCTCCGAAGAGGATCTCCGCCCGCCTCCGCGCCCTGTCTGCGGCCAGGCGGCGCCGGCATCTGGGCAGGAGGGCGAGGAGGAGCAGGAGACCCACATGGGCATGTCCTTGGCTCGTCTGACCGCGCTCCTCGCCACTGCTTCCCATCGCAGGGAGCTGCCGTAGCTGATGGATGCCGGAAGGTGCCGCATTGCCTTGTGTGGCTTTGCAGCCTGCTTTGCTGGTGCGGATTACTTGGCTGTTCCCTTTTCGCCCCGGATGCCTTTCTCCTGGCGGATGGCTGTTCTGTTGCGAGGCGACTGAATCCTCTCTGGTCCTGCGACTCTGTCTGTCCTCGCGGGGAGCGGGGCGGGTGGTGGGGAGGAAAGGACCTGGAGGATATTTTTACCCCCTGCCTGAGAAAACCTGGGAGCGAACGAGAGGGACATGCGACAGTCTTGCTGGTAGTGGATGAGATCACTGTGTACGTAGGAGGGGAACTGGGGTGGGTGGGTGGAGGGCGAATCCATCCCAAGCTCCATGGGCTAAAAGGGGTGGGGGTGCAAATTAGAACCTCGGGTTTTTATTTTTATTTTTTTAAAGAAGCACCCTTCAGCAGACCAGTTGCATGCCCTTAGCACCCTGTCACGCACTGACTTCTAAATCCACGAGGATCTGAGTTTCTTATTTTGCGGGAGGGAGAAGGAAGTCCCTGGTGGAAACATTGCATTGCCACCTGATTTATTGATACAGCTCTTCTTGCTATCTCCATTGCACCAGTACCAAGGGTGAGATCACTGGTTTGCAAAGAGGAGTGAGGTGGGAATATCTGAAGACAGTGGTGGTGGGGGGAGAGGGAGGAGAGAGATATCCAGTACTGATCGCCCCCAGCTTGGGGAAAGTCACTGTACAGCAGCTGTTTGGCCTTCCTCTCTGCCATCATGTTGCTTTAACAGTACCTGCTGATCAGGGAATCTGGTGATCCAGCCAACATGACTAGTTAACCCAAAGGACAATATTGTGTGGGAGGGAGGCAGGGAGCACCATTGCCAGAGCCAGGCTATAAAGAATACTAGCTCCATCTACTTGGGCCGTGCCAAAGCCATTATTTCTGTCAATCAACAAGCAATTGCAGTGGAAGGAAAGCAATTGGGGGTTTGGTTATATGCAAGGTATAGTTATACTGCAGCTTCGAGCTGTTAGTGGGTGTGGGAAGGGTGGGAATTTGAGGGCGAGGAAGAAAAGCAGCAGCTGAGTGGAGTCACTGTGAACGGGCCACCGTGAGATGGAAAGGAGAAACAGGAGCTGAGGGGGTTGTGCACACTGGACGACATCAGGGTATTTGCTTCGGAGAGATTCATGCTGTGAGGCAAAGGAGCACCAAACTTGTCGGTTCTGGAAAGGGAAATAAGGAACTCCCCTCTCTTTTTTTTGGAAAGAAGAAGAACAGACTTTGTGGCATTAGGGGTTGTCTCCCTTTTTACTTAAGAGGAGTATTGGACGGAGTGGCACAATGACTCATTTGCAGGCAGGCCTGTCCCCAAAGACGCTGGAGAAAGCCCGGCTGGAACTGAACGAAAACCCGGACACCCTGCACCAGGACATCCAGGAGGTGCGGGACATGGTCATCACCCGGCCAGACATTGGCTTTCTCCGGACGGACGACGCCTTCATTCTCCGCTTCCTTCGGGCCAGGAAGTTCCAGCATTTCGAGGCGTTTCGCTTGTTGGCCCAGTACTTTGAGTACCGCCAGCAGAACCTTGATATGTTCAAGAGCTTCAAAGCCACGGACCCAGGCATCAAGCAGGCACTCAAGGATGGCTTCCCAGGAGGACTGGCTAACCTTGATCACTACGGCAGGAAGATCCTGGTTCTGTTTGCTGCCAACTGGGACCAAAGCAGGTAAACATAAGAGTTTGGGTTGTGGGTAGCTGGGGTCAGATGAGACACTTGCCTGAATTTACCATCGTGCTGCAATCTAGAAATGTCACCTCATCATAGCAAACTGAAATCCCGTTTGGCCCCAGTGATGAAATGATGTTACTATTCCTTTCCCAGCCAGCAGAATGCCGGGTGTAAGGCATCTTGTTTTGTCCTGAGTTCTCCATGTGGCAAATTGCAATTTTGATGATCTGATCCAGATGTCCTGTCATAGTGGGGTGGTTTGATAGGTGTCCTTCAAATTCTTTCCAAACACAGAGCTCAGAGACAGGGAGATCAACATTCTTAGGTTCACATTTGCATTGGGCCAGGTTGGGCCATAAAATGTAGGAGAGGGGAATGGTGAATGGAAACTTGTTCTTTTATCTTGGATCCTTCACTTGGAGGGCTGTTGGCTAAGGCATTGTAGAGATCCTGCTCAGTAGGGGAAGAGGGATGGTCTTGATATACCACCTTTAATATCTTTCTGTGACAAGAGCTGTGATGCCTGTAAAGGAGCAAAAGTGTTGGCCGTTTGTCCTGTCACTGACATATTTATCCAATGCAGTTTTGCCTGCTTCTGTGAATTAAGCAGTCAGCTGGGACACAAACAGAGGATGGCGTTCAGGAGTGCTCATTTGCATGTCAACCATAGTCTCCCAGGTCCTGGTCCTACACTATTCAACCCATAATTACTCAGAATTTGCCCCAGTTTGGAGGTAATTTTTATAGTGTTTCCCTCTGGTCATCTCCCATGTTGTAGCAGCAAAGCCTGAACTTCTGCGTCAACATGGGTTGCCCAGAAGATAGAGGTACTTCTTAAGACAACATTCCACTTCTCTTGGTATCTGCATGATGGAAATTACCCATTGTGATATATAATTTCAGATGATACCAATGAAATGTGGGAGCCAATCATAGTGGGGCAGAACATTTGAACTCTGACTTGTTAATTCTACCAGTTTGGTTCAGTTGAGATAAGTGCTGCACACATGCTGATTAAGCACTCTGTCACAATGCTACTGAGCCCACAAGGAGCACCCTATGCACTTGATCCAACCCTCTTGCAGGTACCTTGGAAAAGCAAGGACTTTATCTCAGAGGCAAACTCCATGATTTCTGCCAGTAAATCTATTTATCCTAAAATTTATCAGATGCCTTTCCAGGCAATGAACATCAGTTGCTTAAAATGTAGTGAAATGATAATACAAATGCAAAAGCAGAGTAGTCCTAAAAATATCTTGTAGCAGGAAATTGAATATTCATCCCTAAAGAAATGCCTTTATTCTCATAAAATCCTGCAAGGCTCCATCAAGTCTCCAGAGCATGCAGACTTCCTGGCCCAGGCTGGTCCCAGTTTCTGGTGTGTGTGAGCACAGGCAAGGGACCAGCCTGGTTTACACCACTGGACTCTCTGATGTGCTGGGGATGGATATGCTTTAGGACAATGATGGGGAATCTGTGACCCTCTAAATATTGCTGTACTGAACTCCCATCATCCCTGACAAGTGGCCACACTGTTTTGGGTTGATGGACACTGGAGTCAAACAACATCTGTAGGGTCACAGGTTTCCCACTCCTCCTCTACAGTTAAAAGGGGATTGGCTATCAGGTCTAGCAAAGGCTTTGCCCAAGGTTTTGGAGGGCAGGAATTACTAGGCATAAACAACCTTGAGTTACCGGTACATGTTCTGTGCTGCGATTGTTCTCGTTTGCTCATTCTCTCATGTATATACTGAATGGATGGAGAAGGGAACAGAATTAATGTTTGGCTCCATCTTCAACAGGAACAGTAAAACAACAAAATAGGCCTTATTATGATGGCATAGGTTTTCATTGACAACAGCTGTATTAATCAGATGCAGGAACTGAACTGAGACGGTAGGAGGCATGAGGTGAAGTGTAGTAGAAAATAAATCATACTAACCTAGTTCTGAATTTTCATTCAAACCCTTCCATTTATCAAACTAATACATGTAATACAAATGATTGTACATAGAGCAGAGTGAACAATACATATCTTGTCAAAATGACAGCAGAAACAGAAACACAAGGAAGCCATATTTGCTTATAAGCACTTACACTTTGGGGGGGGGGAGGCAGTTACACCCAGGGCTTGATGTTAAACACTGCCACCATCACAAGGTGATGGGGGGGTTTAATTAAAAAGGTAAAGATGACATCATCAGGATGCTGGATTCTGTATTGTCAGTTTTAAGCTTTTCCTGCAATTGCACATAACCATGAAATAGGCACAGCCCTGGTTAAAACCTGCTGAAGCATAATTTGTAAATTAAGCCTTTCCAAAAGGAAATTCTACTCTGTCAATAGTTTATCATTTACGCTGGTACAACCCCATGCTGTATCAGTGTGAAAATAACAATAGCACAATCCTATATATCTTTGCTCAGAAGGAAGCCCATTTTGTGCATGTTGGGGATTACTCTCAGGTAAGTGTGCATAAGATTGCAGCCTCAGTATGTGCGTTTACTTTTAAATATGTTTTGAGAGTTGGCAACGGTAAGAGTTAATTTTGCTTATAGCACACAAGTGCTACAACCACTTTACAGATGCGTAATTGTGTCTCTTTTCTTAAGGCATACAACACTTTAGAAATGGGATAAACAGTGGTTTTCTAACAGCATGCATAAATAGGGGGCATTAAGCACAGTTAAATTAATCATGGATCTCAGATTATCTTTAGAAATTAGTTATACACTACTGAGTACATAAATGTGACCCATGAGACACTATAAGAAAACTAAGTTTCAGTGAAGGCAGCTGGATATAAAATAGAATTTAATTTACTGGCATGCTAATGCAAATTTTCTCTATGTTACTGAAAGGCAATAGTTCCTAATTTGCTTTTTCAGCTCTTGACATCCTTTACTATTTATTTGAGGAAACTTGAAGATGGAGAAGGAAGAGGTTACTCTTACTTAAATTGTGTCTAATTTTGACTTACAGACACCCTACAGTGGCCTTTGGGAAATTACACATAACTTCATATGTGGCAACATACATACTGCTTACTTTTAATCACTTGATAAGTCATTGAAATGGGTTGGGTAAATATTTTATAGGCACTCCCAAGTTTGAATTAGCTCTGAAACAAACTCTGAGGCTGGGGGATCCTGAAGCATATTCTACAAACTCAGTTTGTACACAGAAATCTGAATGCATGTTGACCCAGTCCTCCCCGCTCCGCACACAGTCCTCTCATGGATAGATTTTGATGTGGTGGTAGTTGTAAAAGCACTACATTTCCTTCAAAGAGATTTACAGGATTGCAAATTTAAGTGTCCCTCAGAACTGAGCACTTGGGAATTTTTCAGAATTCAAACTCAGAAATGCTGGCAAATTTCAAATTTGAGCAAAACTTCGTTTCAGCTCTACTTCAAACATAACATTTAAGTCCTTAAGGTCTGTTTCAGAATGGAGCATGTGTTGTGTTTCATCACTCAGGAGAATACGTTAATGTAATCTGTCACGAGCCTGTGATGGAACTTCAAGTTTACATTCATCCGCCTTACTGTGCTGTCAACATAAATAACGATAAGGATGAGGTGAAATGTTGGATATTGCAAGTCTAGGGTGAATTTATGCAAATAGTTCCTTATGTGGGAAGACTTCAATGCAGATGTCTTTCATCATAATTTGCTTGATGCTGCTGCTTTGAAAACAAAAGCTTACAATTTGTGATTCCTACAATGTATCATGGGGCTAATGGTTCGGATGTCTTAGCCAAGTCTGGAATCAAGACCTGGTGTCCTAACACCAGTTGCTGGGTTTGTCGGCTGCCATTTACACTTCCCAGGACATTCTGGATTAACATTATGTTGGGCACTTTGGAGCATTGCTAGAAATTTAAATGCCAGCTCTCAACCATCCTTGCGACTGCCCATCCATTTTCAGATATGCTTGAGGGATCCAGCAACATGAGAAGGGAGACACAGAGGGCATTTTGCTCATGCCTCTTCAAACCTAGCTTTGGCCCTGGTTTATCACTGAGCTTTTTTTTTTTAATAAAAAAATTGCTGCCTTAAATTGTGTCCCGTAGTGGATATTATTATTCATCAGTGGTGGTGCAAAATGAAGCTTCCTTATCTCAATGCCATGTAAGGCAAGGAGAAGGCTACTTAAGAAAACCAATGTATCCCACGGAGATTGCATATTGACTTCTATTTTTAAGTACTTTTAATAGGTCTTTCTGGATGAACAGGTTCTTTAAATGCTCCGTTCTTTTTAAACTTAATGGCTGCAAACCTGAAAACAGTTACGCTTCAAGAATCCAATTGACTTCCATGAGCTTTAAGCAACTCAACAGGGAGCAGGACTGCAGCCAGTATTGCTACTCTCTCTTGCTAGCTAGCTAATGAGAATTCCACGGCAGGTAAATCATGGAGAGGCATAGAGAAACATACTGAAGGAACATAGCTCAGTGATAGCGCATACACTTTGCATGCAAAGAATTCCAGATTCAATCCCTGGCATCCCCAAGTAGGTTGGGAAAGATTACTTCCCCAAGTCCTTGAGAGCCACTGCCAGTCAGTACGGACAAGAAAGGGATGGGAAACCTCTGGATATTGTTTGCACCATCCCTGATAGTTGGCCAGCTGGCTGTGGCTGGTGGGAGCGAAGTCCAATTGCGTCCGGGGGACCCTGGTTTCCAGACCCTTGAACCTAGTACTAAGCTAGCCAATGGTCTGACTAGGTGTTAACACCTTCCTATGTGGATGGGGCTCAGTGAGCCTGAACAAAGTGCTGGGCTTGCAAACTCTCCCCTCTCTTCCCCCTCTGCCTCCTCTGAAACTTGAGGAAGGATTTATGCTAAGTTTAGTTTCACATTTAATAAGAAGCCAACTTCAAAGCTTGGGCTCTTATTAAACTAGGCAAAGTTTGTTGCAAGCCAAGTAAAGCTAAGATCAGACTCTTTAAAACTGAAACTATAAACTAAGAAGGGGGGGTGGGAGTATACAAACCTGACACTTCACTTGGACTCATTGAGACTCAGCCACGTAAGTTTCATGTTTCATACAAATACTGCTGTGTTGCAGTGTCACCCCAGTCTTAAAGATTTGTGTATTTATCTGATCACATATAGTGAAACTGTGATTACCATACTTTATCATGTGCAGACTGGATACTTTGACAGCAGATTGCAAATAATATCTTTTCTTCTAGCATCGGAATATTCTTAGCTAGCTTAATACGATCTTGTCTCTGTTGGCAGGTACACACTGGTGGATATTTTGCGTGCCATACTTCTTTCCTTAGAAGCCATGATTGAGGATCCTGAACTTCAAGTAAATGGATTTGTTTTGATTATAGACTGGAGCAACTTCACTTTCAAACAGGCTTCTAAACTGACACCAAGTATGCTTCGATTAGCCATAGAAGGCCTTCAGGTAAAAAACTTTTTTAAAGCATTACTCGTATATCTCCTAATCTTCCCTCCTCCTCATCCCAACCCCCTGCCCCCAGTTGGTGTGGTTCCATGCTAAAAACAGAACAAGAAGAATATAAATTCAAACAACCCAGTAATTGAAATGTTAGGATATATATTCATTTCTCTCAGTTTGTGACCTAACTGAAGAATAATCAAGTGGTTGTTTATTTTACGGCTGAGAAACTGAGTCTCATATTTGATGGTTGCCTCAAATCAATCAGCTCTAAATTATTATTGAGGGAAGAGAAATAACAAAAACTCCCAAAGGAGCCAGAGTTGCATTCCTGATGGATGTTGTGCGTTGTCCAGCCAAAGCAAGTTCCTCTTCAATAGTGGTATCAACTTTGGGATTCCCAAATGTGGAGTATAAGTTCATTCCCTATGAACTTGTTTGGAGTCTTCCCTCTGTGTTGTGTCTGTCTCACCTTCACCTGGGGCACATACTAGTCTGGATTGCAGCAGTTGACCTCTTGCGGGTGGGGAAGAGCATCTAAATGCAGGGAGGTGGAGTCAGTGGTGGAGCTTCAAGCTCTGGCGGGGGGTGTGGAGAACAGGCAGGGGCGTGGCTGGCGTGCATCCTGGGGGTGTGGCATGCCACCCGCAGGGGCGTAACGCATGTCCTGGGGGCGTGACACGCATTCTGGGGATGTGGCGTGCCACCTGCGGGGGGGTGGTGCCCAGCGTGGGGGGGGGGGCAGCCGTGATGGCACCCCACCAGGATTGTGCTGCTGGAAGCAGTGCGCTCCCCTGCACCCCTGTTCCTCCGCCAGTGGGTGGAGTCGATGGCATTTTGGCCTCTTCCTTCTGTAACTCATGGTTTTTCACTGATATCTTTTCTAATACCACAGAATAAGTTGGTTGTGCCAGTTGCTATGTATCACATGTAAGAAAACTGAAATTAACCCCCCCAACAAACCTATAATGTAACAGATGTGCTACATTAGGTTTCTGGTGTGTTGTGAGGAGAGAGACAGAACACATAACTGGATATCCATGCTTGTATGAATGGTTGCAGAATTAATTTTACACTAGCCACGCTTCGGCCACCTCAGGACTATGGAGATGCATTTCTGAGATAGTGAAGATCTTACTTTCAGTATGCAAAATGTCATTCCTATGCAAGCTTCCCACCTTGTCTGTTTCTAAGCATCGCTCAGCACATGAGTTGAGTGTGTGTGTGTATTGCACAGCCCTGCCAGCTGCCACCATTGCCTTGAGTAATGCACAGTGGCCCTGTTTCATGTGGTGAATAAATGCTTCACAGCATTTATTTGGGAGGTAGGAAATTTGCTACTGGGACATTGACCGCTGTGGTGAAAGTAATGTCTAGATTGGCTAAAACATATCTTCATGTCCTCAGGATAGAGTTCTGAGGTGGCCTCAGTAGTTCACAAACCACATGGAGAGCTTATTGTTTGTAGTTTCAGGCTATACAGTAAACTGGCTGTCACCACACACCCAGTTCTCTCAATTTTCTACCATGTTTAGGAGTGGGGTGATTCTTGGCCTGGGGGCAACAGAAAATGAGTTCATTAGTGTGGTTAGAGGCACCACAGCACAATGTTTTCAGAGGCCACTATGCAGTAAATGGTTGTGTGATTCAACCCTGTATCTTGAGAGTTTGCTAATACCTTAATGCTTAATGGAAGTTGCTGTGAGCTTTTTCTTAGCCATTAACTGCATACTTGATTAAAGTTATCTATAGGTTAAAGTGCTTCTCTTGCAATGTTAAATCATTGAATCATGGTACATAAGTGCTTTATGTTGTATTTAATAAATGCAAAACTATCTTCATTAAAGCAAATGTTTATCTAAGAGGGAACTGAATTTTTATATCCAAATATTGAGGTTTTTTGCCTCATTTCTTACTGCAGTCAGTTCTGCTTTTACTCGAGGAAATGCTTTCATTCCCTTACATTTCAAGCTCTGAAATGTTTTTATGACTCCTATAAAGCAAATGAGCAACCATCTCTATGAGCTTTTATGCGCTCTGATATTGCAGTCAATTTTAGCAGGGCCTGCCGGAATTTTCATCGTTCTTCTGTAGAGTTATGATCTAAGGCCACTTTCCCATGTCGATTCTACACCCAATATATATCAGGCTAATGAAATGGATTCGCATGTCCCTGGACTTGACACAAGACTGTTAGATAAATGCCAGCTTGGTTGAGGAAATGCACATTTCTTTAGGGCTGGGGCAAAAATGACTCATTTCTCACCCTCCCCCCTGAGTGCAGAAAGTCACTTTCCATTTCTGGAAACTTTAGACACACTTATTTGTTCTTCTGGGCACCATTTTCCTGCTTCTGTGCAGGAATGTGCCCATTCTAGCACATTCTTCAGGTCTTCTAGCTTCTGTGTGGCAGAACATAGGAGCAGGGCTGCACTCAGTAGCCCTGCCTCTAATGTGATGCAAATTGAGAAGCCAGTCTGCTGGCATCCACACATAGAGAGTCGATGTCTACTGGGAAGGTGCTCCCCCATACATACAGCTGGATGTACAAACATCTACAGATGTTCTCACTGTTTGCACAGATGCTGGGAGAGGGCCTTCCCAGAACACATGATATTAGGAGGTGGATACTACTTGGCCTGTTCCTGCTCCTGTGTCACTGCAAGAGTGAGCTAGAATGCCTGAAGGGGGCTACTGTATTTTGCCCTGTTTGCCCACCCGGTTGTTTAATCTGATTGGTGGTGGTAAGCCATGTGACATCACCATAGTATTCTGACATGATGATGCCACAGGCACATTGAAACAAAATCACCCGAGCCCATAAGTTTAAATGACATTGTGGGAAAATCAGAAAGGAAATAGTGTTCAGGAAACAACCAGAAGAACAAAAGGAGCAGCATGGAAACAATGGAAATGTTCAGTTGGAACTTAAATCTGCCTCTTATGTATGTTGTTTTCCTCTTCCATTCCACATGAGCTGTGGTTACTCTTCCCTTGAAAATGCCCACCCTTGGAGTAGATAAAGACATCCCACAGGTTTTTCAAACAAAAACTAATCTAAGGAGGTAGACTTAATTATAGAGCAATCCATTACATGTCTTCTCAGAAGAAGTTAGTCCCATTGTGTTTACTGTGGCTTGTTCCCAGATAAGTGGCTATAGGATTGCAGCCTTCAGTGCCCTTCTCCTGACACCTCACATATGGATTTGTTTGGGGGTATTATACTTCCTTGAGATACATTGGAATTTGGCTTGGGGGCCGTCAGTTGTTCTACAAATCATCTGTTTGTTTATGTTCCTATTTATCAGTGTTAAAGCATTCTTGTACACTGCAATATTAATTCAGCAGCACCCACCAAAACATTTTAAGGAGCCATTCAGGACTCATGATGACTGCCCTGAATGGGCTAAAGTGTTGTGTTGGGAGGCCACTTGCTGAATCTGAATGAAAACCTTCAGGTGACAGTCAGAAAAAAAGAACATTTATAAACTGGTTCCTTTCCTTTTCTTGCCATATGATGTGCACATCAGAAACTGGTCTATCTGAGTTACAGAGCAGGTTAGAAACGTACAGATGGGAGATACTGAAAAAGGAGCGTAACCAATAAGTACACACGGCGTACTTGCTGTCTTGATAAACAACTACGCTATTTAATCAGTGGAATTGTATTTGCTTTGGCTTACAAGACTTTGCCGAGATCACATGGCAGCTGAGGAAGAAAAAAAACTAGCACTCTAGTAAATTAATTGCTTTTACAGAAAAAGAAAAAAGACGTAGAGATGGGTGGATGGGAGACTCCAATAGACTAACACAGGCTGTTTAACACTAAGTACACCTGTATACCAAATCAGCCTGCTTAAAGATAGCCAACATTTTGTACTCCAGACGTTGCACTACAACTCCCATTATCTCTGATTGTTGTCCATATTGGCTGGGGCTGATGGGAGTTGGAGTCCATCTGGAGGTCACCACATTGCCAGTCCTTGATCAGCAGTGACCAGATGGTGTTGGGTGGAGAGCAGTCTACAATAGCTCCTTAAGCTGCAGTTCTAACCGCACTAACCTGGAAGTGAGGTCCGTTGAGGACTTCTGATTGTGCACATGAGGATTGAACTGTTATTCCAAAAAATGGTTGGAATGCGTACTGAGTGATTCTTTGGTGACCTTTTTTCCTGCAAGGTACAGAAGCACCTTGGTTGTGTGTGAGAGATAAGGGATAAATACATGGATGTGAGTCCTCCAGGATGCCCTTTTGTCTTGTCTCACTTTCTGGACCCACATGCATGATTTCCCTCTGGATGTCATTAGGCAATATTTGGTCCAACTCTACCTGATTATGTTGTACGGATGACATTTGAATTCCAGAAACAGTTCATGAGTTGAAAAATAATTTAATACAAGTGAAATGGTAGAGTTTGGTGCTCTTCTTTGAAGGACAGCTTCTTGTTTCATGGTTCTTCATTTTCATTGCTTAGCTCAGAAAAATCTTGCTCTTGGTGTAGAATGGTAAGCAGTGTCATTAATCTGATCAATTTTGGTAGTCGAGCTGCATAGAAAGCCAGATTCTGAATGTTGTGATAAACAAATGTGGGGATTTGAACCCTGTTCTCTCGAAAACAACAGGCATGTTGATCAGAGGTGAAGACTGAGGGCCACATTTTCTTCTAGGCTGTCTTATACCAGTGCTGGGCAAGGCGAGAAGTCAACATGAATAGATGCAAGAGGTTGAGCGTTGGGCTTACTCTATGCTCAGTGCTATGGAGCTTGTGGAGTTGAGTCAGCATGGGAGAACTCATTCATTGTGTCTCCTTCTCCATCATAGGGATTATAATAAAGTGCATTTTCATGTAAAAACCTACCACAAGACTCCGAAGCAGTCCTTTTGCAAAAAAAGAAAGAAAAGTGTATCAAATTGTATTGAAGCTTTGTAGGTAACCTGGATTGAAAGTGTGGCGGCTCTACTGTTGAAACAAAAATCACACTGGAGCTTGTTTGTTTGTAGCAAATAGTTTTCAAATAGTGTAAAAGTCTTAAGCACTTACTGCTGCCTGAGCAGGGGACAATGAAGCCAGACAGATCTGATGTTGAGCAGTTCCATGTTGTTGCAGTGGTCGTTACACAGGACTGGGCTCCCAAGTCCCCTCTTGCCCAGCTCCCCTGACTTTCAGGGGTTGGTGAAGGAGGTCTTCTTGTCTGTACAGTGGTACCTCAGGTTACAAACGCTTCGGGTTACAAACGCTTCAGGTTACAAACGCCGCTAACCCGGAAGTAGTTACCTCGGGTTGCAAACTTTGCCCTAGGATGAGAATAGAAATCGTGCGCCGGCAGTATGCTGGCAAGCGGGAGGCCCCATTAGCGAAAGTGCGCCACAGGTTAAGAATGGTTTCGAGTTAAGAACGGACCTCTGGAATGAATTAAGTTTGTAACCCGAGGTACCACTGTATTATTAATGCACCCAACGGCTAACAAGCCTAGTGTTTAAAAATCTGTCCCTGTTTCCTTTCCCCTTTTTATGTTATTACATGTAATTGGCCTTCACACATCGCTGAGCATTTCCAAGGAAGTCTGCTAATTAATTAAAGCAAAAATTACTTAATAAGCATCCTTTTAAGAACATACAGCTCTTCCTTGCATGAAAATATTGTGAAGTTAATTAACACTTCCATAATTTCACACGCATAGGAGAAGCTCTGTGTGTCATGGCGCTTCCTGTTGTCAGTATAACTGAGTGAAGAACAGGGACTTACACCATGATCCCTGCCCCACACTTCCAACACCCTAGCTACTGGGAATACTAGAATTTTCTTCCAGTTCTCAGGAACCTTTTTCAGCCCAAGGGCCACATTCCCTTCCATGCAACCTTCCGGGGGCCACATGCCAGTGGTGGGCAGGGCCAGGGGCAAAAGTGGGTAGAGCAACAAGTGGGAATGTGATATTTGTTTCTTCACACATTTGCACACCCCTCCCTATCCTGCAACCAGGCAAGCAAGAAGCATTCCAGCTGCACAAAATGGGGTACTCAAAGAGGATACAAAAGCATAGCCAGTAAGGGGTGTGGCATGGGAACAAGGGTGTGGCCTGGAGAGAATCCCAAGGGCCAGACAGAGAGGCTTGGAGGGCCACATTTGGCCCCTGGGCCTGATGTTCCCCATCATCCCTGATCTGCTTCCATATTCCCCTTTCCTGCATACAAGCATAATAACCTATCCCCACTTCTCCTCTCTCTCAGTGCTGAGTGCTTGGCACCTCCCGCAGGGCCAGTGTTTAGTAGTTATATCCCCAGGGACTGATGGGTTATTTGAGAATTGTCCAGCATCATACTGATTCCCAGGTACCTCTTTGTATCTCGACGAGATTCATTTATACTTCCCCCTGACCCCTGCTTTCCCACCATTATGTTGTCCAGATAAGTTTGATATTTGAAAGCCTCCTTAGAGAATGGCATTCAGCATGATGCTTTGGTTCACGGATGGCTGGGACAAGGGGGCAGCCAGGCCTGTTCTGTGCTCCCTCTCTTTCTCCTGGTTTTGCTGAGCTTACTGGCTAGTTGCTCACATTATGTCGCAGCATCAAAGGTTAGTGATGAGCTAGCAGATCAACACACTGGATGGATTTCTGTGAAGGTAGCAGTGTAGTAAAAGGTGTTTGTGTGATATATATATATATATATATATATATATATATATATATATATATGAGAAAGGATAGTCAGAGTGCCACATTATTAAAATGTCTGTGTCAAGGTGATATTTAACTATTTGAGGCAAAGTACAAGGAGGGGGAGGGAAAGGGATATCCAGTTTAGGCTGCCATCCTTCTAAGGGAGCAACCCTAACTGAACACAATGGGGTTTTCTTCTGAGAAAACATGCATAGAATTGCACGCTGTGGATGTGTAAATAAATCACGTGATAGGACTACTTTTAAAAAAATCACTTCAAATGAGGGAAGGGGAAATAGGGAATGTTCCAGGTGTTATAAATTGATCATGGGTGGACTCTTTAGACAGAATCATTGTTTTTTACATCTTTGTTTGGAAACACATGTTGGGGGAGAAACTTGCTCTCTTTAAGGGCTTATTTAATGTTACACAAAGGCAGAAGGCAAATGCCAGAACTTCTTTTAAAAATTATTATTATTCCATCTCTTTGGAAGTATCTTAAAGCGAAACCAGAGAAATGCTAAAGCTGCAATTTAAATTTGAGTCACAGAAAATGTATTAGAAAAATAGAGCAAGTTTGTTTATAAGAAGCTAAGCTTCCCAGTGTTGTCATTTGGTGAAGTCATTTCTGGGATCTGCTGCAACAGATTAAAAACAAAAACCAAAGTAGGCACAGTGGTACAATACTGCTGCTCTTCATTTGTATGCTGACAGATGGGAGAATGTATTGTTCATGCCTGAGAGGGACAAGGAAGGGCTGTCTGAGTTTGCACTTACAGTAGCTTTCTCTACATTTTGAGCCTTTTTTGTGTAAATAAAGTTCTATCTATTCCCCAAAATGATTTTGTAAAAGGCTGGCATAGGCAATGGGAAAGAATCTGTATTTAATCTCAGCTATTCAATTTGTATTCATGTTTGTCTAAGGTAAACCTTCATTGCTTTTACTTGCTGGGTTTTGATATGATAAGGTATATAATTTTGAAAAAGGGTTCCTGCATCTTTGTCCAGTGACAACCTATCATCAAACACATACATCCATGAACTCCCATTTCTTTTCAAGTCTATTGAATGGAAAGGGAAGTAATCATCACTCTTGTCAATGAGCAATTAATTACTATTGCTTGTTCTCCTGTAATGGCATAAAAAACCATGCTGATGACATTAACGGCTGTTATTCAAGCCAGGCTAATTAGCAGTTCTGGTCTAAGGTAATGTTGAGTTGCAATGAAAATCATGTCAGAGTAATGCTGGAAATATTGTCAGTTATCAGCATAGTTCTCTGTATACTTGGATGCCAAGCAGTTCCTCACTTAAGCTGACAGTTACCATGGTGAGCCTTGATCAGTTAGTATGCAAACATGCATTAAATTGTGGTACAGGAGAATAAACACAGATCTTAGATGCTTAAAGCGTGAGGCGAATAGTTGTGAACTATGTGAAGAAAATTGCTCCATTTCTTTTCTTTCTTTCTAACTCATAATGTTTCCAAAGGGCAGCCAGTAGGTTCTTAAGATACATTAGAAAACTTGAAAATAGACAATTTAAAAAAGTAATCTGCCATTCAAACAACCCCCTGCTCTTTCCTGACTGCTAAATGACTGATCAAATTAGGCTTCATGTTGGTTCTAGAGCAGATTTTGGTTGGATTTCCTTAGCCATCTGAAGAAAAAGAGTCACCTAATGAACTTTCCCCAGTTGGATTTGCTGCTCTGGGGGCACCACACAGAGACCTCTCTCAATTGACAGTAAAGTTTGTAACCAATGGTAGGGAAGGAAACGATTTTTTATTTTTTTTTAGTTCCTCCAAATCAAGCAAGCAAGCAGGTCAGAATTGTTGTAGCTTTGACCTAAAAGGCAACGTTCAGGCATATTGATTTCTAAAAAGAAAAACTGGAATCTGGAGAAAATGAGTGATAGGTTTCAAAGTTTGGTTTGATTTTCTTTGAAAAATACAAAGGACGGCAACATTCAATTTGTTCTGTTAGGGTTTATAGATGGGGGCTTGGCCTGCTGTCAGAAACTATGCAGCAATCAGACAATGCACTATTGTGGTTTTATTGCTATTTTCCTCTTCTGCTTTTCAGGAAATGGGGAGGAGGACAGGTACACTGAATTGTTTTCTGGCCTGTTGGCAACCCTACTACAATTACATGGTGGGGGTGGTTGCAAATTAGCCAGTCGAATAGATTGCAGATGGACTTGGTGGAGCAGAAATTATATAAATCTGTAGCAGGGAAATGACTTTGTAGAGCTGTGACTTCAGTGCTTAAGAAGCTGAGCAGAAATGTAGTGGTAGCAACAGAATCCAGGAAATATGCATAGATTAGGTGACACCTGGAAATAAGATTTCATTGTTGAGAAAATAGCTTCGTGACTTTCATCAAACTTAACAAATTGAAATGACAACAACTGAGAAAACCTGAAAAATTTGTTTACTGATTGACCACTGGGCTTTCCGCAACTACTTTTTGGGTGTCTCCAAGCGATAGATTTGTCCCTTAAAAATCTTGCCCTCACTAATGGGCAATATATTAATGTGATTAGATTTTCCTGTTATGGTCTGATTTGTGAATGATGTTTCCAAAGCCAAGCAATCCTATGATAATGAACAGTGCATGACGCTCATGTTGTGTGAATGAGCTTGAAGAAACTAAACATAATTAAGTGAACGTTCATCATCTGGAATAGTTCAGGGTGAATTCATACTTGCAATTTCCAACAGCAGTAAATTAGTCCAGCATTAAAGTACCTTACTCTGGACTTTCCACACAGCCAAATCAGTAGGGAGCTGGCTAGCAATATAGACAGTAATGAGGTGAAACATAACATTGTTGGAGTTACTGCTGGAATAAAGTGATGCTGTTTGATTGCATAGATGCAAACACACAACCCTTGGTGGTTTTCCACCTTTCCTTCCAAACAAGTTTCAGTATATATTTCCACAATAGAGGGTGATTTCTTTTGAATGTGAGAAGAGCTATATGGTGTGCATTTGTTAATATTTATTATTTATCAGGCATTTAGACAGTAGATTGGAACAGCTACTAATCTCTGTAATTATGTATTTAAACAGCAGGCAATAACAGCTCCAGAACAACCATTAAAACCTGTCTAATCAATAGTGTGCAACTTTCTGAATGTTTACTGATTTAAAGCCCATAAACTCATAAATGTAATACTGCTGGGACAGCATTCTGTGCATTTTAAATTCAGGCGTGCAGCTGCAGATACGATCTTCAGACAAAATCTGTGCTGTTCAAATTGCTGTCAGCAGTTAGAATGGGCCACTCTGAATGCTTCAGGGAGTTCAGTGTGCCAGGAAAGTTGTTGCAGGATCACTAGGCTAATGGACATAGCCCATTTGTGTCTTCTGGGCATGCAGTTACCATCCAGCAGCCTTTAGATATCAGTCTGTCTTAGTTATGTGATTGGTGCATTTCAGCACCTCCAGGGCTCTGGACAGAGCAAGCATGGCTTGGAGTCAATAAGTGACTGCTGAAAATGAGCAGAATACTTGTGAATTCTAGTAAGCAGTTTCTACAAATCTTCCCCAAACCTAGGCCCTTATATCTATTTCTGCTGGAATTTGAATGAGGGCAAGAAATTCTGAGTAAACTTCCTTCCTTCCTCCTTGTGGGGCCCAGATTGATTCATGGAATTTCCCTCTCAGTTTTTGTCCATCTAATGGTTAGGCTAAGGATGCTAATATCATTAAGATTATAGACTCATGTAGCTGGAAGAGAATGAATCACCCCAGGACAGTACATTCACCAGCTCTCTGTAATTCAGCCTTGTTGATCAAGGTGACAGCATGTCACATATAGGGGAAAAGGTGAAAATAAACGTGGCTGGAAATAGTGCTAGCTTATCACATCTTTTGTGCACAGGCCATGGAATATGGTAGATTTCAATCAGCTTGACCTTTCTGAAGGTTTCAAAAGAAGTACGCATTTCTGGGGCATAGCCAGCATTTCACTTCAATTTATTAATTTTGATAAGTCACTGCTGAATTTACAGTTCCTGACCCATTGTTCATTCCATTAAGCAAATGCAACCATTCCTAGTTGCCTTAAAAAAAGAAAGGAAAAAAAGTGCACAGCAAGTTTTCTTACAACTTCAGGATGCAAAGAAAGATTACTTTGTTTATGTGAAGCTAAGGGAGGAATTTTAGACCAAAGAAAATAGCTCAAGTTGGAATCTAAGCTGAATTTTAAAGATACTTTTTGAGGGTTACTTTTCCAAAATGTTCAATCCAAAACTATTGAGAGCCTTTTAGAATTTTGTTACTGGTTTTAACAAGGTGCCATAGAATGCTGTATGATCTCATTCTACATATGTTGTTAGTACTTCAGTTTTAGATGCGTCATGGAAGTAGAAAAGTGTTGCACTGTTGCTTCTTAGAATAAGCCTAGACAAGGGACATTATTTTTTAATTCTATTAAATCAGAACATTGCATTGTTTTGAATTGCCAACATTAAAAAGATAATACTGCATTTGCAGCTTACAGTGCATTTTTGCTGAAACTACTTCTAGATAGGGACGCGGGTGGCGCTGTGGGTAAAACCTCAGTGCCTAGGACTTGCTGATCGTATGGTCGGTGGTTCGAATCCCAGCGGCAGGGTGAGCTCCCGTCGTTCGGTCCCAGCTCCTGCCCACCTAGCAGTTCGAAAGCACCCCTAACTGCAAGTAGATAAATAGGTACCACTTTATAGCGGGAAAGTAACGGCGTTTCCATGCGCTGTGCTGGTGCTGGCTCGCCAGAGCAGCTTCATCACGCTGGCCACGTGACCCGGATGTGTCTTCGGACAGTGCCGGCTCCCGGCCTCTTAAGCGAGATGAGCATGCAACCCCAGAGTTGGTCACGACTGGCCCGTACGGGCAAGGGTACCTTTACCTTTTACTTTTAGATATGCCCCTACAAGCTGGAGGATATGTATTTGGCGAGCTTTAGTTTGACAATAAATTATTTCAGGAAACTCCAGCAGTAGGTAGCTTCTGTTTCTCCTTGGGTATTTGAAAGGGATGGCTCAAGTGAATTGGGAGTGGATCAGTACCCTGTACAATTGCTAGTAGATACTACCAGCATCAATTCTTTACTAAGTAGGGTGTGCAGAATTGCAACCATAAATGGATTTTCTGTGCCTTCGGAGCAGAAGGGAAATATTAACTTTATACAGTCCTTATTCTGTCACCTTAAATTTATATCAAATGACTAATAAACACCAAATAAAACATGTCAATTTACTCAAGTCTTGATAGTTTGGGGCCAAAAATAAAAAATAAAAAATCACTGCTTTAAATCCCGCTTTATATAAGAAGACAGTTTCAGCCAACATTGCCTTAGATTCAGCACTTTGTCTGGCATTTGCTCTGAATACACCCTGCTGCCGCCAACCATGTGACCTTGCACCTGTTATTGACTCACTCAAGTGTTTGATTGCTGGCTCCTTTTGTCTGTGTATCTGTACGGAGGTGTGAAAATGACTTTTTTTGTGACATGATCTCTAGGCTGTCTCAGCACCTGCATCCTCTGTCAATGGCAGATCGGCATAAGCAGAGTCAATTTGCATCAAGCAAGAGCAGTTTTGATTGTGCCTCTGCTTGTCATATGGCCTCACGGACGGAGTCTGCCTGCAGCTGGTGAGAATATGCCTCTTTTCTCCAAGGGCGGCTCTTGACTGTTCAGTGAAAAGATGGCAATTCTCATTCTGGGATTAAAGCCTCATCCTCTGGGAATGCTGATGCCGCAGATGCCATTTATTTAAGAGGAGCTTGAGCTCGCAGATCCCTTTAAGGAGCACTCTGGTGCAAATCTTTTTGTTGCACACTTGGGCATTGATCTAGCTCTAGTAATGTTATTTATTTTAAGGCATTCTGTGCCATCTTCCTGTCAGACATGACATTCAAAGCAGCTTATAGTTTCATAAAAGCAGAATGAATTTTTCAAAAAGCAACAACCCTGAAAACCACTGTAAGAACAGAGGGTGATGCCTAGCATGGGCATGCACACAGGGTGTGTCGGGTGTGCAGTAGCAACTGGAAGGCACCATATATCTATTTATATACTGTGCCTCAGCCCCGCGTGTTTATCAAAATACATACCAGCTCCATTCACATTCGGATGTACATCTGTGCTCCACTGAAATGATGTGCATCTCCTATCCAGAGCCACCCCTTTAACTGCCTGGTGATCATGTCACAATTTTTATGTAGGGTGGTGTAGAGATTAGGACTAGATGTTGCATTTTTTGTTTTCCTTTCCCATTAATGATACTGCTTTAAACTGCTGCTCCTAGATTATTATCTGATGCTTCCAATTTATTTTGTGGCCTGAAGTATTTGCTCTGTTCTTCTCCTCAGCATCTGCAGTTTTGGTGTAATTCATTATCTGGGTTGTATCCAACTAAGTCATACTCACATAGACCCACTGAAATGAATGCACTTACATTAATCATGCCCACTGACTTCAGTGGGTCTTCCCTTATCTCACCAAATTCACAGCATTCCATGACTTCTGCCACCTCTTACCATTTCTTGCATCATCTGACCTCTTTGGGGTATTAACTTCTCTTACTTCAGAACCAAGAAAAAAACTCTTAGAAAACAATAAGGAACTTCATAAAGAAATCACAAATGTTCTTCCATCTTGAAATGGATGGAATGTCCCCAGCTTTTGTCTTCTAGCAGGTCAGTCAGAGATCGTTGCCCTTGCAGATCCTGAAGAGCTTCAGCTGTCATCTCCAACGCCTCATTTATCTGAGCACTTCTTCCAACCGACATCATGCTTTCTGGGATGGTCTGGTTGGCTTGCTCTCCTAATACAGAAGTTGCTTCTCTGCTAACTCTGCTCTTTGTCCTGGACTCTGATGGCTCCCCACCCCCAATAATAGACTCCCCAGTCCTCCCTGCCCCTGAGCCTACTTGCTTGATGTCATGGGCAGGCTGGATGCAAAGAAGTGGTGGGAGTTACCAGCTGGGGAACCCCCAAGGGAACCCCCAGGGGAAGACGGCTCAGAGCCAGGAGATTGGTGGTGGGACAAGAATGGTCAGAGAGAGAAGAGGGGGCAGACTGGGAGGAGGAGGTGTCAGAAACCTGGAGGTAACAGGGTTTAGTGAGCAGGAAAAGGCGGAAACAGAGTGCAGTCCAGAATCAGAGGCAGAAGTGGAGGCTGGAGAAGAGTGGGGGCAGGACTGAAGAAGCTAGGGAGTATTTGTCTCCTGCTGTGACCAGCTCCCTTCCCTTCTAGTGTTCCAGAACACAGAGAGGAATAAAGAGCTTGGAGCAAGAGAGACAAGACAAAAGAGCCTCAGGTTGTTGGGGAAGCACCTGGGGGAGGGGTCTTAGAGACCAGTGGGAAGGTGGGGACCTTCAGTCCTTGCAGCTATTGGTGTTGTCCGCTCAATCTATTGGAGCCTGTCTTTGCATGCAGGGGAAGTTCCTAACTTATCTACGGTTTGAGACCCATCAGCTACCCTGGTTTAGCTGGCCAGTCAAAGCCAGGGTGTAGCCATTGTTGCATGCTGACAGCTTCTAGGGGCCACAGATGAGAGCTGAGTGGAGACCAAGGCTGACAAACTATCCCAGAAGGAGCATGGCATGTACCCCACCAGAGGTACTAACCCTACCCCACAAACCCCTGCAATATTATCTTACATACTCTGTCCTGGAGTCTATTGGGTGTTCCCCTCCTTGCACAAGCAATACTGCTTTCACTGCTGAGAGCAAAATCTGCAGAGACTTGTGCTTCCTATTTATCTCTCTGTAAACAAGTGAGGTTCCTTTCTTGCTGCTTTTACTTCCTGCCAAGTGTCATCCTGGCCTTTATGCCCATTCATAATTGCCTCCTTGGCGAGTATCGCAGTGAACAATGATTTTGGTAGATTCCTTCTGTAGGGGTTCTCTTAGCTTACTCTGAAGGGCTTTCCCAAGGGTAGCCAGCTCTTATGTGGTTTATTGCCACTTCCTTCATGTTGCTCTTGCCTCTAAGCAGAACCTTTTTTTTGGTCATCTGTTGTATTTACTTTAAAATGGTTCCCAGAAAGCTTAGCCCTTCAATTATCAGGGCTTGGGGGGCATTCCTTTGGTTGGGTCCTCAGGCTACCAGCCTTTGCCAACCTTTGCCAGCCTTTGCCAACCATGGGCATCAGGTTGGTGAACCTTGAGCTGAGGAGCTTTTTCTTATAAAAGGAGACACATGAAAAGACATACCCACAGAAACTTCAGGAGGTATGGATAAATCTAGTCAGTTTATTCAGAGGACTTTATTTTGAACAAAAGTGAGGTTAAAAAAATTAGCGGTTTTTTTCTTGCAGATCTATCTGCAAAACACACGAAACACACGAATCAGCTTTCCAACTTATAAAACCTCATTCATCAGTAATGAAATGTGTGACCCATAGCTAATGAAATGTGTAGCAACAGCTGTACACCTGAGGGGATCGTAGAACAGGAACAGATCTGACAGCTCCAACTAAACTCCTAGATTCTGGTTTTTTCCATTTCTTTCATTGATATGTGTCCCCCCCCCCCATCTGAAAGCATCAGCTGCATGTTATGTCATTCTAGGGTCATGTCAACCACAGATCAACTTTATATTGTAAAATAACAGGGGGAGAAGTGTGCTCTCATCCTGGGAATATGCAGTGACGAACTATATGGCATTTTAGCTTGGGGATTTAGTGGACCTGTATTTAAAAGTTCACGAAGCTGAATGAGAGTTTCTGATTCAGAACTGCAATGCGCACAGGAACGTAACTCCAGATAAATGATCTGTTGGTCAGTTTAATGAGTCATCAACGTGGATTCCTCAAGCCTTCTCTGAGTTGAAAACAAATCAGGAACACTGCTGGAGTCTACACCGTCATCATCAGCATTGTGGTTGAAGATTTTGTATCCACAGCTTTTAGTACCGATAGAAAACAGAAAATCCAATAAACTAGCCATTAAGCTGCCATAGGAACAAAAGACACAGGTACTCCGGGTTTTATCCAAAGTACCACATTGCTTTCAGGAGAAAAGAAAAGAAAAACCACATGTGAAGATTAGCACTTGTAGACTGATGACCCTTACTGCATCAAACGGCTGATTCTGCTGTTTTATACTCTCACCAGGTAGCTTTTCCTGTTTTGCTGACCATGCATTCTGCAACTCAGGTGTTCTGTAGGGAGGGGGAGAGAGAAAGAGGTGGATGATTCAAGAAGATAATAAAAGTCACATTTTAAACTTCTGCTGAAGTTTTAAGTGTGTCTGCCTCACATTTAGAAAGTGGGTGAAGGGTTTATATATGAGGGCTCCCATGTGAGAAAGGGCAATATATAATGAAATCATGAAATCATCACCAGAAGATGTTGAGCTAAAAAGGGAAACAGTGAATCTCTTAACAGGAAGTTTAGGAAAAAGTCAGTGGGATGATTTCTGAGAGAGGCCGTCAGAGTTGGGAAAACATCTTTGCTTGAATTGTTCATCTGAGAATAATCATGGTGCATTCTTGACTGGAAAGCAGGAAGGTGACAAAGGATACATGTCTACTGCATAAGAGACTTGGCTGTTAAGTTTGAATGAATATGATCCAGCCTCTTCATAAATCTTGACAGTCAGTCAGCAACCAAAAAGTTAACCTGATTGTAGTACAAATATATCGTAGCATTAAAAATTCCAAGTGCTATTTGTGTTGTTCCCTAATCAGCTCTTGCTACTATATAGTTGTACATGGATATTCAGCAATTACATTAAATTGACATTTAAAAATCCATTGTTGCTTTGCACAATGACTTGTATAATTTCCCTAAGAGCTAGTGAAGTACAACTAGAATATTGCCTGCAGATATGGTAAATAAGGTTCCAATCTTTTACACACACAATATAATGTTTGTTCTGCACCTGCAAGGAATAGATCTTTTAGTGTATATTTGTATATAATAGATATTCATGTGTACTGTATTTGATATCTATGTATATATGTTTTTAGTGTATTTGCGTATGATAGATCTTTATGTATATTTGTTTAAAACTCTGTTAATTTTATTTATATTTTGATAATTTTATGTCTACTTGTTTTTGAAGTCTGTTGATTTTATCAGTGTTTTACTTAAGGTACACAAGGTATTCTTTTTTTATTAACCAGTCAACAAATCTTGCTTTTAAAATAATCCCCCTTTGCCAGGAACAACACTACCTCTTAGTCTGGTCTACCTCACTGTGTTGTTGCAAAAATAAATCAGACACTTTTTTTTTTTTACACACACTGATGTGGTTGTTATAGTGGTAGCCTAAATATCTTTACTTGGATGTAAGACCCACTGAGCTTAAGGCAGCTTCCTTCTAGCTGATTAGTTTAGGATTGCAATCTTGCTAGGAAAATGTGACATAAGTAAATAAAGTTTAAGAGCATATCCCAGGAGCTGGGCATAGCAGTAATGTATGGAAATGCACATTGGGTTGAGGGGCAGTATATAGGCGTGTCTCCCCACTTATGTGGGGGTTACGTTCCCAGGTACCATGCAGAATTGTGTATCGTGCGAACACTATCTGAAAAGCCTGTAAACACCCGAAAACTATTGAAAAACCCTTTAAAAACCAGCAGCACTTACCAGACTGGCATGAATGGTGGCAATGATGTCTCTCAGCCTTCCTCATCACTGGAGGATGATGTGAAAATAACGACAAAGGGGGTAGACCCAGCACCCCAAAGTGGGATTGCAGTTGCAAAGGTTCCTGGGATTGCTAGCTGTTTTCTTGCTCTTTTCAGGCTGTTTTTGCCCTTTCCATGCCTTTTTTGCAGTTTAAACCTATTTATTTACTTATTTCCTGGCTTTGCATGTATTTGCTGTTGCACATAAGTCAAACATGTGTCGGGGTGTGTGTGCCTGTACTGAAGCGTAAATCTTTAAATAACTGAATTTATTACTTGGAATCTGCCAGAAAGGATCATCAAAGCTCTGCTGAAACTTACGAAATCGCATTTCTCTTGCTGCTTAAAATTAATACAAAAACTACAATATGTTGAGAGAAGGATGTGCTTTAAGTGATAACTTGGAAAGATGTTGTAGACAGAGGCTATGATTCTACAGAGAGGATGGATAATTGTGCGCACAGGGAGAGGTGTATACATGGCATGAGAGAAAAAAAGTGAGAGGGATAGATGGACTGGAACGTAGATAGGAAGGTTCACCTAGGTTACGTTTTCAAGATTTCCTTTTTTCTTTTGCAACAATGAGGCCTTGGAACTTGCATTTTAATATGAAAACCCAACATTCCAGGGTTTTAACAAAATCATTAGAAACCTGCCCCTCTGTACACAGATTCTGTGAGCCGCCAAGTAATGCAACAGAGTCAAGTATTGCTTGTAAAATTGGTTTGCACGGTTACATTTTCCATTCTTTCATGTTTCTTTAATAGCCGCCTGTAGAGAAACAGCCAAAACCAATTTAGAAAGCAGTTCAGTAGAGAAGCTTTCTCCCTACATTTCTTATAGAAAAATCTCTCTGAGTGTGCAGCATAGACAGAGGTTCATAAATATTCTACAGTCACGTTTAAAGAATACATAATGTAGTTTCAGCTTTATGATGTATTGTGAGTACTGAGTAAGTATTTACCTGTAAATCCCTCATCTCTTTTAATAATCTATAACACAGGAAAACAAATATATAATTGTTAGACCGAGGAATGGGACAAACTACTGTGTTAATTTATTGAAACATTTATAGGTTCCCCCTCCCCATTCAAAGACTCACAAGGCAGCTAACAACATATATAAAACAAGAATAGTGTTCATTCATAAAAGATAAACGAAAGTGAATTTGGGTACATGGATGGGGAAAACAACTTTTGATGGCAAATCTTGTATCTAGAATGAACATATTTGAACTGCTACCTAGCAGGCAAAATTGCCATCTCTTTATCTGAAAGATTGAGAGAGAGCTACTGACAGGAAACTGGGCATCTTGGTTATTGCTATCCTGAAATGAAAAATTGGAATTCCATTCTTTAAATGCTACCTTACTTTTGTTCTTTGCCTTTTATGTTTAAAATAATGCGGCTACATTTTAGGATAGAGAATTCAAATGCCATGCATGAAATGACTTAGGTGTGATAATTGCCAATAGAATATTGGATTTGGAGTGAGAAGGTCTGGATTCAGATTCGCATTCAAGCATGATTGCACTAGCCAAAATCTCAGCGAAACCTACTGTGCAAGGTTGTGTGAGGGTGCACTTTGCGATGAGAAAGAAGCAAATTGCAACTGTGATGAATAAAACAAGGCCACTAACCATCTTTTATATGTATTATATCCTAGGACAGTTTTCCAGCTCGCTTTGGAGGAATTCATTTTGTAAATCAACCATGGTACATCCATGCCCTCTATACAGTTATACGGCCATTTTTGAAGGAAAAGACAAGGAAAAGGGTATTTTTCTCTTGTTTGTTTGCATGGTTTTGCAAAATTGTTCTTTGTTTCTAGATTGATCACTTTGATTGGCAAGCAACACAAGCAGCAGAGGCAGTGCCCGTAGCATTGAAATAAATTCCTTATGAAACACATTCACTCATTCTAAAACTATGTTTGTTTCATCATGCAATGTGCCAATGGGGAATGGTTTCTGTTGTTCTATTAAGAGTTTTAACTTCCAAGATATTAGGAAGCTTTGCAAAATCATAATACAGTAATCATATTTTTTAAAGAGTAAGAACAATTGTAAATATGTTTTATGTAAGAGATAAAACATTGATACCAATAGACTTTAGCATCCAGATGATAACAGAGACTAAATAAATTCACTTTCAAACACTGTTCCTCGATCAATCAAAGCCTAGCCCCGATTTTATAAGTTTTACAGTGCTTTAAAATGTTCTGAACCTAATGCAGTAAGCATAGTTTAAAAATGCTGTGTGTAAGTTAATAAAGAAGCTGTCATGAAATGGGACATAATCAAATTGCCTGTGTTTTAATTTATGGGGAGGTACATTTTCACAAATCTTGGTTATGTTGGGTGCAGGTTCCTAACCTATTACTTTTATTGAGGTGCATAATGCTATAAGTAGCCAACATGTGAAGCATTGGAGTAAAATACTCCCAGGAAGCACCCCATCAATAACTGGACTATAGTATTTTGTACCAGCTGATACTTCTGAATATCATCTCTGCAGATGATATTCAGAAGTATCAGCTGGTACAGAATACTATGTTGACTAGTCAAAGTTATAAAGTCATGAATGGCTCATGTTAACTTAACATTAGACAAAAATACGACACCTGTGTTTTAACATATGGTGATGTACATTTTCACAAGAGTCATAAATGGAAATCTGACCTGCTGGCTTAAAAGAGAAATGGCGGTTGGACTCTGGGGCATTGATTACGGTACTGCAGCACTCTGTGTTTTCATTGCCCATTTTCATCAGTCCAGTGTACCAATTTGTTTGATGTGGACACTAATCAAACTCCAGGAAAGTACACCAGCAGGAAAACCCACTCATACTGTATGTGTTAGGGCTTTTTCCCATCCTTTCCCCAAGAACAACTCTTGCACCACATTCATACGCTGCCTTTGAAATCCATAGGAAATTCAAAAGCAGCTTGAAATGACATGCTAAGTAGCACTATTCTTTGAAGGGAAAGAAAAGAAAGTTCCACTGTACATGCTGGAGCCCTTGAGGGTACATGCAAAGACTAGCTAGATGGCAGCTACTAACTATCTAGAAGCAAAATGCGGTGTCCTGCTGTAGTCAGAGCAAGTGGAATTTGATGAAGGAAGAAGAAATAAATTCCATGACACACATCACAGATCCCACTCAGTAGGATATTTAAAAAGACCCTGGCGGGGTGCTGTGGTTTATCTTAGATTTCTGAGAAGCAGAGATGCTGTGTTATCCAACTCATTCTGGGTTTTTCTCTCCAAAAACACTGTAGTGTTTCTCGGTCATATGTCAGATTTTTTTTATTTTTTAGTCTGGAAAATATGCTTGGGGATATTTGGGGGCACTTATGAACCTTTGATTGCCTATTCTTTTAATATAAACACACACACACACACACTGAAAAGCCATCTTGCTGGATATATTTGCATTCTCCCTTCAGCTTCTGCCACAAAGTGTCAGCTGCATGAAACTTATTCCGGCATGAGATGCACTGGAAGTGGTCCAAATTTTAAAATTCTGCCCAGCAGGTTTGTATCCAGTGCTGTGTGAATGGAAGTCCACTTGTACCAAGAAGTATTTTTGCAACCATTTGCTTGCACTAGCTACTTCAACCTAATTTTGGCAATCCTCCTTCCCTTTTGTACCCTCCTGCCCCACACCTCAGGCCATACTTGAGAATGCCTGCCCTTGGAGAAGCTTTTCAGTGGGCACAAGAGGCTACATTGGGGAAGAGGTATGTGAACTTCTAATCGCACTGGGTACAATCCAGTACGCATGATTTCTAATAAATTAGAAACCTTTAAGTAGTCCTAAAATGCAACATTCTTTAGAGTTTAGCAGAACATATACATACACATTACACACATACATTTATTAGCTAGTATCCATAGAATGAGATGCATGCACTAGTGGGATTTTTTTTTTTTTTACTTTTCCTTGTTGAACATCAGACATCCCCAACATAGCTGCTTTTTTAAAACCCTGCATGGATTTGCCTTGTGTCAGGAAGGACTGATATCCGCTGAAGGTGCTGGCTTGTAATGTCTTTGATTCATCCTTTTAACAGATATTTCTCCATGGAAATAACCTCAACAGCCTGCACCAGCTAATCCACCCTGAGATTCTGCCTTCTGAATTTGGTGGAATGCTGCCGCCTTATGATATGGGCACGTGGGCAAGAACGCTGCTTGATCACGAATACGACGACGACAGCGAATACAGTGTGGACTCATACAACACTTCTGCAAAAGAAGTCGAAAAGGACCTGTCTCCCAAATCCATGAAGCGGTAAGTTAGTCAGGCCTGTTGAAGCAGAAAAGAAGGCTGTAGACAAAATGATACCCTCCAGATTTTTGGGTGGACTACAATTCCTGACCATTGACGATGCTTGGATGGGGCTGATGGGAGTCGGAGTCTACAAAGTTCTAAAGGGCATGTCAGTAGCTATCTCTCATGTAGTTGATTTTCTAGACTAAATGACTTCTGCTGAGGGCCAGGACAGTAGCATATTATTTCCTAGGAACATAGGAAGCTGCCATGACTCAGTCATAGTGTTGGTCCATTTAGCTCATCACTGTTGACACTGTCTGGCAGCAGGTTTTCAAGCAGTATTCTTTATCTACTTGGATATATCAGGAATTTTATCTGAGATTTTTGGATGCAAAGCATGAGCTGTGGTGCTTCCCCTATGTAATTTAGCCATTCCATTAAACTGTAATGCATATTGATGCAGTAACATTCATTGTTTTGTATTAATGCATTTTGAAGTGGAAAAAGAAAACTCCGCTCAAGGCAGCTTGCAACATAGAACATTACATTTTCATTAATGATGTAAAATACAAAGAGAGAGGGTCAGCAGTTTAAAAAGATCGTAAAAATATTGTCTGTCTCATATAATAAAAGCCTGCCAGAACAGAAAGTAGTGATGGAGAGGGACCAAATGCACTTCATTGATTTGATTGACTATGTATTTCTATGCCACCTTCCATTCAAAGGAGTCCCAACGTGGCTTACCAACAATAAAGAACAGCCACAGCTGTAGGCTACAATTACAATGTCTGGGCAATTTAGAGCTGACCCCACCAAGGCATATAATACCATTAACAAATCAACAATCACATGATCATAGGTAATTAGAAAACAATTATAAAACAGCAGCTAAAACACAGGCTAAACATTCACCCTCACCCCTCTGCACATACTGCCTCAATAATCATTTACTCTACTGATTGAAATACAAATCCCAGCAAACAAGAGGACATTGATTCAATAGAAATACCTACAAACAGAACCATACTGCAGCAAACGCCTTGTCTCCTACACACTGATCACAAAGGGGTGTGTTTGTGGGCAGCAGCCCCTCTACTGTTCCCTGAAGTCAAGCTCTCAGAAAGAGATTGGGATAAGCCTCCTCACAAGCCATCTCAATCCCAGCAACAGACAAAAGCAGTGATATCCTATTACAGATCTATAGGTGGGCTGTCCAGTAACTGGTAGCGAACACACCTCATCTCTCTTCCCAGTAGCCACAGCTCATCAGTGTCCAGGCTGCTAGAGCTGCCACTGAACTGGGTGGGTGGATGGAATTAGTTCCCTTCGCCCCTTCCCTTTGCTTGTACTACCTGGTAGTCTGACAGCCAGTCAGAATTCTCTCCATCCACGTTTCATGCTCCAGCTGCTCACCACTAAGAAATTCCTCTCTTTTGTCCCACGCAGCTGTGCTTCCACACTTAGCAGGACACAGAGGATGGCCTCTCCTTCTGATCTAAGGGAGCAGGCGGGATGGTGTGAAGTTATTGCAAGTCATGGCACTTTCATATCAGCCCTGTGGAGTGTTGTGTGATTCCAGATGTGGAGGACAACCCATTGGGACACAGATATCAGATATTATCATGAGGGAACCAAGTGAATTCCCCCTTCAGGCATTATGCTGGAAGAACAAAAGCTATGGAATTGAAACACGAATCCAGCAAAGCAAGCCCAACGAGATATGCCTAACTTGTCAGACATTGCTCATTTGCCACACCTGTGCAAGCCACGCTGTGTGCTACAGAGCTCAGAAATTCAGGAACCAGAGAAATAACCTCTCAATAACAGGTTAGACAGTATTGTTAGGAACCACATATGTGACTACATTATTATGCTGAGATCTGAAGCCATCCAATTCTACAACATCAGTAACAAATATTAAATTACATTTGAAGGGAGGACTTTAGAGAAAAAACAGCATTGCATTTCCAGTGACTGCAGTTTCTTTCTGATGAAAAAAAAATTAATGGAATGTAGCTGCATGAACTCTGAAGCTTTGTTCTCTGTTAGTTGACCAGCTTTGCTGAAGGAAACGGTCCTTGCTCAGTGATAATAGGGTAACATATTTCCCTTTGCGTTGTCAGAAATATTAGTGCAGGCTGGTTGCCAGTCCATTTAAGTTCAAGTGCAGGGGGTGCCATGTGTCACTATCCCAAAGTATCTGTTTGAATCCTTTCTTCCTAAGCCACAGCCTGAGCTCATCACCCACTCATGTTTTAATATTCTCCTTGGGCATTTCCAAGCCACCCACCAGAGATCTACAAACAATTTGTTTCATTAGTCAAGTAGATTAAGCTTTTCTGTTGCACCTCGGCTAGTGGTCAAGTTAATCTCAAGAAGCTGGCGCATGTATTGCTTCAGCCAAGAATCATTCTGCTCCATGGCTTTGGGGTAAATACTGGTTTGGGTGCCTGCTAATGCTCCTCTTGAAAAGGCCAAGTAGGGCCTCTAGGTAGCATGTGATGCCAGTTTCAGAGCATTATTAGCCAGATGGTGTGTTGGAAATATTCCACTGCCAGCAGCTTGCAGCTGGCAAGACTTTGTATGAAATCTAATCCCCTTTCCTCAGTAACAGGACGTTTTTACCTTACTGCTAGCACAAATGCATGGAAATCCTTGCTTGACTTCAGTAATAGCTAGTAAAACTATTTTTTCGTAAGATTCATTGAATTCAGATATGTGTGGTTTTTTTAATCTGATATTTCTACAGTCAGAATTTTATTTTTATTATTTCTTGGATTTATATACCGTCCTTCATCACAAGATCTCAGGGTGGTTTGTCCTCTTTGATCCATAGCAGTTTCACTTCTACTAGGTAGCTGCCATCCTGTGAATTAAGTTGATGTCTCTGCACTCACTCAGGACACATGCCCCTATAGACATCTGTGCACTGTGTTCAGGAATAAGGCCTTTTGAAACACAAAAGACTGGAAGGGACTTTAGCTCAAATGTGCTCGGAATTACTTACTTGGAACACTGGTTCTTTGCTGGAGGGCAGACTGCTGCCTGTTTGGTAGAGATGCTTTTGCCCCACCTGGAACATGATACTTTTGCCCAGTTTTGGGTGATTTCCCCTCCTGGTGCAGCCCCAGATCACACAGGAGCCCACTGACCTGCTGAAGGGGCTTTGTGGGTACAGGGGGCTGCAGAGGAAGAGAAAGGTTGGTTGCTCAAGATGCCTTCTGCTTGCACCCACCGATGAATTCAATTCCATTTGTATAACTAATGTTTCTCACACTATTTCAACACCTGACTTATTTCTGTATCTAAAATGAGTAAATTGGATGTTGAAGTGAATTATAAGAGGTTCATTGATTTGTGCAAGTTCAGAAGCCCTTAACTTCTATATGTTTTTATCATGGAGTAAGTGATCATGTAAACTTGAGAGTACCCAATACAGTGCTCTCCAAATGTTGCTGGACTCCAAGCCCCTGCATCTTCGCCCATTGGCCATTCTAACTGGGGCTGATGGGAATTGTAGTCCACAACATCTGGAGGGCACCACCTTGGTGATCCCTGATATAAAGAATTCAGTGTTGTTCTCTTTGGTGAGTGGATCAGTTTCATCAAGAGAATGGCACATGGATGACCAAAAAAATGTATTCTTTGTTAGTGTAAAATAATGATTGAAAGTGATTTATCTGTTAGCATAGAAAGAATTTGTATCTCAGGGTAGCATTCTGGGGTGACAAACCTCAAAAAAATACATTTTGAATCTGTCCTGAGAAAAGTTTACCAGCTTTCTTTACAGGAAGTATGGAGAAGCTGTAGCCCTTTAGGTGTTGTTGGACTATAGCTGCCATCATCTGTGACTTAATAATGACAATTTTATTATTATTGGCCATGCTGGCAGCGTCTGATAAGCATCGATTTCCAACAACATTTGGAGGGTCATAAGTTCCCCACCCCTGATATAGTGTGTGTAGGAGAGGTGTACATCTTTAAATATTAAATATACACTGGTTGTAGGTATCACACCATATTTCCCAAGCGATTTTCTGGATACTGGCTAGCTTTTAAAAAATAAATAAATAAGTGAAGTCTACTTTCATTTGTCTTAATATCAGGCTTTTCTTTAATAAAAAAATACTTTTTTCCACAGGTCTCAGTCAGTTGTGGACCCTGGAGTGTTAAAGCGCATGGATAAAAACGAAGAAGAAAATATGCAGCCCTTGCTTTCTCTTGACTAACAATGTCTGAGCATCGAACATGAATTGGGGTGGAAGGTATTGCCTTTTGGCAACAAGCAAACCATTGGGAGGAGAATGTGTACCAGCCGGAATCCTATTTTTCATGTTAATGTAGCATAACATAATGAGGCAGCAGGTTTTGCCAGTCAGCCTGGAACATGCGTGCCCTGGGCTGGAAAACAGGGTGGAAAGGAAGAAGATGAAAAGGAGCAAATATCAATAATATATTCTGTTAAGTGCCAACCTGTTTGTAAATAGAGTCTATTCCTTCTCTCTGCATTTGTAAGTAATGGTAGGGATGTAGTACAGGAAAGGGAAAAAAAGAGTGGCTATTAAAATATGCCAGTTGAATGCACTGTAAAAGAACGAAAAGCACTCTGAGAAAAAAGAAAGAAATCAGACCTAAGTAACATTCATCCTTTTTATACAAAGCCATATTACACCTTTCATATGGACTGCTTTATTCTGTTCAAACATTTTTTCTTTAAACGAGAAGATATAGGGTCCTGTAGACATCGTTGTAACTGGTGTGATGTTACCTGTCAATCAGATTGTATTTCACAGACATTGCTGAGATTTATGATGGAGACTAGAAAGAGAAAGAAATAAGAAAGAAAGAAAGAAAGAAAGAAAGAAAGAAAGAAAGAAAGAAAGAAAGAAAGAAGGCATAGACACAGGAAGCCAAGCACCTTTCTTTGGCATATAAGACAACTGGTTTTTAATCTTTTAATACTAAGTTTGGGGTTTTGAGACCCATTTGGGTCCTGGGCATAAGGTGGGTCTGCCTCTTATCTGGTCCCCATTTGAGAACTTGCCTCCTTGACTGGATCATTTGTAGTAATGCTCAGCATTCCACCCATAATAGTCAGCAGCAACAGATTGATGCATTTCTAAACCTTACAAAACTGAAGTCTGAATACATATCTATATATTTTTACCACTCTCTACATATAAAGTGTCATTGGTAGATAAGTATATGTAATCAAGGATTTATAAAAACAAATCATACCTATTTGGTGTGCTTAGAGTTTATTATAGATTGTATATTAAGACAATGTCATCGTTAACATAGTAAAAGATTAAGTACTGCATCCTACTTTGAGCAAGATTTAATTGTTATAAGTACGGTGTAGTACAATACCATGCTAAGGCCATCTTTTGTTTTGTGATGTAATTGTGTAGATGAAACATGTGCCATATTAGACAGAAAATACATTTTTACCTCAAAAGACCAAACAGTCCCTAAAGTGGACTGAACACAGTCAGCTGTAGTTTAGGGGTATATATTCATCTTTGATGTGTGCTGATATGCTTGTGTATTTTCGCCGTACATCAAGACAAGAATGTACCCTACAACTATACAGATCTCTGTCATCAGAATTTAATATGCCACTTGAACAGGAATGACAAGATCTCTTTCTCGCAAAAAAACCAAAATGTTACTACTGAACTCTTAAGGGCTCTGAAGAAATATATTGGAATTAATTATTGGATATTTAAGATGCCTAAGATCAGGCTTAATGCTGCGACAGATTGTGTTTCTATTGAAAATCTTCAGTTTCAAGACAGTAGAATGACTTGTTTGTTTTAAATCACCTCCATACCATTCAGAGAAAACCTTCAGATAATTTTTGGGAAAAGAGGAATTAAAATACATTCTGCCTGTACTGTCTTTGTGTAATTCAGATACTCTGTTGAGACACCATATGCATGTCTGCTATCATTGATTTCCACTGCAAGCTAATGTTTAAACAATGTGAGGCTGTAGTGTATTCTAGACCACTTAATGCTCAGTTAAGAGATTCTTATTTGGTTTAATTTTTCTTTTCCTTATTTAAATTATGACAATGGTGTTCTTTGCAGGCTAGAGCATTATGCTTGGTTACATTATAGAAGCATTCATCATTCTAATAACATGGTAAACAAGCAACCTATCTATTAAGCAGGGTAACCTTCATGGTGGGAACACTATGATGAATGCATTAACCAAAACGGATCTGTTTTTGACAGGAATGGCTTGTAGTTGACAAGAACTATGTTTATCACATCCAGAGAGCTTAAGTTGAAGGCTGTGACCTTAAAACAATGACTGCCTATTGTATGATATCAATTGCCCTTGGGCCACCTCACTGAATAAACACTTAACAGGCAGCCATGGCCAATCTAGGCTATCTGGCATATGTCCCAGGACCAGCAACTGTATCTGCTTTGACCCTTGGTGGTAAGTAAGCAGCCTAACTCATCACAAGACTGCAGCCTCAGAGTTTTCCTAGAAATACAGCTGCAGCACCTTTAGCAACATCAGCAGTAAGAACATTGCATGTCTCTCCATGGGGCTCTACATCAGTTCCCATGGAGTAATTTGATTAGATATGTGTTATTTCTCAATTGAAGCTCGGGTCTCTAACTTTAGAAGTTTCCTGTATAGCACTAATACCTTTTGCATGGCTCCATAGGAATGAGCAAGCTGTTTAATGATTGGAATCCTTATGCTTCCAAACTGATAAGAGTTAGACAATTTGGAACAGAAAACATGCTAGGCAAAATGAAATGGTAATTTGTTCTTAGCTCTATAGTGGATAAGCTTAACTGCAGATGCAGACATTTGTAGCAATGCCAGACAAGAGGACTCTGTCTTGGTGTAGCACACAAAAAAAGAGTCTGGTGTTGAAAACAAAAATGAAACACACCTGTAGTTGGCACCCGTCTGTCTTGGGAGACAATGGACGAGTGTTCCTTTACTGGTGAGATCAAACTGTTGGCAGGTTGCAACACTTACTGTGGCTGTAGAGACTGATGTGGGAGAGACATGATCTGTTGCAGCTGGGGCAGATGGTGACGTCCGGTTGTTCTGTTGCAGATGCACCATGGCGTTTCTTCTCTCTGTGATCCTCCCAGAAGTCATTTCTCCTATGCAATGGATACATGACTTGACTGCCTGTCTCCAGGCACTGCGGTCATCTGCAAGGGATTCCCATACAATGGGGTTTGTGTTGCCAGACTTCATGTCATGTTCACAGACATCTTTATAGCACAGCGTTGGTCTGCCAATTGGCCTATGGAATCCAGTTAAGAGATCAGCTCACCTATTACGCAATTTCATCAAACCAGATTGGCAGCAACATATAATGCATGGCTCCGAAATTATATGTGTGAAATGAATAATGGCATTTGTGGTACATCTTGAACTGTGTTGTGTACATAGATCTGGGTAGGTGGTGAATGAATGATCTTTCTCGCGGTTAGAGTCAGGAGATGTTGTGCATTGTGGTATGTTAGTCGCTCCGAAATCTTAAGATTTGAGATCTGCCAAATACATACAAGTTGATAGAAATAGGAAGCTCCAGGAACCCTGGAATTATGCTACAGTCAGTTTCTGATTGTACAATAATATCCTGGCTGAGGCAGTAGGCAAAGAGCTAAGCAAAGGCTTTGTTGAGTGGGAGAGCTGCTCACTTCATTATGAGCTACAGGAGCTATCCTTTCAGGACCATATGCACCATCTGTTTCCCCATAAATCCTTGTTCTCTGGCAAAAAGCTTTTATTCAGAAAGCCTAGGGTTTTTCGGGGGGGGGGGGAATAAATGAATTCAAGCCTCAAATACTGTGTTTTGTATCACTAGGGCCTGTCCCCATAATTCCTTCCATATATATGCTGTCATGAAATGGATTATAGGTGGGTCTATTTCATAGGCTGAATCACTCTCATTTAGAGCAATAAAAAGATCTTTTTTCTTGCAGTGTCAGAATTAATTTGCCCAGAGTTAACATGTTCCATATTTAAGCTTCAGTCAAGTCAGCGGTGCTTAAGCCACAGTTGACAGTTTCCAAATGTACACAGACAGAACTGCTGCTGGTGTGACTGAGCATAGCTTTATTAATTCCACTTTACAAAAACTGAATTTCATTAAGGCTGTTATCCTGGCCTCACTTACCTGGGAATAAGTCCAGCTGAATTCAATAGGACTTACCTCTGAGTAGTCATGGTTAGAATTGCGGTGTAACTCACTTTTAACAGCACAATCCCATCCAGGTCTACTCATTGGATATTAGGTATAGAAAGTGAGTATAGGTTGGCATCTCTAAAGGTTCTTATTTTTGCAATCTTAATGAAACTTCATAAAGGAAAAATCAATTTTACCTCATGAAACCTCTGTATACTAAGTGGCTCGCTTTAGTTTTATTTTTGCATTTGAATTCTTGACTCTATGTGCAATTTCTGAAATGCATCCCGATGTCTAATTCAGCTGTTGCTGTAATGAACACTCAGATAGTCCTCTCAGGAGGTAACACCATGATTTTACATAATTCAGCCTCCATATTTTGCTGAGAATAAACTGATATGTTCCAAAGGAAGTACTCTCACTGTACAAAATCAGGTCTTCAGAGAGCACCAGCAGATTCTAGGCGCACTGCATGTCCCATAGCCACAAATTAATTCAGCAGCAGATTTTCAGAGGTGGGTAAGGGAAATTAATAGCTTATTCCTAAGCAGGCTTCCTCCTTTTATGAATTCAAGAAGGCTTATGATGCCAGTCGAAAAAGTCCTTCAAATGAGAAAGCCAGCCCCTTTGATAGCGGTGATCTAAAGGAATATAGGACATGATAAAATCTTACTCAATTGAGCCATCCTTGGGTACAACCTCAAAAGCAGTTTAGGAACCTCCTGTATCTATTTTACATGTTTGCCTGAATTATAAACTAAAACATACTGAGAGTTAGATCCTTGGCAAAGTGATTGTTTTGAATATCACATCATGGAGCAGCCATGGCCTGGAGGTTCAGCACCTAAATCTCAAATAAGAACACATGCTGCACATTTTTGTTACAGGACCAGCAATTTCACATTTGAGAGAACTCTTGGGGGGATTCCACACTGACCCAGTGAGTTGTTCACTTTATTTCTTAGTAAAGCCTACGACTTCATCTTTTGTCACCACTGCCTCAGATGCTGACTCCCTTCCCGAGAAAGTTAGTTCAGGCACAGGGATCTGCCTTACATCTTCCACAGTTAAAACAGATGCAAATAATTCATTCAGATTCTCCACGGTCTCCTTTTCCTATTTTAGCAGGCCTTTGACTCCTTTGCTGTCTAAACATCCAATTACCTCTCTGCTCCTGGTGTTTTTTATTCTTGGGGATTGTTGGGTTTAACATTTTTAACAACATGCTTCTTAAATTATTATTTTCCTTCCATCCATTATTGTCTACTTGCATTTCTTTTGCCAAAGTTTGCATTCCTTTTTGTTCTCATTTCGACAACACCTCCATTTTACTTCCTTGACTGCTTGTTACCCATTCTGGCATCCTCTTGGTCTTGGTGGTACCTTTTCCAGTTCTAGCTAAGCTTCTATTATTGTGGTTTTTAATAACCCCAAGCATTCTGGAGAGAATGGTAGCTTTCTGCCCCTCAGGGCACAGCTGGGACCTCTGCCATGGCAATGATTTCACCCCCGCAGTGTTGGTCCCCAGCAGATATGCAAATGTGCCATCCTGCCGCCACACCCTCCATCAACATTGGTCACCACCAATATGTGGGTGGCAGCTGTGTTAGGGTCTCTAACTCTATTGGGTTGTGACTGTTAAATCTCAGTGCAAATCATGACTTCATTGCCATTGTTTTTATTACCACATCTAGTTTATGTGTAGCAAAGGGTTTACCAAACCCCTTGAAACAAGTTCACATTTCAGCCTAAATTAAGTACATTCTTACTGTTCTGAATGAAATATCTGAATTTTGACTGGCTCATGCCAAATCTCAGTAAAAAGACAGGCTTCTAAGAATACCTTTTGGTTTGTTGCCATCAACAGGCTTCTAAGATTTGTTAGAAGATTATGAGACCCGAGGCAGAAACTACAGCCAGACAGTTTTGTGGTTTTATTTTGGATTAGATGCTTGATAGCAACTGATATGGCATTAACATGGATGACAATATTAAGCATAAGTATGTTAACATGAAATCAAGCTAATGAGATGTCATTTCTTTTAAAGCTTTGAGATGTACTGTAAAGTGCCATATTAATGTGTATAGTAGTGCCTGTTAGATATATAAAGATGCGCAAAGCATTGCTTATCATATTGTGCTGGCATTATATCAAGATTTTTGTTGTTGTTTGTGTCACCGTTCTTCAGGTGAAAAATAGAAACTGAGGCCTAAATGCATGCAGATTTCAGATCTGTATTCTTTGCTAATTAATGTTTGAGGCTGGTGGAAAAAGTCAAGCTGGTAACTTCCCAATTCTTTTCCTGAAATTGCTCCACGTGGTCTGATTGAGAATTAACAACACCCTAGAAAATTGTAGGAAACATTAATCATTGGCCCATCACATAAGGATGGTGGAAACTTCATCACAAAAAAGGGAAAATGCACCTCAGGGTAACTGTTCTGTCGAAAAATGGTGCAAATCAGGCAAATGTTTTCACAGAGGAAATGTTGGATGACTTGTCCATACTCTTAGTTGAGCACTGCTAGTCTGTAGTGATTAGAAGATTACTAATAGCACTAGCATTTGTGCTATTTTTATATACACATCTAACATTATGTCTTTTGGTCTCTGTGTGATGTGTAGCACAATCCTTCATATACCTTACTCAAAAGTAAGCCTCGTTGAACTCAATGGGGCTTACTCTCCCAAGTAAGTGGATGTGGGACTGCAGCCAGAAGCACCTTTCACAGTCACTCTCTTTTGTGTGATATGTCTGTGCTACCTGCTCAGGTGACGCTTTTGATTAGGATGGAGTTAAGAATGGAAAGCAAATGATGCCGACAATTTACAGTGGCTTTGTGTAGACCATATTGCAGCCAAGTTACCTAGAGCTGTACATGCTGGATTTGAAAGAGAAAGAATAATCTTTTTTTAAAAAAAAGAAACACTGGACGGTTAATTCAGAGAGGGAAATGGAACTGATTATTTTCCAGTGTTATTAAAAGCCAGCCAGTTTTCAGATGAGGCAGGGACCACATTCCCATGTTCGTTTTTGACGAGAAAGTTACCACATAATGACATTACCTTTTCAATTTCACCTGGTGACTGTTCTTATAAAATGCACCTCCACATGGTGCCAGGTGGTATTTATCACATTAGGAAACGCTTGTGGCCTGCCAGGAGCCCCAAGGCGATATTAAATAGCAGGCACATTTATAAGAATGACCCTCCCTATGAAACTGACAGGGTAAAATTGTATTGTGATTGAATCTGGGAATTGGACCAAATCCATGTTGCTAATGAGAGTTCTGCTGAGAGAGATCTTTTTTCTTGTTCACTGTACTGACTAGGAAGAACGTATATTTATTGTACTACATTTGTGCCAAAACTGATCAGTATAAGTACATGGAATAGAATGTTTCATATTCATTTATTCGCGCAAGACTCTTTGAAAAGTTGTAACAAACCTTTTCACTATTTATATAAACAATATATATTTGAACAAAAATAAACAACTGAAGCTAATTAGTAAGGATGGCTTCAATTTTGTCAAAATAAAGCTTTGATGAAAAAAATGGCTCAGGACATCTTGATTTTTTTCTAAATTTTCATGGCTTTTTCCTTTTCTGACAGTACTGAGAATCAACAGTTTTAAGAAAAAATAGTAACCTTCTGATATGCTGCTTAGATGATATTAAATATAAACATCAGCAAATTTTTGAATTATTTTTGATCCAAACTCAATTTTTTGACTGGACCTTATTATATTTTTAAAAGTTGTTTGCATATCATAAAACTGATTGCCTTCCTTCTAGAAGGAGCTCAGGGCAATGTACAATAAAAATCCCACCAGAACAGAAGAACATATCAAATGAACAAACCATATACAAATCAGTATACATTCCCTGGAGAAAGGGGAAAGAAGGCAGCATGTGATGTGCAAAAAGAAGAAGAGATTTGGAGGCTTTAAAAAAATTACTGCAGTGTTCTGCATTGTCTAAGAACTATAGAATGAACTCTGCCTTCCTAGAAGGTGAAGCTATGGCAAACCTGTTTTGTTGCTGTCTGTTGTCTTTGAGGATGGCTTTGCTAGATCAAATCAGAGTCCATCTGGTCAAGCATTCACAAACAGAGCACATTGGAAATAAATACCATCTTCAGTTGTGTGTCTCCAGCCACTCTTAATCAGAAATGTACTGCCTTTGAACACAGAAGCCCCGTTCTGATTTATTATGGCTAACAGAATTTGTTTCATTGATTGCCCCAGAGCTCTAATGTTTTGACAGATAGATAATAATATCTCTCTATTAGCTCTTTGCACAATTCAATTTTTTTAACCACTATGTTTAGTTGGCCTGATCCACTGGGGCTCTTATGTTCTTAATCCAAGACACATTTTTCTCCATCCTTAATACAGTCACATGCTTAGCTGACTGCTTTAAGAATGTTGCTGATGCTATATCTGAATTCCTTTTTCCTTTAGGCAGGCAAACATTTAATTACATCCTCTTTACAACACTCATGTTTACATCTTTAGCACGCAAGATCAAAAACATAAAGGTTGCCTATTTTACATCATGGATGTAGTGATATCCTAAATTAATTAGCTACAAAAGCATTTCTAGCTTCAGAGTTCATTTGATGTTCTCTCCAAGGATGAACCTCCTACCTACTCGCTGCATTAAAAATAATAAAACTAGAACTTAATAATAATGTTTCATTTAAAATATGAATTTACACTTCTGAGAGACAGGACATATCTGCAGAACACAAGCTTAGGGCAAAAGTAGATGCACAAAACATGAAATGTAAATAAACAGCAGTCAGGTTTGGGGTTCAACATTTCTGGGGTTTGAAGGAGGTGAGATACCTTAGCCTTGGAGTAAAATGTGATCTTTCTCCCCTCTGGTTATCTTCCTACCTCCCCTCCTTCTTGACAAGGTGTCTTGCAATCTGTTAGGGAATGGGGGGCCTTGCACTCTTTTCCTTTATTCAATCCACGCACCTGTCTTTGCCACCATTGCACACGTCTTCTGTTATGCCTTTGGTAAGATTCTTTCCAGATCAAGTGTTGCATTCCCACTGTGATGCCCAAGTTCCCTGTGCCAGAACTCAAGGCAATCTGCACTTGCATAGGACTTTATCACTTTTGCCTGTTTCCTTGTGCAGTCTAGTTCAACAGCACCCTAAAGGCTCCAGCTGGAAATCCCCCCCGGACGTTAATTCTGCCTTTGAAATCTCAGATTCAAGCAAATTTCATTGTATTGCCTCATCTGCTGTTACTCCACAGCTTCTTGGTTGCAGCAGTGCTCTACAGCCAGCTATGACGGTTGCTCCTGAACTTAATTCCAAAGCCAGTAGGTGGAGGAGAATTAACAGTTGCCATGGTTTATTTCAATTTTATTGGGCATTGTGTGTGTGTGTGTGTGTGTGTGTGTGTGTGTGTTCCCCAGCAAATGATGAGTCACCATGGAAAGAGTTCATTGCAGGTTGAAAGTTGGAAAGCAACCAATTTATACTGGTGCATATTTCTGTTCCTGAGTGTTGTGGTGGATCACAATGTCTTGCTGCTGCACTGGATTTGAAAGATGCATTATGGCAGCAATTATAGCACATGGCAAGACAATTTTGTCAGGAAGCATGATGAGGTTTCTGGGATGGGGCCATCTAAGGTTAATGAAGAAGAAATAGATGGTGTCACTAGCAGTTAAGAGGCAATTCGAAAAACATGCTGGTGACACTGATGGGAGAGAGAAAACCACAAGGTGGAAAAGTCACATATAGAACTGGGATGGAGGTCCACAGGCGGAATACAGCCCTCGGGGCAGGCCATGCCCCACTCCCAAGCTCCACCTCTCTCTGCCCCTGCTCCAGTCTCTCCTTGAGAGCTTTTGTAAGGTTGGAACGTGTCCTTGAACAGTGGCAACACTCCTCCTTGTCTGGCTGGAGAGATGCAGAAACCTTTGGCTATTGTGGGCATGGAATGTAACCTACAGTACAAAGGAAAGAGTCACATCCACTTTAGCTTCTGACCCTGCTAACCTTTGCCTCTGACCAAGCTCTGCATTGTGTTGGCAAAGCAGCAGACATTTCTGGCACTGATCCTGCACTGTGCTAAGCTCCCAGCTGCCTTGAAACCCCCCTGCCTTGGTAACTCGTAGGAGGGCAATGCAGTCTCACCTGCATCACATTGCTAGCTGCTATTAGCTACCATCAAACGCGGACAGATAATAAACCCTCCTCTTCCCTTTTTAATGAGAAGCAGCAATCAGGTAAGAACCATAAGATTCAAGTTTGGTTTTCTTTCGCTGATTTCTCTTGCCGCACCATAAATGTATCCTTCCTCATGTCACATATGAGGAATGGAGGGTGGCTTGCACATCCGTTGAACTCGTTAACTGGCTTGAAAAGCTGAACACAAAATGCTAAGCCCTGTGGCAGTGTGTTATAATTGTGCTTTCCCACTGGGAACAGAGTTTAACACTTTGGGGCAGTCTGGCAGAGAGCCAGGGTGTTCTCTAACGAGGATGGTCAGAAATGAGTTACAAAAGAGGATAGAGGAGTCCCCAGAGATAATAGCTGAATAATATGAATCCAGCCATGACCTACCTGTGAATGTGTTAACTACCATAATAAATCTCCACCTATAGAACCACCTGGATAAAAGCAGGGAGTTTTTTCCAGCTCTGCAAAACCTCCCTTTCTAATAAGCTGCCTGCAAAGGTTGGAAATAAAAGAGCTGCAGTGGTCCACTTCCACCTACCACTATGGCCGAAAGCTTCCAAACATTTCTCAGAGAAGCTGGAAGTTCCCAGGTTAAAAAACAGGAAAACCTAGAAAGGCATTGAGGCCCTTTAAACTATTAGGGCCCTTTAAACTGATCATGTTTTAGGTTAGGAGAGGGAAATGTGCATGTGTACAAGCTCACCTGGATTCAAAGCAAGACCTAGTGTCATGCCTAGTGCTTTTCTTCTAGAAAAACATGGCTGGTGCCCACTATGAAGTTATTACAGTAAGTGCCACAATTTTAACCCTTGAGTATCTCCAGAAAAAAGCACTGGTCTAACCTTCTAACACATCAAGGTGAAAAACTGGGACACTGTCTTCTGGGGCCACGCTTTTTTTGGGGTAAGATTGTGGCACCCAAAATGGCCGCTGTCCTCTCACGTGAAAGAACATGATGTCCCGGTTTTCCCCAGACAGTTCAGGGGTTTGCTGTGTGTGCAAGTCTCAATTCCTTCTTCTCGATTAGCTCTGTTATAGTACTATTGACATCAAAGGAAATTTAGCATGCCCTCTTAGAAAGCAGTTTTATCATTGCTTCTTAAATGGGCCTATTAAATTTCATTTGAATTCCAAAGTGCTCTTTTACACATGCATTACGTGGCTTTGTACATACAACATTATATGATCATCCCCATATTGTAGATGGGAAACTGAAATGGAGAGAGTTGAACTCACTTAGTGAGTTAAAGGCAGGGGCAGGTTCTGAGCGAGAAACTTCTTGTTAACGCAGCTCTGTTGTTTACCGACAACACTATGTCAGCAGCACTTCTGTAGCCTCACCTCCAACCCCAGTCACCCATGATGCCTAAAAAGGTGTTTCCCAAACCGGGAAGATTTGTTGAGCATAGCAGTATAAGATGATGCATTTGGGAAAAGAAGGGTAAGTTCAAAGTGCCTAATCTATTGACAAGATAAAGAGAGGAAAAGGAAACGAAGGTAAGTATCTAACTTTGTGTTTAGATTTTGTGAGTCACCATGAAATGTCATAAAGCCACATGATTATTCCTTCGTGCTCATGTAGCAAAAGTATTGGAGTACTGAGGATTCGGAAACAAGGAAGCAGTGAGGCCATGGATGCCGATATTACGTTGTTTTGTGTGTGTTATAGAAAGGCATTCCGCCTTCGCATTAGTCCTTTAATTGCCCTGTTACATTAGGTGCCTCTAAACCAAGAGCAATAGTCCTACCAAACCTCATAAATATTAATAGTCCAGAAATAACTTTTAGGCTAGTCCCACATGAATGGCTATATTATGCAAAAGAACAGCATGCAAGCACAGACAGGCAGACTTGTGGGAGGTGATTAGAATGTACGAGCGGATCTATCCAGACATCTAAATCACATTTTCTAAATACCATTATTCATTTCAATTTCGGAGCTAGGATTTTTATGAGATTTATTGTAATTTGACTCCCCAGGTGCTAAAGAATTTAGAATGGCTGTCAGAAGCTGTATCTTTGGGGAATTGCAATCTCTAAATAACACTGAAGGGAAACGTGTTTCAAAGTAATGGGAATTACATCAAATATTACCTTGGTCCCTGCACAGCCCAACATTCATTAGCTGAAACAAATGTATTGCTGTGCTGTATTTCCCAAGGGGCCACAGAACCCCCAAAAGTTCTAGCAAATGCAACCCTATGAAGGTTGGGGGAAGAGGGAGATAGTGGTGGAGAAACTGCCACTTCCTAAGCCATGCAGGGCTCATACCTGGGCAGGATGGAAGGGAGCAACATTCCCCCTCCTCACTGTTGTTTTTCCTTTTTAGGATATTTTCCCTTCAGTTTGTTCCAGTGGGAGGGGAAATGTCTGAACCAGATACAAGGCTGATGTAGTTTCTGACCCATTCTAGAGCCATGACCTAGGAGGGGCTTTGGACCTCCCAAACTTGCCCCTGATCTGCCTCTGTCCTGGGACACCCAGTTTTGACCCTTAATAAAGGTGTATCAGCAATGGCAGCAGAGTTTTATTTGATTGCACAGGGAAGGTATCCAACCATGGATCGCCCTCTCCATCTGCAGAAAAGGAGGTTCACCGTATCCTGCAACCTCTTGCCCACTCTCCAGAGGAGCGTAGGATTGCTCTCTTAGTTGCCTTGTGTCAGAAAACAAGTACTTAGGGAAGGGTGGATTCAAATTTGCCTCCATGTTAAATCATAGCTGTCAACTTTTCCCTTTTCTTGTGAGGAATCCTATTCGGAATAAGGGAATTTCCTTTAAAAAAAGGGAAACGTTGAGAGCTATGTGTTAAATAGATACCAAGGTGGAATGTAAAGATCATGTATGCCTGCCCTCATAGCATCATGAGCATAAATCATCACGGATGGGCAATAAAAGGGGTGGTTGAAGAGGCCCTTTGACAACCCGCATAAAGCTCATTCTTAAGTTATCCTGCTGCTGTAGTTGATAGGCTGAAAATATATAAAGACAGCCAGGGCTTCTGTATCACTAACAGAATCATAGAATCACAGAGATGGAAGGGACCAAAAGAGTCATCTGGTTGCACTGCTGGAATCTTTTGCACCACAAGGGGCTCAAACCCATGACTCTGAGATTAAGAGTTCCTTGCTCTACCGAGTGAGCTATGATCCAGCATGAATGTTAGTAGCTTCAGCTTCACTGCTGCCTGATAAGCCGGAGCAGCCCAAATATTCTCCTATACATCTACGCAAGGCAGAGGAACCCAGCCCATATTGGCTGCTGTTTGGTGCTGAGAATATAGGACATTGGAGGCAGACACTTGTGCTAAATGGGATCCCAAAGAGGTTTGGGTGAGTTTAAATATCAGAAAGTCCATGACAAAGAACAGACCATAGCAGTTTAGTTGTGCTGCCAACGTTTGTGTGTGATCTTGCATCAGGTTAAGAGGAATTATTCACTCTTGTCAAGAAGGGGCAAAATATTCTAGAAGCAGTGGTACTGAGTGAGGGCTGGGAAGCCAAGGAACAGAGAAGAAAGGGAAAACCAAATCTCACATTTCTACTAACAGTGCAATCCTGCGTAAGTATACATAGTAGTAAATCCCACTGTGTTCTATGAAGTTTGTTCCCAAGTAAGTGTGCATAAGGTATGGCAGGCTACATCTTTGGCAGCTGAGCTTCAATGGATAAATACAGTGTTTGTGCACAAACTGAACTTGAGATGGACATGGCTCTTTCAGTTACTGGCATGCCTGTGGCTGCCAAGTCAATATCTTAGGTTAGTGTAAATGTTTGAGTAACAAGTACCCATTTGCACATGAATCAAGTATTTACAAAGATCCTGTTCTGAATGACATGGAAATATATGCCCTCTGTGTATGTCTTGGCCCTCTACCAAAAAAAAAGTATAGTTTCCTGCTGTGTAGGTACCGAAGTGGAAATGCGTGAGCGTTGTAAATTATAAAGCTCATGAATACAGGAAAAGGCAATCATAAAATGCATGGGCTTCCACAGTTTATATCAAGTTTATGGTACAAATCAAATATATTTACTGGGCAACAGGTTTTATAAAGCTGAATAAAGACAAAAAGTCAACTTGTTCATGTCTGGCATCCTCAAACACTATAATAAGGATGAGGATAAAGAGGAAACAAATGTGAGATATATTGAAAAATCAGTACTGGTAGAGCAACAACCACCACCAGTAATAGTAGTAGAAATAATTGATAATGATGAATTCTACTACTGTGGTGAATGTATCACAACTGGGTCATCATTGAGGGGAACCATCAAATAGCTGAAGGGAGGAAGTTCCACAGCTAGGGTGCCACTGCAGAGAAGGTCTTGTCCCATGTTGCTGCCAAACATATTTTCCCCATAAGCAGGATCACCAACAGGGCCTCCAGTATATAAATGATATAGGCCATTCATAGAGACTCTGAAAAATTAACGCCAAGTTGCATGGAATTGCATGAGGGCAGTGAAAATATCCAAAGCTCTCCTATATCAGAATTGCTCTTCACTACTTCCAATCACTATAAAGTTTCATAATTCTTCACACATTTTTACAGCAAATGTATTTTAACAAGCATGCTCCTTAAAATGCTGCCAAACCCGTCAGTCTTACCCTGATGACTGAAGCATTAATTTTCAGGAGGAAGAATATTCATCTATTTTTATCTCGTGGCCACTTGCTGTTTTGATTAACTTATGCTGTAAAAACCAGGATTCCTTATCCCCGAGATTATATTTGTCCTGGATTAAGGCAATTAAATGATAACGATGGTTTTGCTTTCACAAGGCTGCTGCTGACACAGATAAAATCTGACAGATCAGATCTCTGACAATGTAATGGTGTCACAATGGAAGCATTTCTGCTCCACTTACATCTGTGAGGAAAAAGCGACATGATTGTTCAGGAGGAGAGAGAAAAAGGCAGCGTATACTGAAGCACCCAATTAAGCCACCTCTTTAAGGCCAGCTTTCTGCTGGTCTGATATCCTTAGGCATGTTATCATAGCTAGGAACCTGTCCAGAGACATATGTGTTGTATTTGGAAGGCACCACACAGGTAAAATCAGTTCACATATGAGCGTGCAACATCATAGCAGCAGGAAAGGGCTTGGTCCCTTTCTATGGAGACCTATATCTGAATGCATCCATATTTCCTGAGTCGGATCTGTGAAGAGCGAAAGGCTGTGATCACTCCACTCCATCATTGTTGTGATGGGTAGGGTGGAGGGAAGCTGTTTCTCTGAAACACTGTCTCAGCATTGGGGAGAGTGTCTGCAAGTGTGTGTGCTGCATGTGTGGGTTTGTGTGTGCTGAATACGTGGCGAGTGTGCATGTATTTGTGTCTCTATGGTGTGTGTCTGCACACATGTAAATAAACATTTGCCACAGTTATCACTGGAGGCAACCCTGGTAGAGGTGGCCAACTGGTTAAAACAAGTTTTGCCGTCCAGGCCCTAAATTGTGATGAAACTTGGCTATGGTTTGCTGAAAGGATGCTGTTTCTTAAAGTATGGTTTGAAATTAATAAGGTCAGTTTGCTGAGGTTAATCTAGATCAGATCAGAGGTTTTCAGACAAAAAGGAGGGAGAGGGGAGAATAGGTAAGGTGAGGCTCATCTCTGCTTGTTCTCTAAATGATAAAATATGATTTACCAAGCCACTACAAAGGTAACACATACATAGACACAGTAGCTCACCAGGCCCTGGAGATTTGAATTCCTTTAAAATATCTAGGTGTTTCTTTACCACCTCTTTTCTTATCTTGAACTGCAGCTCCCTCCTTACAACATTTGTTCTGTTATCACTGGGTTGGGCATCACTTTCCTTTTGGGTGAAGACAAAGACCAGGAAAGTGTTGAGCATTTCCACCTTCTCTCTGCCACCCAATAGCATTTCTCCATCTTCTCCATGCAGAGGACCTACCACTTTCTGGTTCTTCTTTTTGCTTCGAACATAGCCAGATAAACCTTTTAAATTATTCTTAACCTCTCTTGCAAGCCTGAGCTCATTCTGAGCTTAAGCCTGCCTCGTATTCAGCCTGCAGCTGTTGGCTACTCATGTATACCCCTTCACAATTTCCCCTTTCTAACATTTCTTATACTTGCCCTTCTAATATCTCAGCTCATCTCCTTATGCAGCCACACTGGTTTCTTTAGATGCCTCCCACTTTTCTTACTTGTTGATTTGTGCCTTCAGTATTTCACCTTTAAGAAACTCCCATCCATTTTGGACTCCCTTCTCTTTGAGTGTTTCTGACCATGGGATCTCATCCAGTAGGTCCTTAAGCTTTTTGAAATCAGCCTTCTTAAAGTTCAGAGTGCATGTCCAACTACATTCAGTTCCCTTACCTCTGTATAATGAAACCTAGGAGGACACGATCACTTTCTCCCAAGGTTCACAGTACTTTTACTTCATTAATCAGTTCCTCTCTGTTGGAGAGGACCAGGCCCAAGATAAATGATCCTTTGTTGCTTCTTCCACCTTCTGGGACATGAAATTGTCAGTGAGGCAACTGAGGAATCTGTTGGATCTTATATTCTTGGCAGAGTTTGTGTTCCAACAGATATTAGGGTAGTTGAAGTCTCCCATAATTACTGTATCTCTCATTTTTTAATGTGTGGTAATCTGCTGTAAGAAGGCATCGCCCAAGTATTCAGTCTAGCTTGGCAGTCTGTAGTAGACATCCACAATTTTTACCCATATACTCTCAGTCTGCCTCTAAGGTCATGGATCTCTTCACAAGTCTACACATCCTTTACTTATAATGCTACTTCTCCTTCCTTCCTGTTTGGTCTATTCCTTTTGAATATGTTATATCCCTCAATTTCTACATTCCAGTCATGAGTCTCATCCCACCAGGTTTCAGTAATGCCAATTAGGTTATATTTGCCATCCTGTATTAAGAGCTCAAATTTGTCTTGTTTCTCACACTCTGTGCATTTGGTTTAGATAGGCCTTTGGTTTCATTCAAGAGGACTCATTTGTTTTCATTGATTGCATTAGGCCCATTCATCCCTACCTCCAAAATATGTGTTTTTGTGATGCAGAAAGAATTGCAGCATTGTTCTATTTTTCACCCCACAGCAAATATATGGTATATTTATTTCCTTGCCATTTATTTCTTAGCAATTGTGATATTACTGTAGTAGAACCAATTATAATACACCAGAGAACAATTTTCTCTTTGTGTTAAGACATTTGCTGAAATAATATAGAAAAGAAAACTAATGCATTGATTTCAATCTATACCGAAGCCTAGGTTTAAAAAATTGCTTCAATTTTAACTTTGGGGTATATATATATATATATATATAGTAATGAATTTTGAAATATGGTTGCTATCTTAATTTATATAGACTACATTGTGGTAGTGGCTCTGTTTTTAAATTAATATGGCTCAGAGAGGACTAGAAATATTGAGTTAATTTCTTTTATCTCTATTATTTTCTTTTGCTGCTCCACTTAGTTAACAGAGCTGATACATTTAAGCAATTAAATACACCAGTCAGTTGCATTCAGATTTTCTCTATGAATGGCTTCAATATATATTTCAGATTCTGCTCCCAATTTAAAAAAGAAGATAAAGAACAAGTTTTTCAGTCCCCTAGGATACAACCTATAAAGGACAGGTTCATAAGGTGTGCATCAATTTATGAAACATATATTAGCTTAGGCTTAAAATGCATGTTTGCCAATATGCATAGTAGCTCTATTTCCAGTTTTGGTTGAGGTCTTCAGATTTAATAAAACAGGCATTGATTAGAGTGAATGTATTTCTATAAAACAAATACACTTATTTTGTAAAGGGTCTTGCAATCTAAAATTTGTTTAATAAATGAAAGTTGTGGAGGATAAGTAGCGTAAAACACACTGTCTTAAAGCAGTTCTACATAGTTTGAAGAGGGAAGGAACTGTCATCCAGCCGACACACCAACATCACTCTCAGTCTATGCAGTCTAGGTCACATTGTGTCACAGGCTAACACATGTTCTAGCAGAGAAAACAGTCCCAGATTCCTCAAATAAGCAAGTAAAGTGGCATGTTGTAGGAGAAGGCAACTTTCCATAGATTCTCTAATCAAGACTGGCTCCACAAGCACAACCTGCTACCTATGACTCAGCCTCTGTTGCTAAGCTCAGGACTCATTTAGGGTCATTTAGATCATCAATCCCAGCTGACCTCCTTTGCCAGTCAGTGCTGTGGCATGAAGCCCATTGCTCTGGCATGAGTTCAGTGCTCTTGCCTACAGACCTGAATGTCTTGCCATTTGTATGTTGTGCTCTCTGCATCTGATCCAACATTATATCCCAGGCAACTGAACATTGATTGTCACGGCATCAGTTTGAAATAGAGACTCAAAACAGATGTTTACATTGCCCCCATATTTGTTATATCCCTCAACAATAAGAAGCAATGTTTAACTATGATATCTGTGGCCAGCACCCTATTTGCTGCAGACTGAATTTTGTTTCATTGTAAGAATGGCTGATGGAAGCTTCCCTTAAAGATAAATAGCTACTTCAACAGGGGCAGGCAGAGGGAGAATTGGCGAAATGGTTTAACCCTCTTCCCACAATCCCAATTCTGCTCAGTTCCCCACCAACTGCTATTTAAAGAACAAAAACTGTGCATATTAAGTAGTTACACACATTCAAAATAATGTGTAGTTTGTGTTGTAATATACAGTTACTGACTTGCACTTGCATGGGAAGGGCTCAGCAGGCCACCAGAAGCATTTACCTCTTCCTTTCTCTCTGTCCTTCCTGGAAGAAGCTGGAGCTGCAGTATGGCTCACAGTTGAAGACAAACCACGTGAATGAAAAGTCTCTCTAAATGGAGATTTTTACCGCTTGCATCTTTCTGCATGATTCTTTTGTAAGGAAACAAAGTTCTTTCTTTTTAAGTCATTTGGAACCTCCCTTCTTCTTCTTCTTCTTCTTCTTCTTCTTCTTCTTCTTCTTCTTCTTCTTCTTCTTCATTTTACTGCCAGTGGTTGGAGAATTGTTTGCTGTAACTCCCGGAACTGTGAGTAATATTTTCAGATATTTGCAAAGCTAAGTGGCTGTGATTTATTCTAGCCTAAAACTTTTTGTGAGGAATACTTGTTTAAAGGTGGATGAAGGCAGATGTAGATCTAACCAAGTTTTAATATGCTTGGACCAATTGCCATTGTGCCAAGTCTGCTGTGAGACAGTAAGAATCTCTCTTCCAAACTTCTCTCTCCAACAGTTTGACCGTAAGTGATATTCATCCCCACTACAACCCCACCAATTATTGGGGCTTGTTTCACAAATAGGGACTGGAGGGATGTGCATGATTGGTGGTGATCCTAAGTGTGGGGTTATTAACATGGAGACAACCTGGTGTGTGATGGTGCTGTCTCCATGTTTTCATCAAGATTGTTGCGTGATTGTTATTTTCATTACAGTTTTATTATTCTCCATTCTGAGAATGTTTTCATTGAAATGCAAAGGATATTGTTTTTCAGACACTACCACGACCACCCACATCCACACCCAATATTTGGGAAGAGTGCACTTAATGTTCGCTTAATGGCTCTACCACCTAAAAGAATCAATATGCAGAGGAAGGAGATGGTCTGGTCTGTTTGGACCAAGTCCCCTATCAACACAGCACCAGCACAACCATCTATTTAGTGCAGAGATCCTTACATGCAGAGGCATCGATGGGCACCCTTTGAACTGAGCCAAAACAATTCTTTCCCAAAGGCTGTTCTAAAATGGAAAAGTTGAGATCACTATGCATGTATTCAGCTAAAGAAGGAATCTGCCCACTTCCAAGCCATGGCTTTATATCAGAAAGACAGAAAGAAATGCAGTTTGGCTTCAGCTCTCTATTTTTGTCTCTGGATTCTTCCATTATGTGCAGCTGAAAGTTATTTTGGTTTTGCTGTATGTCAGAAAATAACATAGCTCTCCTTAAGGGGCTTTGATTCTGCTTATGCTATTCTGGTGACCTTCAGAAAAGGAGGTTTCTTGTATTCAAGGGCAGAAAGCAATGTCTTTAGTGATAACACCAGCACATTATAGGATGCATGTGTGGCATGAAATGTGTGACTTTCTAATTGCAATTAAATATATTCAGGATGTTAATTGCAGCTGGAGGGCAAGACAGTTTGAAGGCTGCAATAAGGATTAGGAGCTAGAGCTGCTGGTGGTGGGGGGAATGAAGGCACTAGTGTCAGGGGTTGGGGGGAAGGCAGAGGGAGATGAAATCCTAAGGGTTACAACAATAAAGACTTTTTATTGGACCCCCAAGATTCCAATTAACATTCTTCTTAGGAGCACCACAATGATGCTTTCTAGTGTGCTGTGTAACTAAATTGGGGTTAGGGAAAAGAGGAAGAAGGACCTGATCTGCCTCCCTGTAATGCAAAAACAGCACAACCAGAGTCTTATGCCCTAAAGGGAAGAGAAGCTGATGGAAAGCAAGCTACTTAAGCGAAATCTGGAATTCTGTAGGTTGTAGAGAGCACTTTAGCTTTATTGTCTATGGCAAGATTGCTATTATATGGAGGCAACTACCTATTGGTTCCATATAGTCACTGGAGTTAGGAGAGGTTAAGGGGAATACCTTAACCATTAGCCAGGGCTGTGTGTACTTAAAGAAATAAAAACCCCAACTCTTGCTGCAAGGCAGCCCAAAATACAGTACTAAGAGGCGAATTCTGACTATTTGACCTAAATCTAAGAAAATAAGAAAATTTGCATACTTGACATTGCATAATTTGCTTTGCTTCTTAAAACTATTATTCATTGTTGGTTCTTGTTCTGTCACAGGAAGAGGCAAGGAAGTATTCAGGGCACTGAAGTCCTGCCTTGCAATCATTGGAAATCTTATCCAGCCAACCCTTTGGCTTCTGAAATGAGAGTGGATCCACTTACCTTTAGAAATATGTTCACAGCCATAAACGTCTAGAAATTCACTTTGAAATTATATACAGTCCTGCTGAAAAATGCATCTAAAGCAATGCCCCACTCAGCCCCCAACCCTCAGGTGTTGATTTTATTTTTTGTGTGCATCTTCACTTGAATGCAAGTTGAACCCTTCACATGATCAGGAAGCTTTCTTTATCAGAATCTTCAAATATTCAGAAAGTTCTGCTTGCATTCACATGAACATGAATAAAAGCTCTATTTGGACTTTTGCCACTCAACATGGGAAAGGTCAGGGACTGAGCAGACTAGGTGATGTGCACCAGGATGTTAGAGTACATGCCTCTGTCCCCATATACCAGGCACCCCCAAACTCGGCCCTCCAGATGTTTTGGGACTACAGTTCCCATCATCCCTGACCACTGGTCCTGTTAGCTAGGGATGATGGGCGTTGTAGTCCCAAAACAGCTGGAGGGCTGAGTTTGGGGATGCCTGCCATATACAGTCAGAGCAGACACATGCTCTGTCAAATGCTGAAACATGCTTTGGGTGATAATAGAGTCAAGTGTTGGTAGTGTAGTTTGGCTTTTGTGATTCTGAAATACTGTACTCTTTCCTTTAGTACTGGGTACATTAAAATAAATAGCCATAATTTAACTGGGCACCGTATGAAGAAGTGCTTCCTTATGTCTGTACTGAATTGATTGCCCCAAGTTCTAGGATTAAGAGAAGGACTTCTGCATCTACTTTCTACACACAATTAATTGGCCCAACAGTGGCCCATTGGATCATGCAATAGGCACACTGGTGAGGAGGCCTCAGCATAACTTTCCTTCCTTCTCCACTTCCCCTAAAAATCTATCTTGTTCTAGGGACATGCTTTGCAACAATTGTCTTGATAAGACCATAATTATTTTCCAGGGGAGACAGGAGATAAAATTATCACAGCAGTGTCCCCAAAGAACTCACACATACAATTAGTCTATTAGGTGTGTCTGCAGTGTGCCCTGTGCAGAAGTGTTGTTGAGGCAGCAAATATTCATTTGCCTATCAGAGACATGAAGTGCCTTTGAAACCTGCATAACTGTTAATATTCTCAACAACAGGAAAGGGGCTATTGGGTTACCATTACACACAGCTGCAGTGAAATGTGTAGCTTGGCCCTGTTCATCCAAACTCAGGCATGTTTACTCAGAACATCACAAATGAAGCTTACTTCACAAGAAGTATTAAAGCTTAGAATGCATAGGTTGGAATGACATCAAAGAATAACATAAGAACTATGTATGTATGTATGTCCTGTTGAAGAATATGGGGCTCTGAGAGTCCATGTTACACTTCTCCAGCTGAACCATGAATGTCCAACTCATCCAAAGATCTAAAAACTGGGAATTAGAGTGTCAGCTTTGGCACAAAACTGGTGAAGACCTGTGGAATTGTACCTGCATCATAAATTGTCAATAGCACTGGTAGTATCTCAGAGATATTTCATTGAGAGTTGCTCCTCAATATCTTGGTATTTGCTAATCTTGTGCATCAAGATGAAGAGGGATGCAGCATGGACCCAAATACCCAGTTACCTGGACTATCTCCAAATCGAAACCTGTTTAGCACAGAACTGATCCATGTTAAGTTATGGGTGAACATATCAGACGACACAGTGATTCTTCAAACAGCTCTTGTTTATTCAAAGGCCAGAACAGAACTGAACTGAAGGGTTCAGCCAGCCTGCTTATATAGAGCTCCACTACAACGCAACTGTAACACTTTCTGTAACTATCCAATCACTGAACGTCACTTTCAATCCCTTATTTGCATATGTGGACCTGAGTGAAAACTATCTACAGTATACCCCTGCTGGCCCAGGGTGACAACTTCAGTACATAACAATCCACACCTTGCAAATTACCAGGATACCTGGTAGTGTTGCCCCACAAGTACAATGCTAGCAGTATTAGCAATAATAACATGCAGGCTTTTGTCATGTTTGGTGGAGATGTCCTTTGGGTCAAATATTTGGATTGGTTCATGAGAACTGCTGCAAAATATTTTGGTGGCAACAGATATTAGCACAGAACTGGACATCTGGTTTATGCCCCAAAGGAATGGAATGGTTCTTTCAATTTCTTGCAACTGCAGAAATGGGCACGCAACAACATCAGAGAATAATGTTAAAATGCTGAAAATATTATAATAATTATTAATATTTAGGAGAGTGGGCTCACAGAAAACTGGGCCACCCTACTTTCAACTGCAACAAGAGGTCCTATTTTAATTTTTCTCTATATAGTTACTTCAGGCAGAGCACTTTTTACCAACACTGAGATACAGACTTCAAATTTTCTTGCAGTTGCTGAGAGGCTCAGAGAATATTGTGTGTGAACCTGGAAGAAAACAAACAGCAAGCTATCAAAGTAAATAGCAGTCAGTTGAAAAGGCTGAATAGAGGTTAATTCAATTATTTAATGGATGTCTACTTCTGTTCTTTCCTTCGGGCAGCTGTGCTTTTGCATGTTCTGCTTTCCACTCCAGACATATCTCTTCAGAGTTCTTTCCCCTAACAGCAAGAATATTTCACCTTCCTTCCTATATACCTTAGTCTTCAGCATTATGACAGTCTTCCCATACAGTTGGATGCCTAAATTTTGCTGTGCCCACTGGTAATGTGAATGACACATTCAGTCCAGTAAAAATGTAGGATTTTTTTTTAAGTGGGAAGGTTTTTACAATATTAGTGGACAAAGCTTATGAGCAGGCTGTACCTTTATTTATCAAATGAGTAGTTTTAATAATCTCATACCTTTGGCATGCAACAGGGCCTGAAATTTTGGGCAACTTATGCCCATCATTGCTGCACCTTCAGCTCTTGAAACTACTTATAAGAGGCAGGGTCTGGGTATCTTAACCAGGTCTTACCAGAGTTGCTGCATATTTTCAGACTGGGGTGGCTTGGACACACAGTCCAGTCCAAGTATAATTTACAAAGATGGGCCTCCTGTCAGTTTGCATTTCTTTGTACAGAAGGTATTGATCTGCTGTATAGAGATATTTCCTATTTTATTGATTCAAGAGGGTTCTAGAAGCTTCTCTGTGTGATACAAGCTAGTGCAAGATGTAAGTTTCTAGCCGACAAGCAAGTTTCTGTTCTGCCTAGAAAGAGGCAGAAGGTTCTGATGTTTGGGTTATTCCTTCAGAAAAGCTGAACAGCTGGTTTAAACTGGTTCTGTTATCTCTTTCACTCAAGGTCATGCTGATTATAATAATAGGCCAGAAGGAGCTTGAGTTTCAATTTCTATCTCCCTTTCCTTCTGGTATGGTGTTCTGTACATAGTATGCTTAGCGTTAAGGTTTTAGTCCTGTTGTAAGTTACTGTAAGTTTAAGTTAAGACTGCTGCAGCTGGATTTCTTATGGGCAGTGGCAATCCTTAATGCATGGATTTTTGACCATTATGCTCATTTGCCTTCAGTAGCAGTAAAGCTCTGCCAGATGAAATACAATTGCCTCTGTTGTATTTTGGGGGGAATCCTGCAACGAGCTACATTTATTTTACCATGCTAACTATACATTGGAATTTGCTCTGGATCAATATTGAGCAGAATTCTTGACACCTCCATCCTAAATCCACTGAAAACAATCTGGATATTATCAGAGTTCGGAGGTAATTTTGTTCTTATATAACACCTTGCTCCAACATGCTGGTTAGGAGAAGAAAGACAAACCTGTTAGGGGTTGCAACCATTTTGGGCCATGGAGTTTTGAGAAAAATAGTTGCTGTGGTGCATATGGCAGAACACAAATGGTTGCCATGGGGATATGGCATAGCACAAAATGCCTCCCACATGTAAAAGAGCAGGGAAAGAATGACAAGAGCACAAAATGGTGCATTGTTGGTTTTTGTTGGAATATTTACTGAGACCTTTTATAGGCTCTACAAGCAGTGCTGGAGTGGCAAATCTTGCTGTACATAATGGTAGATGCAGCACTGCCCCATCCTATCAGAATGATGGAGATTCCTGTTCAAAAGGAAAGTGGACTTGCTTAAGGCTTTTGCTTCAGATTGCTTTTTCTCAGCGCAGGACAAGAGCTGTAGCAGTAAGGCTAATAGCTAGTTGACACTATGCACTGCACATTTACATGCTTTCCACAGCAGTTGAATGAGATGCTTGGAGAGGGGAGATATATTTTATAATGCAGCTGTCAAGACATTGCCGCCAGAAAGCATAACAGGTGCCGTTATGTAAAATCCTATCCAGCTGTCAGATTTCGCTTAGATTTATGTTAGTTGGTGAAGAGATTGAAAGCAGTAATGGTCCTTCAAAAATAGAGGAAGAAGACCAAAGTTATATCATGGTACTGTGCATGTTTGTTTATTCAGAAGAAAGTTCAGGAGTTCTGTGGGTCTTTCTCCCGAGTATCTTTGCATAGGATGGCAGCCATGGTGTTACATAATATATTTGGGATAACATCAGTATGGGAAGGAATATTCCACCATGTTGTGTTCTGGTTGGTTGTTAGAAAACGGTTGGGGTCTGTTTTAGGGGCTGACCAGACGTTTAGAAGTTCACAGGAGGGTCAAATGTCTCGTTGAAGGTACTTTCAAGATATAAGAGTGAAAGGTGGAAAGAAGCACAACAGATTTTAGGAATCAAAATTGAAACAGCATTCTGCTCGAAGCTTGAACTATTGGAAAGTGTTAGCATGGTTGGAGTACTGTGGCAGAAAGGAGGAAGGAGAAGACCTCTAAGGGACCCAGGGAGGCAAATTGAGAAGTATTGGTAGGTTAGGGAAATGGTCCAGAACAGGCATAGCAATATCAGCCCTCAGTCACTCCAACTGAGCCCCTTGGGAGTGCCCCTCAGAGCCACGTGTGCCATAGATCTGTCACATGCCCCTTAAACTAGCAACTTGCCACCAGGTACACTGGGGTTTTTTATCCCATTGCCATTGCTGAAATAAGGTTTCAGTCCAGTCCAGTGAGCTGCTGTACATGGGTTGTGTGGGTGGATGGGTGGGTGCCATCTTGTCATATGCCTCAGGCAGTCAAATTTCTTTGGCCAGCCCTGGGTTATATAGAGAGATCATGGAGCACATAGCAGTGTAGATATAAAAACTTGTGATATTACATTTTGAAAGTTTATTATATATATAGTTTGCTCTGGATTTTGCTGTCCAGAGAATGCTTTTCTGTCACAAACACTTTCTTTGAAACATTAAGTTTGTATAGGCTTGTTGAGGTTTGCTGTTCTGCTTTTGCTAGGTTTTCCTTTAGCCATAAAGTGGCCCTAGAATAGAAAGGGGGGGGGACCCATTCACTTTCTGTCTTCTTCATCAATCATACTACGACAACCTATACAATCCATTGCAGAGTAAAAAGACAACCACTGTCTGACTGGGAAATGTAGCAATGGGATAAGTAATGCTTGAGAAATCAGTAGACTGTGACTAACTACGGTTGATGACTTTGCATGTCTCATGTGAGCTCTTTAGTACTGATGCCAATATCCACTGACACTTCCCAGCAAAGGCAAGGAAAAAGCCTTTATTTACATTGTCATTCAACATACGTCAATAACAATAACACAAAATTAGAAAGAACAGTGTGGTCCATTTGATAGAAAGCTGGGGAGACCACATGCAAACAAGAACAGGAGTTCTATAGCTTTAATGAATATATTTGATATGGTAGAGACTTTTTTTTCATTACTTCCTTCATTTCTATTATTAAAGACTTCTTTTGTTTTTCATTCTTAAAATTATATTCATTTTCTTATTAATTCAGTATTCTTTTATTTGTTTTCATTATTACGTTTCCTTGCCTTTCTCCCACACCCATAACTTATTTTCCACTTCCTGCAGATGTGGTAGCAATCAGAACTGATTTGGCAGCAGCCATGTTATTTAACCAGAATGCCCCAGAACAATGTAACACACAAGGCATTGGGATGGGGGTGTGTGTGGTAATGGCAGCCACCACATAAAATGGTCTCTGTCTCTGTCTAGAATGCTGACATTTTTTCTCAGAACACCCCAGAATGATTAAACACTGGATATATTCTGGCAAAATAAAATAGCAGCTTCTAGGAGGCAACTGCTGAGAGGACATTGAGTGCTGATGGAGAAGGCAAGTCCACGCCTCCAAATGAGTTATGAATGGGTATGAATTGGGAAATGAAAGCAAACCCATATTGTTTCATAACATATTAAACTTCAACCACCACCACCAACAACACTTTATAATGGCCGTAGACCAGCGTAAGTAGGGAGGGGTACAATCACTTAAAATCATTTAAAATTTAAAAATAAAGTTAAAAAAACTAAAAGGAGTATCAACAGAATACAGTGTGTGTGTGTGTCCATAAGAATCCAAAAGAGGGTAAGGAAGTCTGAAAGAAGGGTTAGAAACATCAGACAAGAGTGAAAGAGTGCAAAAGGCTAGTATATATAAGACCACAGCTGTCAGTCTACAGACCACTTCAATACGAGTGCTCATTATATCTAGTTTGTGGCACAGATCATCATCTGTCGAATCTTGAGCGCTGCTGTGCAGCATCTGGCAACGTTGTATGTTGTAGCAAGATTGGAACTTGAACCAAGCGAACCCCATTCAACACATTTTTTTATTATTTACAAAACTATGTGAAAGCTCTTGCATTCTCTCAGGAAGGATGAGGTTGAAGCACCAGAAGTGCAGTATGGCTTGTGATTAAAAGAAGTCAGTTTAATCTTAATGTTATACAGTACGTAGCTTTTTACCTGGGTGCGTGTAAACAGAATATGAGAATCAGAAAGCAGAAGGAAGCCATATAAGAATGAGGGTGAGGGAATAGTCTTGGGTGCCTCTGGAGGGTACAGGAAGACATCAAGCTCATATCCAGATCTTTTGCAGATTGCAAATAAATGGATAAATAGAATTAAAAGTTTGGGATGAACAAATACAGTGGTACCTTGGGTTACATATGCTTCAGGTTACAGACACTTCAGGTTACAGACTCCGCTAACCGAGAAATAGTACCTCGGGTTAAGAACTTTGCTTCACGATGAGAACAGAAATTGTGCTCCGGCGGCACGGCAGCAGCAGGAGGCCCCATTAACTAAAGTGGTGCTTCAGGTTAAGAACAGTTTCAGGTTAAGAACAGACCTCCAGAATGAATTAAGTACTTAACCCGAGGTACCACTGTAATAAGGAAATGTGTAAATTTCCCACAGACAAATTAGGATGTTTACTGTCATATAATCACTCCATATATAAATAAGAATGAATGCTTAATAAAAACTGGACATGTGCAATTGTCTCCAGTAAAGTTCCCCAGAGGAGTTTTGCAAATTGCCCAGAACTGACCTTCTAGTTGAATACATGTGTAAGATATTTGTTCATGTGATCAAGAATACAAAAAGGATTGGAAAATGTTTATAGAGTATTTTAAAAATCAGTATAAACAAGTGAACAGATTAGTAGGACTTGAATAAATTCAGCAGTAGAAGAGGAAGTAGGAGATTATTAGTAAGAAGTAGAACTAGGTAACTTAGATTATGTGGAAGAGAGGGAAAACAAAAGATACCAGAGAAGGAGAGTAAGGTAAATAATACTTTAAAAAAAAGTATTTGTTTATGTGAATGTTTGCATTGGTGCACTACAGATCTTGTAACAGTTGAGGCCCTATATGCAAAAAATAGTTTTACCTTGTTTATTATTACTATGCTAATGGTTATGTACTGGGTGGCGAAATTAACTAACTACATCTTAATGTTTACATGCAGATTGATGTATCCATTTCCACTAAGAGATACAATTTCTTACTAAATATTAATTGGTTCCTTTTGAAGCAAAGAACAATAATATGACATTGTTCATACAAGTAATTGCATTCAAATTACTGTTGCAGGTTGTTTTTTCCTCATTTTAAATTGAGATAAGTGATGCCAGTCCAATTTATTACCACCATATTAGTCCATATTCAATACTAGGAACACAAGCTACATGGCTGAATTAGAAAAAATGAAAGTTTGGATTAAATTTTGATCCAGAAGGTAACATTGGGAGATGGTAGCAGTGGGAATATGTTGGTCCCATGAGTAGAAGCACAGAATTAAAACTACTTGAGATTAAAGCCTGGGGGAGGAAACTTCACTTGGGTTAAATAGCTGGTGGGAAAATGTTAACGCTTCTTATTCTCTGCTTATGGTCATCCCTGCTTGAAGCAGCTTTCCGTGCTGAAAAATGGCCAATGGATTATTATTTGCGCTGCAGAATTTGCACAAGATTGAGAGTGGTTTTTCTCCCCGTCTCTGATCAGAACACCAGTTGGCATCCTATTCTATTTTCCTATCCACATCCTCCCATTTGCTTTGGCTTTCTTTTAATTCCGACTCCCTGCCCTTGCAAAGTCATAGAAACATCTGATGTTTTTTAAAGTCACGAAAGGAAGGGGAAACAACATTCAAATGGCAGCGACAGAATGATGAAAAATGCAAGCTCTGAAATACTTGCTGGGGGGCAAGAAGACTTGCACGTGTCCCATCATCCGCCATGGCTGTGCTTAAAGTGACTTTTGTTGCCATGCAAATCACAAACACCTCTTCGTCACAAATACGCTCTATTCAACCCTTTTCTTATTTGCAGAGTGGATTGCACAGCCTAGGACAGGGATTAAGTCACAACCATAGGTTGAGAAGATCTTTCTTTCAGCCTGATTAGTATTGGCTGTAGCCGTGCCAATGAGAACAAGTGCCTCTGCCACTGAAGGTGCATCTAACAAGGGCAGCTGAGGCAGAGATACTGCACAGTCCTCTTTGCAAGCCCATAAGAGCGATCTGCCCTGCAAATTATTACAGGCTCCACCCCTTCATCTTCTTCCACATTTTTCTACGATTCCCAGTTTGCTTTTCCCTCTGCTTCCACCACACCACACATCTATTTCTTAGGACTCAGTTACACAGCTGCAAATAAAACGTTTTAAATGTGTTGTAAAGTGCAATATACAAATGTGACATTAGATGGCGATAGTGAGCTGTGCAAAATTCAACGTATTTTTCAAAACGTTTTTTAAAAAGCCTTTTCACAGTGTTTTTTTTATATGTGTGTAGATTCCACCTTAGACTTTTTCGCTTTCCGTTAGCTCACTTACTTCTGCTAGCACATCCTCTTCAGTGATTAGGTTTTTCTAATCATACAGGCAGCTGTGGGTGGAGTGACAGAATTCATCTATTGGCTGCTCTGCTGCAAGACCAGCCATGTTAGCCTGTTTTCTCTCACTCTCTTTCTCTCGCACACACACACACACACACACACACACACACACTGCATTGTAGTTTCTAGATGGGACACTTGAGTGGCCTTGCATACTGAAGATATTCCACACTGAAGGATATGTATTGGATGCCTGAATATTTGAATGACCAGAAGTAGAATTTTAAATCTGATAAAATGTAAATGGTAATGGGGAATCCTCATACAGGGAGAAAATATACTTCAGAAGGCCAGGAAGTACAAAATCAGCATTTATTTATTTATAAATGTTGGTTTAATTTAAGGCTATTTGTCCCACAGCTTAACAGTATTTAATATTTAGGGAAAGTATAACTATGCCTGCAAATGTGAAGTATTGAGTTTTTGTGACAGTTTGTACCTAAGGCATGTTCTAATGCATAATTCATTTAAGCTGTGTCAGAGAACAAACTAGACCTAGAAAATTATTTCCTTAACAGCCTTTGAAAATCTAGAGTAATGCAAGGGGGTAAGACATGTTATTTGCTAAGTTCACAGTGGCTGAAATCTGTAATTGAATGTGCTTGCTAATTTAATTTCCTCTGCTTGCTCATGAGCAAAATAGCATCCTCTCTGATCTGCACAGATTAAAAGTGAAAGGACAGACTATTGGGGTGGGTCGGTTTGCTTATACCTTTGGAAACTAAAAAGATGTGTAGAATATGTAGAAACTCAGCGAATGTGGACAGTTATAGATCAACATGGGTCCTTAATTTCAACATATGCTATGGTGGAGACACCCACTGAATGTTGACTGATATTCCTTCTCCTGTGTCTGACAAACGTACTAGACTCACGGTGGCAGAGAGGTCAAAATGCCTGACTGTATCCCTCATGAAATGAATGAATGAATGTTCATGGCCAAGCAGGGAGAGCATCACTGTTGAGGTTCAACCTCCCACCTGCCACAGCTAGTATTGTGCCAGAGGGAGTAAAAGTAGCAAGGCCAATCCTTCACTGTTGCCAGAATTGCCAAGAATATGAAAACATTCCTAGGGAAAAGAAAATAGAAAAAGCAAAGAGCGTGAGTTATCTCCATAAAGACTGAAGGGAAAGATAGCAGTTGGCCATAAAGGTGGAATGAAACATTGAGCCAGAAACTAGCAAATAGCTAATGTAAGTCATGTGGTTCCTGTGGCCAGTAATTATGGGGTTCCTGGGAATGGTAGTGGTTGCAACTAGGACTCGATAGTCATTTATGGTGGCAAGTTATTACAGGTGGGTTCCTTGTGTATGTGTGATGGTTTGTTCATGCATAGCCCTGATATTAATGACATTTGTGGTGGAGCACTGCAGTGTAGGCTGTCCCTGCGCTACACACACAGCCCAGTGGAGCATAAGGACGGCATGTGCTGATAGAAACTGCAGACATGTATTGGCTCCACACTACACATCATGCTTTGCACGTGTGGGGTGGTTGATGGTTTGTGAGCCCCAGGCTTGTGTCACACAGGTCACACCCAAGGTATCAGTTTCCCTTCTCTCCTGTTTTCTTGCTCTCAGCTAGTCCTGCACGTTTAAATTTTGCATTATCTCAGATAATGTGAATTTGTTTATTCAGACTTTGCATAGTCAAAGGGAGTAGACAATAGCAGGTCAAATGCCAAACCCCAAATGACCCTACATCAAGATGTGAATATCCAAGCTTAGGAACGTGAAGCAGTATCATTCTGTAGTAGAGGCTCATCTGTTAGGTTGAGTAGAGCACTGTCCCCACCAATCTCAGTCTGCCATAAGCCAGACTAGTTCAGGTGTGCCACCAGCTATCAGTTTGCTCCTCCTTAGTCTCAGTGATGGCCCTTGTAAAATTCGGCAGGGAGAAGATGGAGGACAATTTGCTGACTCCTCTTCTCATTGGCTTGGGCTCCACTTACTGCTGGTCTCTTAGCTTTCCATCCCCCAGACCTAATGAGCACAGACTGCCACTGGCAATCTGGAGAAGATTTTGAATTATGAATAGTATCATTATCAGATAAGGAAGCTGTATTTAACTAAAATAAATGGGAAGCGGTGTTGAAATAATCTGCATTTTATTTAGGAGAATAGGTGAGGCCTTCTAAAAGATGAATCACTGACACGTTTTATAACATTGGGCAGTTTGACATAAACCAAACAGTGCATTTGTTTGTTAAATGCCTCTTTGGGTAAGTACAACCTCAAGTTTCCAAACAAGCATCTCAAACTAAAGGATGATATGCCCCCTCCCTCGTCCCCCCCCAAAGTATCACAGAATTAATTACAACATTTAGGAGATGACAAAATATCTGCTATATCAAATATATTTTGAAGAACAAAGATATTAAGGAGGCATACACTTGGAACAGAAACATTTTAGTAGTATGCCAAGGTGTGTGCCAAATAACTATCCAGACGGAGAATGCATTCAAACACACAAACAAAACAAAACAAAACATTTCCTGTCCTTGGTTAATTTTTCTTTTGAAGAGCCTTTTGGATGCAATCTTCATCACAACAAGAGCCCACAGATATACAATAATGAAATGAATTGGGGTTGTGGTAGGCAGGGCTAAAATGTTCTTTTGTGTGTGCGGGAGACTATGTTTCTAATTCAAGCACCTGTAATCAACCACTGAGTGCCTACTAGGGCTAAATAATAATGCCCCATTGTCTGTTTAAATTCCCTTATTATGAAATTAATCAGAATTTCCAAGAGAATGAAATAGGCATGATAGGCTTGATGTCCTGAGATCTGGAGAAAGCCTTGAATCTAGTTGTGTCTTTGCCTCAGCAGAAAGTTCTGTTCACACAAGTTCTGTGTGGAAAACCTCTAGAGAGAATGGGTATGGAGTGATGACCTACAGGACATACAGAGGGCTGGTGGAAACCAATAACCAATAGTCATTTAACACTAAGTGCTAAGGAACATAGCATAAACCCATTGTGGGAGCTGCACAACAGCACTATCAAACCCTGATAGTGTGTCATTGTTTCTCAAAACTCAAGACCAAACATTTCACTTTCTCATCCAGCTTATACTCAGTGTCTGCATGCCCTTCACTTTCCCTGTGCATCTTCTCTCAAATTTTCTCAGCATTCCTCTCCCAACTTCAAAATGGTGATTTGTCCCTGTTTCCCCCCTCTTACAGCCACTTTTTATGCTTTCATCTTATGACTCTGTTCCCCTCGCATTTATAAAACATGTCCGCTTCTGTTCACTGTGTAATAATTCTCAGATCTTGTGTCCTTTTCATATAGCTTCCTAGCCATATTTATAATCTCCTTATTTACACACAAGTGCCTCTAAATCTACCAATTCCCACCATAGTATTTCTCTTTGCTTATGCTTGAGCTATTCCCAGAGTGATTCATGTTGTGCTGCTACTTGGGCAACTGGGAGATCCATGCGGCACCTCATACACAGTTGTGAAAACCAGTCTTAGGTCGTATTCAAATGTTTACTTATCAACGTAACAGAATTTTTTCCTGTTACCAATAGCTCTATTTTTATTTTATGTGTTCCTCCCCTGACCTTTATTTCCTTTTCTTGAAGCTCTTAGAGTGCAGTCCTAATCTGTTGATGTTAATAGCTAGAGTAGGGTTAGAACGACACTTTGCTTCCTCTGTGCTAGTAGGGCAAAAATACTGCCGGGCTTCAGGTGATGGGCCACAAAACAGGGTTTTTCAAGGGTGGGGGCAGCTTTGGATCTGCCAGATCCAGTCCTCCCATGGACTCCCCAAAGGGCTACATCTTTTGAATCCCTCAGGTACACCAGCACATGGCATAGTGAAAAGGTAAGGAAAAAACATCTACCACCCGCTTCTATCCTAGTCATTGTTAGCTAGCAGGACCTGATATGTGATGTCTGCTACTCCTTCCTGAACCCACCTAGGGATGCTGTACAAGATGTCTAACAAAGCTTTATGCTTCTAATCCCTATCTCCTGTCAGAAATTTAACCATAACATATTTATCTTAAAACACTGGGACCTATATTTTTGTGATGAAGATTTTGTCTTTTAACACCAGGTCTCGATGCATTCTGGTAAGAATAGTTCTTAGACAACATCTCTTGTAGTCTTTGCTCTCACACAAAAGCATTTTTTTTTTTTAGGAGTAAAGGATTTTGGCTAAAGATGTTGAGCGAAATTGTAACAATGCACACATTGAACATGACCCATGTAGAAAGAGACTCATTATATTTAATTCTTGGTGATAACAATATGAGCATGGACAGGAAATTTGTTTAGAGCTATACATAAACAAAGCTACTTTTAGGTGCCCCCCTCCCAAATTCTCACACTGATAAGAATGTACCACAGCCACTAGGAGACATGCATTTTGTTTTGCAAAATCCCTAGCAACAAATATACCCATCTTTCAAAGTTAAGTTTCTCTGGATAAAACATGCAATTCAAGTAATAGTATATCAAGGTTTCAGATTAATTGGCTTTATGAAGCAACATTCAACTCATCTGCAAAGCAAAGCAATTAATATTTCTGAGATCAAGGGCCAATGTCTGATTCATACCACTTTGACATTGTGATTAGAGCTATCTATTTATTTCCTGGTCTAAGCCCTTCTGGTATTGGAAGGAAAAAAAGAAGGAAATCGGTTCTCAAATGCACTATGGTACTTTCTACAGTTAAATAACACTGAGAAGGTGAAATCTTCAAAAAGCCCAAATTAAAAAGCTAAAAAAAGTTTTAGCTGAAACTCGCAATAATGAGCAACAAATGAAATCCTCAGGAAAACTTGTGCTAATTCTTTGGCTTAAAGAAAGCTAAACTGGCAGGTCTTTGGAAAGCCAATTCATCTATACTACACAATAGATAAAGCTAAGAAAAAGAAATGACAGAACCTTAAGGTTTCTGTGTGTCATAAGGTTGGAGGTAGATGCCATCCATCTACAAGAGGCCAGATCCTGCATTTGGGGTCTGAAACCTCTGCACTCATTGTTTAGCATAGTTCATTCCTGATCTAGGTGGTCCGGTGACAAATTAATCTGACACCAGCTCCGCAATTTCACATCTTGATCAGGCACTGTTAAAAGTCTTGATGTTTCTTATGAGGTATAAAGTATGAATTATTTCACCAAGCGTGACATGATATCAAAAAGGTCAGTCACTTTTGTATCTATAGATACAGTTGCATTGAGAGATATCAGAAGTGCCTTTTGTAGATACACTGAAAAGGCACTAGAGTTGTTGTTTTCCAAAACAACTTCGTTGGTTAAAGTTCTTATCCTTACTCATTTTACTTATCCATGGAAAAGTCTATAGCAAAGGAAGCAGTCCTGCAAGTCTGTACTTCCGATGAGCTATTCTTCTCACTGGACAATTTACCATGTAGTTAAATTACTTAGGTCTCTTTTGATTTAGGCTTCTATCTTATACCCAGTGTCCTGGAAGTAAGCCCCGCTAAACTCAGTGGGACTTACTTTTGAGAAGCCATCCATAGGATTGCATTACCAGGTACCAGTCCAACACATCCAACACATAGTGGACTTCCTCCCTTCCACTAGTGGCAGTAATTGGACTGTTATGAATTCCAGTCACTTCTAGCTTGACCTAGAGGTGAAAAAAAGAGATGTCCAAACATTGTCGCGAACTGGTCAAGTCTCTTAAGGCACAGTTAATCTGAAGAATTGTACCTTCCTATAAAAATAAATGCCAGTTCTATGGTAATGTTATCTTCCTCCTGGAAACATAGTATACACAATAAAGTTTACATGTGTTAAGTAGAGTTGTCTAAAGAAGTATCCTACAAACATTCATGAGGTTTGACATTGTAACTACAAGTGTAAAACAACATAGACAAAACACGACTATATGGAATAACTTGTTTGCAAGGACACATTTTTATTTACAGACTTACTGTGACTGACAGTTGGAATAATGATATTCCGACATCCTTATCTAGACCAATATTGTGCATTTCATTTTGATGCTAAGAAATCAGTCTCAAAACATAAAATGAAGATAGATTAGGAGTTAGATGCTCATTTCAAGTCTCCAAACTAAAAGTAATTAAGAGTGTAGTGTTTGTGGAAATGCAGCAAAACTGAGCATAATCTTTATCTAATTGGGACAGTACTGCACAAAATAAGACATATATAGCTGAGTACATAATTTGCTGCAATAATAGTAGCATAGTTTCCCATTGTATCTCTCCAGGGCCAAATAGTTAACTGGTTTTTCCCATTTATACATTGTATGCTAATACTGAATATGATTTGGAATAGTTTGGGGATAATGCATATGAAAAAATTTAAAACACCAAGTCCATGTCTAAAAACCCCTAAACCCTTTATCCTTCATTTAGTTCATCTCTGCTAGCCCAGCATATCCTCCATTTTTTAAAAGCAAACTGGGAAATAATTGAGTTTATTTTTACAGATACTTAAAAACAAATATATGGCAGGTTTTCATTTAATGCCTCCAAAGAGATCATCAGATTGCTATACAGTGTATTCTTTAAGGACAAAAGAAAAGCTCCTGAAATAGAGTTATGATTCAGCAAATAACTTTGGCATTGATCCATTTAAATGAACACAGGCATAGATTGAGAATACTGTCACAAATTATTCTTCCTGTGCCTAAGTATTTTTGAGTGGGACATTTGTTGTAAATTGATACTTGGAAAATGCTTTTTGTTCCAACAAGACTTGAAAAACACAAGACGGAAACATCTGTAAGAACATCCCGCTACACACACACACACACACACACACACAACTTTACTTTTTGTCAAGTACTATTTCAGCACCATGCTTCCCTTCAGGAAAGGAGTACTTGGAGATTCTCTAAAATGCTGTTACATCTCCCCTCTTTTTGCCTCTGCTCCTCTGGAGATGAGCAGACAACCTTTCCAAGTGCATGAGACCTATTGGATCACATTTCTATGATCACAGGTGCCAATGGATTTCACGTGGCCCTCTGTAGAGGGCACAAAGTGCAAAATTGTCATAATGTCGCAGGTTGCGTGACTCTTATTGTTTTGGTGCCTTGGTCTTTGGCCCAGAAGTCTTTGGCTGTCCGGCCTTCCCTTTGTAGTCTGGAGCTGGAGTAACAGGGTGTTGGGATTTATGCCCATTGTATCCATTTACAAAGACACACTGATAGTAGCGGACAGCAGCTGGGAAGGAAAAGAAAAGAAAAAGAATGGTTATTAACATTTGATTTTGGTCACTATTGCATTAAAATGGCATTACAGTGGTACCTTGGGTTACATACGCTTCAGGTTACATATGCTTCAGGTTACAGACTCTGCTAACCCAGAAATAGTGCTTCAGGTTAAGAACTTTGCTTCAGGATGAGAACAGAAATCATGCTCTGGTGGCGCGATGGCAGCTGGAGGCCCCATTAGCTAAAGTGATGCTTCATGTTAAGAACAGTTTCAGGTTAAGAACGGACCTCCAGAACAAATTAAGTACTTAACCTGAGGTACCACTGTAATTTGAGGAAACACAAAGTTTACCAAAGTGTAGGTTGACATTCCTACTTTACTTCTATACTGACTGTTGTTTGACTCTAACTCCCATCATTCCTGACCATTCGCCATGCAGGCTGAGGATCAACAACATCTGGAGGGCCACAGGTTCCCCACACCTGATATATATATATATTATACTCAGATAGCTCCCATATAAATCTATAATATTGTCAGGATTGACTTTCTTCAACATAGTTAGAGCTGGTGCCATCACACCAAGGTGAATGCTAACCGCTCTCCCCTGCAATCTCATCTCCCCCATGCTTGTTTACCTCTACACAACAAATCCAATATTATGACCTTGATCTTTCAAATCAAACTGAAATTGAACCTCACATACACCACTCTTATTTTATTAATAGAAATAAGATACAGTAAGAAAATATTTCAGTTACAAACTCACATTTCTCTTTCTTTGTTGCACTTAGATCAGTGTGTCCCTCTATAAAAAATGTAGTAAATACAAGGTTCTTTAGTAAAAAGAAACTTAAAACAATATTTGTGTTTCTAGGTCAATGATGGAAAAGGGGGAAAATATAAAATCAGCACTGTTTGGGAGATAGAATTCAGATATTGCAATAGAAATATAGTAAGTTCTTGACCATTTGCATTGATTATTAGTTTGCTTCCAGGTATGGCTCAAAGTGCTGACCATACACTGCACACAGGTGATGTAGAGACAATAAAAGTTTATTAATTAATTAATTAATTAATTAATTATTTATTATTATTATTATTATTATTATTATTATTATTCAGGCACTGCAGCGGGGTGGCTAACCTCTTGAGTCTTACAGTCAGTTCCCAATTCTAGATCCAGATGACAAGATTGGGCTGATAAGTGTCTGAAAATATCAGGCCTCTAGAAGGAAGGCAGTATGTGAACAGCGCAACCCCAAAACTATGTATTTACGAGGAACTCTTCCTTATCAAATATATATATGCAAATATATATTTTTGCATAATAATTATTGGGCTTTCCATCATCTTCTGAAGTAACAAAGCTAAATGGAGTGTAACAGTGACCCTGGTTCCTGCAGCTAAAAGTGTAAGCCCTTAGCTGTATGTGTGTGTGTATCCTGTTCAGTTACCATGTATTATACATGTCCTTTCTCATCTGCTCGTGTTTATCATAGAATTATAGAATTGGAAGGGACCCTGAGGATCATCTAGTCCAACCCCCTGCAATGTAGGAAAATGCAGCTGGCCTATACAGGGATTGAACCTGCAACCTTGGCATTATCAGCACCATGCCCTAACCATCTGAGCTATCCAGGCCCTGTGTATCAACACAACCAGTCAAGTTTTCCAAGAAAGCTTTCTTCTTTTCTTAAATCCTTGTGCCATGCATATGTTTCTTGCATGATGCATTTTGAACTTGGGCACATACACCCAAGAAAATATTCAGGGGGAACCTTTATGTGAGTGAGCCTGTGGTGAGGCTAGCCTTTGCAGCCCCACAATGCCCCTTGTGTTATTTCAGTGCTTGTGGAGGGTCATATGAACCTTCCTAAAGACACATATGCACAGGGACACACATTCTCACTCAGCTAAGACACACCGATGAATAATTGCCACTTTTCCCTACACACAAAAGGAAGCCAGGTAAGAATGAGGTGTCTGTACTTGAGCATAAAACATACCATAAGAAGCTGCCCTGTACCTTCACTAAACCAATTAAATCCCTGCTCTGTTATGAAAACGCCATAAACTATTGATGCTGGTCTTCTTCAAAGTTGTTTAAAGACTGTAAAAAAATAAAATCAAGCCATGAATCTTGACTTGAATATAAAAAACTGTTATTTTGGCTAATTAGAGGCATCTCTGGGCAATTCCACCATGAGCAAAATATGTAATGAGTTATGTGTGTCATAAGCAGGTCACCCAGCAGACATTTTTAATTAAAGCAAAGTAGTTTGGCAGAAATGGCGATGCAGACAGGTTTTTCTTAAGAGACAATGTGAGAAAACAAAATAATTATTCATTTGTATTGACACGTTAATTGAAGACAGGATCAACGTTATGGATGGAAAATTCAACATAGTGCTAAGGCAAATGTTTCATTAGCACAAGGATTTATTATTGCACAAAGGTAAATGTCCTCCCTTTCCTCCCCACCCTGCACCCCTGATTACTGACCCTTTATTTGGGTTAAGTCATTTTCTAATGAAATCAAACAATTTCAGTAAATCTATAGTGATGACAGGGCAGAAAACCTCCCTGGGCCTCTGCCTAGGCTACAAAGTACTCAGCCTGGGCATTGGGAGTGTGTTCACCAGCTATTATCCCTTCTTTGAACTCTTCAAATGGTGTGTGAAGGATACCACTGCAGAAGAAATAAGTTGACCAGGAACAAGGGGGTTTAACCAAAAGAAACTGAGCTGTCCAAGAGGTGGGAGCCCCTGAGAAAGAAGAGGAACAGAAACTCTGCCTCCATCACTGGCAAGCAAACAAACCCTGAAGTCGGGACTGGTACTCAAGAAGCAGATCATGGATGATGAAGCTATGACAAGCAAAGGTGACAATAAGGGCAAAATACAGGCAAGAAGTCAAAAGGTGCTAAGACCTAACCACTCTCGGCACTCTTAACAAACTACAACTCCCAGGATTTTTTAAGGGAAGCCGCAACTGTGTAAACTGGTATCACGAGTTGAGTGGGGATTTGAACCTTAGTCTAGTTCTACGTGCTAACCAATATATGGTCCCTAAAACATATGCTGCTCTTTTGACCATATTACAGGGCTAGAAGGAGTCCTTGACTTTTTATTTACACATTTTGTTTAATAAATTGATGTTTTATCCTTATTTCTGAAAAAACTGACTCATAAATTAAGGGTATCTTGGGGTGCAGCTAAACGTATTGATTTTGTCTTCATTTGGCAACCATGACAGGTTAATTATGGGGATGGCAGGTCTCAATGAAACATGGTTTTATTTGCTAATCATAACATTTGTTTTGTATTCTCTTTATATCAGGTCAGTTTTTGTTGCAACATCTAATTCATTGTGTAATATTATCCCTTGAGAATGTACTTTATGTGGTAACAGCTGTGAACCCCCCTTTTTCACACAACTTTCCTTTTGTTTTGTTATTTTATTCTATTCTTTATTTCTTACCAGATTTCTTTTTTTAAAAAGGAAGATGGAGGTCCAAAACATCGGGATGGGAGCCAGTTGGGAAGGCTGGTTTAGATGCTATATATATATATATATATATATATATATATATATATATATATATTGTCTTTAGATCCACATATACTTCTACAGCCACCCTAGTCTTTATTGTTCACTGGCACTACAGCAGGAAAAAAACCCTCAACCTCTAGGCCACTGTTGGCATATTTCAAGATGCTGGAGGAGATGATGAGCAAGTTCTACCTTACATATAACAAAATGAAAGGTCAAAAATGTTCCAAGACAATTCACCCACCTTTTAAAAATGGCAGTCCCTAGAAATACTAAATGTAACCTATTAGGTAGTGGGTTGGGGAAAGCCACCCATTTTTGAGGAAACCCCATTATCCTCTTTTCGGTCTGGAATGTGCACTAAAAGAAACCCTCGAAAAACCGCACGCATCTCTAATAGAAACTGATGGCTTGTAATTGAAGCACAGTATCGTATGACTTTATGCTGGGAGGTATTTTGCCTAGCTTGGGTTCATGGATGGATGCCTAATGCTGCAGAAGTCTCCCCCCTCCCCTGCCAACAACTGAGGTTAACCAGAGTGTGGTTATATAAGACTCTCTCTGTGTTCTTCTGATGAAAGGCAAACAGCATTAGGCTCTTTTGTGGGGGTTATGATGGAGGGAGGGTTTTTTTTTGGGGGGGGGGAGGCTGTTCTTTACATGAGGAACACACACACAGCAAGAGGCAGGCATCTCCCTCCCCTGCTTCACTAATTGTAAAGGGGCTGCCATATTTGTAATCAAGTAGGCCAGTGGGCAATATTTAAAGGGTTTCTACAACGTGGAAGATGTACCTTTTTTAGATGATCAGGAAACAATAACTACCATGCTGGCCTACAATAAAATTTTGCCGGAGTCCAAAAAGGAAACGAGATTGTCACACCCTCCACACAGAGATATCCTCAGATAATTGCACAGGACCTTAATCTAACGTTAATCTCAACCCCTATTTGGAATTGAAAATATGATTCCTGGTTGTGCAGTGTTTATACATGCCCAGTTTTTAAAGAGTGTTATTGTCCTCCATTTTACTCTGCCATAGGTTGGGTATTGAACAGATCACCTATGTTTGGGGTAGATAAGAACATAATAAAAACAAAACCAGGTCTAATCATTTCTTCAACATGCAAAGTTAACTAATTAGTCTTAGAGCCAGTAGAGGATTATATTCAATACTGGTTTGCAAAGTGCAAAAAGATACACACAGATACCCCTCTCTGTGACAATAATCCCCACCCATTTAAAAGAATGAAAATGCCATCACTGGCCTGTGAATTGCATCATTAAGCTGTCATCTGTCAGATCTCTTCTTACAGTTTGTAAGTCTTACATTTGCATTGCCCTGAACCTAAGCACTGGTATCAAAGTGGGTTGGAAATTTGTAGTTTTCTAACCTACTAGCATAAGGGATTTAGTATGCCAAATTATAAGAAAAAAACCAAAATATATTGCAGGATAATGGGGATGAAGACTCATGTCTTTAAGGCAATTCAGTCACTGTAACATTCAATTGCCTGCATCTTTCATTTGGTAGGGGTGTGCATTTGTTTCTGTGGGCTTACATTTTCTGTTTTAGCTACCTGCAAACTGCCACCAACCTTAGCAGCAAAATTCAGGAATTCTGTCGAAGCAACTGCAGTGTTCCATGCACCAGAAACCGTGGCCACATGATCCAGAAAAGCTGTCTGAGGACAAATGTTGGCTCCCTTGGCCTGAAAGCGGAGATGAGTGCTGCACCCCATAGTCGAATCTGATTGCACTTAACTGTCCAGGGGTCTGTACCTTTATCTTATTGGAAAGCCTGATTGACTGTCTGGTGTGGTCCACATGGAAACCACAGTGTTAGAATTTCCCATTATTTCTCATGTGCAAGTGGCAGCAAAACAAAACCCTTCGCTCTTCTGAAAATTGACTTCTTGTTCAAATCCCATAAGAGAATAGCAGCATCAGGAGTAGTACATTTATATTTTAGGGTTAAAAATGTATTACATTTCCCGATAGGCCTATGAAGTTTTCAAGGGCAAATGACTCATTCTTTCTCAGTCCCTGACAGAATAAATAACAATATTTTTTGATAACCCAAGTTGTGTTTTGTACAATACTGACATGTACTATATGTCACCTGAGAATCAAAGAAGTTTGCAGTGTTGTTAACCCTAAGCAGAACTTACTTGCTCTTGCAGCTTTTGAAATCTTGACTGCAAAGGAAAGAAAGTTGTATGTCAGAGAGACAGAGAGAACTTGAAAGACAATTGAACAACATAACAGCCACCCTCTTTGCTTATTAATACAGGTTTTGATGAAGTTAACTCAGATGAATATATGAAGTTGTCAGGCAGTGATGATGACAATATGCCCTTGAACAACTTCTTTGATAATGTGATTGGAGAATGTTGCTTTGCCCAGGCAAACATCTAAGAAACCCTACTGTTATCTACCACGGTGGGTGCAAAGGGTAAACGTGTTTGAAAAAACAATAAGCTCCAGCAAGAGACACAGCTTCACTTGTCTTCCTACTTGCTACCTAATTCATTCATCTTTCCCTGGGGTGCAACTTTACTTATTAGAATAAAGAGCAAATGTAAAGCTCCAATTTATGCGATCTGCACTCAGACTGCAAATGATTCGAAATACTAATTTAAGAAAACACCTTTAATATGATCTAAACATGCATTAGGCAAGTAAAATGGCACATAGGTTGTTATGTAGGGCAAACAGTTGGCTTCTGCCACTGAAAAATGAAGAGAGCCATTGTTGTGAGTGGTGGGGCATGTACTGCACTTGGGAGTGAATATGGGGCTGGCAGATTGGCAGTCCAAACTCAAGGTATACATGTTACGATAATGAAGCAATGCTGCTGCAAAGTCCTAGCTTGAAAAGTAAACATGATGGGAATGTTGGGACTGTCCGTGGGAAAAAGAGGGACAGTCAATTCACAGTGCGAAGCACCGGAATTAGCTCAGAGTGAAATATGAGCTCTTCCGTTTATTCCTGTCTGGGATGTACAGGAAGTGTTAGTCACAACACTGCTGGAGTATGGAGAGAGCAGTCATGTTTTTTGTAACGCTGCAAAGACAGAAATAAAGGCATGTAAATACGTTTCTGTCTATCTCTTTCCCCTGCCTGGGGGGGGGGCAGGAAAGAGGGGTGTGTTCTTAATCACGTTTGAGAAGAATCGCCGAACGAGACCTTGCCTGCGCCTGCTGGGGAATGCAGCCAGGGAGGTCAACAGGGAATCAAGCCGGGTGTCTGGGACTGCTGCCAGCTTCTCCTGAGAAGGGCTTGAATTTCCCGACAATACATTCATAAACATGCACTTCATTTTTTATTATAACGGAGTCCAACCTGCTCTGGTTGTAGCTCCCAGGTCAGCCAAACAACTAGTGACTACATCTCTTCAAAACCAGACTCTGTTTTATGAACCACATGAACATTTCATTCCTCACAGAATGCTATGGGAGAATCCTGGATGTGTGTGTGAATGGCACCAACTAATAATCTATCCCTCTATACTTTGGGAAGAGAAATGTGGTCAATAATTTCAAGTGAATAAAGTTGATTAGCAAAGATTATAATCCATTAGGATCATGTGCAGGAACATTTCGAATGTTTTATGTAGTTTTCATGTAGTTTTATGTAGTTTTTTATGTAGTTTTATGTAGTCTTGTGGTAGTTTTATGTAGTTTTTATGTAGTTTTATGTAGTTTTGCAATTTCATTGTCCTGCATGGGACAATGACAATAAAGATCTATCTATCTATCTATCTATCTATCTATCTATCTATCTATCTATAGACCACCAGTACAGTGCTGTCAAGTAACATGGGAAATATTATCTGAGCAAAAAAATCTGGTAAAGTAGGGGAGTGGTACAGTTATCCTCACCAACTGACATGACAGTACAGGTGACCAGCTTGCCAAAGTAAGAAACACTGAAAACAAACATGGGAAATCATCATGTATGATCCTTGGCTCAAACTGAGAGAAAGTTGTAAGTTCCATTGAATTCAAAAGTAACATTCAGTTATGGCATATTATGCCCATTAATAGACAAATCCCATTCATTTTAATTGGATTTAAGAAGGCCTATTTTCTTTGGGTTGGCTAATGTTTATATGTTCATCCCTACTAATATTCAGCTTGAGCTGTACGCATGTAGCCATTAGAGGACTGGGTGACTTTGGAAACTTAAGAGCAAAAAACTGTTGATTACCTGTTGTCACATTGTGATGGTAGTGGGTTTCCTTTACTGCTGGGACTGTTAAGCAAAATAGAAAGATCCAATTCATTTACATTCCCAAGGTTAATTAAGGCATTAAAGTTCCTCATTAAACCTACTATGTTTTATATATGTTGTAAGACGCCCAGAGTGCCTGGAGAAACCCAGCCAGATGGGTGGGTTACAACAACAAACAACAAACGACAACAACGACAACAACAACAACAACAACAACAACAACATCAGTTGCATATTACCCTGTTAAGCCACATGCATTGTGCAGGTTAAAACAACAATAGCAATAATATTTCTGATGCTAATATCACATTTTGGTGCCCTGTTAAACACATTTTAATTTCTAAGAAATCTTTGGAATTGGGCATTTAAACAACATGCTCAATTAAAACCAAACCACAAAAAAATAAGGAAAGGGACATTCTTTTGGCAATTTGCTGCAGGATAAGAGGTTCTAATAGGATACTTCACAAGAAACTATCTAAGCAGCATGATCCTATATAGATTTCGGGCCCCAGAGAGATCAGACTGGCCTCGACCTGAAGATTGCCACTTGTCCAGTTTTAATTTTAATTTGTTTGAATTAATTGTGGGATGTATCTTAATTTATTGATCACTTGTTTTTATGCATTGTCTTACTTGTATGATGTTAGCCACTCTGAGCCTGGCTGTGAACCCGGACGGGATATAAATAAATTATTATTATTATTATTATTATTATTATTATTATTATTATTATTATTATTTGTACCAATGTCTCTAAACTAGGGCTGAGCCCAGGTTTCATGTTAATCTTCATGCCAAAATCTGTATTTTAACTAGATCAAATATTCTGCCAAACATGCCTACAAATTACACAGAATCTGAATATGTTTGTTCACCCCCATCCCGACAACCCAGAGAAATAGGACTGATGAGAGGGAGCTTTGTAATGCTACTGTTTAGTTAAGGGGAGTAGAAATCTTAGAAATTGCTAAAGCTTCAGGGAAATCAAGGGATACAGCTCAGGGAAGCTCCTGAGCCTTGGGAAGTGTGAAGTCTCTGAGCTACTGTAGAAGTAGTAAGTTTCATAACTGCTACTATTAATACCTGACATTGTACCATCTTGTGAACATCCACACTTAACAAAGGCAGCCATCTGCAATTCTTCTACAGTCTGGACATATGCAATCATGGTTACAATGTGCAGAATAATGGGGAAGAAAAAGCACATCCTGGTCTCTTGGAGCTATCATTTTTGGGTTAGAGAATCATTTAGAGATTATTACTTAATAGTGGAAAATCTTTCAATTGGCTGCTGAGAACCGAAAATTAAGAACATTATTTCTCGCCTTTTAAAAAGAAATAAATTAAGGGATGCATCCAACGTTATATTTCCCTAGCTGTCATTTGAAAATACTTATAAGGAATCCACCATGAAATATCACACATCTCTTTCTGTTCTAGTAAAAATATTATGGGGAGTGCATTTGACAAAGTTGCTTCCTCACTAGAATCTTGTAGCATTTCTGAGGTATTGCACTCATTGGGTAATTAGCGGAAAGCAGAATTTAAATGGAGCTTTTACAGAAACTCTTTATACAGCATTATAACCTATTTCCCCCCATGATTAAGAAGTTTCTATAATGTATGCTCAAAGAAAGTCCTGTTGACAGGGCCTACCCACTTAGTGATAAAGAGCCACACTATTGTGTCTCATTCAGGATAGCTTACGTTTTGGAACATCACAACAAAGTGTGCCAAAAGCTGGGTTGGTCTGAATTCAGTGTGTGGAGATGGCACAGATTCATTTCTCGAAGCAGTGGTTGATATGTAAGTTTTGTGTAGCTGCCACAGGTTGGCCCAGCACACATTTCCACTATATATATATATATATATATATATATATATATATATATGATGTACAGAGAGATAATATTTTTTTCAACATGGAATGTAAATCAGCTCATCACTTCTGGGCTGCCATACGATCGATACTCATGCTTCACACTTCTTTCTACTGAAATATACTCAGAGTCGCAAAGTGATTTCATGCTCTTTATTCAGCTCATAGTGGTGAGGAGGAATGAATGAATGTCCCCTCAAGGTATCTGCTTTATATACATTATTTACACAATGGGCTGCGCATGATTGGCTAATTCCGGAATTCTACTGTAAGCCAATCAGGTTGTGGATTCACTTCTATCTGGAGCATGATTGGGTGGTTCCTGCCAACCAATCATATTGCTGCATTGTTCTAGGACCAATCAGACTGCTGCATTCTGAATCCTATTGTTCTAGGACCAATCAGACTGCTGCAGTTTGGATCCTATTCAACTCAGTACATAACACTACACAGAGCTGTTCTCCATGCAGGAAAAATAAATAATTGTGTCAAATGTTCCTGATATATCCCGATGATGGAGGGTGGATGGCATATAATAATGTGATGTGCAGGCCAGATAATTCTTTTGAGTATACAGGCATAGAAACATGTGCGTTAGCCATCTCTGTTGGGTGAGTTCTGCAGGAGTTTGATTTAATTGCTTTGTAGGAAAGCTAAGCACACCCTTATTATTTTAGCTGAATATAATACTCTAGAATTTTGCTGTTCTTCCTGTCACTGAAAAGAAAATCCCATGAAATATAAAACCCCTGATTTATGGCTTACAAGGTTTTATATGTAGCTCCTTGTATTACCTGTGACCTTTTTTTCTTTAAAATGTGCCTTCTCCACTTTTTCCCCTGTGTAGATCAAGAAGTGAGAAATAAAGTACAGTATAAGAAGCTGAAAATCAAAATATGCAATGCACATTGTTGATTCTTTTTTCAGGATGGGGGGGGGGAGCAATTTGCACATCTGCAATATAACAACCGTTTAAAGAAATCGAGCCCTTACCTTCTTTTTCCTTCAAAGGCGTCTCTTTTTTCTTGGCTGGGGAGATGTCCAAGGCATAATGATTAAACCTTAGTAGCCTTGAATATTTGCACACTTTAGTTTTAAAAGCACCTGAAGGACATGTCTGCTGTGTCACTCCATCAGCAGTAGCAAGAGCGAATGTGACCAGCAGTGGCCTAGTTACTATATTTGCACCATTCTATGCCGCTCTATGAACTTCCATTGAGCCATATCTCAAAACCTTCTGGAATACACATATGCTCTTTTTCAGGCTTCCGAGAACAGAGTCAATCATCTGTATCTTCACACAAGGAGGCAGATTGAAATTAACAAAGGTGCAGTGCTGCAGGCACTTTTGCCATTCCCTGCTGAGAACGGCAGCAACTATCTGGCAGTCTGCCTTGGTTCATCCCTCCCCCCACCCCCACCAACCTGATCTGGCTCACTTTAATACAGCTTGGGTGAGTGTCTTCTACAGCACAAACTATCTGCTAAGCTGCAAGCTGGGCTGCCACTAATCAGACCAACCTAGATCAAACTCCTAAGGACCTGGCGTGCCCAATCCTATGCAGAAGCAAATCCCACTGATTTCAATAGGACTTGCTCCCAATAAGTCTCGAGTTACAGTTGCAGCAACTGTGAATGAATAAAATAAACTGACAGTTTCAGCCAAATCTGTTGATAAGGCAAGTCTAATCAGTTTTCATGGAGCTCAGTGGATATGGCAGTTTTTATGAGCTAAAGATCTAGAAATGCTAAGCTCCGTTAAGTCAAATGGTGAACCTGTTCTTATTGCTCAATATCTAAGGGGGGAAATGATGTTTACCTGCTACTGTGATTTCAGCTGATGGTTCTTCAAGGAAGGTATGCATGAGTATACAGAAATAATAATAAAAAATTAGAAAAAGAGGAAGGAAATAAGCGGAAGATCTTGATAATTGGATACGATGACACTTTTGTTAACATGTGCATGAGCTATTAATTTGACACTGGGCACATGACTTTCCTGGGTCCATGCATAAAAATATCACATTTTAAAGGTAAGCCCTACAACCCTGTGGGGTGTCGCTACCATGCACAAGCACATGTTTGGATTCAAGTCTATGTAATTTGGGAAATGCAAATCTTTAATAATGGGCCATCACAATCCTTTTCAGACTCAAAACACTTAAGTCAGACATTATTCTCCCATGATATAATGAGGCATTGTTTCTGCTTTGGTACATATTCTGGTTTCACTGTGAACCTTCCATCTCTATTACCTTTGAGATCACTGGAAAGAAACAAAACCCAGCACTACCTTGTTCAAATACTTCTTCCAAAATAATCTTGGCATCAATAATGGCATTTCTATGATAATGAGATAATCACTGTTTCATTAGAAAAACATTGTCTCCTATTTTAGGCATCAAGTCACAACAGAACTTCTTTTAAAGCAATCAGCATGCATTAACAATTATTTTAATGTGAATAAAGCGTCTGATGTTGCAAAATTATCAACTCGTGCCACAGGCAATTAATTAAAGATAAATGGAAATAGGATGAATTAGTAATTATTTTTTAAAAAATACAGTGCTAATTAATTTCCTTGATTGCTATTATTATCTATGTGTAGATAATTTAGGGTTTCCTTTAAGTGCAAATATATTTGCATGATCTAGCACAAAGATTACAAAGAGGTTATAAATCCATAGTTAATTAACTTGATATATTTTGAAATCCTGCGCTACAACAGTCTGTTGTTATACCAAGAGATATGAAATAGTCACTGCATTGATAGATTTGGTTGTATAAATATTTCTGAAGTTTCACCCTTTCACTTCACAGTGAGATGCTCAGCAAATCTTTAGTTAGATTGAGCCAGTAAAAAATGCTGGTTGTCATATCAGTAAACTAAAACTACATGAACACTCTCTCTCTGTGTTTCCTAGGATAAGGCAGAACAAAGTATGCATTTTGTGGCAATGCATTCTAGACACCAAATTCTGCTGAAGTCTTTAAAACAAACATTCATAAGGATCGCTGCCATCTGCTGGCTCCATTGGGAATAGCACAGCAAGGATTTGCCAGAAAATTTTCACCAGTCATTCTGTTTTCTGTTTTTTGTTTTGCAGCAAAGTGCTATCTGACCACAGTAATTCTCTAATGGATACACACTGTTTCTAAGCCACTGGGCAGTCTGCATAAATCATAAAAAGGTATACCTACCAAGAACAGCAGCAGCAGCAGCTCATATTCTCTCACGTAATCTATCCAAAACCCTGTTTAATTACATTTAGATTGCAGTGTGGCCAATTCTTCCTATTTTACTTAATATTGCTTTCCGCAAAGCAGTGAATCATTATACATATTTCATGGACTTTCATCGATGGGAATTGAATCAGGAGTTCTAAATCTAATCCTATGCTGTAGGCTGTGTTATTGCATTTAAATCTCACCCTTCCTCCAAGGAGATGGGAAATTTCTCATTTTACCCTCACGTCAAATCTGTGAGGGAGGTTGGGCTGTGAAGTGGTCAGTGGCCCAAGGTTAGTGTTCTTCATGGGCAAGTGGGGCTTTATCTCGAGATCTCTTTATTTTTAAAAAGGCATATGTATAAAACACCTCCTTATAAGTGCAAAAAGTGCAAAATATTCTTCTGCATGCAAATTGCATTTACAACACAATTCTATGCATGCCTGCTCAGAAGCAGAACTCAGTGAGCCTTCCTTCTGAGCAGAAATGCATAGGATGTGCCATAAACTCGGGAGGTTGGCTTCTGCATTCTTTTTACGGCTAGTAGCATTTGCTAAGTTAAGTTCTGCAATTATTATTATTATTATTATTATTATTATTATTATTATTATTATTACTACTACTACTACTACTACTACTACTACTACTACTACTACTAACCCACCCTTTACACTATGCTTCCAGGGTGGGTTACAACAACGCAATGTTAATATTAAAACACAATTTTAGTATTACACAATATTAAAACCAGTTTTAAGCAACCCAATGTTACAGAAATAAGGTGGGTCCTAAAAATATCAAGATGTTCTTGCCAGAGAAATGAGGGTAGGGAGAGGCGTTTTTGCCAAGTTCCCTTTCCTTTTGCAGCTCCTAGTGTCACTCTCCACACTGTTCTGAATAGTAACCCCAGTATCTGGAACAGATGTGGGGGCTGCAGGGGGAAGGAGGTAATCAGTGAAATTGCTTCCTCCCCCCCCCATTTCACCTGTGGAGTCCCTCTGCTAGATCAGAATCTTCTGCACATATTATTATTATTATTATTATTATTATTATTATTATTATTATTAAATTTGTAAACCACCCAATACCTGCAGGTCTCAGCAGTAGCATAATTAGCACAACTATTTCAGAGGACTGAATGAAGAAAAACAGAGAATAGCTCTGTTACCATGCATGCAAAGTTAGTTTTCTATTGTTATAAATGTACTATGGCACATACTTTTAGTTTCTTTAGGCTTGGCTGGAAAGAAAAAGAAGAAAGAAGCATATGAGAACGGAATGAAGTGAGAGAGCTAATGCTGAGGTATAGGCCTTGGTTTGAACCTACCGCACTGTGTATATTCTTGACATACATATTAGAATGTGGTGGTACCCTTTAGAAGCATAATTTTAGTGTGATATTTTATTTATTATTTATTATTATTATTGTTTAAATAATAATTAAAATATCAAACTAAACAGTTCCAATAGCAAAAGGACTTTTAGCTGGGCAACAGAACTTCATCCTTCCTCACTTGCCACCACATCTGGTCCTCCCTCAAGCCTCCAGAACAGATTTGTTTTTTTGGGTGGTGGTGGTGGTGGCGGCAGTGAGCTTGTGAGGAGAGGAGGGGGTTGGGAAGTTAAAACTCATTGTGCTAGTGGAATTGTTTAGATGGATACCACACATTATATTTATGATGGAAACAATCACTGAATATTTGCAGTTGCTCAGATCCCTGCGTAATTCACCTGATTTTTCTGTCCCATTGGAGTCCACCTATACAACATTCCAGAGCATCTCTTGAACCCTCCAGAGCATCCTTTGTGTATGTGTGCAGGGGAAGCAGCCAGAAAAGGACTGCTGTGCAAGTAGAGTTCTGCTCAGTATTCTCTGGATCTAACCAGGCGCATCTTTTGTCACTCAGTGGGGTTAACCCATTCTGCTACAACTAACTAAAGGAGTTGTTGTTGAGAACCTGACCAGAGTAGGGCTGTGACTAGCTGGGCTTCCTCTAGCAGCCACGTATATCCTTTAAGCTCTAACACTTAAAGTTTAAAGGGCCAATGAAGGTTTCTGATCATGTTAAGGCCCTACAAATGGACCCATTATCTTTCCATCACCCCAACTCCCAACTCTAACAGAAAGGAATAGCATGGTGGGGGGGCTATCAAAGCAGTCTGGATGTATTTTAGGCGGGAGCTTGTTTCTAACGAAACTGGAATGTGTCCTGTTTCAGGAGAATACTCTTAATATTTTGCATAGGTCAAATACAATTAGCATTTTTGGTATCGTATATACCACGTGTAATGGTATGAGTCAAATGTGTAAGAGGGAATGTTGAATTCATGGACCGTACTTTCATATGTGGTGAGACTTTGTAAAGGTGTCCAAAAATTGGTCTGAAGTATATATCAGAATATTCAGAATTACTGGGTGGATGATACAGATCTTTTCAAATAATCTGACAATCTTTCCAGGGTGTTACTCAAAGATTTGACTGTGTTTGTGCTCATATCCTCTAGGCTTTGAAACATTGTTTCTTTGGCTGTTCTGAGAACTTCTTGTCTGACAACAGATGATGTATAGAATTGCTGGGAAAACTTACCCATCAGCACTGTCTTTCCAAAAGACTAATCAAGCCAAATGCTTTGTATTCAACATGACACCTCTCTACCTGGTGAAAATCTGCCAATCCTTTTTGCTCACTCCTGTCTGACTTTCATCAGAAGAGTTTTTTCTTTTGATCTCCTAACCAATTTCTGTTGGGTTTAGTATTCTTTCCCTTGTTCCCCTCCCTTGTTTCATTGTTTAATTATGTATCAATCGTTTTAAAGATATATGGTAAAAAGAGTTTAAAAAGAGTTTGAATATAGAATGATCACCAAACAATCTTAGGTAACTGGTAAACATTCTCTATGGAGGTCATTACTGATTTGATTAGAGATGGGAAAGCAGAAGAAGCTGTTTGCTTGCTTGCTTGCTTGTTTTTTTGGCATACATTTATGTTGAACAGGAATAATGCCAGGTGCCCAAGGACATATTAGTCTGCTGGATTAGTCAGCTCTCCTTCCTGCTTTGCCAAGTGACTGTGCAGCTATTACAATTTTCTTGTTTGTTTCTGTGTATCAAATGGCACTATTTGGAATGGATAGGAACTGAAAATAGACTATACATTAGGCGTGGAGGAGAATTTTGTTTGGTTTGCATTTCAAGCAAACCAATTTAATTCATACCTCCCAGACTAATGGGACATAATTATCCTTCAGATTTCACACTAGAAAGATTATGGGAATATTTCACTTTTGATCATTCCACCAGCACAAGCATATTTACCCGCCAGATGGAATAATCTACCCCTAGCCTCCCCCCATGCACTGTACTGTGAGTCGGCCTCCCCCCCTTGAACTGATGGGGACACACACTGTGTGTAGGGTAAGAAGAGGGGGAATAAGTCCCATTGCACTAGCAGCACTCATTGTGCTGGCTCCCACTAAACAACTTTTAAGTTGAATCTGTGCCGATGCATGTAAGGATAAAATACATTTAGTGATGCATAATTTGGGATAAAATACACATTTAAATAAAAATGTCTCCACTTTTTTTTTAAGTAATAGATTAACAGGAGTTACAAATGAGCAGGAATGAAACTGAGATGGAATCTACACACATATATAAAAAGCACTGTGAAAATGCTTTTTTAAAAAAAGTTTTGAAAAATACATTCAATTTGGCATAGCTCACTGTCACCATCTAGTGTCACATTTGTATATTGCACTTTACAACACATTTAAAATGTTTTATTCACAGCTGAGACCTAACATGGACCGGAAATCCTTCCGTGCTTATACATACCTGGTTTTACTTGAGGAACTTCTTTTTCATGCTTAAGGCTTTCTTGTTCTACAAGACAGAAGCAGCATAAAATAAACAAGGAGCCAATTTGTCAAATAATCCCTGACATGTGTCATGAAGAGGGCATCACAGGATAACTGCATGTCCCATCCCCAAATGAGCATGTATTGCTATGCTCATGTATAGAACTTCCCTATGCAGACTGTCCATCCCAATGTGTTGATGTCTAGGGATGAGCCCAGCACCAGGCAAGACATGGCAATCTTAAGATTCATGCAAGAAGGGGGCTTCTTTCTATTCTACTTCCTCTGAAACTAGATAGGACCCATTCAGGCACCCAAAAGACAATATTGTACTGTAGAAAAACACAAATACGAACATTAAGAAATGCTAAAATATTTTCAAATATAAATTTATGTATCCCTACACTACTCCTACCCAAAGTCAGTGGAATAACAGAGGAGGTTACATTACAGAAGGCGGGGGAGGGAAACACAGCATAACTTCTATAATCCAGATGTACATTCCAGAAACAGTTTACTAAAAGAAAAAAGGCAACTACTTCATACAAGAATTAGTGAAAGCTTATTTCTGTAAATGGAGCCCATCTTTCTATCTTAATGGGAGTACAGACTTCAAATACTTCTGTTAATCACCTTAATAGGGTAAAATAAACTTGTTAATTTTCCTTTAAACTCCAAAGCCCCAAGAACTGTAATGCATAAACAGTGGACCCCCAACCATGGTTATGATCTAGAGAACAAGGAATTGTATAATGGCAGCAACTGGGCTTCCATTTGTGTGATAATTAAACTTCATAAGATAAGGGTCACATTACTCAAGGGAGATTTAAAGTGAATTGGTTCTGAGGAATCATAATGGATTGCCAATTAGGAATGGCATAGAAGTACTTTTTTTATCAGAATGAATCTAGTTAATAAGGACCAGTGGAAGATAGATAATGCTGCTTAAGTCCAAGCAACCATCAGCTGCTACTTTAGAGAGAGCATGTTTATATGGCAAGGCCATAATATCATACAAGAATGGTTTGAAAACACATGTGTTAATAGCAAATAGATTTTTCCTACATATTTGCTTTCAAATACAGGTTTGCTTTCAAATTATCACTCAAATGTATTTGCAATTCTAGTGTTTTCGATATCATTTAAAAAAAATGCAGCGATTCAGATTCTGTCATGGTAAGATTTTCAAACAGAAAGAGGAGGGGTGTTATTTGAGCTGCCTTAAGAGAAGGATAAAAAATAGATCGATTTGTCAGCTCCAATTCATGATACAGTGGCAGAAAGACCCTTGTAGCCCTGTGAGAAGAGGAACACCAGGGAGGTGGACAGCGTCATTTCATATTTAGGATTGAATTTTTGAAAAGTGTTGCATGGGTTTTCTGAAAGCACCAAAAAGCTCTTTGTCTATTATTGTGCTGTGGAAACCAGGCAATGTTATTGACGGGAGGCAAAATCTCTATTCCAGCACCAGGACAGCATAGTTCTGGGTCCTTTTCTGGAGCAGGCCAGAGGAAAAAGGGCTTTTTGTATCCTGCAGATTGCAGACCACTCTGCCCCAGGATGCCCCTACTTTTTTATTATTTCATTTTATAAAGTATATAAAACAGAGCACATATAACAATGGATGAAAATTAAAAGTTGAGAAACAAAACTGCAAAACAGGCACATAGAATGCACATGAGTTAAAATAACAAAGTCCAAGTAAAAACTATCAGTGTTATCAGATCATCAGGTATGGCTCCAGATTTACCAGGCTTGTGACGAAGACAGTATTGAAAATGATGATTCTGCTGCACATGTCAAATAACACATTCCTTAAAGCTGCTCTGGAGTGCCGGGGGGAAACCCAGAGCAATTTTGTGGGGAGAGTACAGGCAATAAAATCCACTGGAATTTGAAAGAAGGCTTGGCATAAGAAAAAACTAACAACCTCTTGCTTTAATATTCAAAGGAAGGGGCTCATCTATATAAAAAACATAAAGCAAGTGCCTTGTTTTAAGGCGCATGACATTAGCACAAATAAACTTCAAAAACATACACTGACTTCTCTTTAAACTAAAACTGAAAGTCAATGTGTTGGGGAGAAGGTGTTTTCTATTTCCACCAGATTCCTTTCTTTAATTCCTTACTGAGCTCCTTTTGTTCTCTAACACACTTGCCAGCTGATTGTAAGAACTGCATGCTGCAAACTGTGCACTCAGCTCCATTGCACAGCTGCGTAACTCCAACTGACAAGGCAGTTTGGATAGAGTCAAAAATATGAGGAAGCCACTGTTTTACATATTGCAGCTCTTGTCACACGTCGGCTGAATTCTAGTATGCTCACCATCATCCTCACTGGCTTTAGATTTACCTGGCAATTTTAATAGTGGATAGAAGAGACAGCACTAGCATATAATACCAGGGGCAAAATTGAGGCAAAGCAGCAGAAGAGGTTCAAAACTATTGCTTAGCACATGAGGAATCTGCAAGGAGTAGCAGTATTTATTTTATTGATTTTATATCCTGTCTGCATCACAAGTAAACACAAGTCACAGTGATTATGTTTTGGACCCAAAGCATGGTGCTAGGGGGAGAACAGGAGGACTAAGAAAATGGACTAAAAATGGCCACAACTGTATTGTTTACAGGTTGTGCATGACTTTGGCCAAGGATCCAGACACCGAACACCTTGACTGCTGACCAATGAGCCTGAATGCCGGGAAATGCTAGTGGGATCAAGGTGAGATCATGGCCACTCAAAGGTGGGCAGATACCACAGGTATTGCATTCCCAAAACCAGGGTTAGGGTTACTAATATGGAACATTTTCACTGACCAAACAATGGCATCTATGACCAGTATGTATAAGCTAAACAAGCTATAACTTAGGGCCCCACTCTCTTGGGGGGCCCCCAAAAAATTAAAGGAAAAATCCAAACACTGGATGTACATTTCCAATATATAAGATAAAAAACAAATAAATAAAATAAAACTTACATATAGTAACAGTGTTTTGTGTTGAATAGGCTCCTATGATGTAAGTAATGGGCCCCACCTGTTAGCCTCCTCCCTAAAATATCACTGGTTTGCTCATTTATATATAGAGAGTCTTTACATAAAATATATATTTTATGATAAAATACATATTTTGTTATGTGCAAATGGCTTTAGATACCTATTAGGTCAATAAATTACCATATAGCTTATATTCAACACAAAAACCAGTGACAATTTGTTGTTGACAAAGGACAGCTGGACATATAAAGGGCCCCACTACCTTCAGTAGCTTAGGGCCTCATCAAACCTAAATCCAGCCCTGTCTATGACAATTGTTTGTTCATTTTTTTATTCTGCTATGCAGTTTAGCAACTTACTTGGTGGTTTGTGTTCCACTTTCTTGCCTAGAAAAATGCAAAAGACAACAATGAGCTACATTCATTCATAAAAATAAAGACTGCAGATGAAACTCATTTGAGCTCCATAGCTTTACATTGCAATAAGAAGACGCACCGGGGGAGCATTTGGGAGACATGGTATAGCGCTGTTTCCATGGTGCCACGTTATTGTTGGAATTCCCTTCCCTCTGAAGTATGACGGATATTTGGTGCCAGCAAAATACTTCTTTACCCAGGCCCTGTACAATATGTACAGCTATCTGTGAAGTGACAATTGCCTGTCTGTTGGATTGTTAATATTATATCTTTTATGCTTTGGTTTTAAATGTTATATTTTAATTTATAAGGTGTTCTGCACCCTCCACACTTCAGACTAAGGGACTGGGAGCGGACGTCAAGACCACATAACACCGGTCCTGAAAGACCTACATTGGCTACCGGTACGTTTCCGAGCACAATTCAAAGTGTTGGTGTTGACCTTTAAAGCCCTAAACAGCCTCAGTCCAGTATACCTGAAGGAGCCTCTCCAGCCCCATCGTTCTGCCCAGACACTGAGATCCAGCGCCAAGGGGCATCTGGCAGTTTCCTCACTGCGAAAAGTGAGCTTACAGGGAACTAGGCAGAGAGCCTTCTCGGTAGTGGCGCCTGCCCTGTGGAACACTCTCCCACCAGATGCCAAAGAAATAAACAACTTTAGAAGATATCTGAAGGCAGCCCTGTTTAGGGAGGTTTTTAATAACTGATATTTTAATGTATTCTTAATCTTTTGTTGGAAGCAGCCCAGAGTGGCTGGGGAAATCCAGCCAGATGGGTGGGGTATAAATAATAAATTATTATTATTATTATTATTATTATTATTATTATTATTATGCCTTCTTTGGTGATTTTACGGCATGGGTACATATGTAGTGGCAACAGTGTGCTCATTAACACAGTGCCTTTTTCCTACAATTGTGTGGGATTGACCCATGGCAAATGCATTCTAGAGCTCTAAATCCTATCTCAGTTGATAGAGTGCAAATGGTGTCATGTGCTCTTAGCATATCACTACACAGAAACAGCACAAATGGTTGGTTGTGTGCACGGTTGGACAGATAAGTCTTTGTCGGCTCTGCCTTTGTTCATTCATAAGTCCACCACAACTCATTTCTACATTAACCTGCATGGTTTATTTATGTTACAAAATCACAAAAAATAAATAAAGACACATGTAGATGTGTATTTTTGATTGTATCTTTTTACAAAGTGCACAGCTACAAACATATTTTCTCTCAATATGGTCTTTTAGCTGACAACTATATCTCAACATTCTGAAAAGGGCACATTAGCACATTAATCTGGGAGGTGCAGATCAGGCTAGTTCTTATCAGAATTCACAAATAAGTAATTCCCCGAGCATCCCAAGTAAAATGCCAACCACACTGAAATTGTTGGAGAATAAACAGGCATGGCTTAAGGATGAATTGATCCTTTTGCAACATGCAGCATCATCCTATTACTTTGTCATACAACAGGGATTGTCAAAAACAAAAAAGAGACTCTCTTAAAATAATTGATTCCAGGCTCTTATGCCCAGATATCGGTGCCTGAAGCTCTATTTTTGAGGGTCTCTCTCTCAAGTCATCAGTTAGCACTTTTTTCTATATATTCATTTCAAGTGTTTATAAAGTTGTGCCTTTATCAGAATGTCAGAAAGATATTAATATAAACAGCACCTTCCCCTCCCACCCATGGACAAATGATTGGGATTTAGGATGAAAATCTTTCAGCCAAGTGAACCATAAATTAGTAGGGCTAAAAACAGAACATATTTTTGATAACTTGTCAGTTACTAAATCTGTCTGTCATTTAACAGAATGAATGTCCGTGTCTGTTGCACTTATGTTCATGGCTGATGCATGCAGTGAAAGAAAGAGGATTTGTTAAGACACAGAATAGCAGCTATTCTAGAACGGGAGTGGGGAACCTCAGGCCCAGTGGGTAATTGTGGCCCTCCAAGCCTCTCCGTGGGGGTCATCAGGACATTTCCCAGGTCACACCACTTTCCCCAGACTTACTTCACACCCTCCTTGAGTGTTTTTGCCTGCCTGTGGTGTGTCCTCAGGTAATGCTTCTTACTTGCCTGAATGGAGAATTGACTCGGCCGTGTGTATAGGAACTAGCCTACAGCACAAAGGCAAAATCCACAAATTAACTGCTCTGCCCACTGTTGCTTCTGGCTCTGCCACTTAATGGTATGTGGCCTCCAGAACGTTTTCCAGAAGGGAATGCAGGCCTTCAGCTAAAAAAGCCTCCCCACCCCTGCTCTAGAACCATTACTTTTATTCATAAGAACCTAAGGAGACCCTGCTAGAACAGGCCAGTGGCCCTTCTAGGCCAGCATCCCGTTCTCCCAGTGACCAACCAGAACGTGACATAATGGGCTACACAGCTTTTCAGATATATTTGGTTGCTGGTGCAGTTTAAAGAAAACGGCTTAATTTATTAATAAATTCTTTTTAGTTGTGCAATGCCCTCTGTCAGTTACCATGGCTTCATCAATTCATCATTATTTCGAAACTGAGACAATCAGCCAACATTTCCCCCTCCATTCATCTTGGCCTTTACAACATGATCCACAAAACCAATTAAGAGCGTGCCAAAATAACTGAAAATGAAGTAAGACACATGTCGGTATACTTTTGAAAAGTATCCATCCAAAACATATAGCTACTAGATGAAGATAACTTTGTTGCAAGAATTTCAGTGGTCAACAAAAATTAACACAGCTGTTGGTGTCTGGATTATTTATAGCAGTGAGGAAAAAGACTTTACAGGGCACGAAAGGGTTTGTCTCTTGATACTATAATAGTTTTACATGCATTATGTCTATAAGTTGTATCTTATTATTGCAATGGCCACTGCTTAAACCAGAGGTAGCCAAATGGTGTGTTCCAAGTATTGTTGGGCTGAAATTCCCATTATACTTGCCCATTGGCCATGTTGACTGGGGCTGGTGGGAGATAGCAGGCAACATTTGGAGGGTACCACAACAGCTATCCCTGTTTTAAACAATACAGTTGGTTTTGGATAGGCAGCATTATTATAATAATGCAAATATGACTGAATACAAATATACAACTGAACAAAAGTACATATTTTGAATGCTGGTGTCGCTCCATTGATAATGTCAGGCCCAATTACAAACTTGTGAAAAGTTGTCTCTACACAAACAACATGCACATCTAATTATAATATTGCTCTTGTCTATGCAAACATTATCATGGATGAGATTCTGTTGAGAAACTTTTGCTTTCAAAATTATTCTGCCACTTGGAAAATAAGCTCAGTGACCCTACTGGGGAAAAAAACTGCATGGACAATTTGTGCATTGCACTGATACCACAGTATTTTAAAATGTCATACTGGTTGACAGCTAAGCAAAATGACACGAGTTTGTGAGCTGACATTATGGTAATACATTTGCAAGACACACAACATGCAGCAATGCCAGGTCACCCACCGTTACATTTTTATTTTGGATAATAGAGGCTCACAAAATTGCTGCTGAGATGTTGGAGGTCTCCCATTAGAGAAATTAAGAACTGAAAAATGTATTGTTAGATATATTGACATTTTCAAATTGAGATTATGCCCTTCAAATTGACCAGTGCAATGCTTTATCTAGAGGAATAATTCAGTCTGTAGAAAACACAAATGCTTTCTGTTAAATACAGAAGTATCCCATTACCTGTTTTAGGTAGACTGACTTCCTTTTTTATGCCAGGTTCTGAGGTAAAAGAGAAACAATTTGTTCAAAAGTCATAACTGCTTGCCATAATTCATTTTACTGTGTTCATTATTTCTTGCTTCCTATATGTGATACTGGTTTTATATTGAGAAATTATCTTTAATTGTCAAGCATATTCAATATAAAAGTTGAAACAAGCAGCTCAGCTCATAAATCACACAATGAATTGAATCTTCACCACAACCCCCCCCCCCCAAATTATGGAAAGAGTTTTGATAAGGTAGGGAATAAGCACCATAGCATCTATTTTCTTGTTGGGTGCCTACATGCTATGTAACATTGCCTTGGATTCCCAGTTGCCCCTCCATTAGCAGAAGTGCTTCTCACATTCACCAGTGAAACCAGGGGGAGGCAATTTTTGCTGTTCTGGAAAGTCCCCCAGCCCTGATTTTTTGGAAGGCACAGGGGGAAAGGGAAGTTAGCAAAAAATATAAGTTGTGTGGGAGGGGCAACCCCAACCTTTCCACAAGTTCCGCACTTGGGAAGTTAGGGTTAGGGATGTCAAAGATAGAAATAGGAGCAGAAATCACCAGCCAATGTTCACTTACTCGTCCAATGTCTAGAATTGAAATCAATACATTTGTTGTTACCACTTTCAGACTACAAAGCTTGTTGCTTTCAGTTCACACACATTATGTAATTGATTTCTTCTTCCTACCCCCCACTGAAGTTGCACTAGGTTTCCTTTGCATTAAAATGAATGGGATGGAATAACATAATGACAATGTAGGTAACCCGTGGTAGCTACCCCATGTCAACAGAAAGGGAAGCAGTTTCCCAACCTTACCTTTCTGTAAAAAGGTAAAGGTAAAGGACCCCTGACAGTTAAATCCAGTTCAAACGACTCTGGGGTTGCAGCGCTCATCTTGCTTTACTGGCCGAGGGAGCCGACGTTTGTCCGCAGACAGTTTTTCTGGGTCATGTGGCCAGCATGACTAAGCTGCTTCTCTTGAAACCAGAGCAGCGCATGGAAACGCCATTTACCTTCCCACCGGAGTGGTACCTATTTATCTACTTGCACTTTGATGTGCTTTTGAACTGCTAGGTTGGCAGGAGCTGGGACCCCGTCACGGTGATTTGAACCGCTGACCTTCTGATTGGCAAGCCCTAGGCTCAGTGGTTGACACCACAGCGCCACCCACATCCCTTACCTTTCTGTACTGGAAGGCAAAAGTGGAAAAAGGGGTGGGGGCACTCAAGCCAGCGGCACTGTGAAAGTGCAAGGTTGCTGGCGTAGCATGGTTGTTGACATCAGTTGGTGCAATCATCCAGTCAGCAACTTTGCATTGCTCAGTGCTGGCTCTGACACCTTTTGCTTCCGCTACCACCTTATAGTTTAGAAAAGCAAGGTTGAGAATGACCCCCCTTTGTTATGACACCATGAACTGCTTCCACTAAATAAAGACACTAGACAATTTCTACAAAGAAATAGCCCACATCTTTTTGCTCATTCTATCTTCATATGCAGCACAGACCTATAGAGAATGAAACAGCTAAATTGCAAATAGTAAGAAAGCTGTGAACCTTATAATGCTAAATGTCTGTCACAGTCAAAGATGCACAGATGGTGAAATACCTTTAATCTAAATAGCAATGCTATAGCTGCATAGTGCTTCTTTGCATATTGTTATAAACTACATGGGGGGGGGGGAAATAAGAGTGAGTCTGTCTCTGTGGGTTTCTACAGGGCACTGAATCTTTATAGTCACCAGAGCTATTCTATCTTTTTGCAAGGCCCTTTTTAGACCCTATTTTGTAGGATCTGTGTGGTATGTCACTTATTATTGTTTTTTTAAAAAGAGAGGTCTAATAAAGCACAGCACTGCACACAAGATGCTTGCAGCCAATTTACACATAGGGGTTATGTTTTTCTGACAAAATGTCAATGTTCTGTCACAGACATTCAACATCACGGTGCACATTCAGTTTACTCTGGAAAATACTGCGTTCATATTATATAAATTCCAGCAGATAAAAATGACTGAGAGCTGGTTCATTGAAATCCCTTGTGTGGCACAAAATGGTGTGAAAAGATGCTTGCATGTGCCATTGTGTAAACAAGTTCATGTGTGAGTTGGACCTATTTGCTCAATATCTTTGAATTTCTCCATCCTACAAGGATCACAGATCTTGGACAAATTGTGCATGTGTTCATAGGCATGAATGCTTGACTCACAAATGTGATATAATTTGTGAAGTGCCAGGTATAGATATTTCCACGGCCCAGATATTTCCATCTATTAGTAAGACCTTCCCATGCTAAATGTCTCAGCCTGCCCTGAGTCATAGAGTGACATAACTCCATTGCACTGAAAAGGGGAAGTCAACAATTCTTCTCCAGATCAGATTTCAAACTGAGCCAGAAAAGAATTTGGGGGGCTTGTAAACATCACCTCTACTTTGGAGTGGGCTATAAGCAGGGGATCTCACTTAATAACATCAGTACTGAAAAGGCAATATAATAAGAAGCTAACTTTTTGAACCCTCCTCACCACCATATGCTTATATTCTGGAAGAAAAAGCTTTATTTAAGTTGACAGAAAAGGAGTGTTAAAACATGGATCTGAGTGGGATTTTGCTTAACATATAACATAGCATGATAGTTGCATTTCTGAGCAACTAGGGTCTTCCTTAATTTTTGCTGCCTCTGGAAAAAAAATCCAATTTTCTTAGTTTACAAATATGGAAATATTATGGTTTAATTAGGTGCACTCTCTGCACCCTGGGAAATAATATACATTCCAGCTTAGCATAAGATGCTTTAGCTGTTGCAGAATGGGTGCAACGGTGCTTCTGCTGGATTAGAATATAGCTAAAGTTGACCATGAAAGTAAAAAATGAAATATACTTCAACATCCACCATTTTTTCTATAATGGAGTCATGGTAGCAGCTCTATAGTCAAAGTGGGTGGGCTTTTCAGTCATTTTGGAGCCTGAACATTCTGTTCATCATAAAGTTAAAACAAGTTCATCTTATGATAGATGTTTCGTTTGTGTGCCTTTAGTTTCTACAGCGAAAGCCCATTATGTAGTCCTAAAATTTGTGGAGAGGAAGACAACTGAGGTTGATGTGTGGCTGAATGGAGGCTAAGTTGTAAGTGAGCATGCCTTGTGTTTAGTGCTTAAAAGACACAGAAAATGTGGCCTGGTGCCCTGTAACCAATACTGTGCTCACTTACAACTTAGCTGACATGCAGTTCAGTTATACCTTTCCTTCATTTTTATCGACTAGAGAAAACATCCTTAAACTTTTGATAATTTCTCTGCTTTCCGTTGTGTGTGAATTTGTATATGTCTTAACGCTCAGCAACAAAAGTCATTCTAATCTTAGAATAGTTCTGGTAAATAAATGAATAACAAGTTTGCAGCTATCAATTCTCCATGAAAGAACTCATGAACTTAAAAAAGTATGGAACTTTACAAACAGCACCTTTCTCTTTGGCAGCAACTGGAGGCTTCACTTTTTCTTTTGCAGCATCTAGGGGAAAAACAATCATTAATCCTGTGCTTACAAAATGTTTCTTCTCTACGAGCCCTGAGAAGTATGTGAATAGTTCTAAGTGTTCAGTTTTCAAACTTGCATTGTGAATTTTTACAGCTTCAGAGATCAACAAGCTCAGCTGTACTTATGAGATGATTATAATAACAGTCAATTCGTGTGCCCTGAATATTTCATTTGATGTAGCAAAATAATCTGGCCACATGAAGTGCCAATTATCAGTAATTCCTCCCACTAATATGGCTTTCCAAGCATCATAACTATCCTTGGAGGCTTAGGAAAGAGATTGGGTCGAGGAAGAAGACTTAAGATGTTTAATGTATACCATTCCCCAATTCCCATGGGGTTCTGGAGTTTTCAGGGGTTTTTTTGTTTTACAGCATCTGTGAAGAACTACATTTAGCAAGTGTTAGTCAAACCCAGGCCAATACTGAATCTATGTAAAATAATGTGAAATATTTTGTGACTGAAACAAAAGGACATTGAAGGATCCAGAAGCTCAAAGCGAATGGAAATGGATAAATGAGATACTAAACTGAGTATTTTGAAAATTGTAATCAATTAACTTCGTAGTGTAAAAACTAAACATTATCCATCCATGAAAGCAAGGAGCTTCCTGTTATGGAAGGAGAGTTGCATTTGTGGAAGGGGCCTTTCCATTCAAATCAATTCAATTCTCCTCCCACTTCTGTCTGTCTGTCTGTCTGTCTGTCTGTCTGTCTGTCTGTCTGTCTTACCCCATCCTCCATGTGTTGACTTAAGGACTTGCCATAACTGTGCTAATGCAGACTAAATACGTACTGAACACAATTTAAAAATATGGGTCTCCACGCCTTCCTCTAAAGTCCATTCACGTCTCTCAGTGTTTTAGGTTGGAATTCTATAATTTGCTTGGTGAAGGCTAGAGTTTTGTATTTTCTACGTAATTACAGGGTGCACCTATTGTATTGTTTTATTTTGCAGCAGCTGTCTTCAATGCAATTTAACCAAAGCTGGCACTGAATTTTGGCATTTAAAAATTGCCATGACCTTGACACTGCAATTATTTTAGCAATTGAATAAATAGCATGTGGTTCAAATCTTGCTAAATGTCATTTCCTGTTGGTGTTGAACCACTGACCTTTCACATGCCGAGATCAGTGATGCTTTGGTAGGAATAGATTGGGACTGATGTGTCGGAAGACGCAAAATCGTTTTAGGACTTCCTGAATATCACTTGGTTGGAGTCAAAGAATGCTGTAGCTTATAGCAGCCCTAATTGCATCCGATTATAATCTGCTTGACCTGATATGGTATTTTAAATGCAAGCCTTCTTGAGGGAATGAATAGGCAAATGTCAAGACAGATGAGCTTCCCTATATAAACTAAATGTACAAATGATCACATTCCTTGTTATCTCACATCCTATTGATACGTGCAAATACAAGACTAGTTATGCAGGGTCAAGGCCAAATATTTATTTAGTAGCCTTGGCAGCTTTGAATGGGACAAACAAATGAAAAGCTGTAGAAATTTTCTACCCATGAAATTAACTGTAACATATGTAGAGGGAAGCCACAAATATATCTTAAGGTGAGAAGAACTGATATGACATAGGTTCTACTTATGAGTTGGAATGGAGGAGAAATTTGATTCAGTATGCATTTAAAGCCAAATCTATCAAATTCACACTTTCTAAAACACAAACTAAAACACAGCTATCCATTGAAGATCACACTTAACTGAAATTTATGATGCAGCTCTCCAACCAACCAGCATACAAATGAGGATATTAGTGAAAATAGCATACAAATATACATTATATTAGGGGGAAATCCTTTCAAAAATGAGTACATTAGCCAGAGATGCACATGAAATATGTTTATTGGGAGAAATCCACACCAGTATGCTGATGAATTTTCATGAGGAATTTTTAAATCAAGAAATTGCAGATTGCTACAAAATGTGGAGAACTGAATTTAAGACTGGAAAAATGAGAAACTGAAATAAAGGAAATTGACAGATCCTAATGCATGAGTATAATATAAGATTGGGAGATTGCAATGTAAGTGTCTCTTAGCGGTGAGCCTGGTGACACAGGGATTTTAGATTAGAATGGGAAAATGGAAGTCAAGGATATCTGGTCTTTTAACAGACTTGGGTGTTTAAATGGTTAGAGTGAGTGTTTTTTAGCCTCTGTCTTTATGAAGTCCTGAAGGCATGTCTGTCTCAATCACACCTTCACACCAACCCATATGCTGCTGTTTGACTCCATTTATGTTATATTTGGTTTAAACTGTATTTAAACCTCTCACATGTGTGCAGAAATGTGCAGAAATGCTTACACTTAATTTGTGCAGAAATGCTTATATTTAATTTGGCTTAGTCAATTTTGCGTGAGCTATTTTTTAATTGCAGTTTTGATTGCAATCATTCTGACTTACATCTTTGTTTTCGATTGCATGGCATTACCTTTGTCTTTCAATGCTGGATGATGCTTTATTTCTTTTTCTTTGGCATCTTCTGAAAAAAACAACCCGCCACCAAACAATTTTAAACAAACAATAGACTTGTTAAAATGTGTGTAAATACATACTGACCAAATGACAAGTAATTTAAGTAGGAATGAATTATTATGAGTGGGATCCAAATTGGCTGTTCTGCAAAGAGCTCTTTCTGAAAAGTTCATTCTGTTTACAAAAAGCTCAGAGATCCAGCGGAAGTTCCCTACTGGTCAAAGGGAGGAGAGAATCTTGACAAGTATCTCTTCCTCCTGCTGCCCACTTGCACCACCCCAATGCTGCTCTGAAGGATCCCCCAACCTTCTGGAGTAGCTTTTCAGGAGACAAAGGGGGGGGTGCAGGGGAAAGGAGGTATCGGTGCAAATTGCCTCCCTAGCCCTTTCCTCCAGTGCAAGTAGACCTTGCTTCTTCATTTAAAAACATAAAAAGGTAATACACACAGAAGCCCAATAAAACAGTGAAGATGTCCAAGTAGGCAGTCTCTAGAGAATTAGGTAGTTTCTGGAGAAGGGAAGGTGATTTCTGTTGGATTCTCTGCGGCCCCATCTTGCCACCTTCCATGTTGTTCTGGAAGGGCTACAGGGAAGCAGGAGTCAACAACAACAAAAATCACCCTCCCTCTTCAATAGGCACATCCCATGAACAGCATTCCAGTAATGAGAATTCCAGATCCAAGCTATCTTAAGAGGGCCTGCTTAATATTGGGTTGTGACCATTAGCAAAGGTGGTTCATCTGAATTTTGATTGTAATTTTTTAAAAAAATTATTCATATGATTTTCCTTGATGTAAAAAAACCCTCAGCTCTCATATACCATGCACACTGATCCTAAACATATCCTCTTCCAATATTTCAAATGAGCTAGTTTTTGCTGAGGGTTTTATTATTTTTCTTCTGTCCTCATGAATAATAACATTTAAGTAGAGCTTCCCAATTTATTTCTGGAAACTGCAATATTTAAAATCATGGACTAACTTAGCTTATTGATTCAGAAATTTTCTTATAACCACCAACAGGAAATATGCACTGCCATTACTAGGAAGAGCTTTATGGCAATTATTTCAAAGAAAGTCATGCTGATTACTTGATTTTAGGAGATCAAACACTTTTGGAGTCTGACTCATTACTGATGTTGCCTTAAATCCCAAGTGATCTGATAAACCAGAAAATCATGCCGGAAATATTTCAGAAGCTAATGTTGTCTGCAGCGGTAATTTAGCATTTGTGATGCTGTCTTACATGTGCAATACAAATGTGGCTGAGGAACTGGAAATAAGTGATTATGGCTAGCTCAAAAAGAGTTTATTTCAGTAATGAAATATATGACTTACTTTTTGCATATATATATTTTTTAGTCTTTGCTTGATTACATCAGACTACATATATTGCCAGCAAACCTTGCTGAAGTTAACAACTTGAACTATATTTCACTTAAAATTGAAGTACTATGATTTAGGCACAAATCTAAGCACATTTTCTTGGAAGCAAGCACCACTGAAATAATTGTAAATTTGGTAAATCTTTTTAGGACAAGATAAAATAGGAGATACATTTAATCAGTGTTTTTTTCTGGGGGGACGCATACCCCTAAATATTTTGTGAATCTAAGTTTTAGCCTCATTGAGGGGCAGTATTTCAATATGAATAGGAAAACTAGAGTACCCCTAAACATTTTTTTAAGAAAAAAAGCACTGCATTTAATTATCACACATGGAACACCACTCCCCTCATTACTTTTATGGAAAATAAAAATCTAATTATCTGAAGTTTGCTCCTCCTGCAGGACAGCATATAGATATATGTTTATTTATATGCTCCTTTATATGGTGTTTTATATTTTGACTCGTATCTATCTGTCTATCTGAACATACTAGGTGAGATTCACCTAACAAGCCTTGTCACCACAAACCCTGTGCAAGGCCTTCTGCTTGCACAATGGGGTTCCCTTTTCTCCTCCCTCTGTGCTCTCCTCACCCCTGAAATTGGCCCAATGGGGTTGGGAGAATTCCCAGAACATCATGCAGGGGGAGGAGAGGGGGAAATGTTGCATGGCAAGCTGCAACACTTGCAATGATCACCATAATGCGATGTTGAATTATATATTTTTTCCACCTACCAATCTAACCAGCAAATCTATCTATTTACAGTGGTACCTCGGGTTAAGTACTTAATTCGTTCCGGAGGTTCATTCTTAACCTGAAACTGTTCTTAACCTGAAGCACCACTTTAACTAATGGGGCCTCCTGCTGCTGCCACGCCGCCAGAGCACGATTTCTGTTCTCATCCTGAAGCAAAGTTCTTAACCCAAGGTACTATTTCTGGGTTAGCAGAGTCTGTAACCTGAAGCATATGTAACCCAAGGTACCACTGTATCTATCTATCATCTATCATCTATCTATCTATTTATCTATCTATCATCTATCTATATCTATCTACCTATCTATCTATCTCCTCATATGAAGTTGTGACCCAGATATTACAAGAGACAAGAAATATGAGATGGTTTATTCGTATTGTGTCCCTTTGCAGACATAACGCTCCTCGATTCCATGGAAGTTTCCATCGGCGGAAAAGGAGGAGGAGAATTTTGATGATTTCCCCTTCTGTCTGCACACACACACACCCTGCACTCCCAAATCTGTTCAAGAGGTTTGTGGAACAGTGTGGAGATTGCTCAGGAGACGGAAGGAGAATATGTGAATTTGCAAAAGTCACATCCTTACTTTTTGGCATATAGACCGCCTCCCCCATACCAAACAGGAAATCTATAGAAGAAAATTGGTGCAATGTGGTTTTTCTAATTGTGATGATGATGATTATTAAAAATCACAATTACAACTATCACACTGCGCTTTTGAAATATTGTTGAATTTACCTCATAAAACGTGCTTTTTGTGTTGTGCATTAGCAAAGTGATCAATTGTGTTATGGATAACTATGCTTCTTGCAAGGCATACTGCATTTACTTGTTGTGCTCCAATTCATGCCTTATTTCTTGTTTCGGTAATGTTCAAGCTAAAACATTTGTTGAACCAAAAGAGTTTTTAAAAATAATAATAATCCTGTGTTATTCTGTGGTTTGTTCAAAGAATGTGTCTGCGTTGATCTTGTTGTTTCTTAAAAGGCAGAAAATGTGAACAAATAGTATATACAGGAAACATTATTGCATAAAAGAGTCATAGACAATGTCATATGGCTTACTTGATTCTTTTGGTTTTTGTTTCTCTGCAAAAAGAAAAAAGTAACAATCCCTCAATTCCCTTCAAATTACTAAGGCATATAATTTATTGTTAGTTTAGGGTTAAGAATAATCTGTTTAGAAATGTAGCATTTGCAGAATAATTTTGTTGCTTCATACTGTTTCCTTGCTCACCAACACATAGCAAAAGCTCTTGAGCTCCTATTTCCTTCAATCAGATCTGACTAAATCCTTAACGCAGTGTCAGCCCTAAGAATCATCATTGGACTGAAACGATGACAGTTGAGTATGATGGATTTCTAATGTTACCCAATGGCATTTCTCTTGGATGAAATGAAAGACCAAATATTTTTCACATAATATTTTATTTCTGTTATTGGTGGTTCATTTCACATAACCAATGTTGAAAGGAAAAGGTCACCATTATGGATGGGACAATTATTCGAATCAGAGACGCTAAACAAGGCGAGAGCCCTGCTCTGCTTGAATGCAGGTGGTCCCCTTTTGAGGCAAACACAGTCCGCCCCACACTGAACTTGTCTGGATATAAATTGGGACTTGTGACCTGCTTCAACAAACATTTGCAGCTGAATCGTTCAGAAAATTAATTCTACAAATCAGATCAGTTAAAATAACTAGGGCCAGAAATGTGCACCATGTCACAGGTAAATAGAATAGTATGGCCACTTCTCCATGAACAAAAATGTGGACAACAGCACCCACAGGTTTGTATAAAATTTGGAAATGCTGATTTATATGTATAGGTGCACATTTAGAAATAATTACCAGTACATAATGGTAGTTTCATTAGCAGTTTCATAGTGGGGAAGACTGCATAGTGTGGCTGCTTAGCCTGCTGTGCCAACTGCTGGTGAGGCTCTTTAATGATCCCTGTGCCCGCTTCTCAGTAGTGGCGCCCACCCTGTGGAACGCGCTCCCATCAGACATCAAGGAAATAAACAACTATCTGACTTTCAGAAGACATCTGAAGGCAGCCCTGTTTAGGGAAGTTTTTAATGTTTGATGTTTTATCCTGTTTTAATATTCTGTTGGGAGTCACCCAGAGTGGCTGGGGAAACTCAGTCGGATGGGTGGGGTATAAATAAATAAATTATTATTATTATTATTATTATTATTATTATTATTATTATTATTAAAAAGTGGATTTTAGAACAGGCATCCATCAAACAAAGGACTGTCTTCTGCGAGGTAGGACTCAAGGCCACCACAAAACTGAAGATGACTGAATGGGTTAATTCCAGTCACTGCAGAAATATGATTAGTGACACAGAAACTGAATTTCATCAGAAACTTGATCTAGAATTATCTGTCAAGAAAGAATACTAATAGCTAGAGATACAAAATCAAGATGGTCCACTTTTTGAATGTGATTTTATTTTTAATCGCTATGGCGCTCTCCTTAGATAACACCAGCTCCACTGAGTTTCTCCTTACCTTTCTCTACCACCTTCAACGGCCTATCTTCTTTCTTTTCATGTACTGCTGCAAAACAAAGATAAGGCTTTTGTAACACTTCCAGTCCCAGGAAGAGTGGCTCATGCAAGCTTTCTCAAAGCACTGAAAACGCTGCTGCTTATTTGAAAGCAACTGATATTATCCTGATATTGATCTAATCTACCTTTCTAATAAATGTTATAAAACTGTAGAGTTACTTTTTTTTGCCTTCCGATAAATCTGCAGGAAGAATGAAGCCTTGCACAGTTGCAAAATGAATCATGGAAAAGTCAGCTCCCTATCTTACCATTATAAATGCTGGTATAAAAACATAGGAAGCTGGCTTACGCCGAATGAGACCGCAGGCTCACTGGTTCATGAATGTCTACAATGGTTGGCCATGGTTGTCAAGGGTTTCAATCAGCTTTACCTGGCCATGCTAGGGAGAAAAGCCAGGACCCATACTGGTTGAAGGGAGCGAGGCAGCAGTAAATCAGAAAGAGTTGAAGTTAACTCTTTGTACTGTGCTGACATCATCGCCATCTTATCCTTGCTCCTCTACCACCCATACCCTGCTATCTAGTCTGCTACTGATTCATCTGCTGGAGCATAGATTAAGGTTCCCACATGACACTATACACCCAGCTCCCGAGATTATTAAATTGCATGGAGGTCCTTCCACAAACCCATCCTATGTTCAGCTTGGCCATGGACTCAGTCCAAGCACTATATATTGTATAAATTTAATTTTACTGTAAAATGTAAACAGTACTGACCTTTTGGCTTATGAACCTCTGTGGTTACTGTGAAATAAAACAGAAAAAACATTGTGAACATTTAATGGACCTCTAGGATTTATCCAAAACACTCTTGTTAGGGGCAGCTGTGTAAATGGAGAAAATAAATCAATAAAAAGCAACAGCTTCGAGTTGCTGCAACAAAGGTTTCCCTTCAGTTTTAGCAGAGCTTTCAATGCAAATCCTTTTCTGGTTCAGGAAAGGGTTTGCATCAGAATCCCCTGCTAAAATGAAGGTGGTGGTGGGGAAAACATTCATTTTAGCAGCACCTTGGGGATCTGGGTTGTGGAGCAAAAAAGCTCGTGCCATCTCTGCTTTAAGGAAAAGGACAATGCTTGAAGTGGTAGAGCACTTGCATAGCCGGTGGAATGTCTCTGACATCTCCACTTTTTAAAAAGGAGCACTGGTAGCAAGGCTGGGGAAACCCTTTTCCTAATACAGTGGTACCTCGGGTTACAGACGCTTCAGGTTACAGATGCTTCAGGTTACAGACTCTGCTAACCCAGAAATAGTACTTCGGGTTAAAAACTTTTCTTCAGGATGAGAACAGAAATTGTGCGGCGGCGGCAGCGGGAAGCCCCATTAGCTAAAGTGGTACCTCAGGTTAAGAACAGTTTCAGGTTAAGAACGGACCTCCAGAACAAATTAAGTTCTTAACCCAAGGTACCACTGTACCTGATATCACTGCCAGGTTGAGCAACAGTGGATTAGATGGACCCATTATCTGTCTCAATATAATGAAGCACGTGATAGTACAAGAAGCCATAACACTATACTGTACATATATTTGGGATATATATTTAAATTTTAATCTCTCACCTTTTGGCTTATGAGCTTCATGTGTCACTGAAAAATTAAACAAAGAATGTCAGTGTGTTCAAACTACATATATACAGCTCAGGGGGGAAGGGGCATGGCTCAGTGGTAGAAGTACATGCCTTGAATGCAGAAAGTCCCATGTTCAATTCCTATTATCTCCACAAAGGAGAGGGAAAAGATCCCTGTCTGAAACCTTGGAGAATTACTGCTAGTCATGGCAGACAATACAGAACTAAATTATAGACCATTTGGTTTGACTCGGTATATGGCGGCTTCTTATGTTCCTATGTGCTGCGGCCACCTGAAACAAAGCTCTTGTACCCAAGACCTCAAGCAAACAGATGCTTTGACCAAAGGATCCACCAGTAAATCATCCCATTTCAAACTGGTGTATTAATAGTATTGAGGGCCACAATGTATACATTGTCTGTATGAAATTTACATGCCTTAAAAAAAAAGCTGGCCTGCTGGAAACACTGTGATGGGGGAAACCATTGCAATGAACAACAGGTTATGATATTTGCTTTTTGGTTAGTTAGTTAGTTTTATAAATATTTTTATTGATTTTTAATTTCAAGTAACAAAAGTAACAAAACATATCCACACTCTTGTTGATTTGTTTGCTCACGGAATTTAGATTCTACTTTTTAACATAAAAAGCACAGGGAACCCATGGTGGTTAGAATCTCCTCCAAATTATTTCTAGCCGTGTTCTCCATTTGAATTCACTAGTTAATTGTTGTATGGCATACTGAATTTTATAGCATTTAGTTAATTTAAAATTTTAGCTTAGAGATAAAATAGGAGAGCATTATGTTCTATGATAACGTTTCCCTCATGTCTTACCAGCTGCTTTGACAGGCACATCCTTCTTTGGGAGCTTGGCTGAAACACAAACATAAAAGGAGAAATAGTTGGTTATTACATATCTGGAACAGGTGCATTATCAGTATGTTTAAAGAAAGCAAAGATTTGAAAATATGAGCATATTTACCTGTTTCTACTGGCTTTTCTTTTTTGTGTGGTTCTACAAAGTTGGAGGAACAAAGCCGGATAAATTATTTCTGCATTTTGAGGTTCACAGTGAATATTAGAAGCATTACACAGAATGAGATAGCAGACTGAAATTGCACAACTTTCAAATGCATTACTTTAGCATGCAGGCAGGAGGCCATATTTTGAATGTTCCCCCCATATAACCAACTTCTGCATGTAATAAGTTGGGGCATGAATGAGCAGGCTATGCAAAATCTTTTTAATGTACCAGTTTACTAGATGCATGGAGTGGGCAACATTGAGAAATACCTAAACTGAGTTTAATATTGTACTAGCAGTAGTTTGATTATGATCTTGATCTAACATGGTAGAATGCGCTCAAGCACTTTGTTGGATTCCACTCAGAAGTGGGGAAAGGGTTTTTTTTAGCTTGAGGGATGGATAATTGTGGTGGCCATGGCCAGAGACAAACATGGGTGGGGCCTGAGGTAAAATGGGTAGATAAATAGATGTGATGTTTTGGCTCCGGCTACTGAGTGCTGAGACTCTTTTGGTTCCCCCAATGGTTGTTTTTTTTAAAATGGGCCCGGCCCCCTAAATGTTCCGAGGGCATTCAGCTTCAACCTCTGCGCGATGTCAGGACATTGCAGGATGTCACGCAACATCGCGTGCATGACATCAGGACATCATGTCAGGCCCCCTCAATCATGTTGAGAAGATGGCACCTCTGTTACAGCAGGTTACATTCCAAACATACAAAATTCAAAGGTTTCTACACCCAGCTGTAGAAACATTATCACAGTTCAAGAACACACTACAGTTAGGTAAAAGGACTTGGGGAACAGCACCAGAGAGGGGTATGGCCTAGGGCAGGCACGTCCAACTCCCAAGTGACAGCAATCTACTCACAGTATTAAAAAAAACAGGCAGTGATCTACCTCCATTGTCATTGGAGGATGGACAAGAGTTGTTGAGCTTCTTTTAGAAAGCCAGAGTTGTTTTTGGAGGAATATCACTAAGGGTTTGAAGATCGACCAGGATCAACCAGGGCACCCTGCGATTGACCAGTGGATCGCGATCAACGTTGGACATGTCTGGCCTAGGGAAAGCCCTATGTTCCAGATGGAGAGGCCTGGAGGGCCTTATGTAACTGTTTCTGTGTTTATTATTTTGAAATTCCTCATGTCATAGCCTTTGATTAAGATCAAAGTACGTGAACACTTCTCTATGAGCAGACTCTTATTCATTGGGCTCACACCCCACCTGCCATCAATGGCCTTCTATCTTCACACTAGGGGAAGGGATAGCAGAAGGAGTATGGGCCATGTGTGTACATGAAAACTGGCAAGAGAAGAGAGGATATTTGGGTGTCTGGTGAAGATATGCTTGCATGATCTTGAGGACTTGCTAAGCCAATTAGGGAGTTGTTTGTCCTTCCCCATGAGAGAAGCCTAAGGTTGTCTACTACGTTCAGGGAAGCTATGAACCAATAACTTTTTAGATCACAGCTCAGATCTTAGCCTACATGCTAGAGTAATTCACACACAGCAATAGACTAAGTACTTGGTTCTAAATAGTATACCTTGTTTGCAAACCAACCAATTCTCAACAATCTTAATGTATGTTTGGTAGCAGACATGTCCTTTAAATAACCTCTATTGTCAAAAACGCTGACATGTCATTTTAAAATCTCATCAATATAGTTTTGATGTAAATTCATAGTTTGCTGAAATATGCTTCAGGTTTTTTCTCACAGCTAGCTTGCTCCCCCTGCCTGATTCATGCAGTAATCTCATTGTTCAAGTAATGTTTTCATTGTACTCAATTATGATTGCTGAAAAACATGAATCATGGCATCACATCTGTCAGCTTCTTACAACTGCCCCTGACGACACACACGTATCCTCCCAGTAAAATTATGATAGGAGAAAGATGTTCTGAAGTAAAGCTTTAAATGGAGTTTTGGGCAGATGACTATATATATACCTATGTCCATGTTATTAATAATTAGAGGGAACCAGATTATGTTGCTGAAAGTGCTGCAGAAAATCTATAACACACTCTAGGCACTGAGGTTCCGTGATGTCCAAACATGGTTTCTTGGAAACAGAGGCATTGGGATTTAGTGGACTCCACAGAAGGACCTCTGTTAGGCCTCTGCTACGGCCATGAGCCTGCACTGCAGTAGCCAAGGCCATGAGGAACTTGGGGAAACTTTGCAGTACATGTTTCTGTACTGCAGTAGCCAAGATGGTACCCACAAGATGTTACTCAACTCCACCTCCCATCAACCCTACCCAGCATGGCCAATGGTAAATAAGTGGGAAGTGGATTAAGGCATTTCTTTGAAATCCTATCCCCTCTTCTTTATAAGCCTCTTTAGGCCACAAAATATGGGTATTTAAATGTTTTACAGTTCAGAGTTTATTTTACGTTTTGCAATTTCTTTTAAATCCTGTATCACTCATACAGTTTTAAATTAGATAATCCAAATCTGCAGCTTTGAGTGCCATAACTCTACAAAATTCATCTTTCAGCTTAGACATTTAATTCTTTCAAATTTTCACATTCAAATATCCTCACACATAACTTCATAGTTTCAACACTGAGGAATGAGAGTTTAGGCTGTAATCCAACCCCTTGGCTGGCAGCAACAGGGCTTGATGGAACGGCATCACCCATGGTGAAGAGGGTCATATTGGACATGTTGCCAGATTAGACATCATGTGGCAGAAGCAAGGCTGGCTCAGAATCCAGCAGATCCTATGCTGGCCCAACCCCACCTCCTCCCTTCTTTGTTTTAGGGGATTTCATAGGCTATGGGCAGTGGTGATACCACCAGAGGTAGCTTCTGCCTGAGCACTGCTTGGACAGGTAAACTGTGGTGTACTTTTGTTGGTGGGGATTTACCACTAGCAGAGGCTGGTGAAGCCAGGCAAGCCCCACCCCAGGCAGCACAGTTAGCTATTTTATTTTTATTGTTGCATTCTGGCAAATCATCTATCTTAAAGCAGCATGGTCCTAGAAAAAATTCACAAATTCCGGCTTATTTTTTTAGTAGGCAAAATATTAAAAAATAGAGATTGGTTTGCATAGCCTCTGCAAGCCTACCTGCTATTGACTTCTTGGCAACTGGGGGGGGAATGGAAAAGGGAAATTGTTTATTTTTCTTGTATGTACCACAGTGGAGTTTTGTACAGGAAATAGTAATTGCTTTATAATGTAGATATAATTCTGCTGTAGGATGTCTTCATTCAGCTGAGAAACACTTATACAATTCCCCTGAACATGCTTTAAGTGTTGATTTTATATTTCCAAAGGAAACATATACTTCAGAATGCAAGGTCTTCTTTAAAACAAAGGAATCATATGCTGTCAAGGAAGAGTAGTATTTGGACCCGCAGGAGCCTGCAGTTGCTTCATGCTATGCTATCTAGGGAACAGAACTATTAACGATAACTTGCAGTACATTTGTCAACTGCTATGAAGGCTATCCTGGTCAGTAAGTGGCGTGCTAATGAAGTCCCTTCTGACACACAGTGGTTAGATAAAGTCTGGGATATATCCTATAATGTGGAATTGACCCATCAAAGGTTAGTAAGCTTAGACAGGTGTTTATGGTTCATTTCTCACACATGGATAGGATTGTGGTTTGCTGTTCCCATTTATGATAGGGGAGGATTAAAGCAGAAATGCACTCACAGTACACATCATTGTGTGCACCATGGCATGTGAATGCTGTCAACAAGAAGCTCTCCATATAGTCTTTGTTTTGCGCTTATTGATCACTGACTGCTTTATAATAATTTTTGTTGCCATTAGGCTGACTGCACCCTATTCAATTTCTGTCTTAAAAGTTTTATAACTGCTGTTGAATCCATCTGTTTGGTAATTAATTAATAACACAAGACTTACTGCTAACGTCTCATCGTGTTGGGTAACACTGTATCCAGTATTTTGAATGAATCTATCACACTATGTGGATTGTGTGATGTATATTGCTTGCAAAAACTATAATAAATCAAGTGTGTAAAAAAATTCAATAAAGTTTCTCTTCCTTAACACAGTGGGAGGAAAATAACATTGTTCTGATGTGTTTCATTTTGGATTAAAAATAGTTAATTTGAGGACAGATAAGTACATCTCTCTCGAGGGGGGTATCTCCAGAATGATACCTCATTTGAAGCTCCACCCAATTCAGTCTTCTTCATTTTAAAAAAATGCTGTCCTGACAACATGCAGGATGGACAAGAGGGGAGGTCTTCACACAACGCATAAACCAGGCATAGGCAAACTCAGCCTTCTAGATGTTTTGGGACTACAACTCCCATCATCCCTAGCTAACAGGACCAGTGGTCAGGGATGCTGGGAACTGTAGTCCCAAAACAGCTGGAGGGCCAAGTTTGCCTATGCCTGGCATGAACTGTAGGATTTGCTTCTGCAAAATATTGTGGTGACTACCAATTTGGATAGCTTTAAAATGGGTTTACACAAATCCATGGAGAACAAGGCTATTGATTGCTACTAGCCATCATTGCTGTATGCTACCTGCTGGTATCGGAGGCAGTCTTCTTCTATATATCAGTTGCTGAGGAGCACAAGAGGCAAGAGGGTTGTTGTACTGATATCCTGTCTGAAGGCTTGCCATGGGTATCTTGTTGCCCATTGTAAGCCCAGGATACTAGCCTAGATGGGTGCTTCTCTCTGCCCCAACCTTGCCACCAGCCTGCTTCGTCCCAGCCCTGTCAGGTAAGGTGCACTGACAGCAGTGTCGAGAGGTCAGCTCCATGGCTCTGCCCCACCACATAGGCTGTTATCATTTAATGGTCAGCAGGCCAAGTTGCTAAGTGCCTCTTTTGAAATAGAAAATACAAGGAAATGGCCAGCAGGCGTTTTTTCAGTAGCTGCCAAACAGCTGGAAAGTCTTGGACTGTTCTGCCTCTGTAGCTCAGTATGATGTGGTCTAAGTCTGTGGGTGATATTCAACCAGGTTTCATTCACAGTTGGCCCACTGAAGTTAATGAACACGACTACATCATGTCTTCTAATTTCATCATGTCTACTCTGAGTAAAGCTTAGTAGAATACCACCCTGTGTGTCTATGAAAAGGAGTGGGGCGGAGGGGAACTTGAGTGTTGGTGTCAGAACTGAATCAGAAGCAGAAAAATAGCTCTGGGCTCTGGAAGGCACCTTTGGGTGGGGCTTCCTCTCTGGGGATGATGAGGAGCAGTGGGATATGCTGCAAGTTATACAGTTAGTCGACTTGGGTGCAATACGTCTATTATAGAAACATTGTAAGTCTCTGGCGAATTCTTCCTCCAAAGGAAACTAGTCCCTGGTAAGCACTGCTACTGGGGCTTCCACACTTATCAGAAAAGTTGTGTGTACATATAACATCAGTGAAGGATTTTCTTTCTTTACATGCAACACTTGTTATGACACATGTTAGGAACTACGAAGACATGTTCATAGCAATGACACTGCACCATTATTCCTACCCAACACAAACCAAAAAGAACATTAACTTGCAGAACCCAGCAGATGGTGCTATGATGCAATGAAATGCACCATAACCAGAGCAGTTGATTGAATACATTGAAAATAAAGCAAGAGAAAACAATTTAATCACTTACCTGGTGCTGCTACTTTTACAGAAGCTGGTTGGGCTGCAGGAGCTTTTGCTGGCTCTTAAAATGAGAACAAATTAAAGCAATTACTGCAAAGCATTCTACAGCAAAAACACAGAGACATGGGGAAATTTCAGATGAAAAAGATTGCCCTTAGCATCTCTTGCATAGGAGAGCAGAGAAAGAAGATGATTAAAAACAAAGTGCCTATCTGCATTCTACTCAATCAAAGGCATGGAAAAAGTAATGAGCAAAAATGGTTATTTGGAACCACTTGATAATTGCTTTCATTAACAAATATGGTTTTACTATTGTATCACTCTGCGCTGCATCTTAGTACAGTAGTAGTTTTCTTAGTCACATGCAACATTTGCATATATGGCAGAAATAGTTATGGGGAAATGCTCCCTCCGCCCACCCCGAAGGAAAGCTCAACCTTCTGAAAACACACAGCATTAAGAGTTTCCAGGATTCTTGAGGATTCAGAAAAAAATAATACTACAACAGGCTGTTTCCTGAATCTCTAGCCTAGATTAGAGTCACCTGTGCTGTGCTAGTGTCAGAAACACATAGGACTGTGAGGGTAATGCCACTGCAGCATGAAACAGAAGATGTTTCGGTTGCCCTTGTTTTAGTCACAGTTCTCTTTCCCCCCTTTCTTCCGCTGGAATACACGTCTTAAACAATAGGTTTGAAATATACTCAGAGTCGCAAAGTGATTTCATGCTCTTTATTCAGCTCATAGTGGTGAGGAGGAATGAATGAAAGTCCCCCCAAAGTATCTGCTTTATATACATTATTTACACAATGGGCTGCACATGATTGGCTAATTCCGGAATTCTACTTTAAGCCAATCAGGTTGTGGATTCACTTCTATCTGGAGCATGATTGGGTGGTTCCTGCTGCATTGTTCTAGGACCAATCAGACTGCTGCCTTTTGGATCCTATTGTTCTAGGACCAATCAGACTGCTGCAGTTTGGATCCTATTCAACTCAGTACATAACAAGGTTAAATAAAAAGAATCCCTTTCGCCAGTCCCAGCCCTACCCTTATGCTGAGCGAGGCAGCGACCTTAGGCAGCTGATTTTGGGTGTCATGAAAGGGAAGCAAATTCTTAGTTGTTTATTTTATTTTATATTATTTTAATTGCCTGGGAGGTGGAGAGACAATGGCGGGATTTTCTGCCTCTGGTGCCCAAATAACTTGACTGACCTTGGATATATGCATCCTCATGGCATGGGGTGGGAGCACTATTGGGTACTCTGCCTCAGGCAGCAGAATGCCTTGGGCCAGCTTGGCCATCCATTTTGTGAAGATGGAGTTAGTGCTAATAGCACAGTTCTATGCATGTTTTCTCAGAAGCGAGCCCCACTCTGCTCAACAGGGCTTATTCCCAGGTTGCAATAAGAACTGTTATTATACCTCAAGTCAGGTATAGGGAACCTTTGGGCCTACTCATGTTGTTGAACTACAACTCCCATCATCCTTGGCCACTGACCATGCTTACTAGGGCTGATGGGAGTTGTAATTCAGCAATATCTGGAGGTATCTTCACACCATTATATTATACCTGTGTAAATAATACATAGAAAGGACTTTAATGAAGAGTCACTTGTTTCCCACTGAATACAGCTCCACTGAAATGGAGACTGAAGAACAGTCAAGCTTAGGCAAGTGCTTCCTATATGTTTAAGGTCACGGCATACACAGAAAAGCACAGATGCACAAGCTTCCCAGCTTTTCTTTCCAGTTCTTGACCACCAAGAACATGTTCAGCTGAGATCACAGCTGACATTTCATTCCCCATGAAAGCTCTGCTTTTTCGAGACGTTAGATTAAAAAAAAAAAATGAGGAAGGGAGGCAATAACTGTCAGTCACAAACAGGAATGCAGAACTGGAAATACAGTGTGAATTGATTTAGAATGGAAGAGGCAGCTGAAGTCTAAACATGTCATTTTAGAATTATAAATGGTGTCACCACCTCCTTATTTGCATCTTCTTGCAATTTCATAGCACTATCCTATGAATGCCTCTTCAGACATATGTCCCATTGAGCACAATGGAACCTGCTGTCAGGTAAGGGAATAAACGAACGAGCTGTTTTTAATTTGAGTACATTGAATCACTATCATTTGGGTACATTGGAACAGGCTGTTTTAAAACTGAGCTATATAAAAAACAGGATGTACAACCACAACTAAAAACGAGACATACTTTTGAGGTCTTTTGTCAAAACAGCTTCTTTCTTATCTGCAAGAATAAAACACACACAGAGGAATTAGCAGCGGCATTGTACCGAATGCTATCACATATATTTACAAGTGATTTGATAACACAAATGCCCAAAGAACACATTTGGAGTCTTCATCCTTCATTTTGCAACACAGCACAACCTCAGGTAGAAAGACAGCCAATAGGATTTATCTGATCATCACAAAAAGAACCATATTTATTGTTTTATTTTTTGCAGGATTCCTATTAAATGCCCTTTCTTTGATCAAAAGCAATAAAACGCCTAGAAATTTCAAGGGGAAACTCAATTATTCTTGGGTGTACGTACATTGCTCTCTGAACTAAAAATATTTCTGGGTTAATCTGCTGCCTCTATTAGCATGTTTTCTAGGAATCACTTCAAAGCATGCTAATTACCACATTCAGATGAAATTAATCATAAAGCAGCTTTCGGCCATGGGGGTCTGCTGAAGCATTCAAGAAACGCTTTATAGTTGCCAGATATGGAAATTTTAAAAGGTGTCACTTGTAGTTGATATGAATCATTTATCACAATAATCTGGCATTACTGGAAGCTATAAAACCTGAATACACAGGCAGCATTATATGCAATACCAGATGTGAGCTACAATTAAATACCCTGAGCTCACTTAAAAATATTCTGAAATATTGGGATAGTGTGATATATTTTGGATAAAGAATATATTTTAAATACCTTCTTCATAGCTGTAGTCCATACAAGTGTATTTCATTGTTGACCTATTTTTCATACTTAACATCCTGATGCTCCAAAAGAGTCAAATAAGGAGGTGATGGAATACTGCATGAACACTCAGGAATATTCTCTCTCTTTTTCTTTTTATCTGTCTCTCTACATATATATATGAGGTTTACATAAACACAATAAAATACAATGGCATTTAATAAAATTTCCTTTAAAATAGATAAAAATGGGGTTAAAAACAAAATTATGTAGCACAAATAAATTTTAAAAAATTAAGTCTACATCTCCTTCGAATATCTTAAAGATTATCTTGGACTGTGAGTACTCCTCACTATACATTCATTATATGATCAGTTCCTTATTCAGCATGCATTGTATCTATTGGAGAATGAGGATCTTAAGTTTTCAAAACTGACCAGTAGTGAGCTGCAACTATGAAAAGAAATTCAATCGCAAATCAAATGTTTATAACGTTGCCAGGATTTTTAGTATGCTGCATGAATTAGTAAATTACTCATTAGTAAATCTCATTTCTTAATCCTTCACAGGTTTATAAAGTTTTGAAGTAGCTTCCTCTCGCTCCTGTCCAGTGATGTTGCACAAATACTGGAGAACTTAACTGAATTCACATTCTGACATGGAAGTAATATAACAATGAAATTATGGTCTGGGCAGAGTAGCCACCTTTTGACGAAGGAATCAGCAGGCCACCAGTTCAAGCAGTAAAACTGAAGTCATAGAGGTATATTGTACCTGACTGACAAAAACAGACCAGGATTTCTTAAAATAAGCAGTACTAGCGAAAGTAGTGAAACTAATTACTCTAAGAACACTGGCACATTTGAAAATAAAAGTAATGCTTTATGAGGGGATCATAAAAACTAGGAATAGTAGCAATAATGTGAACGTTTTCAAGAAATGCAAGCCACACATTAATTATAATGGATTAGCAAAATATCAATCATTTTGGCTTGTAGGAGGAAGGAATTATATTTTGCAAGGTCAAGTACAGTTTGTCACCTTGTATCTCCCCACCCCAAAATTCTTACATCAAACATGATATTATTATGAAGTCTAGAGAAGGGCTTGCCAATATTTTGGGGTCTGTGAACACATTTACAAACTGAATAAACTGCAGTGGGCACCATACACAGGCCACAACTCTCTTCTCCCTATCTATATCCCCCCAAATCCATCTGACACAACTGGACTTGAAAAAAGCCCTTTGTTGGCTAAGGAAGGCTTCTTTGAAGCATAAATTCAGCTGAGGGACAGGGGGAGGATGGGACCCTGCAGGCTCCAAGGCATGGGAGTGAGGGACAGAATATCAGGACGAGGGATGGAAGTACTATCTACACAGTAGTAATAAAAACAGCTTGACTACTTTTTTCCAGTTGGAGAACAAGTGGTTCTGGAAAAGAAATACTGTACAGGTAAACACTCTGTTTCTTCATTTTAACAAGCAAATATTTTGACAAACATGATCTGTCTGTAACCGTGTGTGTGTGAAAATATATATATGAAAACAGAAAAGCTCAGTCTCCTTCTTTCGGCACAAGCCACTCAATTTTACCTCAGGCCTTGTTCAACATTCCTTTGAAGTAAACTAGCAGCAATACAGTAGCTGCAAATGACATCTAAACAACACACAGGGTGATAAAAACTAAAGCCCCCCCTTTGTGCCTTTCATACAACTATATCCCTAGGTGGTTTATAATAAACTGCTATGCGATACTGCTATTTTTCAGAAAATAGACACTTGGAGCATTTTATTTTTTTTACTGAATCTTGAGTGAGTGTGAATCCCAGGTTTATGTTGCCAAGCCTTCACAAAAATGTTTTGTAGAGTGTGCAATTTAGGACAATGACAGACCAGCTTAGTCCATCTAGGACAGGGATGGGAAACCTTTGGCCCTTCAAATGTTGCTGGACTACAAATCACATCATCCCTGACTATTGGCAATGCTTGCTAAGGTTGGTGGAAACTGGAGTTCCAACCTCTTGATCTAGGATTTCATAGAAAGGCAACTGTCCAAGTAACCATGATGAGGCTTAAACTCAACACCATTCCATTCCAGCTATCACTATAATGTTTCTATTATTTAGTAAATAGCCATGGCCATGACTCGCTTTCATTATGCAGACTTGGGCCAAAGTGTTGACAGATAAACTAAATTGTTCAATATGTTTCTAGAAGATGAGCAAAAACAGGGAAATGTCTTTCTTCTTCCCTCCCCTGGTTGGAAGTTTGTATCAAGGGGTGTATGCAAGAGGTTAATAGTCTGGCAGTCCTCGAAATGGGTCTGAAAGACACACAGAAGACTTGCTCACTATATTAAGGCATTGGTGTTTCCCTTGGAAATCTGATAGGGAGCAATATCTGTTGGTGTTCATGCCAAGGACCTTCTGCCATCCAACATATATTGTAAATAAAACCTTGCATGACAGAACTCGTGTCCTATACAACTTGGGATGTAAGTACCTAAAAGGGCACATCCCCCAGTATTGGCCATCTCAGGTCCTACAATCAGTAGGTGAGGGCCTGTTGATGGTGGTTCAACTGGCTGCTGCCTGGTTGCACTGATGCATGTCAGGACCTTTTTGGTGGTGGTTCCCCATTTGTAGAATGTCTTCTCTGGTAAGGTGCATCTGTCTCTGTCTCTGTCATTAATGTTAAAGAGGAAGTTAAAAACATTTCTGTTTGTGCAGGCATTTGGTAGCTGGAAGAGACATTCCTGACCATATTTTTGGGGGTGGGAACATTCCAGCTGTGAGTGGGACTGAAGTCAGTTGTGAGCTTGGCCAGACCTGAAACTGAACAGTGTGCACCCGGCTTTCTCGCTCTCTGTTTCTGTCTCTCTCACTCCTTTTTCTTTCTCTCTTCCCTTGCTCTTGCTTAAAAAAATAAATAACTCTCCTGGCCATTCATACGAAATCGGGCTAAGGGCTGGATGTGCCCCTGGGTCCACAGGTTACCCACTGTGCTGTAGAGGCTCAGGTGGACTGGGAAAATAAGAACATAAGCGGAGTCTGGTAGATCAGGCCAATTGCCCACCTAGTCCAGCATCCTTTACTCACAGTGACCAATGAGATGCCTGTGGGAAACCCACAAGCATGATCTGAGCACAACAGCACTGCCCTCTTTTGTGCTTTCCAGCAACTGGCATTCAGAAGCCTACTGCCAGAATGCCAGACACTCTAGAAATAAAGAGGCGCCATACAAGATATTTCACTAGGGAAGGAAGGATCATTTCCCCCTTATATTTCGAATCCATACAGTGCAATCTTATGCATACTTACTGAGAAGTTCCATTTTGTCCAATAGAACTTACTCCCATTGGAAGTGTGCTTAGGATTGTGGCCTTACTGCTATTACTGACTTGCTGCAAAAATAAATTACTAATGAAATGACTGAAGTCTTTCCGACTTTCGGCTCACCGTCTACAAACCGATCAGTGGTTCCACTTACATGGTTATATAAATCTAGCATAACCACTTCCAAGCGCTTCCAAGAAACTAGATAAGCAGAAGGTTTCTAGATACAGTATGTCGGCCACATGTGTGAAATCATTTCCTGCACATTTGACACATTAATGGGAGCTTTTAAACCAATACATCATGCATGGATGGTACTTAACGTTCCATTTGCTGCCCCGAGCAAAGTGTCCAAATGTGTTAAAATAAAAGCAGCAGCAGGTGGCATACGTTGTCTGAAAAATAGCTTAGCATCTGAACATTTTAGTCAATGAGAGACCATTCTTCATATAGACCAGTCTTAAATAGCAGATTTGCCTGACTTTATATATTTGTTGCTGAGCAATGTATTTTATTTCTATCCAGCGATCTAAAAGCTAGATATCTATCTGGCCAAAGCCAAGAATGAACTAAAATTAAATCAAAGCCATTACATTTCCAAAGCAACTGTTATCAACTATACAGCAAAACTCTACATCCATGTCTGAGTGTATTTGAAAAGCCTGATAAGAAGAATTTGTTTATATTTGAGATTATGTTGTTGGGATGAAATCAAGATTATCAAACATACATTTAGGGTTATTGTGGTGGTGGTTGGTTGGGAAGAGGCCTGGTTACAGTTATGTTGTTTTCAACTGGATCTTAATTGAATATTTTGCAGGCAAATTCAATCTAAAATTGTCTGTTTGGAGCTCTAAAAATACAGTAAGCTATACATTTTAACATATAAATACAAGTGTATATTTTCAATGCGATTGCAGTGATTTGCTGCAATTCACAAGCACTCCTGTATACTTAGGCTATCCTATTCCCTATAATGGAAGATGTAGCACTAGATGCATCTCTCTTTCTGCAATGGAAACTGCCCTGCAGTTACTGGGAAATCCCACTTGTGGAGAAGCTCCAGAAGTGCACATGATGGACCATAAGAAAGGATCTTGATCTAAGCATTTGTTTTCCAATTAGATGCAGACTGACTGGATGAATTGTGATGGAGAAGCTGCTATTGTCCTGCCTTTTTAAAACTGTAGTGGGTTACTTTGATTTTTGCCTTGTTAATTTTTGTATTAATTTTATATGTGTTAATTAATAAAACATAGCAACATCCAGAAAGCTATTGCATATGACTCAAAGCAAGATGAGCAAATAGAGAGCCATTTCATTCAAATATTTTGTGAAAGAAACTATCGGTTATGTGACATTGACCTGTGTTTCTATTTTGCAGTGTTTACTGCTGCTTAGCTTAGAAAATCTTTAACTACCGTAAAAAGGAATGAGTATTACTTCCTGTTACTCCAACAGTTACACAAATGGATCCTTGTATACTAGTGTTGCATGTAGAACCCTAAAACTGCACAATTTACAGTCAAGAAGATGAGGACTGAATTCCCATAATGTATTATCTATTCGATGCTGAGCTGGGCAAGTGTATTGGCAAGGCAGCGATGGCAATGGCTCACCTCTCTGAAATGGTATGGGAGAATGAGATGCTAATGTTCAATAACAAGATGAAGATCTACCAGGCTGGCATGTTGAGCACACTTTATGGAAGTGATTTGTGGGCAACTTACAAGCGTCAGGAGCAACACCTCAATGCCCGGAAGATTTTAGGCAGGATGCTTTTTCAAATAAGGATGTGCTCTCCCAAGCCCACATTCCCAAGATGTTCATACTCCTGTCTTAGCGACGTCTCTGCTGGCTAGGTCATGACCATGATGTCCCAAGATTCCTGAGAATGTGCTCTACAGGGAGCTGGCTTCAGGCACCAGGCCCATAGGCAGACCAACTTTGCATTACAGAGATTTCTGCAAACATGACACGAAGGCTGGAGACATCAGCCTCGCCCTGTGGGAATCTCTTGCAGATGATCGCAGTGCCTGGAGACAGACAGGCTGTGTATGTATAGCAGAGATCAGAGGAGGAATGACCATTGGGAGATGAACAGAGACCATTGGAAGAAACGCCATGGTGCATCTGCTGCAGCATAACTGGATGCCTTCATCTGCCCCAGCTGCAACCAAGCATCTTTCTCCCATATCGGTCTCTACAGCCACAGCAGGCGCAGTGACCTTCCAACAGTTTGATCTCACTGCCAGAGGCACACTCCTCCATTGTCTCCCAATGCCAACAACAACAGTCTATTTGATATTTGCCACTATTGCTTTGTAAGTTGAAACTAAGATCTTACCGTCTCCTACCAAGTCATGCACTTGCTTAACAGTTCAAAGCAAGCAGTGGGTTGCTTTATCACCACACAAGCTGAATGTAAGACCTTGCCCCAAGTAACAAAAGGATATAAAGAAGCCACTTGCTCAGGCAAAGTCTCATTAAAGTCAACAGGAGTACATATGCTGAGGGTCTTCTCTGACATCTGTAAAATTTCAAAACTAAATGAAGGTTTGAGTTTGCAACAGGAGAAAGGATCTGTCTGATATTCTTTTGAATATCAGGGAACAAATACCTGCTGATTTTTTTTATATTTGCAGTGGGCATGATTGCTTTCTGCTAGGACATTGCAGCAGAATTGTTAAGAATTCTGTTAAAAGTGTAGTGCAGCCTTTACTGTGCCCATTAACCATCACAGAAGAAGAATATGCAATAATTATGGTTTTCAGTATATTATATCCCAAGCTGTCTCATTAAACCCACAAACATGCTTTGATCAGGGGGGAAAACATTATGAAAGATGTTCATTCTATGCCACAAGACTAGCTCTTCAGATCCTGCCTATCACATCTTTCCTGATTGTGTGCATCTCTATGCACAAACAGGGGGGAGTTCAGTGCTAATCTAAAATCACTGTTTGTTCATTAGCGACTATTTAACACAATTTTGGAGTGTACTGTCACATTGTACACAATAATTTGCCAAAATGTGCATTTTATGTGTACTTCAGAACTTTCACACAAGAGCAAGTATGACTAATATGGTTTCTACTGGCCCATTTTAGCAAAGGGTGTCATACACTCTCTTAAGTGCACTCTCTTAAGTGCTCAACCACATATATTTATTGCAATTATTTTCAAGAATATCTGCACATACCGCTAAGTCAATCATTATACAACACTTCATAGAACTTAATAGCTCCAAGTCATCAAAAAGAAAAAATGGAGGATGGCGCTGCATGAAAAGGAAGGGAACTACAATTCCAGCTGCCTAAAACTGTACACACATTGAAATAATCACATAATTAAGGATGCAATGGAATACCTTCCATTTATCTCTAACAAATTGTGTTGTTTCCATTGATCTCTCAAAGATGAGACATTATCAAATTCAGCAGTACATGGCTTAACATGCAAGAGCTTCAAAGGGACAAATTTCACACAGGACAAAATGGCGGAATTGTGGTTTGAACCACAAATTCTGCACCTGTGGTTTGGATTAATGCACATTAAAATGCAAAGTAAACATAATTCCCCCCCCCCACTACCTACTTGAAGGTACGCATGAGTAGTTTTTAAGACCTCTCTAGTCCTTTTCAGAAAAGCATATGTGGGGGCTCAAACTGGATAGGGATGTGCCCATCCTACTACCCAGTCTGAGTCCATATATGGATGAATAGAGCATCTGGAAAATTCAAATGTACAGGGACACAGATCTGAGCTATACAGTTCAAAAGGATTGTGTGATTCATCTTTTGCTGAGCAGTAGGGATTCAGGCTGCTGAGGACTGACTTACATGTTTGAAAGTTCCATCAGTATTTGCATGCTAACTTGAGGTTTGAAGTGGTACAGTCCAGCAGGACTTGCCAGAGTCTGGAAATGGAATGGTTAACTCTTTGTAGTCCTTGATAAGATTTGGTAGTTTTGTCCGAAGTTAGTAACTTGCTTCTAAATATTTGCAACCAAAAAATTATGTGGGTCATCACTGGGATTTTTGGGTTATCACCTAGGTACCAATTTCCACTGAGAGGTGGTGTGTGTGTGTGTGTCTGTGTGTGAGAGAAAAACACTAGTATTTTGTTGTGTCGTGTGTGTGTGTGTGTGTGTGTGTGTGTGTGTGTATTGCATTCCTATATCTGAAAGCAGAAAGGAGCAAAAGCTAGACAATGCCAGAAAACATAAAATGAGGCAAGCTTTGCAGGTGCAGGGGAAGAAGTGTGAAGGAATGGAGATGATAAGAGTGCTAAGGGCTAGGTGTGAAGTAAGGATGAATCAGTCAGCAGTCCACAAGCTAAAACTCAAAAGGTAAGAGCATCAGTAAAAACAGATAGCCAAAATAAAAATTATGCCTTTGTTGTTATTTGTTATCTCAAAACTTCAAATACCGCAAAGGCCTTAACCCAGTCTCCATTTCATGCTGAGCGCTATAAGATATCCCTAATCATCAACTGAACTCCTTGATCTCCCTTCCTCATAAACCACTTGCTTTGGAATATAGTGATATTTAATAGGAAGAAAGCAATAACATAGGCAAATAGAAAAGCCCAAAATAGAGTAATGGATATTAGCCACAAGGGGTCACCAACATTTCTTTTGTGAACAAAATCAAATCTATTAACATAAAGTTACATGAGACTTTAAAGAGGTCCTTTCTCCTCAAAACATCAAGAAGTTTAAAAATTGTCACAGGACTTTTTTAAATGTGTCTATAAAGCAGAGTAACAAAGGCCAACTTGCGAGAGAATGGCTTGGCCTTTTCTCCTCATTTCCCATGTATCGGTGCCCTTTTGAAAGCTGCAGAGATTGGCATTTCAACATCACAGTATTGATGACAATATGCCTGCTGTCATGCTATGCAAAAAGGCAGCAGGGAATGCAAACACAGGCTTGTCTCTGAAGCCTGTTCTGTGCTCAGATGGCAATACGGTTGATCCAGATATAGCCAATGATAGCCACGTATCTCCAGGTCGTAGGACTTGTTAGGCCTAAGCTATGTAAATTGTTCACCATGTGATAAAGCCATCCTTGGACCACACCACTTCAGACTACAGAACATGTTAATGAATGCACCCTAGTTGTGGTTGTGGTTGTTATTGTTATTTATTTTTTAGAGTTTTAAAGTTCAACACTGGGGCTTTAAACCAGTCCCAGAACAAACTGTTATCCATTTGTTTTGGTATTCTCTTCTTGTAATATGACCAGAAAGCACTCACTTAAGAAGATGGAAGGGATCTTTGAGCTCATGTAGTCCAATCCCATGTTCACAACAGGATTTATAATGCAGGTTGCAACTACTGCATCCCAGACAGATGGCTGTCTAGAGTGAAGGAAAGCCCACTATCTGCCAAGGCAGTATGTTCCGCTGTCAGGCAGCTCTTTCCATTAGGAAGTTTCTTTCAATATTCAGCCCAAATCTGCTTGCCTGTATTTTCCACCTATTGGTTCTAATCCTACCCTCTGAAGAGGACAAGTCTACTCAATCAAAGATTCAGGCTTTTGACAGTCACTTAACACTCCAACAGCTGTGAAACAATCTGCCATCTAAACAGGTCTGTGCAACTATCACACCATGCCCAGAGCAGTAGAAGGCTGGTCTATGTGGATTTTCAAATAGGGTTGTGCCAGATATTTGTTTTGCCGGTTATGTTTGTTTAAACAAGGCTTCCAAGTCAACAGCAGAATTGTCTGGTGTTGTGATCGCTGTGTGTTTCCTCCAGACCAATTAGCACCATGTTTTTGCATTATTGAAGGTCAGAGGATTAATGTGTTTTATCTATGCGAACATTTTAAAAAGCTAATTAACAATCCTCGGGTTCATTTTGTGTTGAAGAGTGAAACATTCAGTATTAGTTTACACTGCAGGAAATGAGAGCGAATAGAAGGAAGACTGGAATAGAGTAAATACGAATGCAAATACGTCTCGCATTTAGAGGGATTCGGTTCAGTGATGCACCATGGATGAAAGAGCCCGAATTCTGAATTGGCAGAAATCTAAATATGTATTTGGCAATTAGAGGAACCTTTTAATGAGCCTGCAAAACAGTGACCTTTAAATACAGAAAACCAGAAGGCTGTATACGGAGAGGTTTTGAAAGGGTGTTGGCAAACCATTTTCTTTTCTTAAAAAAACTATATTTTAGGTGACTGCCTGTCAAAATAGTCTTATATTTTCCAAGGAAAGATGGCTAATGTATGAAATGCAAGAACTCATAGAAGCAACCAGCATATGTGAAATTTGGCAGGGCAGATAGCAGAAGAGGAGCAAGAAAGCTGTTATAATTGACTCCTGTCTTCACATATCTCAACCTTGGGAAAGAAATCAGTATTTTCTAACTGAGCGCCATCTCTTTCCTTTCATAGATTTTCTGTCTGTAGATGTCTCTGCCTTCTCAAAGCTAGTCTGTAACAACTTATGCTTTCCTACCCTCACTTATATGAAAGCTCTTTCCTGCTTATTTCCCCATCTGTTCCCTCAGCAGAGTCTCCCCACTTCGCTCTTTACCTCCTTTGACCCCTATCCAGTATTCCAAGTCCAACACACTCCTGTGTTTGTGCCCTGGAAATTCAAAACCTCCTCCATTCCTTCCATCACACAGGCTTCGGTTACTGCTAGTTTTTGCTTTGATAATAGTGCACAATCAATATTAAAGAGAACTCTTGCCAAGGGAGGCATTAGGGTAAAAAGTCTTCACAAAGAGACGCAGCATCGCCTTCCTTTAGTTTTTTTCTTTAGCACAGATGTTGAACTGAAGGAGGTCCTCCTTTCAGCAAGCTGCATTTTTATTATTTTATTATCAGGTTCTGCCTGCAAAATGCTATATGAGGGATTGAAAAAAGAAAACAACTGGGAAATCGGTAGATATTTGTGCATGCAAGTGATATATCTTTCATCAGTCCCATATTCATTCATTTATTCTCTCTCATCCTCACAATAAAGCAAAAGGCTGCACACCTACACACACTTACTCATGAGTAAGCCTCACTGAAATTAGTGGGTGTAACACAGAGAGAATGAACACACTATTTAAAGACTTGAGGCATTACCTATAAAAGTAACTTAAACACATGAGGAAGCCAGTGGAGATGAGTGTGCAAGATCCTAGGGACATAGGACAATTCCAACAAAGATGGAAAATTAAGCAGAAATTCCTGCAGTTTCCAGGTTCATCTGTGATCATAAATGGGAATCAACTGAGCAAATACAATTGGTGTTTGTTCACATCGTTGGCTTTTAGAAGTTCACAAATGATGCATACTTAATGGGTTTTTTTTTACATTGTTTAGACGCTTCCTTTATATTTAATTATATATTTATATTTTTATTTAAATAAGTGTAAATTATGTAATGTGTGTTGCATAGCTGACAGCATGACAGAAACATAATATTTGGCAGATTATTATTTGATGTATAATTTGACAGAAACCAAACTGCAACAGAATGGAAACATATTGAATATATTAAAATGTCATGCATTAAAGGTTTCCCTAAACAGCACTGCCTTCAGATGTCTTTTAAATGTCAGGTAGTTGTTTATCTCTTTGACATCTGATGGGAGGGTGTTCCGCAGGGAGGGCGCCCCTACCGAGAAGGCCCTCTGCCTGGTTCCCTGTAGCTTTGCTTCTCGCAATGAGGGAACCGCCAGAAGGCCCTGGGCGCTGGACCTCAGTGTCTGGGCAGAACGATGGGGGTGGAGACGCTCCTTCAGGTATACTGGGCTGAGGCCGTTTAGGGCAACTGAAAGGCAACTGAAATGATGACAAAAGGGAGAGGGGCTACTGTGCTTCTCCCCACTGCCTTGCTACTGAGATTGCCTTGATTCAATCTTATTCCCTATGCTACTTAACATCTACTGTATATGTTATTTTTGTGCTTTTATATTGTAAACCACCCTGTGATCTTCAGATGAAGGGCGGTATAGAAATTTAAGTGACAATGTTAATAATAAAAATAAGATGATGAAGAAGAAGAGGAGGATGAAGCCACTGGTTCTGTCACTAAGGGATTTGGGGGATGAGGTATTATTAATATGTGGGCTCTAATTCCCCCCCATCTGAATGAGATGTAGAAATAGAGTATAGACAGTATTGGGCAAGGTGGCTCAATGGTCTCATTAGGCTCAGTTTAAGGCAGCTTTCTATGTTCCTATATTCCTAACTCTTCTTTAAATAAGTTGTGTGCAGATGACTCAATGGGGACAAATCAATGTGCATGTGTCTGAGACCATGCCCTTGGCCTCCTCCCCAGCCTCCATAATTAGGTTTGATCTTATCCACAGACCCCCAAATTGATTTCCCAGCATGAGTTGACTGCACCGGATAATATGTGCTGATTTAATGGGTAAAGTTTCTTTCCTTTGGCAAAATCGTTTCAACAACCCATGATAAATAAATAAAAACTGTTAAACACAAGAAATATATATTCCGAAATATGTACCACAGACTCACAACTTGAATTCAGCTTTACGTGCTTGGCTAATAATAAATATAATAATGATAATAATAAGTGGGTTGGCATCTGCGAAGGGGATGCAACGATCCATTGCACTCACCTTGGGAGAGTATCTGGCGGTGCATGGAGAGTATTCAGTGGCACTGGTATGAGCAATCGGAGGTTCTGAGAGAGTCTGTTTTGACTATATACAATTTTGGCTTTAACCCCCCCATGCAAGTTGAGAGTTGATTGTATATCAGCCATTAAACACATACACACAGTATCAGTCCCAACAAATACTTTGATTTAGCAACTGTTGCGAAAAGCCACAGGCCACGACACAATTAGAGTGTGGACAATGGCCTAACAAATAGACAAACCTTATTCCAACTAAGATGCTGCACTCTGGCTACTCTGTTATCCTTATATAATCCTTCCATCTTGACTGGGTCACATCTTACCTCCTGATTACCATGTCCCCCACTCTTAGGATTAGTAGTTCTTTCATCTCTGTCTGCCTTTCTAATATATACACCAGGAGATGTCAAATTCCCCAGGTCTTAGTCATATAAGCACAACAGAATGTTGGGACAGTGGGGTGAAGTATTGATAACCAATGGGGGTGGGGGAGAGAGAGAGAGAGAGAGAGAGAGAATATCTTTGTATTCAAATCATTGAGAAAACAATGACCTCTGGTTTTGAACTGGTGCACAACCAAAGGGATGTAAACAAATAATTATTTAGCAGTGTTGCCCTCCGAGGGGCATGCACCAGAATAAGACAAGCACTGAAGAAGTTTTAACGAGCTTCTAAGGTGAAATTCCTGTCAGAAGCAGCGTTTATACTTCTGTGTTTGACAGATTGCGTTCCTTTGTTTTTAGCAAAATGCTGCAAATAAAAACCAACAATTTATCTAAAAGAATCCCACAAACCATCTCAGGAAATGAGACCTAGTTGCTATGACCACACATTAAAAAGTGTAGTTTGTGCTGCATTATCTGAAGGGTAAATGTGGCAAGAATTATTGGTGTATCAAATCAACAAACAGAGAGAATTTATTTAAACTGGGACATATATGCAGCATGTGTACCTAGAATATATATATATATATTAATACTACAGTTTATTAAATTAAGAAAAACACAGATCTGTAGGGGTGGCTTATATCGTGTTTTGGCAGATTCTTTTGGAAAGTGAGTCATAAACTGTTAGTAACTAGACAGATGAATACTTTTACTTCGTATTGCATAATTCTCTTCAAGTGGAATATGATAAGGGGAAAAACTGCATTCTTACATAATATGCAGTCTGAAATACAATAAATTGTGAAATGTTGATTGTGATGATCCATTTTAAAAAGGCAGTACAGAATTGGAAAGGAACATTTTCTAAGTACTCATTTGAAAAAAAATATTGTGAAGCAGATTAGAGAAACAAACTAATACACCACTTCTACATCTAATTAACTATGAAAACTCATGCCATTATAGGCAAGTAATCCTGAGCACATGTACTAAGGAGTAAGGCTCCATGAGGAAAGTTGTGCCTACTTCTGAATAAAGGTGTCTGGGATTTCTCTGTTGCTGCTTTCACAAAACACACAGAAGTAACTTTTGAATTTTGGGTACCTATTTAATGGTATTTTTATCCCACTACCTTCATTCAGATTTTCCAGTTGCCAATCTGCCACAGCCTCATGGGAGAACCAAGGGAAGGAGCTACACTCAGTTAATTAACATATATTGTTATAACTGAATTAGAAACTTGTGACACCAGATAGCTCTGTGGAGCAGTCAAAAATAGCCTATGGGATTTTACATTATGAGCTTTATGACGTATCTTCCTGTAACATTTTTTTTTAAAGACATGTCTAGATCCAGCCAAGGTCTTTCACTTTGAGCAAGGGCCTATTATTCCTTTTTCAGACTTGTGCCTTTCAGAAGCACATAGATGTGTGCATTGGTTAGATCATGTAGCTGAAACAGCTAGATAGTAGCACTTGCATTTAATATAGCTGTTTTCTGTATTCAATTCATTGACTGCTATTTGTATGGATTACAGTAAAATGCATTCTCCATGTCACTTTTGTTAAGAACTCTTATTATTTATGGCACCACAGTGTTTTGCTTCTTGCTGCTAGACTTACATTATTCCCAGTATAATATTTCTAGTAAGTCTCAATGAAAACATTACTATTTATTGATGTGAGCGTGCATTTAGAAAGGCAATCCAAAGGGATGATTCACAACTAATTCATATGTGGGTACAACTGTTGGAATCAAGAGACCAAGTTGTGGCCTTTGCATGGTTCCCTAGTGAGGCTGTTCCAAAGTCAGCAGTTTGATGAATGCAGCTTAGTAAGTAAGCAATATAGTCCCTGGTATACTTTTCAAAGATATTTTAATCATGGGGAGGGAGGATCTCTGTACCAAGTGATTTTGCATAGGCCAGACTGAAATGGTTCACTGGAAACTTTTTTAGCAAATTTGGGAGATTCAGTGATGGATAAAACGTCTGGAAGGAAATGGGATTGTTTTGAAGAACCACTTCAAACTGCTGCAATCGGCAGCCAGGCAGGCTGTCATATTTTCCCAGCAGAGGCAGTTTCAGTGTAGCACAACTGGTTCCGTTGCACTGGGCAATGTGCTGCAAGGGGTGCCACAACAATACTGTAGAACAGAGTGTGGGGGGCCACCAAATTTTAGCACCATACAGGGTGCTGCTGAAATTCGAGACCCCAAAGTCCACCACTGCTTCCAGAATGCTTCAGATGCAACAATGCTCTGTCATAATGTGGCATCACTAACTCAGGTACTGTTAGAGAAAATAGATGGTGGCTGTCACTGTTACCCAGGAAGTCTTTTTGGACAATTCTGTAAGGTTAGGAGAGAGTTCTGTTTCTAGATTTCAACGACAGCCTTTATGATTTTTAGCTGGATAAGGGTTAAATGGCTGTAGCAATGGTTTCAGTGGCATTTGTTTTTAGTGCTAATGTATTTTAAATGTTCCAGGTAACATCTAGCTGCATGGTTTTCAAATACTACATTTTGAGAGGCCTGAGCCTTTGTTGAGTTAAAACTCCAAATAAATGGAAGAACTAACAGCTCACAGTGCTAAACTCCTTTGCATGTAAATAAATATACTTCCCCCGCTTAATGAAACTTAAATCTGGGTAAATCATGTCTAATACTGAAGCTTATTATTGCTTAAGTGCAAGCACACTGTCATTTTAATTTTAGTTTTTTGCTTGTAAATCACAGCCATAGGCTTAGTAGCTATGGAGAGGCTGAATTAATTTGTCACGATTTTGGACTGGTGTGGAAAAAAAGAGCTTCAGTTCCACATAGGCAAACCAATTTTTATATATGCCTAGTAGCCATATTGTTATAAATTATATTATACTATAATATCTACATATGACATTTACATAATGTTACAAAAGCCATTTCTCAATTACATTTTTTGCCTTCTGGAATTAAAAATGCACTTTCAATAACATCCTTCTTTGTGCAACGAGCATGAGCTTATATCAACATATTGTAATGACGGAATGAATTTGTGTAGACACTCCCCAAATCTCCATAGGAGATCAGCTGCTACAGGTATGAATGGCTTCCCCATTTATTGCAATACTGAAGGTAGCTCTGTGCATTTTGGAAGGGGATACACATAGGAGGCTGACTCCAATTCTGCATTGAACAAGGAAGTTCTTAAGAATGCAAGAACTCTGCTGGTTCAGACCAGAGGCCTATTTAGTTCATCATTCCGTTACCACAGTGGCCAACTAGTTGTCTATGAGAAGTCCACAATCAGTACATGAACACACTAAAACTGCCCTGCTTGTGTTGCCCAGCAACTGCTTTTCGGAGGCATGCTGCTTCTAATCAGTACTGGAGATTAATAGTAGCTAGTGGCTGTTGATAGCCTTATTCTTCCTGAATGTATCTGAATCTCTTCCACAATCATCCGAGTTGGTGGCCATTACAACATCCTGAGGTAGCAGAAGGAGCAACTGATGCAGTGCTGCATCTTAGCTGAGAACATCTACTTTGGGGGGATTTAGATCCAGTCCTGAGATGACATTTTACACACATAACTTGAATTAGACTATGCCTTTGCTTTGGCTACTGACTCAAGGTAGGTAACACCAGTTTACCTCCAAAAACAACCATACTAGGCTAATACATCCACTAACAAACTGACATGAAGGCTAGACGCCCATTTCACTCACTTAAGACAATGGACCATCAACCTCACTGCCTAACACCAAAATGTTATTATTTAAGTATCACAGAACCAAACAGTGTGGTGCTTATGTGGTTTTCGAGTTGACTGCTGAACAGCAAAGGCAAAACTCAAGAGTCATCTTCAATGATAAAAACATTTCAGTGGTTCTAAACTACAGCAGTGTCAAAACTAAGAGCAGATGTTTCGCATGCAGAACCTGGCAGGGCAGAGAAAGCCTGATGTCTAAAACCCTGGAGAGCCAACCGTAATATTGAGCTAAATGGCTTTACAGTGGTACCTCTGGTTATGTACTTAATTTGTTCTTCAGGTCCGTTCTTAACCTGAAACTGTTCTTAACCTGAAGCACCACTTTAGCTAATGGGGCCTCCTGCTGCTGCTGTGCCACCGGAGCACAATTTCTGTTCTCATCCTGAAGCAAAGTTCTTAACCCGAGGTACTATTTCTGGGTTAGCGGAGTCTGTAACCTGAAGCGTATGTAACCCAAGGTACCACTGTATTCAGTATTTACAGCATCTTTTTGGGCTCTTAATAATAAAATTAAAATGAAATGATCTCCAGGAACTATCAGCATAGCTGTTGGGTAGGATGGAACAATTTAACCAAATGCAAGTATTCTGAGTATATGGGAGGGAGATATAGCCTCTGCCGGTTCCTCCCAGTGCTCCCAAGGTGATCAGCACAGTTGAGACTGACAGTGCTCAGCACTAAGTGCACAGATCTTAATCACCAGCCCCAGCTGCTGGATTCAGAGATCCAGCAATGGGCATTATGCACAGCACCCTTTTATGAATGAAGCTACTGTGCCACAAGAAGATGCACATGCAAAAGCTTGCATCTATATGAAATGTCGTTGCTGGATATTTGCGGATGTCCTTGCAGCTAAAAAAGTTTAACATGTTTAAAGCAGCATGAATCTGTGAGCAGGTAAAGGTGAGCAAAGGGAGCGGGTGGTGCTGTGGTCTAAACCAATGAGCCTCTTGGGCTTGCTGATTGGAAGATTGGCGGTTCAAATCCACATGATGGGGTGAATTCCTGTTGCTCTGTCCCAGCTTCTGTCAACCTAGCAGTTCGAAAGCACACCAGTGCAACTAGATAAATAGGTACTGCTGCAGCAGGAAGGTAAACAGCATTTCTGTGCACTCTGGCTTGCGTCACGGTGTCCCATTGTGCCAGAAGCAGTTTAGTCATGCTGGCCACGTGACCCAGAAAGCTGTCTGTGAACAAACGCTGGTACCCTCAGCCTGAAGCGAGATGAGCACCACACCCCAAAGTCGCCTTTGACTGGACTTAACTGTCCAGGGGTCCTTTACCTTTACCTTTTAAATCTGTGAGCACAAACATTCACATCTATTTCCTTCTGTTCATTAGGTAACTAAGTATGTTGGTTGGTATTGTGCTCATAGTTATTCTTACGTAGGACTTGGCTTTTATGCTCATTATTTCATCTAAAGAACTGCCTGCATATGTCACTCTCCTAATAGAAATCTTCAACTGACACCTAGAAGTTATTTTGTTTTACTGATTGCAAGCCAAAGCAGAACTGCTCTGTAGATGTAGAGGGTGTAGCAATTTTAAAATATTTAATACTATAAAACAAAATAAAGAACATATTAAAATGCAGTTTAGCTATAAAGCAGAAAACTAGATAAAAGTGAGAAGCATTTCTGTCAAAAACACTGAATTCATAACATTAAAAAAATCAGAATTTAATGAGCTCATAATTTACATACCTACCTAATTTAAACTTTTAATGTCTAAAAATGTACACATATAATAATGGGATTTCAGAGAAGAGAGTGACAGATTGATATTTCTTACCTGCTTTTTTAACTTCGGGGACAGCTGTCTTCTCAGGAGCTTTCTTTCTTTCCTCCTTTTTTTCTAAAAAATAATTAAAAGGAAGCCATTTTATATGCTAGAAATATGAATCACACACTTCAATGTGCATTCAACCAAGCACAAGGAAGAAAATGTGACATTCTCTGATCTAAATAGCTTCTCCCCAACTATTTTAGTTTCCTAGTCATAGAACAAGGTTCCCAATCCAGATCCCTCTGGGTCAAACTAGGGCCCTATCTGCACTATATATTTAAAGCAGAATCATACCACTTTAAATAGTCATGGCTTCTGCCAAAGGAGCCCAGGAACTGTAATTTGTTATGGGTGCCCAGAGTTGTTATGAATAGGAGACCCTTCTCCCCTCAGAGCCTCAGTTCTCAGATTTCCCTGGAAAGGGGGGTCAATTTTTAAACCACTCTGTAAATTGTAGCTCTGTAAAGGGAATAAGGGTCTCCCTGCTGAGGGAGGGAGAGGGATGGAGAGGGAAAGAATGTGCACGCTGGAGATCCACGCGGCGATTCCTGAACCGTCCGCAAGCCGGATCCAGAAGGCAATTGGGCCTGATCTGGCCTGCGGTCCTTAGTTTGCTGACCCATGTCGTACAGTATGCTATTGCTGTCGTGAACACACCCACCCCAACTATAACTGGTTGAATAATATAATATAAAACAAGCACCTTCAAATAGCCCACCTTTTGGTTTAATTTCAGAAACAACCTTCTTCTCATGGGTTACCACCTCCTTTTCTTTTTCTGTTTCTAAGAGAAAAATAAAAAGATGGCTTTGTGTCATAAGGACCCCATGTACCATTTTTGGTTTCATAAAAGTTAGACAAATACGTCATAGGAGCAAAGGGGATGGTGTGTGTGTGTGTTTGTGTGTGTGTGACACACAGAGACAGAGGGAGAGAGAGAGCGCGCGCTTCTGTATTCCACCCCAAGGCTCACTGGTGCTCATGCATATGTAGTGCTAAACTATGGTTTCTTGTTGCATCTTGGTTCCAAGTAATGTGTTTGTTTATTTTTGAAATGCATATCCTGCTTTTCTCTATAAAACAAATGCAAAACAGCTTACAAAAAAGTTTGTAGAATACATTGTTGTTGTTGTTTAGTCGTTTAGTCGTGTCCGACTCTTCGTGACCCCATGGACCAGAGCACGCCAGGCACTCCTGTCTTCCACTGCCTCCCGCAGTTTGGTCAGACTCATGTTTGTAGCTTCAAGAACACTGTCCAACCATCTTGTCCTCTGTCATCCCCTTCTCCTTGTGCCCTCAATCTTTCCCAACATCAGGGTCTTTTCCAGGGAATCTTCTCTTCTCACAAGGTGGCCAAAGTATTGGAGCCTCAGCTTCAGGATCTGTCCTTCCAGTGAGCACTCAGGGCTAATTTCCTTAAGAATGGATTGGTTTGATCTTCTTGCAGTCCATGGGACTCTGAAGAGTCTCCTCCAGCATCATAATTCAAAAGCATCAATTCTTTGGCGATCAGCCTTCTTTATGGTCCAGCTCTCGCTTCCATACATTACTACCGGGAAAACCATGGCTTTAACTATACGGACCTTTGTTGGCAAGGTGATGTCTCTGCTTTTTAAGATGCTGTCTAGGTTTGCCATCGCCTTTCTCCCAAGGAGCAGGCGTCTTTTAATTTCGTGACTGCTGTCACCATCTGCAGTGATCATGGAGCCCAAGAAAGTAAAATCTCTCACTGCCTCCATTTCTTCCCCTTCTATTTGCCAGGAGGTGATGGGCCCAGTGGCCATGATCTTAGTTTTTTTGATGTTGAGCTTCAGACCATATTTTGCACTCTCCTCTTTCACCCTCATTAAAAGGTTCTTTAATTCCTCCTCACTTTCTGCCATCAAGGTTGTGTCATCTGCATATCTGAGGTTGTTGATAATCAGTGGCGTAGCGTGGGTTGTCAGCACCCGGGGCAAGGCAAGTAAGTTGCGCCCCCTAACCCGTGGATTTGCGCCCCCTAACCCGTGGATTTGCGCCCCCTAACCCTAACCCCCAGATGTTGCGCCCGGTGCGGCCGGGCCCCCCTGACCCCCCACGCGACGCCACTGTTGATAATTCTTCCGGCGATCTTAATTCCGGCTTGGGATTCATCCAGCCCAGCCTTTCGCATGATGAATTCTGCATATAAATTAAATAAGCAGGGAGACAATATACAGCCTTGCCGTACTCCTTTCCCAATTTTGAACCAGTCAGTTGTTCCATATCCAGTTCTAACTGTAGCTTCTTGTCCCACATAGAGATTTCTCAGGAGACAGATGAGGTGATCAGGCACTCCCATTTCTTTAAGAACTTGCCATAGTTTGCTGTGGTCGACACAGTCAAAGGCTTTTGCATAGTCAATGAAGCAGAAGTAGATGTCTTTCTGGAACTCTCTAGCTTTCTCCATAATCCAGCACATGTTTGCAATTTGGTCCCTGTTTCCTCTGCCCATTCGAAATCCAGCTTGCACTTCTGGGAGTTCTCGGTCCACATACTGCTTAAGCCTGCCTTGTAGAATTTTAAGCATAACCTTGCTAGCGTGTGAAATGAGTGCAATTGTGCAGTAGTTGGAGCATTCTTTGGCACTGCCCTTCTTTGGAATACATAAAGAATACATAAAGCCCAGTAAAACAGTCCAAATCACTCAATATTTAAAGGCCTTAATGCCAGGTAGATGTACAGTACATTCCCAGGCAAAATTACACAATTAGGTCAGCACTATACCCAAATTGCTTCCACATGCTTCGTTCTTTATGGGTGAAATTCAGCTGTGTCGATCTGTCAGCAGAATTGACACCATCGTCAGAGCAAATTCCATCCCCAGCCTCACTGTACACCCCAAAATCTGCCCCAGAGTGTTTGAGGAAGCTATGGAGAAGATTTGAGGCATGGGGCTAGGTATGGCAAATACAATGGGATGCTGCCACAAAGCTGTCCTCCCAACACTGGCATTGCTGTCATTTACCTGGATGGTGCAGGAGCAGGTCAGTGGTGAGGTCAGCATTGCACCTGTACATCGATGGGAGCACTGGATTGCCTCTGCTAGTCCACCCCAAAAGGCCTGACCTCACCATCACACCACACCACTCACCCTATTCAGGTGGCAGCAATGCTGGGGTCAACAAGGTAGCTCCGTTGCACCACCCCTGCATGGAAGGAGGGTGCAGGGAGAGGAGAGGAAGGGGCTAAAGTGACTGCTTATCTGAATCCATCCAACGAGGCAAGTATCCATCATACAAATTCAGTTCAGTAATGATCTAGCAATGTCATACTTGTGCAGATAGCTTACCTTTCTTTTTAATTTCAGGAATAACTTTCTTTTCATGTGTTACCTTTTTCTTTTCTTCTACTTCTAAAACATGAATCAAAAGGTGATGATTTGGCTTTGCATCTTACGGAATTACAACAGGCAGAGTTTTTTGAACATCAGGTCAATTAACTGCCACATCTTAAAACCAGAAACACCCTACCTTTTGTTTTAACTTCAGGAATAGCTTTCTTCTGTTGAACCACTTTTTTTGCTTTTTCTTCTTCTAAGGAATAAATGCAAAAGGCACTGTTTCACTATGCATGTCTCACTTAAAATGTATGGATCTTTTATTTTGAGGATCAATTTCCACACTTGAGGAAAAATAAGAACTTAACAGGACCCAAACCCAGAAAGAATGCAAAGGTAGCAAATGTTGCCTGGCCAAGTTGATAGCACATATCAACACAAGGGCAGGATTCAACTAGGTTGTTGCATGTGTGGAATGAGGTCTGCTTGTGCCATGGAACTTTCCCCCATTCTATTCCCCGTGTCCCCTGAATCTGCTCTGCAGGGTTGGGGGAAACTCCAGAACAGGCTTAGGGAGCATTTGTGGGGCCTGCAGAGGTGGAAAGGGTGGGAAAGTCTTGTGCACGAGCAGACTTTTATCCCCATGTGCATACCCACTAAGAACTACATTGAATTCCAACCAATATATGCCAGGGCTGCAATTCAGTGAGGCATTCCCTATTCATTTTAATGGGGGAAGGAGATGCCTGCAGCCCTTGCATTAGCCAATCTGCTTCTTCCCTTGAATTTAATAGGACAGGGCAAGATGTCCAAGTAAGAATACGGTGTGTGCATGGGGAGCTCTGAATCAGGTTGTGTATCCCTGGTGCTTTTTTTTCTGGGAGGACGCAGGGGTATGTATACCCCTAAACATTTTGTGAAGTTTGGCCTCAGTATGAGTAGGAAAATGAGAGTACCCCTAAGCACTTTTATTCCAATAGGTTTGCTTATTGTTCGGGTAAGCAGTCATTTACCATGTAGTCTTATTGGAGAAACACTAGACTAGCAACACCTGCAACTTTTGAAAGCAGAAGATATTTATTTTGCATTATCCCCCTGCTCCCACCCTGGAACGAGTTTGATGAAGAATGTGTGTGAGCTCCTGACTCAAGCTTAGTAAACCGTAGCATCTGGCGTGGTCGCTGACACATTGCCAAAAAATTATAGATAAAAGAGACACAAATTTACATTAAAATGGCTTATGTATATGTATAGGTGTAAATTAAGAAATATTTACTTTCCTTTTCAAGAGAAATATAGTATAGCTCACTGCAGTGAGAAAGATATGGACAGTAACCTGTGTGTCTACTGAGACTGCTGTCTGAATACTAGTGGTCGAAAACCTAAAACACCTCCTCTCCTCCCCTTCTATGGTTCTTTAGCTTTTAAACTGGGCTTGGACTGGCCAGCCCTTAAAATAGAGTCAAATAAAGGAATGTCTTCAGACAGTTCTTCCAGTAGAGGACTATACCCTGTAAAACACCCAGTGTGTGCCAGAGTTTTACACCACTGGGCTGCAGATGGTACTTATATAATTGGATGCTCCTCATACCATTTTTAAAAACCCCTACATATAGAAAAACTAGGTGTCAAGATATAGACTAGGCCAGATTCCTTCTCCTGGACACCTAATTTTCTATGTGCATTTGTGTTGGAATAGTGATGGTGTGGAGGCATTGGAGCTGTCATGACTGAAGTAATACACTTTAAGCCCTGTTCATGCAACTGAATATGTGGGAAGAGGAGCATGGGGGAAGAGGAGCGTGGGAATGCAAGAGGAAGTCCTGCCCCTGAATCTATTCACATCCGTTCAATTAATCATGTGAACAGGCCCAGTGTAGATTAACACAGATAATCAGAAACCCTGTTTTCCTTTGTTTTTTTTTCTCTCTCTCTTTTTGCCATGTGCCTACTCAAATGAGCAAGCATATGCACATAAGGTTTTTGCAGGGTTTTTCTCTCTCTATGTGCAATATAATGCAAACCAACATAGAAATACCAACCCAGCAAAAACAAAAACAAAAACGGGGGGGGGGGGGGGTAGATCCATGGTTTCATTTTGGGGTGTGATGGCCTGTCTAGAGTAGTATAAGAAGGTGGCACAAGTGCCTGCAGGGAGGGGGGAAGAGAAAGCAGCAAATATTCTCATTCTCCTTCCTCCGCAAGGGAACCTCCACTGGATCGCAGTGCCTTCCATGAATGGAAGAAGCCCTTTGCCAGATGGCCAATTTGGATCCAATCCAGTGTCTCCAATAAAACAAACAGAATCTACATGCTCTCAGTATGCATTAGGATTTGTTCCTGTGAGCAATTAATGATGCACAGGTCAAGAACTGAGCTTGCTGTTGAATTCCTGCTTTATTCACACACACATGTAGTGTATCTAGACTAGTCATATGAAGAGAGCTTCAGTGAGAACTAGGTATCACTGATAACCTAAAAACAAAAGAAAACAACAATTTATACTACTTACTTATTGGCTTTGTAGTTGTCACATTAGGTTTTCCAACTGCATGAGCAAAATAATATAAATATTATTTTTTAAAAAATATATAGTTAAACCAAGGAATAGAAATAATAAATTACAAAGGCTGAAAAGCACAGCGGGTGCTCAGAAGCTCTAGCAAATGTGATTGAGAATATTATAAAACAGATATTTTCTCAAGCGCTAGAAACCACATAGTCATTTTGCATATAGCTTCCATAAATATAAGCAAAAACTGTAGGGGCGGGTAAGGGAGTGTTTAGAAACTTGACAGAATTTGCACGAAAACCAAATTGAATCTGCCTGTATGACAAACAATACAGTTCTGTGATATCTAAAATGCAATGGTATCTCCATTAAACTGTTTAGTCACATGAGTAACTCCATTTTAGACCATTTTTCTTTTCACTTCACAGTGCATGGGCCAACTCAGGTTGACCAATTCAATCCACCACAAGTATATCTACAAGACAGATATATTCTGCATGTAAAAAGGATACTGCTTGGATTAAAAGTCCTCAAATCTAGCACCTTGGCATAAACCCATGACCTTCAGAAAAGGGCCATCGCTCTGTGGCAGACCAATGCAGAAGGTCCTAGGTTTAAACCCTGGCATCTCCAGATACCTCTGGGAAAAGAGTCCTGTCTGAAATGCTGGAGGGCTGCTGTGAGTCAGTGTAGACAATACTGAGCTAGGTGGGCAAATGCTCTGAGTATAAGGCAGTTTCTTGCATACACATGCTTGTTAAGGGATGCTTAATACAGTAAGCTCTGACTGTTTATGAACACCTGTTTATAAAATGTAATGTCTCCCTTTGTATGTCCAACAGTCGATCTGTACTATTAGACTTAACAGCAACTACCATCTGTTCTGCGTATGGCTGGATTTTTGCCAAGGCCCACTTCCCCCTGCAACTCCCATGTTGCCTTCCATCCTGTTCTAGAAGATGCCTCTTCTGAACCATAAGTCCTTCCATGTGTGCAAGGACACCAGTTGGATTCCACCCTGTCTGTATAGTGTCCTTACATAGTTTAGTCACTATATGGAACTGGACTTAGTTATAGCTGGATGGTGTGTCCTGTAAGCTTTCATAGACCACTCCAAATACATTGGCAGTCCCAGGAACTTCTTAAGCTTATTCCAATAAACATGATGTTTGGAGTAAGAAGTATTATGCAATAGGCACTGATGTGGGAAGATTTAAAAACAAAGCACAGAAGTATGATCTTTGGAAGTGTGGGAGAAATGTATTCAGCATTTGATGGGAACAGGGAATTTTAAGAAGGGCATATCGTGTTTTCTTACAAGCAAGTAGGCTGAAAAGAACTCATTCCAAGGTAAGTGTACATAGGATTTGCAATCCAGGCCTCTTACATGTCTAGCCTCTTTTCGGAATATTCCATTGCATTGACCTGTCTCTGTCTCCCAAACATGTTATGACAGCTTCTTCTCTTTCACTCCAAGCCTGACACCTCAGAGATGGGAAGAATAAAGCATGCTAACAGCCCACATAAAGAATTACTGGATCAAGGAGATTGCACACTCAGTTTGCCACAATATATGCAGCTTATTTAGGCCTTAGCAGCATTTCCAAGGGTGATCTTCTGTGATATCAAAGAACTGTTTTTAAAGTTTCCCAAACCGCATTTTCTTCTGCAGGCCCTATCCTACCTTTTACTGTGCAGAATCCCAGGTTTATGGGGAAGGTTCCTGGAAAATTGCCTGAATCAAAAAGGTGGTTTTCTAAAGTGAAATTTAACTTTTAAAAGTCACTGAGATTTATTTCTGAAGGAGTAAAGGATTGAAAGATGTGATGAGAAAAATAAGAAGGATTTAATGTTAAGCCTAAAAAGGTCAGGCATATTGTGCTGAATGGTCTTTGGTGGCTTCTGCAGCATCTCATGTTTTCCACCTGTGATGTCAAGTATCTTTTAAGAGATGGAGAGGAGGAGGGGAGTAAGAGTGCTGGCTTTCAGCCAAGTGTCCTTCAAAGTCGATTTGAGTGTAACAACAGCCTGTTGATCTGCTGGTGATGGGAAGCTCTAAATATAGCAATGCACTTGAGTTACAAGGCATGGTGTTACACAAATGAGACCCTCTCTGGAGAAATGCACTGCAAGGATCTGTATTTTCACACTTAAACTTCAAAGATGATACAGGTAGTAAGTCATATTAATGCTGACTCTGAAAGAGCTTGCCTGCCCATCCATCATCTGCAAGAGGAGGAGGTAAGAAAGGTGCTGAAAAAAAGCTATCTTCAATATGCTGTGTTGTTGGGGTACGGGTGGGGATAACCAGAAGCAAAAATAAACTACGCAGGAGTGAATGCCAAAAGGGCCTACAAGGTGGTCTGGTTCACTTAAGTCTTTGATGCATCAAATGCTTATCTTTTGCTTCTTATCAAAATCCCTGGAAACCGTTATGGAGAGACTTTTGTGGGAGATATTTTATATATTAGCTCAGCTTTTGATAAAATATTGCTTTGAAGTTAGAAATGAAAAAGTACAGGAATATAGAAATGAAATGTATTACTATTAACAGAGTCTTTCAAAACTAATCAGCGACATGCTTTATGTTTGAGATAGATGTCTGTCCTTGCACTAATCTATATTCATGCCAACTCCAACAACATTGTGTTTATGTGACACAGAGATATTATTAAGCATTACATAAATCTTTAAAACTCCACATTAAGACTATAATTCATTTTGGCTAGGTCAGGCCTATTTAACGGTGCAGGTACAGGTAGCTTTGTGCTACATGTTTTTGAACTTGATTTTGAGGTGAGATAGAATTAAAGCCCTGTGGTTTAGGGGACATTTGTAGGAAAATACCACACATCACAAAGGTGCCCCTGGATAAGTATGATGAAAAATTTCAGAAGGATTGGTGCATGTTTTAAGAAGTTATGATGAATAAAAACAATTTGGGGGGGGTGTTTTCTGTCCAATAGACAAGACCCTTCCTTCTACATCCCTCCCAATGATTGGAAGTAAAAAGGGGAACCCTGAAAAAGTTATTTTCTAGGTGGACACTAGGCCTGACAGAAGACTACACCCCTCATCTCCTTCTCCACTGTCCTTAATTTGAGAACTTGGGAGTATGTTAACGCCCTCCCACCAGATGTCAAAGAGAAAAACAACTACCAGACTTTTAATAGGTTATTGTATTTTAGTGTTCTGTTGGAAGCCACCCAGAGTGGCTGGGGAAACCCAACCAGATGGGCGGGGTATAAATAATAAGTTGTTGTTGTTGTTGTTGTTGTTGTTATAAAGAGGCAGTCTGAATCTAAGTTCTTTGGGAGCTCTGAAGCTCCGAGGTAGGCATGGGGCTTTGAGAGCACCCTACTTCCATTTGGCACACCTCAGAGATCATCTGTTTTGCCTCAGAAGAGCTCCCAATTCAGACCAGAACTGGGGAACCACTGGCACATGGGCCCACCAGACTTCCCCATCTGACCCACAAGGCCATTTTGGTCAAGCTATACCCACCTGACCCTATACCTGGTATCATATATGACATCAAGTGTGGGGCAAGTAGAGATGAATCAGCTGGCCCCTGGGACTTTGCCTGTACAATTTGATTTTAAACTGCACAGGCCAAAATGGGTCACCTGACTTGACTGTGATGCCAGGTAGACAACCCTAATGACCTGACAGACTTGGCCCAAGTGGGAATGTGGGGGGTATGTCTCTGGCCTGCCAACCAGACCCTTTTCTCCACCCCTGATGTAGATATTGTTTGCATGCGGACATGCTCCTCACTGCCTGTCAACTCTCTCCAGTTTATTATATGTAAAAATAGGGCATAATATGCACATGTACTGCCCATGTCACACAAAAATAGTTTAGTAGAATCCAAGCTCTGTATGTATCTCTGCACTAGTTTTTTAGAATGAATTGCCCTGCACGATATGCACTATCCTTTCAATTCTTGTTAGCAATGAGGTAAGGGAAATTGCTGCAAATGTGAGCAGTACAATTATCCTGATATTTTACAAGTCCAACACTTGCAATAGTATGATTATATATGCATTTATCATCTCTCTCTTTTTCTTTTTTTAAAAATCCCCTAAACTTATGAAATAACTATTTTAAAACTACAGAAATATTAAGGCAATCTGTGAGCCTTTTAATGTAATTGTTAATGCTTTGAAATGGAAATTTCCCAATACATGCCATGCTGCCCCTGCCAATCAAAATATAAAATCAATCACTTTGATTTGCAAGAGAAAAAACTGTAGAATGACAAATGCTTGAAACAGCTATTGTTTGCTGTCATAGAACAACAGTCTTAGAGAACTGTATAAGGAAGCATGTTATATATATAATAAGCTTTGTCACACACATGCATAGACACACACACACACACACCACACAAATAACTGAAACAGTAAGCGACAAGACTGCTGTTCAGTAATGATACAATAGTTAACATATCATTCAATTTCAGACATTTCATTTGATTTTTATTCTTCAAGGGACTGTAGATTGATTGACTAAGAACATGAACAGCAGAGTTTTTATTCTCCATTCTGTATTACAAATCCACTTTGTGTTAGGCAACTGAGTCCCAGGGAGGTTCAAAAGTGTGCACTAAAATTTTTATACTATTACAAAAACCAAGATTTTTTTTTTATTAAGTGGTATATAAATCTTCCTAAATAATATTTAAAAAATCAGAAGGGGAGATTTTCACAATGCTTCAACAAAACTTTATTACATTTTCCTCTTGCCCATCTTTCAAAGAGCACAGGGTAGAGTATATGATGTGTGTCTCGCACACTCATACCCTGTGGCCATTTTACCCTGAGAGGTTTAGGCATATTGCTGCTGTGTAGGCTGCAAAATGAATCCTTGAAACATGAAAGAGAATTGAGTAGCTTCACAGATATTACACAAAATTTAAAGGGAAATTGTAGGCAGAGAGTAGGCTGAAAAGATGAGAGAGATAACAGATGGAGTATTGTATTCAGTTCTGAAGAGTACAGTTCAAAAAAGAACATTATTGACAAGTTGGAAGAACTATGAGGATAATAAAAGTTTTAGAAGACAAATCACATCAGGAAACCCTGAAAGAGCTTGGTATGTTAGCTTAGAGAAAAAGAAGATTAAGAGGGAATATGTTGGTAGTTTCAAAATATTGCCAAGAAAGGAGAACTGTTTTTCACTCTACCCACTGTGGACAGGAGAGCAATGGATTCAAATTAAAATGCGACAGATTCTAGTGAAGCATTAGGAAACGTTTCTAGCTACAAGGATGATTCTGCAAAAGAATAAACTTCTTTAAAAGTTGCAGAATCTTTTTCTTTGGGGGGGCAGTTTCAATACAAATTTGAACAGGGTTGTCAGGGCTTGCTATTTAGTTATGGCATGGGACACCTCTATTTCAGAACACATGTTCTGAAATAGGCAAACCCTATTATTTCTTTCCTGAAAGGGCACACTGAACAACTGCTTTCTGACTCGGGGAAATGGGCCTTTGTACTACATACAAATCCCTTTACTTCACAAAGGGTGACTATACTGTGCTCACAACATTGCCATAGTTATTATGAAGTGTGAAATATGATTGCAAAAAAATGCTCTTAAAATACGCTGCTGTCCTCCCCTCATCAGTAAAAATCTTTGAAGACACCTGCTGTCCAAAGGCCTATGTAGTCCAACATCCTGTTTCTCAAATTAGTCAATCAAGTGCCTCTGGGAATCTCATTAAACAGGACATGTTGACAATAGCCACAACCTAAATGTGGATCCTGGGTGTGAAAAGGTTGAAGACACATACAGGCTGCCTTCATGTAGAAAACAGTTCTATGACAGACCTTCAGTGAGAGAATTGTATAAAGTCAGACACAAGGCCAGCCTGTTTTACAGTTAACCTATGAAGCAGCAAATGGTAACTGTTTTCAGACCGAATCCAATTGAATCTATGCTGTCCTCCTATTCACAGAAGCCTCTTTGATCCAGCAGAAGCTTGTGTTAATGGAAGGGGGAAATGAGTGGATTTTTGAAAATTCACCCTTTCTCCTGTAGCCCCCTGTTTCACCTTCCACAGAGTTTCCCAACCCTCTGGAACAGATCTGGTGGTGGCAGCACAGGGAATTGCAGAAAGAAGAGGGGAATAATCACCTTCCACAAGGGGTACTGTTGGATACAGCTCCTAAAACTGCCGAGAAAAATAATGTATTGATTGAAAAATATGGATGCTTAGAGTCAAGTGTGATTAAGTGGCGCAAAAACTGCTAAAATAAGTAAATATTCAAGGCTGTTAATCTGCAGCATGCAGTCTAAAGCAATAGTCTTAAGAATGCAGTAGCAAAAATGAGTGAGGATCTACTTATATAACTTGAACCTGTTTAAAATCCACTAAAGTTATTGGGTTGTCAATACTGTGTGAGCAGAAGACAGATTGTGCAAGGGTTAAGGCCATTGGAAGAGCCCTGCTGGAGCAGAAGAAGGCCTTTCTAGTCAAGTATTTGCTTCTCAAAGTGGCCACCCTGATGCCTGGGGGAAGCCCACAAGCAGGGTGCTAGCACAGTAGCACTCTCCTGCTCATGACGCTACTTAAAAGTACAATGTCTTCGATCCTAGATGTAATATAGCCATCATGACTAGCTGCCATTTTCATTCCTGTCTCAGCTCCCTGTACTCCCCATGAAAAGTCATCCCAGAGTGGCGGAGCAGGAGAGGCAGGCAAACATTGTGGACTGTGTCATCTGAGGAATCCACCTGAAATTGGGTGGGAATCCTGCTCTACTTGCTCAAGGTTCATGATTCTGAGGTGATTCCACTGCAACCTTCAAGACATAGCCCACAATGTTCAGTAGAACCCCCTAAACAGCCAGAGAGACTTTATGAGAAATTCATTCATTGTGTGAGCTTCATTTCTGCTCACACAACACTGGATACAGTTTGTAAGTCTGGCCTCAGTAAAAGCAGGGTTAGGCTTCCCCATAAGAATCTATGAGTAATTTTTTAAGAACAGAAACTGAACTTGCCTTCAACAGCGGGGATTGCAGGTGTCATTGCTGGGGTCTGTGGAAACCAAAGGTGAGGAGGCGGCCCTGCACATAAGACAGGAATGAAAGAGCATTGATAAACAAAAAACAACATTATTTTCAGTGTAGTGCCTACTTAAGCACGGATGGAATGCACTTTCTTTTTAACAGTCTCTGAGCAGCCTGGACTGTCTTCTGAGTTGTTTGTGTTTATTACTAAATACCTATCAGCATGGAATGGAATGGCAGAACAAACAAAACTCATCGGTTCTGTCTTTTAGATTGCTAAGCAAGAAATTGCAGAAGTTAAGTAAAACAGGAGAAACTTATTTTTTGAATTATTTGCCATTCAATATTTCTTCAGGACTAAAGAACACAAAAGATCTTTAAAAAAAAAGTTATTAGGTTTTACATTTTAATATTCAACATGTTTATCAAATAAACAAAGAAGATAGAATAGATAGAAGACAGAAATTAAAACAAAACCCCACCCTGTGACTTCCCTCAACTCCCCCTTCTGGTTACTTTGTTACTTCTGCTTGATTTCCGCCCTTTGTTTTTCATCTTTTAATTGCACACTCTTATATTCTTATTATTTTTAAACCAAATTTTCTTCAAATTACATCTTACATTTAATTAATTTTCATATTATTATCTCTTAACTTTTACCCTTGTTTTCTTAATTGTAAGTGTTTACTCAAACCCTTCTCTGAGTAAAGAACACAAAAGATCAATATAATAAAAAGCTTTCACATTCATGCCTCCTTTTATGAATGACAGTACACTTTCTTCTGCTTTTAACATAAAGGACCAGTCTCATTAACCAATATCCAGTGGATTGAACACTTTTTAAAATGTAATAGTTGTTTCCTATTACGTATACTGTTCTGCCTAGAACTATAGTGCTATGATGATTTAATGGGCTGCTATGTTATGTTCAGATGGTGCGTTCCTCTCAGGACAGCTTTTTACATCACATAGAAAGAAGAAGGGACATGAATGAGTCCCACTTCCATTTATCACACTTATGAAATAATATGCAATGGAGAAAACAATGTATTTCCCACAGGTGTCCGTGCATCATTGGATCATTGTACAGCATGGTAGAATCTACACACATATTTTTAAAAAATGCTGTTAAAATGCTTTTTTGAAAAACGTTTTGAAAAGTATATTGAATATGGCATAGCTCAGTGTTGCCATCTAGTTTTATTTGTAGCTGTATAGCTGAATCCTATGTCAGCCTGCCCCAATCTAGTGCTTTCAATACGTATTGGTCTCCAGTTCCTATAACCTCTGACCTTTGGCCCTGCTGGTTGGGGGTGATGGGATGGTTGGGGTGATGTTCAGGTGTTTGCCCGAACATGTGAACTGTATCTGCGGACTCAGGATGGGCACCTACACAAAAGCCCCATCCTAATGTCCCTGCATGCACCATGCACCATGCTCAGTTCCCATCCTTCTTGTGCTGAGCATGGGTCTTTTACTTGTGTTTACTTGAACATGAGTAGAACTCTCCACAAAAGCTGGGTCTCCTGTTGCACAGCATTCTAGTCATGTTCAAGTGAGCTTGAGTAGAAGCCCCCTGTAGACCTTCACTGCTCAACAAGGAGATGGTCAGGGGGTGAAAGGTGTGTCTGATGGGTGTGAGAATTTAGCAATGGAGCTTCAGCATGTGCCCCTCCCTCCTTCCACTGATAACAGTGTTTAGAAGTTCAGGCAATGCCTCAACACACCATATCCTTTGGGGCTTAAATAAAACAAAACTGGAAGTAACAGCTTCTTTCTGAACAGCAATCCATGGGACTAGAATATTCTTGCTCTCTGCTAGTAAATACCTCCGTCCATGCTTGGAGGGTAATTACAATTAAAAAGTTGACTCTTCATCATCCCACCAGCCCCAATTACATTTGAGATGTGTTGGCAGTCAGTTTGGCAATAAAAAGTTCCTGCACCTGCTGGGTTTGGTCTCATGCATCTTTCTGCGATGTGGTGCCCCCTTACTCCTTTTGTATTTTCTCTTCAAAACAGGTATATTACCCTTTAGCAATATTTTCATAAATATTGAAAACAGGTGCCACTCACAAAAGGGATAGTAATACTTATTACCCAAACACCATGGTGTAATATGGATACAGAGCTAGGACACTTTTATAGCAGAGATTTTTGCAGGGACTTTTAACAGAGTAGCAAAGTAGAAAGTTACAGAAGCTTTGCTTCTATCATCATATAACAATATTTTTTAATGCCCACATTCGTGGGAAATTATTTTGTAAATATACATTTTCAGCTTTCGTTCTGGTATCCCAGCCTTCAGAGCAGATGAATGAACAAAGGTGTGCTTTACATATTTTGAAAATAGATCTGACAGTTGATCTAGGGTTTTAATCTGAAATTCCTAATGCTATCCTGAACACACACCAAGGCAATCCTATACACACTTACCTGAAGAGAAGAGTTTGGATTTGATATACTGCTTTATCACTACCCTAAGGAGTCTCAAAGCGGCTAACAATCTCCTTTCCCTTCCTCCCCCACAACAAACACTCTGTGAGATGAGTGAGGCTAAGAGACTTCAGAGAAGTGTGACTAACCTAAGGTCACCCAGCAGCTGCATGTGGAGGAACAGGGAATCGAACCCCATTCACCAGATTACAAGTCTACTGCTCTTAACCACTACACCACACTGGGAGTAAGTCCCACTGAACTCAGCAGAACTTTCATTTGAATAGATATCTATAGGATTGCACTGTTTAATTCAATAGCTCAATATTCAAGACAAATATGGCAAGGTAACCTATTTTACTTTTTTCCTGTACTTTTTTCTGCAGAATTTGAGTTGAGAATTGAACTGTAGAATTATATCCTAAAGGTGTATACCAAACTACACCCTCATTCAAGGCAGATGTTTAATTACAATCGATTTAGCACACAGAAACCCAAAACACAGAGATGGAGGAAGGATGCTTATTTAAACCTGAAATACAGAATTATGGGAATAATTGTAGCCAATTTCATTCTAATATCCTAATGTTCAGCGGAGGTATCACATTATCATCAAACCCAACAGAATGCAGATTGGGCCAGCAGTTATAATACCGCACTTTGCTTGGTGCATACTCCCCAAACCCATGCAAATTCATGCTTGCATTTGCATAAAATGCAAAACATGCAATTCATTTAAAAATGTTATATCCAAATTTATTTTAAAAGCATGTATGTATCTGTTTTGGTGAATAAAGCTCCTACAAGAGTTTTTTGTTTCTGTTAATAACGGGGAAAGGCTTCATAGCTCAAGGGGAGAACACATGCTTTGCATGCAAAAGATCCAAAATTCAATCCCTGCCAGCTCCAGATGCTGCCAATCAGTGTAGACAGTAGTAATCTAGAGGGACCAATGGCCCTGCTAGGTGGAAGGCAGCTTCTTATGTTCCTCTGTAATCAGAATACTATGTTCACTGGAGAATTCTAGAAGCTAATGAACCTCCCACACTTTTATACTTTGGAAAATTGCATGGAAGCTCGCAGGCGTTTGCTTGGTAAGACATTGCCACAAACATCACAAACATTACCACTATAATATATATATATTTAAAAGTTATTTATTAATTTATATACAGCTTACACACCAGAATGGCTTCTAAGTGTTTTACAACTATAAAATCAATTATAAAATACATACATAATTTATATACACAACCAAACAGTTCTATCCAAACAGCAAAACATAATGAATTAAAATACAAACAAAACAAGGCAGTTAAAAACGTATAGCAACTAAAATGGTATAGAACAAACAAACAAAAAATAGCTGGTGGGATGCCAATGCTGACGGCGCCTCTTGTATTTCACCAAAGAGGTCGTTCTGCAATACTGATGCCACCAGTGGAAACCCCACCTCTGTGTTACCAAAAAGCAATCATCATCAGGCCATAGCAAAACTCAGAACTTTGTTGTTGCAGAGTTAAACCAGATATCACCCAACTTTGCCACGGAGAGCTGCCTAAACCCATTCTAGAGACACATGTCTCACATCAGAATACTTCTGAATACAATTCATGAGGAATTTTGACCCATGACTTCCCAGCTATTGCCCAAATCTTAAAAACAAGACTGGAAGGCTTTGAAAGCTAATGGTGAGTACATCAGAAGCAATTATTTTCACACATGAATTATTTGCTATGGGGAAGACTAATGATGTCACCAAAACCTAATTACCTGGTTCAGAATACAAACCAAACAGTATTCTGCACCATGCATTCTGCCATCAGCTGATCATACACCCCCCCAACTAGCTGCATTTTAGGCCCTTATGCAAAAGCTCTGATGTTTTACTCTGAAACTATCCTAGATTACTACAACATGAAATGAAGTATGTGTGTGTAGACTGGTTTTTCTTGCCCAAACTCCTGTTGATTACTGTGAACTGCTTGCCTGGACCACCTGACCAATTCTTATATTACATGAGTATTTTTCGTATTAGTCAAAAGCATTTAGCTGTTTTCGCTATTTCTATTATTGTTGTACCCAATCCAGATCTAGAACCATCTTATTTCTCTTTGTTTTGGGAGTTAGGGTGGTGCTTGAATTGCTAGGCACCATACTTGACAGTGTGCAGATATGGCACCATCCATGTGTACCAAAAATGCACGCTAGGAGAGAACTGTAAGAAAATAGATGAGTTCTCTCATGCCTGCATACCCCAAAAGCTAAATGCTCACTGAGGAAGGCAGTTCCAAAAGGAGTTGATGCATTGCTACATAAAACTCCTCAGACATTTCTTATAATCGGACACCTCATCCAACATGGTTCTTTCAAAGGAGACAGATTACATATTCAGCTGCAAATCACTGAATGTTCAGTAATCAAGTGTGAAGATATCAAGTGGACTATGAGCAAGTGTGAACCATTCTGAGGACAGGTGAGGACAGGTGAGCAGAGATCTCTTGTGAAGTTCAGGAAAAGTTTTAATAAAGAAATTGAGCTAAAGGTTTTTGTGTGTGTGTTTTTTTAAAAAAATAGTTTGATAAAAATTATTTAAAGCCTAATTAGTTTGCCCATTGCCATGCAAAGGAAATGTGATAAATTACACAATCAGAATTAAAAAATAATTATGGAAGATGATAAAGGGCTGATGCTCAGGAGGTTGAGTAAGCCAGTAATGAAAAAAGATGGCTGATCATTAAACTGCCACAGACTTCCCCAGAAGAGGACATGGTCTAGCACCTACAGGTGTTTGCTTTAGGGCCTGAGTATATAAAAAAATTAAAACAGAAAAAAACTTCGACTTGGCAGATGAAAAAAGACCCCTAGGTCAAAATGTTTCTTTTGAAAGGGCCCTCTTCTATCCTGATAAAAGGCCTATCTTATGTTTCCATGTGTTATTAAATGCCTCTCTATTCACTTTGATGAGGAGACACAGAATAGAAGAGCTGAATTAATATTTTATCCATTCTTTTGATTAAATATGTTAAAGGGGGTATCCTAAGTCAATTTGCCCTCCCCTGAATAGGTTCAAAGCACAGTTTTAAATCGCCTCACAACCATACTGAGAACTGAGAAAGTGGAATACAAATATCATTAGAGTCCATGTCTAAATGGCCCTTGACATTAATGCCAGGCTGTATATAAGAAAAGGCTGACCACCTGCCACTAGTAATCCTGCTGTTAATAAGATTGTAGTCAATCAGATGCTTATTGGAAAAATAAGTGGTGGTCATTCATATTATAGAAGGACCTTGTGGAAAACATATCCATTTAGAGCCTTTGTAGTTTTCAACCATGTTGATAGATTAAAAACCCTTTGGGCAATATCCCTAAGTCATACTCATAGCAGACCCATTGACTAACCACCTGATAACTCTTGCTACTTAACTCGGCACTGAAGCATAATTTTTGTTCTGTTATTCCTATCCTGCCTAATTTGCCTTGCATAATTAAAACTTACAATGACAGCCCATCTTCAAAGCTAATGTCAACAGTGGCTGGTCCTAATCTGCTAAATACACCAAGCCTGAACCTACTAGCCATGATTGTCCAAGATTTGCAAAGCTAAAAAAAAAAAATCACTCTAAAGAGAGGCTGTGCCTAAGAGGAGTTTCAGAAATCACCCACCTAGGTAAAAGGCTGCTTACCTCTGGGAGCTGTCATTTTTAGGGCCTCCTCAGAAAACTACCTTCCCTTCAGAGATAGAAATAATAATTATAGTAACCTTTTATGTCCATTTCTAAATTGTTTGCATTTATTAATGCCTTTATCTCTCAAGAAAAATATCATTTTTGGTGAAAGGTTCTAGATTGGAATAACTCTGCAAGCTCAAATCTAACCCCACATGGCTACATCTTCAGGTAACAATAATGATCTTCAGAAGACCATATACATTGAGAATGCAGAAAGAAACCCAGCAACCCAAGTACACCTTCTTGAGTGGTCTTTCCAAGATGTCCACCTTGAAATTGGGAAGCAGCTAATTACCTCTTTGGCATAGTTCACAAATGGAGGTCTTAGAACCTACAAAATCCAGTAAAACAGGGGCATTCAAATCCTCCTTCATGGTCAGGTTTGTGACAGGAGTAATCAAAGGTAAAGCTAAGGCTTTGTACCCAGCCAAAAGGGAATGGTGCTGATGTTGTCAATGTATACAAAACGCACATGGGAGGAGGGGAGACGTACTTTGAAGGGAAGATGAGAAACCCATTCTTTGGTGTTGTTTGTTAGTGATGAACTAACTATCCAAGCAGAAAGAGCAGGCAGGCAGTGCTGAGAAACATAGCTGGGTGGATGGCGTGTAGAAAGAAAAGAGCAGAAGACCAATAATATACTCCTGTTTCATGAATTCCAACAGATGGAAGGCCTATTCCTGAAGAGGATACAATGACTGAAGAGCGGAGCTGGATTAGAACTGATACATGGAAAGTTAAGGCCTGGTAGAAGCCAAACCAAAGAGGGTACTCAAGTATATCACAATGCTTTCTCAATGCACCATCTCTATGCAATGGAACAAGGATACATTTGCAGATACTTTCTCCAAGAGCATGAAGAATAAACGAATAAAGTTAACAGCCATCCACAATTTCGCTGATACAGGGAAGGCTTTCCCACCAAACTGCCAATACTTCTTAGTCTAGCTTCTCAGCTGACATCACACTTTTATTTAAATAATGGCAAGTCATAAGTTTCTGGCTAACTTTGTATCACAGGGTCTCAGCTTCTAACTATTACGCAGTGTATTCTCGTAGTTTAAAAGTGGAGTGGTGGGTGAAAAACAAGGAACTCATAATTATGGCTATCTTTAGGAGGCTCAGAGTAGATACAACTCCCATTGCAACCAACTGTTCAGTGCAGCTCAGAACCAAGCACTTAATTAAAAAGATTATTGCTGATATTACAGTATCGCAACCTCTAATGTTCCATGAGGTCAATGTATCCTGGGGATGCTGTAATAGGACTGGTAAGCTCAGCTATAACAAGCAGCAATGCAATTAATCATTTAAACCTTTATAATCTGGTACACTTGCTATCTACCAGGGAGCATGCAAGCATGCTAATAGGATGACCCCTGCCTCCAGTATGAGGGATTAGATATTGACCATCAAAATATTCAGTATGTTTTGCAGGCAGCGCCCCCCGCCCCCAGGACATGCGCCAGCTCTGCCCCCACCTGCTCTCCACCCCCGGTGCCAGAGCATGAAGCTCCGCCAGTGATTTGAGCCCAACCTTTCAGAAACTTCCAGGCAGATTCTGGAAAAAAAGAATGGTGTACCATCCTCTTCCTAAATGGCAGGAGCATGATTGTGGACAAATGAACAAACAGATATATTTTTAAAATTATTTATACCAAGGCAGACCCTTGGCTAATCTAGCTTTCTATTGCCTATTCAGACTGGCAGTGGCTATTCAAGGACTCAAACGCCTTTCTTAACCTTGTTATATGAGAGCTTTTAAGTTGAGCCCCGAGCCCCGAGCCCTTGGACCTTCTGCATGCAGACTCTATGCCACGTAAACACATTAACATGCTTTATACCAAATCAGACCATTGGTCTATTTAGCCCACCATGATGTACTGGTGCTCTCCAAGGTCTCAGGCAGAAACCTTTTCCAGCCCATTTTTCTTTTAAGTGAAGATCCAGTCACTTTAAAGTGAAGAACCTAGGTCCTGCACTCTTCTATTGGGCTATTTGCACTGATCTAGAGCTAGATTGGGGCATTTATATTCTGAATAATTATATTAATATATTTTACTATAGGGAGGAAAGTTGTAAAGCATATTTAGAATGATAAGATGAACATAAATACATTTCATATATAGTACTGTTCCCAGTTGTGAGCTAATCTCTTCAGATAATGATTGCTGATTGATACATTTTTCAGATGTATTTTCTGAATGGTGCACATAATATGCCATTTATTATTGTGCACTGCAGCCTTCTCGAAATTCAGATTGCAGTTTACAGGATCAATTAGGCCCTACTTGACACAAAGCTTTTGCTCTGGTGTGAACTGTCAGCTTCACTAAGCAAATATAAATGAAGCTACCATGAAAGAGCAAACTATTTTAAGTCATAAACCAAAGAGAGCAGGTGTACACAATGAAGACAAACTTTAAAAGAGGAAAGCATTGTTTTGAAGAATAGACATAAGTTGAGACAATTGCTCTCGACACTATTTCTGGAGCTAATGTGAAGCAGCAGTGGTGAGAATTTCTATATAGCTAGAAAATATTCCATGAATCCTAACAAGATGGATTTAATATGACAAGAAGATGTCATTTGATTCCCCAGGATTCCTTTCTCTTTGTCCCCTCTGCACTCCAGTGGCCTTCTTTGCTGACAGAAGAACCCTAATAAGCAGCACTCTTCATCATGCTCACACTGCTCAAAAACGACAAGAGCCTATGTGCAGTACTGAAAAAAGACAGCATCTTTTTATGCAGTTGCCAATACTAGCTAATGGCAAGTTCACTAAACTGAAAAGAAAACACAGTGAGCAGGACTTCATTTTCAGGACTAAGCTATAAAAGCCAGGGCTGCTTAACTGGGGTACAATTTACTGAAGTCATCATCAGCATCATGATCCCATCCTTCCTTCATTGAGCTCTGCAAGCATCCTTGGATCTTCCCCATTCCATCCTCACAGCAGCCCCATGGTGTAGATCAGGTTGAGTGACAGTGGCTGGCCCTTGCCAGCCAGTGAGAGTCATGGCTGAACAGGGTTTGGATCACAGGCCACTCTAGTTCTAGTCCAGCACTGCAACTGCTATACAACACTGGCAAGAGGTAGGAGAAAATCACACACATACTTCTATTTCAGGTCACACATCATTCTTTCTATAAGGAGCATATATATCTGTTGACAACTCACTGGTTCTGCAAACTGAGCGACTATTGTTAGAAACATACATACATTTGGAGCTTGCTTTGGGCATTCACTTGCAAACTTGTGAAGGGGCTTTGCAGGGAACCTGTGGGACTAGCTCCACTCAGCCAGTGATGCCACACCTGCCGGCAATACTCCTGAGCCAACACGTGATTTTCTGAATCTGAAGGAGAGCACCTTCATTACTTACAGGGTTTCCAACACTGGGATGGGAAGCTTATTGGGCAATCTCAAAAGATGGTCTGGAGGACATCTATGTGATGCCCTGAACACTGACCTATGTGGTTCCAAGAGGTTCCAACTTGCCCCCCCTGCTATTTATTTAACATGAAGGAGTGTCTCCACCCCCATCGTTCAAGCCAGACACTGAGGTCCAGTGCTGAGGGCCTTCTGGCGGTTCCCTCCTTGCGAGAAGCAAAGTTACAGGGAACCAGGCAGAGGGCCTTCTCGGTAGTGGTGCCCGCCCTGTGGAATGCCCTCCCACCAGATGTCAAGGAAATAAACAACTATCTAACGTTTAGAAGACATCTGAAAGCAGCCCTGTTTAGGGAAGTTTTTAATTTTTGATATTTTACTGTATTTTTAACCTTCTGTTGGAAGCCGCCCAGAGTGGCTGGGGAAACCCAGCCAGATGGGCGGGGTAGAAATAAATCATCATCATCATCATCATCATCATCTACATGAAATTACTGGGGGAAATCATTCAGGGATATAGAGTTCAATGTCATCAATATCTGAGTGACATTCTTTGCCTCTCTCTCCCCTTTTCATCTTTCTCTAGGGAGGTTGCTGAGGTGCCAAACCAACATCAAACTGAGCAGATGCAACAAACTGATGCTTAGCCCTGACAAGGAAGCTTATCCTGTTTCAACAGAGCTGATCCAGACATGGGGATTCAATCTTTGTTGGATGGGGTAAGGAAATGTAGGTTCATATTTGGGAGGTTTCTTGGATCCAACCCTGACCCTGGATGATGATGATGATGATGATGATGATGATGATGATGATGATAATTTATTTATTTTTGTACCCCACTCATCTGACTGGGTTTCCCCAGCCACTCTGGGTGGCTTCCAACAGAAGATACAAAAATGCAACAGAATGTCACACATTAAAAGCTTCCCAAAATACTAATAAAGGAAGAAGAAGAAGAAGAAGAAGAAGAAGAAGAAGAAGAAGAAGAAGAAGAAGAAGAAGAAGAAGAAGAAAACTGTGACTTTTGAAAACTGCCGTTTTGGCCAGAACAGCATGTGTTACATCACCCTGGACTACTGTAAAAATGCACCCATGTAGGCTACATAGGAAAAGTATTTGGGAATGGCAATTAGTCCAGAACACTGCCTGGGTTGTTATATTTAAAAATAAATAATAGTGGGCCACATATAGGGTGCACCTAAGTCCTTTATAGAAATAACTGCACTGGGTTCTAGTGGCTTCTAATTCATTTGCATTTGGAAACAGAACATTTGAGGAAATCCTATTTCCATACCAGCTCTCTCCCCCCCCCCCCGCCTGCTATTCTATTTATCAGAGTTCCTCTTGTGTGCATCAGCATTCCCAGATGTATGCTTAGCTGAGACCAGAGAGAAGGTCTATTTAGTGACTGCACTCAGACTTTCCACCAGATAGCTAAAACCTATGTAGGAGAAACAGCAAAGAGTCTTGTGGCTCCTTAAAACTATTTATTTTTAAAAGCATAAGCTCTTGTTGGTTTCATCCCATGCATGAAGTGAAGTATTAATTGGCAGCTATATTTAGGAAGGCTTTGGGCATGTTAACAGTTTAAGATTCTGAACTGATTTGTGTTTTAACTTGCTACACTGGGGCTGTTTTTATCTCAAGAGGATGTCTATTCACACTAATGGCTACCTTTTATCTTGTTTGTACTCTGCTGCTTTTTGTAATTTTGTTCTTCACTTACTACTGTCAGCAGCCTTGAGAGGTGGGCTATAAATGTTTCAAACAAAGAAATCTTTGTCAAAAAAGATCTACAGTGCAGGGTGTGATATACAGAGATGTTTCTTTGCCCAAGCTCCACTGAACTGAATAGGAGCTGGGTGCAGTTCTCCTACATTTCAATGGGGTTTGCGCAGAAGTACTTCCTGACAAATTGTGATCAAAAAAGGGTTGACACAAAGTAAGCCATTTTTTGATATTTTTTGCATAACTGAATAGAAATATAAAGAAACGTCTCTGGTGCTGGCAATTGTAATTACAGAAAGAATGGTTCGTGATAAATAATACCTGATTAGACTTAAATGATTCAGTGATTAAGTCTTAATTTTCTATGCTTCTCCTAGAATGTGCTTGAAATTATTCTGTATTATGCCTTCCCTTTCAGACAGATTTAAGAATGTGCAGAGAAATGATCTCAGCATGGTATCAAAGGAGGAAAAGACAAAATGTCAAACCAGCAAATAATCCCCAATTTTGTAATCTGCATCGGCTATCAAATAAACGAGAGCTTTGGCAAGGATACTGGAAAGCCAGTTAGCAAAGTCTCATTTGGATTGGGGAAACCTGGGTAGAAATCTCACCTCAACCATAAAGTGATTTGGGTGGCCTTGGGCAACTCACCATTTCTCTATCTAAACTGTTGTTGTGAACATCAAAAGGAAAAATAAGCCCACACAAATTACCCTGACCTTCTTGGCAAAACAGTGGGATACAAATGTAGTGGCTAAATAAAAAAACCAGGGCTTTGCAGTGACCACAAGATGTATCTGTAGCATTTGGAAGCAGCCCAACCTGTTTTAGATCCACAACGTGTCATTCCAATTTTATTTGTTACTCGGTTCTGAATCTGATCTGGTAAATCTGAAGCTTTATTTCATTCCTGTTACCTATAATGAGGAATCTAAAAGCAGATATAAGCCCTTTTTTTTGTTTTCACATAAGTGGATGAAACATTTAGGCAAAGTCCCCCCCCCCACTTCACCCCAAGTGAAGTAAACCCGTAGGAAACATCAGTTTTAACTTACAGTCTCTTCACAGATCTCTCACATGCCTTAGAAGCACCTCTTATAACCCATGTCTAACTGAGCCAGGCATTAGCTTAACATGGAAGAATTTAAGTGCAGCCTTGAGCCTATTCATTTACACTGAGTGCAAGTAATCAAAGTCAGGAACACTCTCCCATGGCAGGCAGCAACTCAGATTACTAGGAACTGAATCACCATGGGTATTTTTAAGGTCATATTAAAAAAGAATGCTCAATGAAATGTTTCTTTTAGAAGCAAACAAGGGCACATGTAAAATGTACACATATATACATTTGTTGTAAGGGAACCATATTTTTTCTTGTTGGATTTGTGTGCATGACAGGCAGGAATTCAACAAGGCCCTAGGAGCGGGAAGGAGACCATAATGTGACTACACAGGAAACCAAATAATGATTACAGGTGAACAATCCTGTTTTCTTTTCTCCATTGTAGTTTTTGTGCAGTCTCAGATATGAGCTATATCAGAGTAGCATGCTTCCTTACCTGAAAAGGGAAGTAGATAGCTTCCTGAAGAGAAAACATCAACATTCTCTTGTTGCGTAGTTCCTCTCAAAGACAACAGCAGAGGACCATTGGATTACATTACTCATATCGGGCATTCTTTTACTCCCCACAAAGGAGGAATGGTTAGTTAATGGGTATTTGATAAGAGATTCTGAGATGATATTGTAAGACTCGTCTTTCAAACCACCACCACCACTTCCTCCAGTGCTAAATAAGATGCTGAATGTTTTACACAGGTAGGAGGAGAGTAGTCTTCTGAATGCAAGTGAGTGAGAGTCTTTGTGTTATTTGGAAGTGTGGTGGTGGGAGGAAATCCTGTATGACAATGTCTTGCAGGTCAAAAAAAGTTGTATAGCAAAATAAGATGTCTCAATGCCTCCCATGAGAAAACCACTGTGGCCTGACCTTGCAATGCAAAAGCTAATTGAGGTGTTTCAGCATATTTTTAGAGTAATTTATCTGGGCTTGACTGTACTGTTGGGGTATTTTGCATTTTCAGAATTCTGTTAATATATTGGTATCCTTTATTACATTTTATTTAGTTATCTATTTGCACTTTTATGAATTGTTGTATGCTACCTTATACTTTAGGGACACGGGTGGCGCTGTGGGTTAAACCACTGAGCCTAGGGCTTGCCGATCAGAAGGTTGGTGGTTCGAATCCCCACGATGGGGTGAGCTCCCATTGCTCGGTCCCTGCTCCTGCCAACCTAGCAGTTCGAAAGCATGTCAAAGTGCAAGTAGATAAATAGGTACCGCTCCGGCAGGAAGGTAAACGCGTTTCCGTGCACTGCTCTGGTTCGCCAGAAGTGGCTTAGTCATGCTGGCCACATGACCCGGAAGCTGTCTGCAGACAAACGCCAGCTCTCTCGGCCAGTAAAGCGAGATGAGCGCCGCAACCCCAGAGTCGGCCACGACTGGACCTAATGGTCAGGGGTCCCTTTACCTTTTTATCTTATACTTTGGGGGGGGGGGGATATAAAAGAACAAGACAGTGGAAAACAAAACACTAGGTTGTATCCTTCTGTATGTGCAACAGAACTTCCTCTCCAGCCCCCCCCCAAACCTCCCAAATGAATACATAGGGTTAGGGGAGGAAAGGAAATAGAAGTCCTGTTGCATGTGTGCAAATCAGCTTGTGCAGTCTTGGATAAATCACTAGAAGGAATTTATTTAACTTCTTTAAGTTCAGTTTTTACACCGCATGAAGAACTGTGAAATGCCCATAGTACAAAAGCAATATATTTAGGAGGCATTAGTTACTGTTAACTTGGTAAGAATAAGCTAGCAAAAATAAATGGAAGAATCTACCATAATGGTGGAAGTAGTAGTATCTGGGTCCTGATATGGTAGAACAAGTCACTTGATTTTTGCCAAGATTTAGGAGCCTCACTTTAGACATCTGGCACTGACATTTTGGGCTTCAGTCCTATGTACCTGGGAGCCAGCCCCATGAAACATAATGGGACTTACTTCTGAGCAAGCATGCACAGGATTGTTCAGTTTGGCCAGCTTTCTGTGGAACAGACATTCAAAAGTGCAATTGAAATCAATGAGACAAGTAGCTATGCTGCTCCTGGATCATGAATAGCAACTGTTTTACATCTAACCACTACATTTATTATATAGAGGATCTGAGTTGTTTTCAAGTTTCTTCCATAATTTTCTTGCAAAATTTTTCACTGAACAGTTTCCTAGAACATATTCAGTGAAGGGGCATACCTTCTTTATAAGTAGTCATGGCTCAAACATCAGAATCTCATAAATGGGTGTTTTGTCTAAAGATTATTTATATTTCACATGGGCAAAAAGGCAGATTCTTTCTTCGCCATTCATTCTGGTGGTAAGCTCATCACAGAATACAGTTCATTCATTGATACATACATACCCTATGCACATGTTCAAAGCTGATGCCTGATGGAACTGATACCCTCAGGTACCATAAGGCTTTAAGTTCACTGACAGCTCCAGCATGCAAAACCATCTTAACCAGCAACCATCACAAATTAACAGCAGTGAACACTGGAGTGACATATGATGAATATACTCATTGCGCTGGAGATCCCATTCTAAATTTTTAACAGATGCATTTCATATGAACGTTTAACATCTGCATGTAACAAAAAGAGTAAGCTTAAATGTGGTGGGCTTTCTCATTTTCTTTACACTTTTGAAGATGACATAAAGAAATTTAAACCAAACCACCTCTTAACTTTACACATCTACCCCATCCTTTCTATGGCATAAATGCATGCAAAAGATATAAATTCCACGCCAATTGATGGTTAAGGCAAATGGTTTAATTCTTTCTTAGGTTTCCACTGGCGTCACCTTTTAAATCACCATTAATCTCAATGCATGCAATTATAGAAAAGAGTATTAGAAGCTTTAATAATACAGCCATTAGTTGATATGCTTTATTTAAACTCTCTTTGCACAGGCTTCATTTCCGCTTTTAACAAATGAAAAAAGCACACACATTCCAGGAGCACAACAAAGCAGAAGCTCTCCGCGAAACAGAGAGTGCAATGATAGAGTTCAGTTCAAGTACCTGTATACAAATCCCCGTGCGAAAACATGTCAATCATATAACGACAGAATGCATATTGATCTAGCAGAACAGAAAGGGGGGGAAGAGTAATAAGACACAGTTTACAGGTCTTTTTCAAATCAAGCGCTAAAGAGAGAGCTTAGCACTGAAACAAAACCTTTGCCAGTTTTTCATCTCCTGCTCAAAGTAATCAATAACCAAACAGGTGGTGAAATTCATGTTTCTGTTCCTCTTTTTTTAAAAAAGTGAGCTGCCACAGGAAATGCCTTCTGGCTCTCTGCACAGTGATCCCCTGATAGCTAATTGCATCTAATCATGTAGCTGCCAGGACTAGATTTCAGAGGCAAATCTCAAATACAGGCAGATACTCTTACACACTGAGGGTGCTACTAGTTTGGAAGACCCCAACACAGCCAGGCTATTAAGGCAGGGGACTTCTGGCCCAGGGAACAAATGCTGCTCACTATTTGTCTGGCTCTAGGGGTTCTCACCAGGTCACACACCTTACTGCCCCTGCAGCACACCCTTCTCCCATTCTCCTGCCTGGCTAGCACATGTCACTGAACTGTCACAATGCATCTTCTGTTTGCCTGGATGGAGAGATGTATGTATGGAACCTCTGACTTTTTATGTGGCTAGGCAATAATCTATGGCACAGAGTCACATCTGTTGCCCCACCCACCAGTGGCATTTGGCCCTCTGAAGGTTGCCCAGTATGGAATGCGGCCCTTGGGCTGAGGAAAGCTACCTACCCATGCTCTAAGGGAAATAAAAATGGCCTGTTTTGAAATATCCATGGGACGGGTTAAGGATTGTTCCTCAAACTTCTTACATTGTGATTTATGTTACTGTAAGCAACTTTTTTATTTCATTAACTAATGACTTTGGCTATGCAAACATATAATATTGTTCTCTCTCTCTCTCTCTCTTTCTAGTCAATGTAGAAAGCCAGAGAGAGCCCTGTGCTGGCATTTGCTCACATTATAAACTGAACCATGACATTCTGTGGACTGTGCCTCTCATGTTTTACATACAGCTTCATATACACAAATGCATGCTCCAATGCAGGACAATGTGTTAAGAATGTCACATTATTGTGTGTTACATGCCATCGTTGCCTGATACTCATACGCTGGGTTATTTTCACTGAGCTGAAGAAGAGCCCTGGCCATTTCCATTATATATTTTAAATAAGTAAATAAATATGCAGGCCAATGCAGAACGTCAGGCACACCATCATTTTCATTCTACAAAACAATTACAGATTCATCAATGAGTATGCATGTATCAAAGAATGAGAAGAACTTACTGATACAGCAGGGAGGTGGGATGGGAGTGGGAAAGGATGCAGTAATCTGAAAGTATTTGTTCAGAAAGCTAGCCAGCCAGCCAGCCTGCCTGCCCTGAAGTCTTAGATGTATTTTGCCCTCGCATCAGTGGACCCAAGGCTTCATGTGCTACCATAACGCTCCTGTCAATGGTCTGATTCATTTATCTAGCAGTGATAGGTGACAGTTTTGGAATCAGTAATGACCATTTGACTGTCAGCAGGGTTTGCAACTGACCATTTCAGAATAGTTTCAGTTTCCTCCCTCTGCTAGAGCTAGCAGCTTCCCCTTAGGCAGAATTTGTGATCCAGTTATATATTTTCTAAGCTAAGTTATGCAAGCCACTAAGAATTAAGCGTTCAGAGATGACAGAACATTAACCGCATGATAAATTCATGTAACAGAAGTGATATATTACTGATTCTAATTCATTTTCATTTTTCATTCAATAAAACAATATGGGTTGGATGCAGATTTAGTTATGGCTGCATCCAGCCTTGTATTTTTTAAAAAATAAAAAATCTGCAGGTGCTACAAAATAAGTAAACAACTGTACTCAAGAGATGGAGAATTCTGGATGCTTAACTAAAGAATTTAGGTCAAGTTTATCTTTCTGAGCTATCACAGTTCCAGAAGGAATTTCCATTAAGTACTACTTCTGCACCAATCCCACAACATAGAATTGAGCTTCAGACAGCATAAGTAAAGCTTTGTGGATCAACTCCTGTGATACTAATCTGGAATAGGGATGTGTAAAACCACTGCCTTTAGTATCACTGATTTGTTTGAAGGGGGGGGGGGACTCTGCATGTTCGAATAATAATAAATAAATAAACCAAAGAGAAGTTGCACACATTGTGGCAAAGGGCTGGTACATGCACTAATGCATCTGCAACATTTATTTTATTTAAAATATTCACACTTCTGATGGTTCACATCATGACTGAGATATCCAGCACCAATTTGCAGTACCCCCTCTTCTTCCACAGGATGTAAGGAATAGCAGTAAATCTTATACACTTTACAGTGGGTCCAGAATTGATACTATATCTGTATGTGGAATCTGTTTTGGAAAACTACCACAACATTCGCAATCAGTAAGGATTATTTTGCACTAGCAGTTTTCTGACACAGCATTAAAATGAATGAAAACTGTTAATAGAAGCATGGGGTGAGTTCTAATATTTAAGCACACAATCTAAATGACATGAAAGTGACTGGGGGGGGAGCGGGAATCCCAATGTTTTGACAAACATTAAGTCTTAGATTGAAAATACATATACATGCCTTCTATGGAAGCCCCATTAAGTCCAATGGGACTTTCAAAGAACTGTGTGTAGGATTGCAGCACAAATGCATTTGCTCATTCCTTCTGAACACAGAAGGAGTGCCAGAGGAGTCAACAGACACCCTCATATTTAATTAATTTTATAAATAATAATAGATTTGTAGAGTTGGAAAGGATCCTGAGGTTCAGCCGAACCCCTTGAAATGCAGGAAATCTCAACACGTGGTCCCTTATCCAATTTGAAACCATGCTGGCTCCAACTTAGCTTTACAAATATGCTAGAAGTTTTAAATACAGTGGTACCTCGGGTTAAGTACTTAATTCATTCCGGAGGTCCGTTCTTAACCTGAAACTGTTCTTAACCTGAAGCACCACTTTAGCTAATGGGGCCTCCTGCTGCTGCTGCGCCGCCGGAGCATGATTTCTGTTCTCATCCTGAAACAAAGTTCTTAACCTGAAGCACTATTTCTGGGTTAGCGGAGTCTGTAACCTGAAGCGTATGTAACCTGAAGCATATGTAACCCAAGGTACCACTGTAACACTTAACTGCAATAACCTCTAAGTGGCTTACAAGGATTCAATACAAAAAAAGTAAACATCAGTTAAAACTACAAAAACAAACTTCAGTTAAAATCCCTGCTAGATTGGTTTTTTTAAAAAAAGAAGGATTCTGTAGGCACCACAAATTCAGTAGGGAGAGATCCTGTTTGACCTCAGGTGGAAACGAGTTCCATAAAATTGGACCCATAATACTAAATGCATGGCTTCTGGTGGGTGAAGACTGTGCATCTGAGCCACAGCATTTTGCACTGGCTGGAGCCTCACACAGAGCACATTGCAATAATGTAGTCTTGAGGTTAACTGAGCCTTGGTATCCTACACCTCTGAAGGCACATTAAGCCATGACAGAGAGCATTAGGCTCAGATGACCTGTTATATTCATAGCCAGTACAAATTACTCAAGCTCAGAGCCCACAACCCTTTTTGGTATGAGCACTGGACTTGTGCCTCCACATTTCTATATGAAGCATCTAAGAAAAAGACAAGCATACTAGTATAGTTCTGGCTGGGGGTGGGATGGGCTATGGAGAGGCAGTAAGAATGTGACCATGTTCTCCTGTTAAATATACTTTCTACAATAGTGCAAAATATTTCAAATAAAACAACATTTTGCAATGTTTGCCTCATGTGCCACAGCTAAAGATTCATGTTAAACAAATACATCTTGTGGAAGTAAATATCCGTGATTCAATTAAATCCTAGGAAGAAATTTGCAACTGAAAAGCTAAGGGTTTTGGTCTAACAAATGCCCAAACCTGAAACCTGCTGGTATTTGTTTTGTGCTCTACACTACGGTAAACAGAGCAATTTTTATAAGTGCTGTGCAAATTTTATTCTCATGTATACCTGTTATCTTTTCCCAACTAGTCATGCTGATAAATTTCTAAGGAAAGGACAATTCAAGATTGCAGGAGCCTACACGCCATGCTTTGCCGTTATTTTTGAGCAATTATTTTTCAGTTCTTCAATGACATGGAAACTGCAACAGCTTACAAATCACAGAGGCCAGGATGCCTAGCTGCACATATAAAATACGTTCACTAAAGACAGATGCTTCAGAAAGACACAAAAAGCACAGACAGAAGCCTAGTGGGGAATTTTCAATGCTTTGAAACATATATTAATCCAATATATTAATAGCACCTCATTCTTTGAGTGTGAATCCCTATGCAGCCAAAACAGTAATATCCACGCATCAGAGGAAGTATTGAAAATTTGAGGAGATCCTAAAGTCTGCAGAAGCACAAAATATATTTAGGGCAAAACTAAGTAGCCGCACCGAAAACTGCTTAATGAGGATTGAACGTTCTCAGTGGGATGACACCAAAACTGGTGGGAAGAGTGAATGGAATGGAGAATCTTGAAAGGGCATGGCTGGCCGGCTGGCATCCTGAACAGGAGTTAAGGAATGGAACAGGTGGTCTGGCTGGAACTGGCCAGTGAAGTTGCATGCGGCTGCAGCTGGCAGGAGAGGCTAACCTGAGAGAGAAGTCACAGTGTACAGAAGAGCAAGGCAGAAAATGGAAGCTGGGAAGCTAGTGGCCCCTCTGTAGGGAAGCTAGTGTACTGCACCCGGCAATCATTCAAAAAATAAAACTTTCTGCACAAGAGGGGAGAATGGCTAGAGCAGGGACTCTTGTCTTTGATGCTGATTTTAGCCCTCTTAAACTCAGGGAATGCCCACTCAACAGAGACACATTTTTAAACTTGTTTCATATTAGACCAAAAGTAAAGGAGGCTGGTTTCCTAATTGGTGGTGTCGCAAAGGGACCTAGAACAGCCATGTTCTGTTCCCCTTTCGTTCTGGTTTATGAGGGAGGCCCTCTCTCTGCTGAAAGGTTTCTAATTCCTCCAACTCTCCTGATTACTGTACGGTCTCTCTCTAGCACCTACACAGCAACATGAGAAGAGCCCTGCTGGTTCAGGCCAATAGCCCTTCTAGTTTAGCATTCTGTTCTCCCACATACCAGACACCCATGGGGAAATATGCAAGCAGAATACTTGAATGAAACAGAACTCTCCCCATTTGAGCTTCCCACTGTCTGGCATTCCAAGGCACACACTGCCTCTAACAGCAGAGCTAGAACATAGCCACTGGGACTAGCAGTCACTGATAGCCACACGTTCCATGAATTTGTCTAATCCTCTTTTAAAACCATCCAAGTTAGTGGAGATCACTACCTCTTGTGGGAGCAAATTTCATAGTTCAACTCTATTTTATCCCATCCTGAATCTTCCAATATTCAGCTTCCTTGGATGTCCCTGACTTCTAGTATTAGGAGACATAGAGAAAAACTTCTTACCCAACTTTCTCTACATCAGTTTTGTCGACCTGTGTCATGTCCCCACTTATTCGCCTTTTCTCTAAACTAAAAAGCTCCAAATGCCATAACCTTTTCTCATAGGGGAGTCGAGATGTCTGCCACTCATGCTGGCGAAACAGTTCAGGAGGAGCAAGGAGACCCACAGAGCTTAAGAGAGTGGAATATTATATAAATGGACTGATGACATAGCTCCTTCTTTCAGCTAAGACGAAAGCCTTTCACCTCTTCGGTCTTATATTGGGAAACCCTTAGGAATGGAAGATGTGTTCCTTAAAGAAACATGTGGATTGCAGAAAGAATCATTAGTCAGAGGAGCAACACATTAGCCTTCCCAGGCATTTTGGTTTCAATTTCATTTTAAATGTGCTAGAATCCAATGCATTCTTAACATTATTTTCATTCTCATGTGTTAGGGATAACTCTCTTTTTTTTAGGAGTACGTGTATGTATCTGGACTACTTTTAATTCACTGTCTGAATTTCTTTACCCACGCACTTCAGAGGTCCTCTGCTGCTGTCTGCTAGCATTGTTTACCTTTCTTCTCAGACTTTTCTGTAACCACCAGTGCTGTCTCTTCCTTTGCTTTGACTTTGGCAGGCACAACTACCTCTGCTTTGGTTTCCTTACGCTTCACTTTTTCGGGTGCCTTGGGTTCTGGTTTTCTTTCCTTCACATCCTTCTTAGCCTTGTCTTCAACCTTTATGCTCTTCTTGTCTGTAGATTATATATATATATATATATATGTAAAAAGTCAATATAATTTTTTGTGTGCCTGCAGGAAATGTATTTTTAGTAGCTCTTACTGTCCATGCTGCTTTATAGTTTACCGTTGATTTTATAAATTGCATGTTGTCATTTGTATTAAAAGGAAAGAAAAATAGTCTCCAAAGAATTTTAATTATTCTCAACAAACTCCTGGACATATTGAAGAATAAGGCAAGGAAATATCTTTCGGAGCAACTTCCCCTCCTTTTTTCTTTTTCAGGTTCCACCTATTCTGTTACTGAATTATTATTTTTTAGACCCCCCCCCATTGCTATAAAGACAAGCATATTAACTTACTTTTGAAAGGGAAAAAGTAATTGACACATACTGGGAGACCCATGTCTATAGATATATTGATTTCTTGTTTGTTTTTTGAAAGCTAATCCTATCTAAACTTCATCAGGGATTTTGGTACACGCAGACATGTACAGTACACTTATAAAACTGACAATGAATCAGTTCACAATTAGTTTCCTTTTAAATGCAATAGTGATGTCTTATCATTTTTCAAAACTGCTGTTAAAATTAAGCCATATTTTATAGGAATCAGATTTAAATGACTGTGGCATAACTTTTGCAATAACAATAGCTTTTAAAAAATCCTATTTCCACTAGCAATTCCAGGAGCATTACACAGGACATATTTATTTTTCTTATGGGGTTTCAACTACATTATTATCATGTTCAGCTTTTCACGTTGCATTATATTCAACAGTAGCTCAGAGCACATGGCAAATGCAAATTAGTGCTGTGCTGAAACCTTTCCACCAATTTCTCAAAACCCTTTTTCCTGTGCAAAAGGAGTTTCCATTTTTCCTGCCTCTTTCTTAGGGCAGTTTACAATTTGGGGGCATGTGGGGTTGAGCTCATCTCATCATTGTAAGGTGGCTGTGGGTAGTGTGTGTTTTTCCTCCTGGTCTGAAGAAGCCACATAGGGAAAAATTCTTCTTCGAGCTTTAATCAAAGCATAGGAAGCTGGGGAGATGGCTTCTGAGTGCCTGAGATAAGTGTACTTGCTGATTTCATATTTTCTAAAAATAAATCTTTCTGCACTGATTTCTTTAAAACCTGTGTGTGGAAATGGTGGTCAAGGGTGCATAGCTGTCAACTTTTCCCTTTTCTTGCAAGGAATCCTATTCGGAATAAGGGAATTTCCCTTAAAAAGGGGGAAACATTGACAGCAATGCGAGGGTGTGAGGGCGAATAACCTAGAGTTGAATTTAGAGAAAGGAGAAGTAATGCCAGTGGAGAATGCATAGGCCTTGGAAGGAGTTAGCATGCATGTTCTGGATGAAATGGAAGTATCACCACCAGAACTTATTTTGAATCTAGGTGTTCTCTTGGGTCAATCTCTACTCCTGGAAAAGCTGGTTGCTTTGATGGCCAGCGCTAAGTTTTGCAGGCCCTTCTTGGAAAGAGGTACTTTGTTGCATGCTTTTGCAACCTAATAATTCTAGACATGTCTACTCAGACTAAGTCTCACTGTTCAGTTGGAACAATTCCCAGGTAGAGATGGACAGTTTCTCTCTCACACACCCATCTTAAGTTCCCTTAAATTTCCACAAAGGTTTGTGCTCCCCTGCTACAAAAACACACCTGTGAAAAGTCCCAAGTAAATTCATCAGAATGGAAAACCATCAGCATTTAGGTGCACAGTTCTCCTAATCTTATATGCAATTTTCCTTCATGTGCATTTTTATGTGCATTTTCTTTTAATATATCCATTTTTCTACAAGCGAACTAGATTGCAAGCACAAGTTTTGAAGGACAGCTGTGTTTCAGTTTGTGTATTGTTTTGGGAAGTGCAAATTAGGTAGGTTCTCATTAAAATGTGAACTCCCCCACCCTTACTCCCAGGAAATTATGAAAAGGGACTGCAAACTTAAATAAATAATTTTATCCCATTTGTAAGGGGGTTTTGTCCATCACAAACCTTACCAATCATACATATAAAGGCTGGAAGAAAATTAGATTGATGAGAAAACCTAAAGCTTTTCTTCTTTCAAAGTAAATTTAAAAATAGAACAGAAAAATGAAGAATAGATGTCCTCCTCCTCATCATCACAGCCCACTACCCTAGAATGTGTGTGGTAATTTTGAGATAGAAGCATCTTATCCAGGCATCTTTCCTCGCCTTGCTGTAGAAAGAAGTGAAACTGTCAGTGACAGAAACACACATAATCTGCTGGAATGAAAAAGTTGGTGCAGTAAATAAAAGAGGGAAAATGAACGCCTATTTTTAGATGCTATGAAAGTCACAAACAAAGAGATGGTAAACAACCCCAAAAACATCCTGATCCTCACTAAATAGAAAACTGATACACAGGTAGAAAAGCTTTGTTAGAAACACATCCCTGGAATCAATTTTGGAGGGGTAAGGTAAGGGAAAGGACAACAACCACCTCTTATACAATGCCCACAGGATATTACCAGAAAACTCTGGATATTCCCTGTGTTTCCTAAGAAGAAGCACTTCATGAAATGGATATGCTATGTATTAGTACTGGGTGTGTGGGTGGCTGCCGGCGAGCTATGGACAAATGTCATGCAGCTGCTCTAAAATGAACACAAGCCCAGGGAAGGTTATTGCAAAACAAATTTGTTACGCTTTAAGGTGCCCCCAGGACATTTGATCGTAATAGAGAAATGTGAGTAATGAAGGGATTAATAGTTCTTCATCAAAACACAACACTAAGTACACCAAACCAAAAGTGTTAAATTCATGATGGGCAGAAAATACAAAATGGCAGCCACTGGGGAACAAAATGACAACAACTGGAAAGTTGCACATGAATTGGAAGCTGCTCATGAATTGGGCACCACGGACCAAGCCTCCTTGCCTTCCATTCTGCATCAGTTAATGACACCCAAAATTCGCTGCCTCATGTAGGCCATTTTCACTGTGCCTCATGGTAGAGCCACTTCTCCATGAAATATAATGAGCATTACCTTTTGGGGAAGGCGGTGCTTTCTTTTTTGGCTTTTCTTCCTTTGCAGGTTTCTCTTTGGGGGGTTCTAAAAAGGAACAGACACGATACAGCACTTATACAAAAAATAGCAACTGAAATCCATTTGTTTCAGTGGGTCTACTCTAATTTAATTGGGTACAATACTATTTACATTTTACATATCACCTATGAAAATCCACATGTGTAGTTTGGTCTATGTTATACACTCTATGCAATGGCAAACAGCCAGGAATGCATTCACATACTTTCAAAAACAAACAAACAAACCAAATCCCACCAATCAGCTGTTCAGGAGGGCATTGGGGGTGTGGATTCAGTGATTGCAATCTAACCTGAAATCTCTCCAAGGAGAGAGATTTCAGAATTTAAACTAAGTATATAGGCTCAGCTACAGCTCATCTTTACACCTCTGTTTGACTGCAGTCATACGTTTGAACTTCTTTTCAGCAGAGAGGGTTATTTGAAACAACCAGAAATTAAAGCTCAACACAACATAAATATGGATTATCGCATATGCCTGTGCCACACAGACACTGATAATGAGAACCTGAAATCCTTTTAAACCCTGGTTTATCCATTGAAGTTATTTCAGACAATAGCTGTTTTGTCAATCGATAATCTCATTCCCTGCAGGGTATGAACTTTAACCCCAACTGGCCACTGCAAATACTGAAACATGATTATGCTGGAAGGAAAGTTTAAATTCGATAAGCTAAAATGAAAAATGACCGTAAGTGCTCCTGCAAATACCACATGTCCACTTGCCTTAAGCAAGTCATTTCCTTTTCAGGCAAATACAATGTAATTAGTTTTTCTTTAATTATCATCCATCAACCTTGGAAGTAGAGCACGAGTGGATTCTGTGCCTGGGAGGACACTGTGTTTTCATGACAATTTCATGGAATAGTCATATAACAGGTACTCCATGATTTCTGTAGAACCAGCTAACATAACGTTGGACAAGTTACCCCACCTGAATCTTAGAACAGGTATCATTTCCCTATCCCATGAATCTTGAAAATACTCATGGGAATAACTTCGTCATCATTTCCATTTTCCAGATGGAGATCTGAAGCTGAGGAATCAGCTCAGTTCATTCTCTGTCATAGTTCCCATTCATCCCAATGAATGGCACTTGTGCAGGAAGCACTCTTGGTGCATCGGGCCTTTGGTCAATAAGATACAATTCTAGCTATATGTAGATAAAAGTGCTTTTACTTTTCTGAGCCAATGTGAGGTATGCCCGTGAAGCCATGCACCTAAAAATGATTGACAGTGCACACATGCATTGAAAACTTGTAATTTGTTACTCAAGTCCCTAAAGAATAAGGCAGTTAACATTTTACATAACACTTATCTATAAACAATCCGGCAATCACTAAATTAATTAGCATATCCCCCCCTCCCCATCTACTGCCGCTGTTACAACCAGGCTGGCTCATTATCTTATTTAATTAAAACCAGTGTTTCATATATATTTTTTCACCTCACTGGCCTTCCCATAATTTTGAAAGCTTGAAACTAATCAGATAAAGTTTTAGGCTTTGCACATATGAATTTTTAAATCTGAAAACAACTGCAAAAAAGTCTCTACTCTCTTGCAGCTGAAAGTGTTAGCTTCCTACAAAAAGCAGCATTGTGGCTTGATTCCCATATGGAATAGGGAGCCACCTGAGAAGGTTCACCACCATCAACAGTCATTCATACAAATGAGATTTACAGCTACAGCAAATCCTGTTCCCAGCTGATAGGAGAAGTGTCCCTGTTCAGCAGCCTTGTAGCACACTCTGGAGCATGGGTAGGCAAACTAAGGCCCAGGGGCCGGATCCGGCCCAATCACCTTCTAAATCCGGTCTGTGGACGGTCCGGGAATCAGCGTGTTTTTACATGAGTAGAATGTGTCCTCTTATTTAAAAAGCATCTCTGGGTTATTTGTGGGGCAAAGGAATTTGTTCATTCCCCCCCAAAAAATATAGTCCGGCCCCCCCCACAAGGTCCGAGGGACGGTGGACTGGCCCCCTGCTGAAAATGTTTGCTGACTCCTGGAGTATACAGCGTCTCAGGAGGAAAGGAAGTTTGCATAAAGCTAATGAGGTAGAAATCATAGCTCATTCAGTAGGTGTCAGTCACCAGTCCAGTCAAATGGGCGGGGTACAAATGATAAAATTATTGTTATTATTATTACTTTTATTGATTAGAATGTTGGACTAGGATCTGAGAGACCAGGGTTCAAATCCTCGTTCAGGCAAGAAGCTCATGGGGTGACCTTGGGCCAGTCACTATCTCTCAGTTTAACCTACCTCACCGGATAGTTGTGAGGATAAAATTGGGAAGGGGAAGAAGCATGCATGCCACGTTGAGCTCCTTTGAGGAAAGGTAAGATGTAAATGTAAAAATAAATATAGTTCGTGGAATGGGAAGAGACACCAGCTTACGCTTTTCCCCAGGCAGCAAAATGTCTTGAGTTTTGCCCTGGCTAGAGCGTCACACAATGGCATTGTTTCACTTCTCCCCAATCTCCCAACAGTGTCAAATTCCAGGGATCCCAGGCACTTATCCAAGGTCTGGTTTCCTCAGAATGAGGGACAGCAAAGACTGTGGTGTCGTCAGGACATGTGGTTTTTTTACACAGATATACAACCTGAGCCTACTATGGAGGGGCTCGCAGCATTAACACCCCAAGAAGGTCTTGCTTCTCCCATAGTCATAGCCTTGGATTCCAGCAGAAACCAGGCATGGCTCTCATTCTCTGGCTTCTGCCTGAAGCCTGTTTCTAGATTTAGTTCACACACATGCCTTTTTCCTTCTCACCAATAGCCAGGTGAGGGAGGGGTCTACCCATTTGCCCTCTGGCAAAAAGCCACTTCTGTTGCTACCCTAATTAGCCATAATGGGACTACTACCCCTATGTATGGCCTGGCTATTCCAACAATTGAATCTTTGCTGGATCCAGGAATTAGGTGGGTCTCAGGCAGACATACAGCCTAACTCTCTGACCCTCCAAACTCACGACAGTATTTCTCTTCCCAGGGGACAACATGAGAGGTTTGCCTGCCATTTCAAGAGACAGGCCCTTTAGTGGCTGGTGGATCATAACTGGTCCCCCCCTCCATCCCCCGGCAAACGTAGAGCTTCCTCTCAAAGTAGGGCATCATCTCTCCATATCCCTGGTGGTTTATTATATGAGTCAGAACTCATTGCTCTTTATAGAATTCATGAAAAGCAGCGATTACCTTTGGCTTTCCCCACTTTTTCAGGTCGTTCAGGTTTGCCGCTCCTGTCAGGCTTTTCTTTCTTTTCGGGCTTTTCATGTCTTTCGGGCTTTTCTTTGTGTATCGCTACAAAAGGACAAGCATATTTAGGTACAAGATATAAAAACGGCATCTTGGTCAAATGGTACCATAGCACAATGGGGCTTTCAGACTAAGCTGAGGACAGATAGCGTCCCCCCCCCCCCCGGAACTGCTGCCTCTTACCTTCCCTTTATTTCAATGAAACTCTGGCATGCTTGCTGAGGGAATTCCATTTAAATGAATGGCTACGGCACAGCAGCAAAGCATAGGGGAATTTGTTCCTATCTCCTATCTATTACTGGGTTGACCTGCTGTTTGTTTGTTTAATATGGGGAAAGCTAATTATCATTGCCATTTTTTCACAACGCACTGGCTTCCAGTATCTATTTTCCTGACAAAATTAACTACTGACAGCTAGTTTTAATTTTTAAAGTATATCCACACACACACACACACAAATTGCTAAGCTACTAAAACACACACATATAAACCCCATAATATAAAACTGGCAGGTGTGGGTGCTAAGAGTGCCAAGAAAAACTGGCTGAGGGCCAAAACAGATGTAGCGCCATGGTCTTGAGGAATACACACACACACACACACACACACACACACACACACACACTATTTAAGCACAGGAGGAAAGCTCCCATGAGTGCCAACATAAACGTCCTTCCCAGGATTATCAGGAAAGAGTGCTGCGCTCAGGTTCTGCATATGGCTCCCAATAGGCATCAGGGTGACCATTGTGAGAAGAGGATGCTGGACTAAATGGACCGTTGGCTCTTCTTATGTCCCTATGTCCTTCAGGGGAGGCATTTTCATCAGGACCATATTGTGGGTGGAAGATTACCCTGCTTCCCCGTGTCCCATGTTCATGGCCCTGCAACCCACCACCACAGCTGTTGTCTTGAAATAAAAAACACATTAAATTCATTTGCACATTTAGCATCATGTCTATTTCGGCCCCGAACCTCTTGCATAAGAATGTCATTTGAGCTTTTGCTACTATGCAGTAACAATAACAAATCATCTCTAAAAATGGCGGAAATGTCCTAAACCCTGGTGCAGTGCTTTCAGGGAAAATGGGCATTTATGTATTTCCCAGTCTGGCTACCTTTAGCAAGTAAAGATCTAGTCCAAATGACCAGTCAGGGAAGATTTTATAAGCTTGAAAAGAATCATAGACTTGTAGTGTTGGAAAAGACGATGAGGATCATCTAGTCCAACCCCCAGTAATGCAGGAATCTTTTACCCAATGTGGGGCTCAAACCCACAACCCTGAGATCAAGAGTCTCACGTTCTACCAACTGAGCTGTCCCCAAGAGTTGTTCCCATTTTCATTTTCAATTGTCTAAGCAGGAAAGCAAAAAGGGTTTGTTGGCCAGCAACTTTTGTGAATTAGAATGGGGCTGACCACACTGACATCACTAGGATTTAGGTATCAAGGTCTGCAGCTGATAATTGCAAGAGATGGAGCTTTAGGTAAAAATCTATATTTTGCTTATTTATATATCCCTCCCTGCTCACTCCTTCAGAATAAGAGGTTTATTTCGCCTGTTTGCTGTGGAGTGCTGGAAGCCTAGGGTAGATGCTTGAAAAGCAAGTGGAATGAGGGCGGGGGGGGGGGGGAGCGGCACAGTAGTAGACATAGTCTCAAATGACTTAAATCAATTTCAGTCAGATCCTGATTCAGGGAAGCAGTTCAAAATGTCAATAAGTGTTTTCATTAATGAATGATCCTGTACGCTGCGGCATTATGGTGGTGAAAAATAGCATGCCATTTTCAATGAAAACTATTATCAGTGAGTGGCTTTGCTGGGGTCTAGAACTTTAAGAGAATAGCAAGTTGATACGAAACTGCTTTGTCCAACTATACCACATTAAAAAACGGCTAGCGCGGGGTGTGTTATTTTCACATCAAAGCAAAAGCAAGAGAGGAGGGCCGACTACGTCTCTGGCCTTGATTAACAGTATGATTGTTGCAGAGCATGCAGGAATGTGAGCACTTGTTCAAACCAAGCAAATGACAGATGATTGTGGAGGCAGCTAATTACCCTCCAATTTTATTCTGGTTATTGTTTTTACACCCGCTTCTTAAGCACTTCACTTGACTGGAAATTAAAACCAGATATTGCTTCCTCTCTGCTGAGTCAAATGAAAGTACACAATACTGTGGCTTTCACAGAGGAATCTCATTGGTGCCACTGGCACAGTGAAGAACTGCACTCTCTGCCACATTGGCCGAGAAAGACTAAAACACTTTCTCATTGGCCTTAATTACAAGACATGATAAACCAGACCAGGCCATGCCAGAGGGGCACACACATGTGGGTGCCCAGAAGGGAGCTCACACCTGCTTTCTCCAGTCTTTTTTTACTCCTGTGACATGCTGAGCTAGGCCAAGGCTAGGCCTAGTGTGTTGTCCAAATCTAGGCTCATGCTTAAGCTTGCTAACCACAAGCGCAGGTTCGGTTGACATGCTGAGCTCTTTCCTTGCTAACCACAAGTTGTAGTCAGGAATGAATTTTGGGTGCAGTGTGTGATTAGCAAGGAGAGAGTGTAACCACATGCTTAGGTTCAGATAACATGCTAAGGTGAACTTTAGCTTAGCTCAACCCAGGAGTAATGAATACCAGGAAGGAGCAAAGCAACTGTGAGCCCTTCTCCAAGAGCCTGCACATTCGCAGAAAGTCATAGTTGGCTTATTGTGTTGTGTGAACCAGTTCACTGTGTAGGAATTGGGGTCATAGCAATCTTTTATTTATAGCAGCTGTGTTCCTGTGGTTAAGGTCATCACGTTATCATCATTGGTGCCCACAGGGCAAGACTCTGGTGCAGGCATCCAGGGCCCCACTCAGCAAAATGAACAGGAGGACCACCAAGCACAGCAGGACTGGCTTACCACATTTTGAAGCCACACCCATTGTCATCTGAAGAGGGACCATTTTGCTCACTCACAATACTTTCTCCTGTGCAGAAGTACAGGGGCACGTATGCACTGCAGCTATGTCCCTCAACTAACCACTTACCTTTAGAGATTTCCCTTTTTTCAGGTTTTTCTACTTTCTCTGGCTTTTCAGGTTTCTTAGCTTTCTCTGGCTTCTCAGGTCTCTCAGGCTTCTCTGGCTTTTCAGGTTTCTCTTTGGGAATTGCTAGAAATAATAACACCAATATATTCATGTATCTGAAATACACATATATCTTAGAGAGGTACAAAGAATAGAATAGTGTCTAACTTGAAAACACGCACTCATAGGTCCTGTGATGTCTAACACATTGAGGAATAGTGACTTGCAGTACAATTGTAAGCATTTTTATTCCAGACACTAATGCACATGAACACCTACACCCTCTCTCTGCCTTACACACATGCACAAGCACACACACAAACAGATGGACAGACAAACACTCTCATGGGCGTGCAAACAGACACAACTTGCTAACTACAATATTGTAATTTATATTGTAATTTAATGTTGTGAACTGCCCTGAGTTCCACAGATGAAGGGTGGTATACAGATTTAATTAATTAATTAATTAATTAATTAATTAACAACTCCCTCACTTGCCTTCCCTCTCATTCAGCTCCCCAATCCGCTGTTGAATGGAAGAAGGCACACAGTCTTAACAAAGAGGGTGAAGTTCACCATCGTGCTCTTCGAGTTGTTCCATCGGTGCAAGCATTGCAGCCAGATGAAACAATTGCCCCTCTCCTTTCCATGCATGCTGTTCCAGGGTTTCTCCTAACCCTGGGGGGGAGCATTATTGTACAAGTGTAAATCTGTGTGCAGAGCTTCTACTGACAGGAATGGTGAGGTGAGGTGAATTCCACCTTATGATGCCACCATGTGCCTCCTCAGCCAATTGGTGTTGGGAGAAGCTGCAGAGTTCTCTGGTTGGTGTCTGAACACTGACAGTTGTTTGGCTGGCTGAGGAGAATGTGATTGCCATCTTGAGGTCCATGTTGTGGGACAGCTGGGCAACCCACAACCAGGCCCCCAAAAAGGTCTGTGAGGGCCACAGGAAGTAGGTTGCCCTCGTGTGTTTTATAAGTCTAACCTATTCTGCATTGGTGGTGGTAGTTGTCATTAGAAATTAGTTTAGCTTCAAGATGGTGAATTAGCAACAGTGTTTCTTTAGTAAGTGTATCTCTTCAGGGAAATCTGCATTTTCAAACACTGCTAGCTCATGGCCTGCCACACAGAACTAACACCCACAGACAGCTGCCAGCTTACACTGGTATTGCTGCTGTTCCCCGTTTCTCCATTAAAGACATTAAAAAATCTTCAGAAACTACTTGGGAAAATGCTCCCTCAGTAGGGGAAAGCAAGACTTTTCTGATAAAAATAACTTTCCCTTGAACTTTAGCAATATTCCTTATCACAAGAGAATGACTGGTGAGTGATGAGTCTGATGAATTTGGGATTTTAGGCAGCCCTTTCTCCCTTCTTGCAAAAGCTTCTGGTAGACAGCAGAGGACAGTTGTTGCATTATTCCCACCCTGCCCTGAGAATAAACTCCCAGATCCTAGATTTAGTTCTTTGGAGAATAATAACAATGGCACCATCAATTTATAATGAAACAATAAGAACGTGCATGGAGTTTCCAGAAAGAAAACAATGGAGGGGGCACTGTAATGGCAGCAAAGGGAGAAAGGTCCTTAAATAAAAAAGGATGCTTCTTTTTTTGAGAAGCTTTCTTCCTTTCCCTGCAGGAGCTTCCAAAACTCACCCCGACACAATCCATCATTTACATCCTCTGCCGTATCTCCAAGCCATCACCCTAAGAGCATTTACACCACCACTAACCCAGCATGACACACTCTCCTCCATGACCCTTTTTGAACCCCTTCTCCTGGTTCCATCCTTCAAGCCTGAATACAACCACCACCATAGCACTCCTTTCCCCACTCCCAGTGCTCCTTAACAACTGCTTGTTCTGGGCTCTGAAGTGCCACTTTAACACCCTAATTTTTGTTACTTGTGGCTTCAGGGACATTTAATCCAGTGGGTGGTAGTGGGTGAAAGGTGGAGAACCACTGACTTCCTTTATTTTGAAAGTCATGCTGAAGCCCCGGCATGCTTCCATAGCCTTGCCCCAGAGAATATTCCATGTCACCAATCCAAGCAATGTCAAAATGTTTAATCATCCCTAGAATTTGAAGTCTCCTATTTTGGCAGCACCTGCCATTCTCAGATAAGCGCATAGCCTTCAGACACGGCTCTTTCTGCGTCCTTTTGAGGAAGTGGTGGTCACTGTTGTCCTACAATCCAAGATTAGCATATTGTACTGTGAGGATGCTGCCAAGGCTAACCAGGCAGGCCTGGCAAACTAATTAGAACAATCCCTTATCCTATATTTGGTGGCAGGAAAAGAGATTTGCTCATCATGCCAATACATTCTGCAGTTATCCACATCCCCCTCTGTTTACCCAGCTAATTGGTTGCACCAAGGAGACCTCAATGCTGCGTAATTCTTTTTGAAACATTTTTAACGGCAAACTGTGTAAATGTTACTGGTCAGTTTAAGTGCAAAATGAATGCTTTTGGAATTGGTCCTCTGCATCACAGTAAATGTTTCCGTTTTGGTTTGCACCATGGTTGATTTTAAGCCAGCCTGATATTTGTTTATTTATTTTTGCCCATGGCAAGTTTTTAGTTCCAGCCTCCGAAAGACTGCTCAGCAACACAGCAAAAGGTCACTCTGTGTTCTCACTGCAGCTGCTTCTGTCTTCACGGGAGAGTGAAAGAGGCAAGATATTTTGCAGTGCTCTCCAATGCCTTATGAACACAAGTGTCTGCAATGAAGATTAGCACCTATGCATTTTGCCTCATATATCTGGTTCTACAGGGGCTAGAGACTTGCTTTTCAAGCATAAAAATGAAAGCACAGATTCCTGGCCAGCCAGTGAAGCTAACAGGCTCTTAATGCTGGGTTAGCAAGTCATATGACTGAGCTGAATGGGCTTAGAGTGCAGTCTAATATCCATTAGGGTCAGCTCATCTGGCCGAGCCCCCACTGAACTGGATAACCTATTGATTGGTGGGTAAGGCTTTTCCCTCCCAGAGCAGATATTTATGTGTTTTCAACTGTTTCTGAGGAGTTCTGCACATTCTTACAAACAGAACACACTTGGAATAAAATACATAGAAATCATCATCTTTGGGTGGAGGCTTCTTTTCAATTTTCTCATGCTTTACAGGCTTGTCTGCCTGGATTTCTGGAAGCAAAACACCAGTTAGTTCCTGGAAAGCAATTTTAAAAGTACGGTACATTGGAAAAACAACAGTGCCAGTTAGCTAGTGCACCAAAAATTTGAAATTATTACAATTCTTATTTTGTTTCAAAAAAATATACTCTACTTTCTTCCATCCACAAAGATGCTGCTCAAAGAGGTTTGCAAGTATGAACGCAGCAATGATCCAATCATTAAAATACAAATCATGAAGATAGTGAAAATGGCCACAAAAAGTAAAACACAGAAAAACACAACCACTACATGAGGCAGCAGGATAATTCAACAATGCTTTCAACTGTTGGCAGAACATAATTAAGGAGGAAGATGTCCCAACAAACTAATAGGGGGGCAGACAGAGAACTCCACATAGAGAGCACCAGCATAAAAAAGCCCCTTTGCATGTTGCAACCAATCTTGACTCAGCTTGCACACACAAAGGGTGCAACTGCCTATCATAAAGGATGGGCAGATTGACAGAAGAGGAGGTGGTCCTCCAGGTAGCCTGGTTACTTGAAGCCCAGTTTAGAACTTTATTGGTAATATCCAGCACCTTTAATTGCACTCGGAAATGCACTCACTGGAAACAGAATAAAGGGAAGAAAACATACAGAACATACCCATAATAATTTAAATAGAAATTATTACCTTTGGGTGGTGGCTTCTTTTCAGTTTTCTCTGGTTTTTCAGGCTTATCTATGTGGATTTCTGGAAGCAAAACATCACTTAGTTATTGAAAGAGATACTATTGTCGCAGGAAGGCAGTGGAGAAAATACGTCAAAAACACATCAAAGTTGCAAGAGTACTCTTAGCAAAGTATTGGAAGACACAAGAACTACCCACACTGGAAGAATGGCAGACCAAGGTGATCGACTACATGGGACTGGCGGAGATGACTGGCAGAATCCGTGACCAAGGGAAAGAGACGGTGGAAGAAGATTGGAAGAAATTTAAAGTTTATCTTAAGAATTGTTGTAAAATTAATGAATGTTAAAATGTCTTGGGTAATGCAAAATAGAATTGCAGTGACAAACAATTGGATATGAGAAAAAAGATTTAAAGAAAGTGCTATAAGAAATTGAAATTAGGGGTTGCTGGAATGATTTAAAACAGGGATGCAGAAAGGGGAGGTATGGGGAAGTCGCTGAAAGAAGGTTTAAGGAAAGAAAGGTCAAGAAATTATACGTGTTTATATGTTTGTTTGTTTATGTATTGTGTTGTATTGTCTTTTAATATGTGTTGAAAAACCAATAAAAATTTTATTAAAAAAAAAAACACATCAAAGTTACCTAGCTTAGAAATGAAACTTTTGAAATATTGAAAAAGAATATATATTGCCTAGACACAACAGTGTTCTTGATAGTGTTGCTGTTTTCAAAATCCAGTATTTATTCCATGGGGGCAGGGGGCAACAGTTCACTCTGTAGGGTCAAGCTAACAAGGAAGTGGAAGGGGCAAAGCCACTTACTAGGACAGGAAAGGGAAAGGCAGTAGAAAGGTAGCGGATGCACAGATGCTCCTCAGAGCCAATCCAGTGCTCCGACTGGCGCATCCACACACCACAATGCCAGTAGCGGAGAAAGGGGGTGCAGTGGGTGTCATCCTGAGGGGGGTGACATTCGGCGCACCACCCGCCCATGACTCCCAAGCCTATCCGACTCCTGAGCTGTCAAAAGGAAGGGGGAAGACCGCCAGCAAAGCAGCACAGCTCCTCTCTTCCCCCGACAGCTCAGGGTAGAGTCCTGAGCTTTTGTGGGGAGGGCAGAGCTGCGCCGCTTTGCCGGCATCTTCCCCCTTCGTTCTGACAGCTCAGGAGGCAGGGGAGAGTCGGGGGCGGGCAGCTAGCCCCTGTGCGAGGCTAGTCCCCCTGGGACACATGCGGCTAGCCCCCCTGGGACACACACAGCTAGCCCTGCCCCCGGGTGCTGTAGCATCTAGCTCCGCCTCTGCACACTGCCATCTCACACGCTAACACAGTAAACAAATTTTATATATATATATATATGAATTTCTTGTTTCATTCCTTCCTTTAAATTTGCAAAATGGTGCAAGGATGAAATTGTGTGTTAGTGCAACTGAGCAAGACCTCTTGCCTCACGAGTCTTTAGCAGTGAGTTGCTCTTTGCTCCCCCCACCAGACATTTTTCAAGGGCAGCCTCTTTTGAGCTCCCTGTTGATTTTATATCCAGGGCTATGCATGTAGAACAGACTCCATTGCAAATGACTACCATTGAGTTTTATGGGGCCACGTTCACAGAGAAGAGACAAATTCCTTCACCGCTAAGAGTCCTGATGTTCTTGGGAAAAGGTACTGATTTAAACCCACTACCACATTTGGGTTCCTGATACAACCTGACTGCTACTCAGTGGGGTCAGTTTTATAGCCGAAAAACAGCATCCCTAAAGAACTTGTAACATTTGGGGCGGGGGAGAAATCACATCCCCCCCATCAGCTTCCTTTCAGTGCCTTTTTTAAACAGCATCTGCTTTATTCTCTATGACAAATAGCTTTAATTTTCTGCTAATCACATCATATCTTTTTTGCTGAGTTGCCAAAGCAGTTGTATTCTCATAGAAGACTTGCATGGCCAGTTGAAAGGATGCAATTTATCTCCATCAGAGAGGCATATTGTTAATAAATCCTAAATATTATGAATTCATGTTTAGAAAACTGACAGAATCCAGCAGCAGCAATGATAATCTCAGTCACCAAGGCAACCATCCTGATTCTCTATAAGATGACAGTACAGTTTATTAAATTATTGTGAGAGAGTATGTATTTTTAAAGAAGTGTTTCATTGCTAAATTTTCATTAGCTACCAAGGAAATCCAGAGGGGGGGGATCCACAGCTTTCTTTTTACACTGCTGGTTTCACAGCAGTTTAGAATTTTATTTCCTTGATTGTGGATATCACCTTTTCTGATAATAGAAAGATACACATCACCTGTAGGCAAATAATTATTTTATATTCTCTAAGATGAAAAATCAATAACCTGTTCAACTACAATTTTAAAATATTGAGGAGATATGTTTCTATAAAAGTTTAGCAGATCAGCATAGCCTTGCACTGCTCCATTTGGAATTCCCAAGCCACGGCACAGATTTTACAGATTATAATATGAAATTGTTTTCCACATATACACTGTGGTATTTATTCAGACTGACTGTTCTCCCTGCATTATTGTCTAGGCTTAAACCACAATAGCAAGAAAATGCTTGTGTGCAAACTAGATATATAGATATAGTTTTTGCTTAATTATTATGTTTCATGCATAATCACACAAAAAGTATGGTTCAGCCAAAGTTCAGCACTAATTTCATCCACATGCCACAGTAAGACATAAATTGTGGCTTGCTGTGCATGAGCAAATGGGTCTTACTTCTTTCCATATTGCTCTCCTGGCCTGCACTTGGAAGAAAACAAACCATGATCCCTGACTCAGCTTTACATCCGAACCAGGGTTTGTTTCACTCCCAATAAACAATTATCTATAGCCAATGCTTGGGTTGTTGTTTTTTAGCTTTCTGATCGTGATTTGTTGGACTCAAACCAAACGTGATCTCAGATTCAGTTGTAATATGAACATAATGTAGGATCCAAAATTGCATGGGCAAACTTCCACTTGTGCAACAAAACCATACATTTTTCTCTTCCCCCTGTAGACCCCATGTGCCACCAGATCTTCTCCAGAGTGCCACCAAATCCTCCAGAACAGCTTTTAAGGGCATGTGGTGGATGCAGGGGGCAGAAGGGGAGGAAGGTGAACTTCTGTTGCACAAGAAGTTTGTTCTGCTCACACTTGGGCAGAATTAGATACAATCCATGGTTTGCTTCTCCCCAGCTTGGTGCATTCATGGTAAACCATTAATTATGTTTCACTGTGTTGCATGAACTGAGCCGCAGTAAAGTTCCTCCATGCGGCAGTAGAATTTCAACTACTTAAAAGCACCTGAGATTCAAGGCTATAGGGCAGCATGTAAATTCAGTCATTCAATCAGTTAATTAATAACTCTCCCATTGAGATCAATCAAATTCAAAAGCACAAACATTGCTTGGATTATTCCAGTTTTTTGATACAAAATCCTGGAAGATTAGAGTTTGATTTCAAATGATGAAATATAATCTTACATTGACCAGCTCCTGCACCAATATAACATGAACTATTTAATTTTAAAGCTCATATTTGAGCATTTGGGGGTGAATTCTGACAGCAATATGTCTGTCTTGATTCCTTCATGTCAAATGCATATACCAATATAGGAAAAGGCAGAAAGAAAAAAGCCTATATTATAGAAGTAGTTTGGCAAGCAGTGATCAGAATAATTTTAGCTAACCATTGTTCCTCTCCTCTGACTGCAAAAGTGTTGGGCTCAGTGAGTGGGAAATAACATCTTTAGCAATCTAATTAGCTTGATCCTTTTGTAGTTTTAACCACAGATTAACAAGGGTTTATCTCTATGCTGGCTTGCTGCTTTGAAGTCCTATTTTCTGTCAATTCAGGATGCTAACTGCCCCATACTGATGTCTACCAACCATTCAAATCAGAAAAGGACATCAGATTTTGCCTTCTGACATCCAAGACCCCATTCACCTGTCCTGTAGACATTTTGCTGCTGCCTTCTGAACCACCTTTGTTGCCATCACTGTTCTTGTCCCCTTGGTCTTCCAGTTTAGTCTTTTCAACATCTTCGGGGTGTTTAACAAATGGATAGTGAATGAACACAAGCTGCAACGCAACCCTCGTGTACTTGGCATAAAAAGTCAACTTCCGCTGACTTCTGTATGAAAAATGCATTGGCAATCAGCCAATGTACATTCTGGATTCAGAGCAAGCAAAGAGCAGGAGATAGAGGGCATGTGAACATGAATGTTGACTGGGCACATGAAAAACATGGAGCATGTAGAGGATGAATAAGCATATGCTTAGAAGATGAAGAAAACTAAAGGATGAGATTGAGAAAAATAAAAGTTGAGACTGAGAAAGAATGGGTGGAAGAATGGTGGTGGCGAAAATCTTTAAGAAACATCTTTAAGAGAAATACCATAGCTAAAAACAAAGACAAAGTGTATTTGTGTAGGTTAGCAGGGTTAATTTTGTGGTCACAGTGCCACCCTCCCCTGGATAGTGACTAATAATAATAATAATAATAATAATTTATTATTTGTACCCCGCCCATCTGGCTGGGTTTCCCCAGCCACTCTGGGCGGCTTCCATAGAAAACCAAAAATACACTAAAATATCACAGATTAAAAACTTCCCTGAACAGGGCTGCCTTAAGATGTCTTCTGAATGTCAGGTAGTTATTTATCGCTTTGACATCCGATGGGAGGGCGTTCCACAGGGCAGGCGCCACTACCGAGAAGGCCCTCTGCCTGGTTCCCTGTAGCTTTGCTTCTCGCAATGAGGGAACCGCCAGAAGGCCCTCGGCGCTGGACCTCAGCATCCGGGCAGAACGATGGGGGTGGAGACGCTCCTTCAGGTATACTGGGCCGAGGCCATTTAGGGCTTTAAAGGTCAACACCAGCACTTTGAATTGTGCTCGGAAACGTACTGGGAGCCAATGTAGGTCTTTCAAGACCGGTGTTATGTGGTCTCGGCGGCCGCCCCCAGTCACCAGTCTAGCTGCCGCATTCTGGATTAGTTGTAGTTTCCGAGTCACCTTCAAAGGTAGCCCCACGTAGAGCGCATTGCAGTAGTCCAAGCGGGAGATAACCAGAGCATGCACCACTCTGGCGAGACAGACCGCGGGCAGGTAGGGTCTCAGCCTGCGTACCAGATGGAGTTGGTAGACAGCTGCCCTGGACACAGAATTGACCTGCGCCTCCATGGACAGCTGTGAGTCCAAAATGACTAAAGTAAGGTGCAATGAAATAACCCAATCAGATGATGATCTGGATTAAAATGGCCATTAAAATGTAGGCGGAATTTGGCTCAGGCATTGGCTCTATATCCATCCCAGCCTCCTTGCTGGAGGTCTGATACTTTTTCAGGGCTGTGCCAAGGATTATGGTTTCCCCAAGACGCTGATCTACTGAGGTGACTGTCCTAAGGTCGCCACTGGAAGCTCTATGGCCTGTCTGCCCCACACTTGGCTTCTGGACATAGACTTCCACCAAGACCCCTCTAACAGTGTGCCCTGAATACGCTTCTGGTTCAGGACAGGTTGATGCGCCACTTCACCCAAAAGCGACTGCACTATGGAAGACACACACAATCAACTTTTATGTGTTGGCACTGCCCATCTGGGGGTCCTCTGATTGGCCCGTTTTGAACTTAAGCTTTTGGCATGAAGTCGCGCCCTGTGACCCTGCTGGCTGGGGAATTCTCAAGCGGCCAGCCCACCACATGTATTCTGGCTACCAGGAATGGTAGCTGAGGGTGAGGGACCGCAACCATTGCTCACCCAAGAAAGGGGTGAGCGGCCATTTTGGTCTTTTGAAGACACAGAATTACTTTTTTGTGTTTATAGCCCGTCAAATCTGACGTACAGTGGGCAGATTTGCATTCACAAAACATTCATGTAAATGCCTGTTATGACTCTAAGCTATCCTCCTAAACCATAACAAATGACAGAGCACCTCAACTTTCTGTAGAAACACACAACGCTATTTCAATACAGAAATTCAAAAAGCAGATAAGTTATTGGTTAAAAAAAGTAAAAGGTAAAGGACCCCTGACAGTTAAGTCCAGTCGCAAACGACTCTGGGGTTGTGGCACTCATCTCGCTTTATTGGCCGAGGGAGCTGGCGTTTGTCTGCTTCCGCAGACAGTTTTTCCAGGTCATGTGGCCAGCATGACTAAGCTGCTTCTGGCGAAACCAGAGCAGTGCACGGAAACACTGTTTACTATACCGCCGCAGCAGTACCTATTTATCTACTTGCATTTTGATGTGCTTTCAGACTGCTAGGTTGGCAGGAGCTGGGACCGAACAATGGGAGCTTACCCCGTCGTGGGGATACGAACTGCCGACCTTCCGATCGGCAAGCCCAAGGCCACACTAGATATTTGAAAGGTCACTTGACATGCAGCTAATCCAGAGTCCCCACTACAAGCTTCACTCCTCCATGAGACTCAGTGTGATTGATTGCTTCCTTGTGTTCACTATCAGGCCATTTGGCTTTCCACAAGATCCCACTGACATGATGGGAAAGTGAGATGAGCTCCACCTTTGACTGGACTTAACCGTCCAGGGGTCCATTACCTTTAGCTTTACATGCAGAAGATTAGAGTTTGTGATCAGTATATGCCTTCTTACTGCTGTGCTAGACGTAGTGTGCTAAGATCAAGCGGTTTGCTCTGTGTGCCACAGTAAACAAAAAATACTATGGCTGAGAATCTTAACTGTTCTAAAATATTTCCATTGCAATCCTGGAACCATTATACAGTACACCCTTCCCTCCCCGAATTACTTTACTTGGATCCACTGAGAAGCAAACAACCACTTTCAGGTCTTAGAAAACCCAGCAGCTCTGTGTTTACCAAAGAGATAGTTGAAATAGTCTGACTTTATGATGCATTCAAATACAAGTCTATTTTGTTTTCAGGAAGAGAGCAATACAGATTTATCATGGATTAAGGCTTTACTGCTGAGAATTTTAAGCGATTTCCCCACTGGGGTGTAGCTCTATTGAAGCCCTCAGTGATGAAAATATTAGTGCCAGCAAGTCAAACACATCCCTTCTTCTCCACAGCAGCAGGTGTTTTGATTTGAGAGATAATAGTTTTGATTATTTCTTTGTTGGGCAATAAGGCAAAAATGGGAGAACTGCATGAAAGTACCTTTGATCCCCCAAAGGGGAACAAATATCACAATTGGAGAGAGACCTGTTGGAATGTAGTGTAAAAGTGCTGTCTAAAATGCATAAAATATTATTGGAATGGGAGACAAAGGATGAGCAAGTAAAATCCTCAATGATACACTGGGCAATAGATATTGGTCATAATACAGACAGGGAAGCATGGCAAGGATTGTGGAATATGGATATAAAATTTACAGCATGTTATGGTCTAAGAGAAAATTATATGAAAATGATATACTGATGGTATGCAACACCAAGCAAATTGGCAAAACTGTATAAATCTAAATCAAATAAGTGTTGGAAATGCAAAGAGAAAGAAGGTTCTTTTTACCATATGTGGTGGTCTTGTAGTAAGGATAAAGCTTACTGGGAAATGAAACATAATTAAATGAAAAGGATGTTTAAAATACTGTTAGTAAAAAAAAAACCCAGAAGCTTTTCTTCTGGGAATTATAGGGACCGAACTACCTAAACCATATAAAAACTTATTCATGTATGCTACAATAGTGACAATAATGTTACCAGAAAATCCTATGGCCTTGGGATGGTTAAATTCAGAGCTAGCTTAACAATGTGGTAACATAAAACAAATGTTTCAACTGGAGCTGACAATAGTGGCCTCTAGTGGCAATTAGTCTCATCAGTAGCAGCAGTCAGTGTTGAAGGATGGTGGTGTTTTCCTGACCTGTCACTGCCATTGGATACTTTCCAACAGGGGGAAGGGTCAAACATTAAGGAGGTCAGCATGGTGCACCAGCAGTAGTACTGGATTGGCTCTGCTGGCGCATCTGCACTGCACCAACCTCCCTGCCACCTCATCCCTCCCTGTTACCCTCCCAGTACAGCACAGCGATGCTGGTGGCAGAAGGTCAGGTAAACACCATCACCCTTCCATGTGGACTGCTACCAAGGCTGCATTCACAGGGCAGTTTATTCCATTTTCATGATGTTTTCCACATTATTGTAGAGCTTCCACACAATGTAAAAGCTTTTTGCTCTTCTGTTTCCTTTCTATTCTCACACCAGCAGCTATATCTCTCTTCCCTGTACCTTCCTTGAATTCCCATCTAATAATTCTGCATAACATAATCTCAGCATGTTGCCTCCTTTTTGCCTAGGGTGCAAAAAGAGAACAGGAATTTAAGCTACACCTCCTGTTTTAATTAAGCATACTGTTTTCTTTGACTGAACATGATAATTTCTTTGCTCAGGTGTGGTACTTTAGGTGTGCTGCTATGGTATGGATGGATCCATGCTGGATTCATTTATGAAGGACATTTATTTTGTGTGGTTTTTTTTCCTGATGCCTGAAAGGTGGCCACTGATTTCAGGAAGCTTCCCCATGCACAGTTATGCACTACAAAAACAGTTATGCAGTCCTGCAGTCTTCCAAAATAAAAGTGTGTATATTTTAACACAAAGTGCTTTGCAGGAAGATTCACAAAATTGCCTTCCGGTGAGTAGTAGTTAAGAGGCAGCAAGCCCCCATTGCAGTCCACGGTAAAAGCAATTCACATACAAAAAGAAGCACAGTGCCATATGGAGATATAAAGAGAAAATCAGCTAAACTCTGAAAGCACTAAATATGCAAATTGGGATATTCTTTAGAGACGAGTGAATGGAATAACTAATTACCCAAATGGTGCCAACATCAGCCATACTGGCAAACTCTATAAAACCCCACAGGTTTCAGGAGAGCGTTGTGCTATTCTAGTGCTTGTATTTTAAGTGGCTCTGCAGTCTGAAAGAGGGATTTTGGATTTAGATAAGGATTGGTGTTTTTTGTTGGCTGGTTAAACAATTTCCATAAACATGAACATTACCAAAATGTTACTGCCACCCCTGAATATTATTTAAAGATTGTTGAAGTGAAAGGAGAATAAGAATTTTCAGTCCTAAGCAGGTGGACAGAAAGGGGACAGCAGAATGTCAACAAGGTGTTAACATTTACAGGTGTGTGACACATAGGCCCTGGGACAGTGCAGAGGCAGTATAGCATTAGATTTTGTTATGAAAGCAAAGCATTCTCAGTAGTCTTAATGGCATATTAATTTTATTTATCATCTCCTGCCTTACACACAGAGAAAGACACTTTTTCACAGAGCAAAAGATCAGAGGTGTGACTCTAAACCAGGAATGGGGAACTCAAGAGACATATTTCTTCTTGGGCAGCCTCCCGGATGGCAAAAGTGGGTGTGGCCAGACACACAGCACTTTCCATCCTCCATCCAGGCAAGCAATGGGTATTATCACAGGACACATTCTAGCCAGGTAAAATCACTAGAGGAGGACACAGAACAGGCCTAACAAGAGGGGTAGCAAGACAGGCCAGATAGAGAGGATTGGCAGACCACATCCAACCTCTAGGTCTGGGATTCCCCAACACTTCTCTAAGCAAGAAAGCAGATTCTCAAGAGCTTAACTGGCAATGCATATCCCAGTACATTACAAATCCCCTGATCCTCCCTTTTCCCCACCACCCTGCTCTACATCCCATTGCAGGATTCGGCACACACTGCAAATTCACTTGCAAACCCACAAATCTCCAGATTACACTGCCACAAAATGGCAGCATTCTGATGTTACAAGTACCGGTGTTAGAATTCTTTAGTAAGAAGATCAAAAGCTAGGGAATGGGCTATCATCATCATCAACAACAATTTGGTCCAAAGACCCACAAGGATAGGGCTATCTGCGGTCATTAACCATCTCCAGGAATTACATTTGCTACTTGTTTCGGATGTATGGAAGTGAGAGCTGGACCATAAAGAAGGCTGATCGCCGAAGAATTGATGCTTTTGAATTATGGTGCTGGAGGAGACTCTTGAGAGTCCCATGGACTGCAAGAAGATTAAACGTATCCATTCTTAAGGAAATCAGCCCTGAGTGCTCACTGGAAGGACAGATTGTGAAGCTGAGGCTCCAATACTTTGGCCACCTCATAAGAAGAGAAGACTCCCTGGAAAAGACCCTGGTGTTGGGAAAGATGGAGGGCACAAGAAGAAGGGGACGACAGAGGACGAGATGGTTGGACAGTGTTCTCGAAGCTACCAGTATGAGTTTGACCAAACTGCGGGAGGCAGTGGAAGACAGGAGTGCCTGGCGTGCTCTGGTCCATGGGGTCATGAAGAGTTGGACATGACTAAACAACAACAACAACAACAACTTGTTTTGGGAAAGATTTAATTTCCAGGCCTTTGCCCAGGCTTTTTGGTTTTGGAAATGAAAAATGGAGATACAGAGCACCCACTGAAAAAAAGTTATCTGGTCTTGATGTTCTTTTTTATTGAAATTGCTAGATATGTTGCTCAAGCAGTAAGCTCCAGATTCACCTCCAAGCATTTTGATGTGTCACAATATGTGGAAATGTTATTATTATAGCTGCGGGCAGGGGTGGGGTGGGTGTTATACCTTAACATTCGGTGGAACTGACTGCCATTCTTCATGCATTTACATCTTAATGATTTCAAAGAGTAATGGTAATGGGGTAATGGATTCCAATGGATAATGGATTTCATGAATCCATAGCACTTAATTTTTAAAAAGGTCTTTGGTCAATATTTATTTTTACTTTGGGACAGCAGTGTCAGAGTCTAAATGGCATCTCCTTATTTATAGCACAGCCCTATGCATGTTTACCCAGAAGCAATTCCCACTGAGATGAGTGAGACTTGGTACCTAGGAAGTTAGGCAGGCTGATACAATAGGTATTAGAACACTGCAATATTTAAAAGAAATTACAATAAATAACTAGTGACTGTAACAAGCTTTTAAGCAGTAGACAAAGCCTGCATGTGGCCATAACTTTATCTATTTCTATATCTAGTTCTTTCTAACATCATTTATCTCCTAAACATTATAACTAGTGAGCCACACACCAAGTGATGGGAATATGTAGGAAAATATGGCTGTATGATAGAGTTTGTGGATGACTGTCAACCCCACAACCTCTCTTCCCAGCTGGTTTTGGCCCACTTTTATTTCCCTTGTTCCTCTCCCCTTCCACACTTGCTCTCCATTCTCTGCCTCATCAGATCAGTCTCTTGCCTTTTCCCACCTCCACTTCTATTTCAGCTGTGGCTTTTCCATCTGAAGTCAGCTACCAATGTATATTCAAATATAAGCATAGAGATGAACTGTAGCTGTGTTAGAGGTAGCCCATCAAAATTTGGCTTTGCCTCCTCGCCCATTTTCTTGGCCTCTACATCCTGCAACTTGTCACTTCCCGTCCCCCTTTTACTGCCCTTGACACCTGATAGGCCAAATTAAATATCTTATAGCCATTTTGAAATTTGTAAAATAGGCCAATTTAGCAATTGCTGTTTAGAATGCTTGGTCATGCAAAAAATGGATATACTGGTTGATGATGTCACAACTGCCCTTTAACTTGGCTCCTAACAGTTTTAACAGTTCTCTCTCAGGCAAAATCTCACACGTTATCCAGATATGTTATATCCACTCTACCACTGTTATCTTTCTGAAGGTAGCTCTCTTGTCCATGGCAGTGAAGCAGTTCAGCAGGGGTAAGGCTGGGAAATAGATCCTCTCATTTCTGAACATCTGAAATTTTATGGTAGAAGATGAAACTAAACTAGCTTTGAAATTTGCTTACCTTTCTTTTTGACTGGTGGTTGGATTCCTTCTAAAAAGAGAGAGAGAAAAAACATAAAGTAAGGTTAGTTTGCAGTTTAGGTATATTTCAATAAACTGTTCTTCTGCGTTCCAGTCATAAGCTGTTCATGTAAAAGTAAGTTATATTGGATCCACTTCTGTATGGATAGAGGATGAGGTTATGCATTAGTGGCTACCTTTTGTATCTGAGACACTATGCTGAGAAACACAAGCAGGAGATGGCTATTGCTCTCATGTTCTCCACAGGCATTTGGTTGGCTACTGTGAGATCAGGATGCTAGACAGGATGAGCCTTTGGTTTCACCTAGATGGGACCTTCTTATGTAGAGTCAGGGTACTAATTGCCAATGCTTTCTTTTTTACCATTAAGCATTGCTTTAGTATTAGTATCTCTGAGATAGTGAGATAGGAACTGATACCTGGACACAGAAATATATACAATAATGTATTAGGAGTTGGCCAGACAATAGAACAGGGATGGGAAACCTGTGTCCCTCCAGCTGTTGAACTCCAACTCCCATCAGCCCCTGCCAGAATGGGCAGTGGTCAAGGATGGGAATTGTAGTCCAGCAACACTTGGAGGCAGGCCACATGTTCACCACTGCCCCTGCTGTAAATGAAGGCCCTATCCACCTATCTCAGCTCTACATTCCCATCTGGGGGGGCGGGATGCAGAAATCAGAATGGCTCCCCTTGTGATCATAGCTCTCCTGTCTGAAGTTTTCATGAAGGCGGGAGCTGAGCCACCCTCGCTCTGCTACACTCTCACATGTCACTTGAACTTGAATTCTCATTGTTGGCTGATTCTTCCTACCTCATTCTCACTTCCTCTTAGCTCAATAGATTCAGTATATTACATTACTCCTCTTCTGTGCCTTAAATAGTTGTGTAGGAGGGAGATCTTCAGGAAGCTGATATTTTCCTGTCATAGTACTTCAGGAGAAGTGACACTTGTTATGTTATACGATGTGTTATAGGGTTAGATCCAGACTCGCCTTCCATTCACAGAAGAAGGACTGAGATCCAGCAGAGGCTCCTGCTGTTCTTGAGGGTCTCCCAACCCCCCACAAGAGTTTCATTTGTTTGTTTGTTTTTTTGAGCATCCAGTGGGCTGCAGGGGAAAGAGGGGAATTAGTGAATATTCCTCCCTCCTTTTCTTCCAGTAGAGCATGGGTAGAGTTCTGGATCAAGCCCACAGTTTATTTCTTTGCTTGCATTCAGCTAAAAAAAATGTGGTATGTATATTCAAAATTCAAACATACAGCAAATTATACCTGATACTACTTATTTTCCTTCTGTATAACAACAAGAGGAGCAGAAGGCATGTCCTCTGTTGATTCTGGCAACCATGTTTCCTTTCCATCCCTGCTCAGTATATTGTATTGTGTTCTTCAATCTTGGATCCCCCATATTTTACTGCAACTCACGTAATCCCCAGCCAGCTTAGCCAGTGGCCAGGGGTGGTAGGAGCTCCAGTCCAACTACATCTAGGAACCCAAGGTTGAAGAACACTGGTATATTGCGTTGTCTCAAGGCCAGATATAAGCTTTGAATGATAGCACAGGCATATTTTTGTGCTAATTTCTGTACCATTTAAATTGTCCCTCTTCAGCAGTCAGTAAGGTGTCCTGTAATATCAGGAACCAAGGCTTTTGGTGCCAATAGGAGGCTGTTCAATCTGATTGAAAACTGATCAGGAACCTTTACGGGCAGACTTTCCCAAATCAAAATGTGGGTTTGTTTTCATTTCATTCTGGTCTCCCCTCTGTTCTGTTAAGATAACAAGTCCTGACTACTTGAGCAATGAGTTCCCAAGTATTTCTGCCACGCTCTTTTGCTTGTCAGTCTGTGTATTTGTTCAAGGGACTTAGGGAAACAATCTCTCATTTTTTCCTGCTTCTTTGTGGCTTATTGCCTATAACAGCTGGAAAATAGGCAGAATCCAATATGCTTTTTCCTAATACAGTGAAGGAGGTGGAGGGAATCTGCTCTTGAATTAATAAATGCCAGGCTGCTAAAGATATGGGAACTCTGCCAGAAAAAACAAACAAAGAGAGCAGTCTAATTCAGGTGTTGTTATTGCAGGTTAGCATTGCATAGGATGCTCTGAAAATGAACTCTAGTTGCAAACCCTTTGGAGCTTAGTAGCTTGTGTGCATGTATTGTCTCCATTAAGCAGTATCCCTTTGACACTCACATTCAGCAGTCCAGCTTGATACTCCGTGGGTACAGCACAGGAACAAACTATCCTGCATGCCATGCGAATGATTTTAATCTACAGAGAGGATGCTCAATTAGTAGAAAGATGTATGTAATTAGCAATAAGCACTGGCAGCATGCAGCTGCATTGTTCCTGCCTAATACCCATCTAATCAAACAAAGCATGTGACCTTTTATAAAGATGAGCAAAACCAACCTTTTATTTTCAAGGAAGGCGCCACTTCACCTAAACCAAGAGAGAAAAGAATAACCAGATGAATAGCAGCATAATCATATATTAGCAATATATATATATATAACTCCATCTGGGTTATCTTCATATTTAAATGCACTCAAGCATTATGAGTTGGACAATGAAAATAGAAAGACTGAGAGATTTTTATTCTGATGCTTCTATTTTCATATGTAGATCAGGGAGTTTGTAGCTTTTTTGGGCTCACACATAATGAGAGGCTTAATGGGAGTTTGAACATTATACCCATGTGGGTCAAGATACATGTGGGTCACATACACTGGAACTGCCTCCCACAATTTCCTATTCCAATTGCACTCTTTGTGCTCCCCCAAAGGTACCACTCCCCCAACTCAGGTGGGGTGAAGTTGGATGAAGGGACTGCAAAATTCCCCATATTTTTGGATCCCAAAGAGAACATTGATGCCTTGATAACCTGAAATGTGAAACTGTAAGAACTAGTCATCGTGTATTGAGTCATCACATATTTCTTCCTAAATTTAGAATTACCGAAATCCAAACAGACCATATCCTTTTTAGAATGTAGAACAAAACTAAAAATAAAACAAAAATGTATTCCATGCTAACTCTTAAAAGGTATAGGATCTCTTTCAGATTCAGGGCTTGATAAAGTTAATCTCCCAATCCAGATTTTCTAGGAGGAGTTCATAATGTGAAGTTCTTAAAGTCATAAAAGTAGCCCTGAAGTTATTGTTCTTAGCTGTCTTGGTTTTGATAAATTATGACAGGCTTTCTATAATGTTCACGTTTCCCTTTGCAAGTGTGTTTGCATTATTACATTACCTTTGTGTTTATTTCATGATTTATACATAGTATGCTTTTCCCCAGAAGCAGTTTCTGAGATTAGACCAGAGCCTCAAAAGCCTATTGTTGATGCATTCAAAACTAAAAAATTAAAAATTCTATTTCAAGTTTGTCAAGGATTATATTGAGGAACTGCAGAAGTACACAACAGAATAGGGTCTAGTGTCAGCAAGACCTGCTGGTTAGTATTCACATGTAATTCTTATTTAAGAGCTCTGTGGTGGGAAAAACTGGGTACTACTTTAAACTGATGAATCTTATTTGGAGGAACTCATTTTTTAATTCCAGCTGGGTTTTAATTGTATTTCTTTTGAAGAGTGCTTTCTGAAGCTACAAAGGAATACAGTCATACCTCGAGTTGAATGTGCTTCGGGTTGAGCGCGTTTGAGTTGCACTCCACACCAACCTGGAAGTAACGGAGCGTATTACTTCCGGGTTTCGCCACTCATGCATGTGCAGACGGTCAAAATGACGTTATGTGCATGCGCAGAAGCGGTGAAACGCGACCCGCGCATGCGCAGTCGTGTCTTACATTCGGATCCCGTTTGCATCTCGAGGTACCACTGTAATGACTAGAATCACAGAATTGGAAGGGCCCATGAGGGTCATTTAGTCCAACCCCCTGCAATGCAGGAATCTTTTGCCCAATGTGGTGCTCGAACCCTTGACCCTGAGATTAAGAATCTTATGTTCTACTGGCTGAATAATAGGCATTACATACGTCACCTGTGACCCAAGTACCTATCCACTACAAAACTGATTATCTTTTGATGTTCCATTAACAGAGTGTCACAGTAGACTGCAGTCAGGGGTAATGCATTTTAATTACAATCCTAAAGCAACAGAAACACATGCCTACAGAGGCTTTTGATTATTTTGCCCAAGTTGCTGGCTATGGTTACCTGCATTGCAGGAGTTTTTGAAGTGAAATTAACAAAAGGTTTTAAAAAGTGCTAGTTATGTGCTAAGGAGTTCCATTAGAGTTGCACAGGAGACAACAGATATCAGCTTTTTACTTCTTCTGTTTAAGTAGCCCCTGTCACATTGCAACAAAATAATCAAAAGCCTCTTTGGGCTTGCAGAGTTAGTTGTGCAGTTTCCCTGGATTCCGGCCAGTGTTTTTATTGCCTAGACCACAGGTAGCACATTAGAACTCAACCGCTATTGTCAGTTCCAGCCACAATGCCAACTACTACTCAATATCAAATACGAGGTTGGTCTTTGAATTCTAATGTATCCAGTGCCCATTCATTGCTCAAAGGGTATACAAAATTAAGTAGAGAGCCTTTGGAATAGTTGCTACTGTTCCTTGAAGTTAATTCTTTGGCTGTATGCTTGCATTGTACTTTTCCAGTTTTTGTATAATCTAGCACAACTAGAGTTTTAAGTAAAAATAACGGCAACATTGTAATTCTGGCCTCCTTTCCACAATTGGAGTATTAAATACCATACAAGAGCTGTTCAAATGAGAGGTCAGCTGTCAGGCTATAGTGGTCACTTGATGAATTCTTGCCTCTTAGCTATCTATTTTTCTTTACCCTACTGGACGGCAGGATAAGAATGCAGCTCTATAAAACCAATCACTTGAAAGCATCTGGTTAAAGAATACCTCTTTCGCTCTCATCTTCATCTTCAAAAATGAGGTCGGTCAATAATGAAAGAAAGCCATACACCCAGTCTGTTGTATCTTCCACTGCACCATGTACAAGTCTCAGTGGATCAGTGGTGAGCTTGTTTACAGATTGCCCTGAATGCAAAATATAAAGAAGAGAAGTTTGGGAAATAAAACACATTAATTTGACTGACTGATTGATAGCCTTTCGATTAAAAAAAGTTGAATTCTCTAAAAAGTTGACTTTTATGAAGCAATCCTAAATGTGTGGGTGCCTTTTCTTTTGTAGGCAACAGATGTGATCCACAAAAATGTGAGCATATTTAAGGGCACCAATAATTTGCCTCTGGCCAGATATGCTAAATACACAGGCAGATTGTTGCCTACCTGATACCACAGACCCTGTTTTGGATCAGGAAGAGTACCTTTAAAAAGTCAAGTGCCCTAACAAATAATCTAGTTACCATATGACAACTTTACTGCCTCAGCTCAGTTCCTATAACCTCAGGGTAGCTAAGATCAGAACTTACGTTAGTATAAAGCCAATTGGCTTGTTGCTGAATTAGTGATTCTGCCATCGCAGGTCAACTTCTAACAGATATTCTTCTTCAGTCTTCCAGGAAACAAACTTTCTTGCTTCCCATTCCACAGATGGATACAACCCGAACCAATTTGCTGTTTATTAAAATGCCACATGGATTCTATTTGCACTTCTTCAGAGAACCAAAGCTTTGGCCTAGAGGCAGCCTGTCTATGTATCTAGCATAGACTGGAATAAACCATTGTTATGCGTCCATTATTTGTACAATACTGTATAAAACATATGGAATTAAAAATAAAATATAATGAAAAATAAAATCTGATTAAGAGAATTGTAAGTCAGCTGTGATACAACTGTGCAAAGGGAGGAGCCTGCGGAAGGCAGAACTGTGGTAAACAAAAGGGGAATAGCGCTAGGAATGATGTGTGAGATATACGTATATACATACATACATACATGCACATATAATCCTGGGTGTCCAGGTTCGTAGGTCATCAATAAAACAATAAATCACCCAAGGCCAGTGAAGTTAACTCTTTATTCAAGGGAACAAATCACAGCTCAGGACTAATAGTCTCAGCAACTCTTGCCAGGAGGTCTTGCCCCAATGAAGCAGTTGCGAGGACTGAAGGTCCACACCTTTCCTCCGCTCTCTAAGGCTCCTCCCCTGGTTCCTTCCCCAGCAGCCTTAGGCTTTGCCTTCTTGTTTCTTGTTCCTCTGCCCTCTTCATTTCTCTGTGTGTGCTGGGATACCAGAAGGGAGGAGAGCTGGGGGCAGCAGGATGAAAAGACTCTCTGTCTTCTTCCACAGCCTGCCTACACTCAGCTTCTGAGTCTGCAATGCTCTCTGCCACCACCTCTTCCTGCTCATTAAACCCTGTTGCCTCTTCTTGTCCTGACACCTCTTCCTCCCAGTCTGCTCGCTCTTCTCCCTCTGACCACTCACAGTCGTCCCACCACAAATCCCCTGGCTCTGAGCCTTCTTCCCTTGGGGGTTCCCTAAAGGGCTCCCCAGCTTGTGCCTCTCACCACTACTCTGCATCTAGACAGTCCATGACAATGGGTCACCTGTCTTCTGCTAACACAAGCAGTACAATCAAGGTGTATATGCAGACTCTTATTCGTGCCTCTTAATAATGTGCTTGTAATAGGAAAAGACAAGGAGCCTTGGGCTGCCCTGAAAATCATCAAGCCCACTGAGTGCTCAAAAACCTTTGAGGGAAGTTCAGAGCATTTGAAAGGAGCATTCATATTGCCCAACTGATGCATTTACTCGCCCAAAGTGGTGGTGGTGGTGGGGTTTCACTGAAGGGATGACAAGTGATGGGGTGAAGGGTTGGGGTAGCAGGTGGGAAAGGATTTTAAAGGTGAGGTCTGTAAGGCTTCTCCTCTTTCAAGCAAATTATAAAGGCAAAGTCATTTACAGATGGGGATCACAGGGATTGTAGTTCAGCTCAATGATGCCCCAACAACAGAAGACATGGCCAGAATCACCTATCATAAGGAGGAGAGGGGTGTATCTGCATCACTTGCTACCTCATCCCGTTTCAACATGGTTATTCTTCCCATCACCTTGTCCTTGGGAGAGGGGAACAAGGTAGCAGATGGTGCAGGGCTTGGAGTGAAAGCAGAACTGAAGTGGGGAGGCAGCTCAATGTTGGTTGTGTGCCTGCCTTGAGTCAAGAATTCAAGCAGGAGTGTTGAATTTTCAAACCCACCTTTAGTTTTTAGCCTTACCAATCCCTATTATTATTATTATTATTATTATTATTATTATTATTATTCTGCTCAAGCAAGGTAACCAAGTGCAATAGAAAATAGTGGTTCAGCAACTGTAGCGCTTCTTACATTTGTAACACCCTGGACGTACTCTGGGGAGGCACCTGCCAAAATGCCCCCATATGGAAGCTATTGTTGCAATATGTTGCACTTGGTGTTTCCTTCAAAAACAGCTCAGAATTTCTAGTTGGATCAAAATAGGGCTACTGGAGCTGGCTGATGAAAAACATTCAACTAGCACTTTTCCACCTACACCAGACTCATTTCCAGACTCATTTCAAAGTGTTCATGTTGCTCTTTAAACTCCTAAACAGCTTTGTCCAAAGTACCTCAAATGCTGTCACCTTCCTGGACTCTTAGGTCATCTGCAGAGGTCCCTCTCAGGCTGTCCTCACCATTTAAAGCCCTGTTTGGTGGCAGTGGCACCTTGTTTCTAGCATGCCTTCCCTAGATAGGTTCCCCTTGCACCTACTTTATGATCCTCCACAGAACAGGTCTTGCTGCTGCCGTTTTTACGCGTTTTAGTTTTGTGTTGTTTTATTCTTGCTTTAATAGTTATGGTTTAATTGTTCTTCTTGTTCACCACCCAAAGAATGCTAGGTATTGGGCAGTATGGAAATATTGTTATTAAATAGTCTTAATACTAGTAGAAATAAGTAATAAATTAAAGATACAAGAGTCTGGTCTTATTTCCAGCAGAGGAGCAATATTAAACTCTGCGATTATGCACATTCCGTTATCATTTTCTTTTTCACAATTGTGATATCTAAGTATTCAGAAAACCACATACAAATCTGTTTTCTTGTTAATTGTATACCTAATGTTCACAACAAATACTAGTACTACCACTTCACCACCTTAAGCTCCTTACGAATTAAAATATATACCACATAATTTGTGAGTTATTTGAAGAAGACCATAAAAGGTTCTCAGAAAGAGGTAGAAAATGAAGGTTAAAATAAAATGCTGAAAGAAGAAGTAGATAGATAGATGATAGATAGATAATAGATAGATGATAGAAATAAATAAATAAATAATGACATACAAGTACTCTAATAAAATATGGCATAATGAATTTAATAATGTTTTAAGAACAGTGTTTGATATGGGTGCACAGTAATAAATTGGCTTCTTGCTGCCCAACAAATGGCTGATGGAATGGGAGGCGAGCCAGTCCCAACCCCTTCTAAGATGTTGCAAATCTGATGTTGCAAACCTGACACACTAATTCCAAATCCAGTGTCAGGCTTCATTTGCAAATGATCTCAATAGCTATGATTCAACTCCAGAAACCATGTGCATAGCACACCTCTGTGTATATGGTACTTCATCCAACAAGAAAACACACACACAAAAGCCTGCCCAGTTCTACACACACATCACCTTTGATAGAATGCAGAGATTGTCAACACACTGTGTCAGGTGTGGGGAACCTTTGCCCCCCCCCGCACTGTTGCTGAACTACAACTCCCATCAGCCCCAGCAAGCATGACCAGGGGCCCTATGTAGTTTTCAAAGGCATTAAAATGACTTTTCTTTTTTTAAAGAAGAAGAAGATGGCATTTACGTGCAAATAAACCCTATCTATTAATCATATTTATACCACCCTTTACCCCAAGGAACTGAGAGCAGCTTACGTGTGATTCCCACGTGTCTTCGGTTCAGCATTTGAGCTGTATTTTTTCAACCATTCTCAGAGCTCGTTACAGTGTACTTAAGCTGAAGTATTTAATGTGATTTAATGCCAATTCGCAAATGTACACATAACATTTGTTTTCTCTCCACGACGACTTCCCACTGAGTGTGCAAATTGACTCCATTTACAAGCATTGTGTTTGAAGTGCTATGAAAGTTTGCTTTGTGCTGCTTGACTTGCTATGGTTCATTCATGCATGCAAGCCCCTACTTAATTTTACAGTTATCAAATATAAATAAATGGATGTGTGACCCAGTCCTAATAGCTCCATTCTCTTCAATCCGACTACATTGGCTTAATATTTAAGTCTTAAATCCTCCTTCCATTCTTCCTTAACTGCTTTTTGGATCGGCACTTGTGTCGGTTTTACTCCTTTTACCTCAGAGCATTTAGTTCCCAACAATGTATACTGCAGGTTTATTATGGAGTGTCTATATATGTCCTGTAATTTGGAAAAACAAAAACAAAAACCCTTTGCAGCAGTTGTGCAACTCAATACGATCAAAGAGCATGACAGATATGTTTGAAACGTGGAAAAAAAAATGGGTTCCTTGCCTCTAGGGATCTCAGCTTTCCCCACATCTTTGTCAATATCAAGTTGATGTATTCCTATGAGAACAAAATACACATGAAGTAAGAGTAAGAAGAGGAAAAGTTAAACCTGCCTTCCCAAGCCCCTCCCCTGTTGGCTTCCCACTACCCAGTCCTTCTACTGCCTTCCCAACCCCCCCAGGATTACTGAGCAATAGGGATGAGGGGCTCACTTGTTATTATTCTTATGGGCATCCAGGGACACTGCAAAGCAAAGTGTCTGCCTGGAGCCATCTACCATCTTTATATCCCAAGGATGCCTATGGGGCCCAAAGGCATTAAAGGAAATGAATGTGATAGGGGATAGGGATCAGTGCTTCACTTTGAAATGTTCCCAGCTGCCCAGAGGGAGGGGAAAAAACCTAAAAATCAAAAGGAGTTTTGCTGGGCAGCAAGGATGGTATCTGTAGGTGCACTGGGAAATCCCAGGGTAAGGCTACATACATTTTATATATGCCATTTTATCTATCCCCTAAATTTTCCTGGTGAATGCTACACTTCCAATCTACAGAATATTCCAGGTCAATTTTGAAGATACATTGAAGAAATGGGGAATTGAGAAACACGGCCTGTTACACGTAGGAAAGCAGGGTCATATTTCACTTCAGTTGCAAGGTAATTGGAGTTGTTACATGTTATAAGTGAAGACCAATGGAAACATCTTCCACAATATTTGCACATTTCACCAGAAGACCAACCTCTGGATTTGGGCCAGGGCAATTCTTCCAAATTTTCCTATGGAATGAAATATTACATAATATAAGGCTATACAAAGTCCTTAACAGCTTGGAACCAGTTAACTTCCAAGGTTGCCTTGTGCACTATGTGTCTACTTGACAGCTTCAGTCTGTGGAACTGGCACTACTACAGGTGCCCCATGATACTCTGTACACAGTTGTAAGAAATTATTATTTTAGTGTGGCAGCAGCTACACTTTGGATATCTATGCCTACTGACATCAGACTTTTGCTGTACTCTTTCTAGTACATGCTTAAAACATTTTTGTTGAGGCAAGTCTATCCAGAGACATAGATGTTGATGCATTTTAATCTCTTTTACTGTTAATTTTAAAAGCTTTCAATTTTTAAAAATTGATCTAAATGATTAATGTCAATTTAAACTGTTTTAATTGACCATTTTACAGTTCTTGTAAAACGCTTAGAGGTTTTGTTACAATTAAGCTGCATATAAACTTTGTTATATACAATAAAATAAAATAAGATAAAATAAGATAAGATGAAAAGTTATATAGCTGGAACTGCAAATGCAGGTCTATGCAGGGCTTTGTGGATAAAAGTTTATTTGCCTGATTCTCAAGGCTGGCTAGTTCTGCATTCCACATATTAGCTACATGAGATCCAGCCACCTTTGAAAATAGGCAAAGAACCAAGGAAGAGAATCATTCTACCTGAAGTTCCAACACCTTCAAGATTCTTAATTGTCAAAATAGCTGGATGGTCCAGCATATAAGCAAGATTTATCTGTCCCTTTGCCACCTCCAATTATCTATACTATATTTGGGCTGAAACAAATGCAAATAGACAAATTCACTTTCAAAATGCATTTGAAAGTCACACCACAAAGTTCACAATGCCTGCAGAATCAACAAAGAGTCGCTTTAAAAACAACCCCCCTGTAATGCAGGAATATGCAGTTGTCCCATAATGGGATTGAACCTGGAACTTTGGCATTATCAGCACTACACTCTAACTAACTGAGCTATCCATGTCTGGTCATGGTCAGAATTAGATCTGCCAGAAGTTCCATTTCTTTCTTTCTTTCTGAATTTAAATCAGACTTCTTCAATTTTTTTAAAAAAGAAGTAGATACCAAATCCCCCCCTCAATTAATTGCCAGTAAGTCAAGTCAAATGCAAGTTTAACATAGTATTTGAGACATATCAGGCAAAATTCAAAATTATGCCTTCAGAGAGCTTGTGCTGCCCATTTGCTGCAAGAAAATTGGGAATTTGCTTTGATTTTCTTTGATAAACACATTCAATATGGGCAAAGGTTTTCTTTATCTTCTAGGAATTGCTGTGAGGATTAAGCAATGCTGAATCTCATGAAACCCCAGATGGATTTGAAAACTAGTTCTCATGCTTATTATATCCAAATTGGATTAATCTGTTTCTTTGTCTGTGGTGTTCCATCACTGTTGCTGCAAGGACTGCGGTTTGGTCCAAAATGTGACAGCAAAAATGATTGTATATTCCCAAAGGAAACAGCCACACAAAATACACTTCTCCAACTCTGAATTATTTGTCTCACTTTTTCTTCCTAAGTAGCACAATCTTAAGCAGGTTTACCTGGAATTAAACACCACTGCATTTAGTGGGCGTAGTCCACAGGTAGCGCAAATGATAACCCCCAGACATTGTGGACTACAACTCCCATTATCCCTGACCATTGGCTATGTTAGCCGAGACTGATGGGAGCTGTAGTCAAAACATCTTGAGGGCAAAACACTGGCTTTTCCTGCCCTAGTTGGTGTACTTAGGATTGCTGCTCAAATTATTTTAAAATAAAATCTTACATGTTTTTAGTTAATGAACTGGTAATGAACTGGTAGAGCCACACACTGGGGCTTCATAGTTTGAAGTACAACACACACGTTGCTCAAAATCCATAAGAAGATCTCAACCTGAGCATTTCATATTGCTATTTTGCATTTTGTCACAAAGCAATTTTGTTTTAGATTCTACCACATCACCACTCAATGCAAGTCTAGTCAGTTTTGTTCCATTCAAGAATGCACCTCATATGTGTCAAACAGTTTGCCTGAATTCTCCATTTATATCGTATTAATACAAAGCTTTTTAAAAAGCTTCTGCCACCTCCCAATATACTTTTTTCTGTTTCTCTTTCTAGTCCTGGAAACAAAAGCCCCTAAAATCTGATTTATAATGAGAAATTAGAGAAATGTGCAGGCTTGATTTAGCCCACCACAGCACACAGCTCACAGATGTTCCCAAACTTTTGGATGAAGGGATCTGTACAATCCTGGCCTGGAGAAGCTGCCAACCTGACTGAGCTAGAGCTAGAAGAAAGTCCTTTTTCTGGCTATGGGGAATCTGATGCAAGCTCCATATCCAGCCATACCTGAAGTCACATGGCCATGGCAGGATGTGTGGGGGGGGGACAGGTGTCTTACACAATGGATATCATTCAGTTGGGTGAAGCTTACAAAGCAATCCTCATGAGAGGCTAGAGACAACCTGAATGGCAGAGCCATCATTGCATCTGAAGAACTGCTAAGTTGGGAAGGCAAATTTGAGGGCCCTGTGTGGGATTTGTGGGGGTTTTGATCCCATGAATGCAAAGCCTCTGGTACTCCAGTCTATCTGGCTGAGGGGAGATCTATCTCTCCACCAACGGGAGCATTGCTGGCAGCAGCTTCCTATCTACTATGGCAGACTTGGCAGAACCTCCCCCCTCCTTCCATCTTGTTCTTCGGCCATGACTTTTGACTTGGGTGTTATTTGTTTAGCTGTTTGAAGAAAGGTCATCCCTTGATGAGTATGCAAATTTCAAAACAAATCTAGAAATTCACAATAGTTCAGCACAGCCCTAATGAGTTCTCACATAGAAGCATGTAAATGACTAACAGATTGGTCTGTGCAAATTATTTTGCTTAATTTTCTAATTTTAATGAGAGCACAGTGGATTAAACCTTGGTCTTCAGTTCATTTCTGTGATTGTTAAATAATTAGAAGAGTCATATTTTAACTGGCTTTGGATGGATTGCAAAGATTTGTTTAATAATTGATTTTTTTCAATTATATGTGAAGATATCAGTATATTGAGTGCAATTAAAATAACTGTACAAATGAGGGTACTTTATGCAGACAGATTTATTTATTAGATACAATCTAATTCCCTAATAATGGCAAGCTATTGTATGTGTGAATCCTTTTAGACTAATTTCTGTCAGACATGAAAGATATTTAAAGCATTTCAATAGAGTGAGTACTCAGAAGCATTTTAGTAGAGCTTGCCTGCCTGCCTGAAATGAATATACAGTGTTTCACCTAATTAATATTTTGAAAGACTTACATCATTAATGGTATTTAAAAGAAGACCAGTGTATCTTATATGAACCTATTAAATTGAGACGACCATTAGAGCTATCCCATATCTTGCTTATTGAATTCCATTTAAGTACATGAGGAACACAAACCTTCTACATTTTAAAAACCCCTCAGAAAATCAGAGGGTTTGATCAGATTAACATTTAAGGGAATAATCTTCTGACATCATCTCACAAAGAAAAATAATTCAACACGTGTGTGTGTGTGTGTGTGTGTGTGCATGCACACATACACAAATTCTTTGAAACAACCTATGAGAAACATATATAGCATAATGTTTTCTGCTCTAGACTGTTTATAACTTATTTCTTATCTCTCTGTCCTGCCTGACACTGTAGTACCCCATCACTGGGAATGCAGATGCTGACATCTACAGTATTGTACAATAAACTGATGGGAATATTCTAGGGGAAAGCTTGTACCTCCCACTTTCCCCAGGACACCATGTTAACCACTAATCATCTACATTTGCAGACCTAAAATAACATTCGTGATGTCAATATAATGGTAACCTCTGGATATAAATACCAGCTGACTGTACTGAATCTTTTAAAATTAGACAATATACTATTTTCAATTGTTCACTCCCACACTTAGCTTGGAAATAGCAGTCATTTAGTGGTTCTCAGAAGGACCTTACAAACTGTATCTACTTTGAAAGTGATTACCTTACATTTTGTAAGATATACGAGTCTCACCTGCCAGGGTTTTGTAATCTACCAAGTCGAACATGACAATGGCCACAGCTGACCAGGTAACAATGAGTGCAGCGACAAGTAGCCATGCTGCTGGTGAGCTGAATGTGGTGGCAAAGTCTTCTGAAACTTTCTTGGACACTTTCACATGTGGCATGGGGACTGTTCCATTCTTGTTGTCTATCACTGTAGTGGTGGACACAGGTCCTAAGAAACAGGTAAAAGAGATGATATAAATGCACAAGTCTTGACAGTTGCACCTCCCAGCATTAAGGAAACATTTCTACATTTGTAGAATTTAAGGCACAATGCAAAAATGAGATTTTGCCCTCAGAGCTCAACAATAAGAAAGCTGCGGATGGAATCATGAGAAGAAAATTCAAATTGCATATATCTAGAGCAGAGCTTGCTTGAAGGACTGGATCACCATGGCTTAGTTCTGGAAACTGCCTTCAGTTCCAGAACAGGTAGAAGGCTTTTGAGCATGAACACATGTTCTCTGTCTTGCCACAAATTAACAACATCTGCTGTAGTCTCCACATTTAGGAATATTGGGGCTAGGGTTCAAATTAAACCAAAATAAGTCTTATTGTACAAGCCAAAGGCCATGACAAAGCCCTACACACACTGTCAGGAAAAGAAATAACTGTATATAAAAAATAGAGCCACTGTCTGAAGTCTAGAGTTCATAAGCTGTAGGGCATGATTGCCTGACACCTTTCAAGTCCTGGCATTTCTCCAGATTGTACTATAGTTTAAGAAATTAAGCACTGATCAGAAGCAGTAAGTATTTAACTTACAAATGGGCAATCTAACAGCATGCTATTATGTACGCAAGTGCAAAGATAACTGAATTCTTATAACACGCTGACACAGCTGCTGTGTTCCATCACATTACTTCCACAGAAAATAAATTTAACATGGGGAAGATGTCTCAATTGCCCCTTGACCCTTGTATTTAACTAAAATCCTCAACAGAGTTTGATTCCCCCCAAAAAAGTCATAAAATGTTCATGGTGCAAGTGAAATAATGCCAAATGAAGTCTACACATCAACTTTATTTTTGACTTTTTAAAAATTGGACCCTGCCTTTTCCCTAAGGAGCTCAGTGTATTGTGGACTGCATTACACACTTGTATCTTCACAACAACTCATTGAAGTAAGGTTTGTATGAAAGAGAAAGATTGGCTCAATATCACCCAGCAACCATCATGGCAGAAATTTCTACCCAAGTCTCCCTAGTCCAAGTCCAATGCGTTATTTTCCTCATCACACTATTTCTCTAAATATATGCAGATCTAAAGTTATACATTTAAATGAACCTCCAGACCCTTGGAATAATAATTTTAAAAATCACAACATGTCTATCTAACTGGTAACCACCGAACGTCTTTCAAAATATGAGAGCTAGCTAAGCTGAAGCTCAAGGCTAGATTTCAGCAAAATATAGTAAGGTAATGCCATATGCCAATTTCAAGAAAGTCATCGCCACCTGTCAGCTGGCTAAGTGATAGCTACATCTTTATGACACACTAGTATTTAGTATACTTCCATTTTAGCAGTTAAGAACACTATATTCTGCACACAGTTCAAGAGAGCGGTAGTCTCTGGTTTCATTATATAATATTCCATAGTGCTAAAATTAAAATACTTAAAAGCAACAAGCAGAAGGGTACTTTCACATGTTTTTCTCTAACTACCCCAACCCCACCTTTTTGCTTTTTGTAATGAGAGTGGTGATGCCTACCTACATCCACACGTTCTGCATCAGTTCTCTATTCAGTTGGCAATGCCAGCAGTCCATTGTGAGCCTCTGTGTAGCTCTGATTGGCTAAATGTTGTCACTGTTGCCAGGATAATGTCCAGGTTGAAGACCAATAAGGCACCAAAGCTGCATCCAATCAGATCCGGCTATGTGACTTGATGGCAAAGCTTCTTAAATAGGCATTGTACTCACTCTAAATGATTTCTTTTGCCCTCTGTGAGCCACAGCTGCGCCATGTATTTAAGGCACTCTTATACCACTTTAGATGATGCCTTCCCCTAAAGGATCCTGGGAGCTGCAGTTTGTTAAGGATGCCGAGATGTTTTAGGACACCCCCTCACAGAGCTACAATTCTCAGAGCAGTTTAACAATCTTCTTCACAGAAAACTCTGGGATTCTTTGGAAGGAGCCGTGGCTATTAATAAAGTGGTATATAAGTGCTTTAAATGTATGGCTGGTTGGTTACACAATGATATCAATGTTACCCAGATAGAGAATTATTTTGGGAGAAGGAGAAGATTTAAAGCAGCAGACATTTGGACTGTGAACCCCAGAGAAGAGATGTGAAAAAGGACCACTTTTGCGGTCTCTCTAAAAATGTTTCAGATTCTTCCAAAGCCTTTATTCCTTGGCTTTAAAAGCTGCCAAGGAAGATTAACTATCTTCATATTGATAAAGAAGTAATCAACCCGACAACAATTGTTTTCAAAGCTACAGAAAGCCCAAGAATTCACACTTTCCTAGTGATCCATTTTAGGAATGTCCTAGTAATTGTATGTTTTTACATTATGTGGATTAATGCACTACCATTTAATAGTCTGCAAAAATATAGCACTAAAACAAATTCCGCATTCAAAAGATTGTAAGGTTGGGTACAGAGGGAAAATGACGAAGATGGTGTCCCATTAGAATTCAAGTGCTATTTTCACAGATTGCCTATTACCCTCAGAGCTAAAATCTTGGAAGCACTTGACTTTCTTATATTAGAAGGTGAGATGCTTATGGAATGCTTCACTGTCAAATCCCTCCACAATTTTACAGGATAAAATGTGAATTTACTTTTCTAGAAATGTTTGCTATGAGTACTGTTAGAATCCATGGCTCTTCTGGGCTGAATTTTTGAAGTGGGTAGCAGGTTGGGAGTGAAGGAAGAGGTAGTGGTGCTGCAGTTGTAGAAACCTATTTTCACATCTAAGGAAGTATCTTGACCTCTTTGTGTAAATAAAAGAGTTTAGCATGCATCCTAGGGTTAAGAAGCCCTAGCAAGGCTCAAGTCCTCATGAAAATAATTTATTCTCTGTTCAGCTCAGTATTTCAACATGCCTGCTATACTAGGGGGTGGGGAGAGTACAACTTGGTACATATTGGGACAGTAGCACTTCTAATAGGTGCTACAAGGTAGAGTCTATGGGAAAGGTAGGCAAGGTTTCTTGGGATGCCCAAGGGATCATTACAATGTCCTCTACTGGCGGCAGATGCCTGCTGGTCTTGCACCAAGCCTAGGCATTCAGTTTTGACTGACTAGTATCCAGGAGGATCAAGACACCTTGAAGGCCCACAGTCATGGACTGGAAGTCAATCTTCACAACTGGAGCTATTGTCCTTACAATCATTTGTGAAGATCACAGACTCCCTCAGTCTCGCCACAGAAGATTCTAATGGTTTTCAGAGCTGACAAAAGCTATTCTAATTGGCCTCCTTGTCAGCTCGGCAGTTCTAACCCATTTTGCTTTTGTACACAATTTCCCTTGTTCTTTGTCCTCTTTTCATCTCACATTCCTTTCAAACATCCCAATGCTGATCAAGTGATTTGTTTTACACTCAAGATTTCTAACTTGTGATGTCGTGTAAGCCGAACAAGATTGGCATGCTACATAGCTTTTGCCACTTACATGAAATGTGGTCTTATTTATGAATGATGCATTTGGTTCATGAATACTGTCTCATATACTTAGATACAATCGATATGCTTATTTCTTTTTCATTTTAAATACATCTCATATTCCATGTCCCTAAGCATAATTTTGGTTCAGTCAAATTGTACCAGGAGGGAAAGTCTGCTGAGTAACAAACAGTTATAAAGATCTACTGCACAATGCAAAATTACAAATCAGTAACATTACACATTCAAAAGTTGAATGTTGGTGATTACGAGAGGTGAGTGTGCATAACTAATTCTTCTTCTGCTGCTACAGTGGCTGCTACTATATAACAGTTATATAGGTCCATTGGTGCCAATATACGTATAGCATTACCTAAACCAAATAACTAACGGTTTGAAAAATCTACAGGAGGCACATCTTATATTAAACATTAAGAAGCTAAGCATGAAAATCTAGTGTCTGAAATTCTCCTGATCTGATTCACAGCACCACCAAATTTTGGAGTTTCAAGCCCATAGAAAATAAAGGTACAGAATGGGGCAAATCATTTCATTCCTAAGTAAACTCACCTGACTCCCCATATTTCTCCCATGGAATATCCATATGGTGTCCAGCTTTTTCCAGCTTCACTTCAAGACACAAGAGGTTGAAGAGCAAAGATGCTTGCTAGGCAGAGAGGTGAATCAAGTCTGAATTACATTGCTTGCATGATTGTTCTTCAAACATAAAAAAGGGAGTACTGGGGATAATTCAGTTCTTTCCTCCTGTGCCTCAGTCTCAACAAAAAGCTCCCTTCATCAAAACTGTTATTCAGTATGGTAGGATACTCCTGTTGCCCTCATAACAAACAGCATCTTTAGATGAGTATTTTTTTTTATAAAAAAAGATGTAACCTTGTGCACGGGGCTACAAATGATTTCTACAACACATATCCTTGTTTATTGGTACCAACTGTTGTGAAGTCATCACACTAAAAGCTATTATTAGTTACTAAAAAGCGGGGTTGGATTAATTGTTCTGCCGATAGCACAGTGCTAGACTTCAGCTGAATTATGAAAGGTGTTATGTATTTATCTGGAGCTCGCAGTGTACTGGCTTGCTCATCACTGCAAGTTTCCCCTTGTGGTCTTCAAATGCAGGGTGGGCTCTGGGGGTTGATTTTCAGAGTAAATACAGATGACCATTTACCAAGATGGTAACTTGCTAATGCTGAGGAAGTTATACCATTCACCAGGACGATAACTTGCTGTGATAAGGATATAATCACTGGGAAAACATATATCATTTTGTCAGATGGGGAAGTAAATCTCATCCATATGGGGACAGAGCTGACTTGAGTTCTCACAAGGACTCCACTCAGGTCTGTTCCCAGGGAATAAAAGGGAAAACTCACTTCACCTTCCACCACATCTCCCATACATCCTCCCTGTAGTCAGGCTTGCATGTACCCATCATTGGGGCTAGTGGTTTTGTTTTGTTTTTACCTTGCTACAGATTATAATCAGTTGCGGTTATTTTGGGCCAGAGAAGAATTTTTCCTTCAGGTAAATTGGCCAACATGGGGTTTCTGCCTACCTCATAGCAACTGTCACAACTTTAGTGGGTAAGGCATTGGGTGAAGCCTTAGTCATGGTTGAAGGGGAAGTTGTAAACCTCTGCCTGCATCTCCAAGGGAATGAGGTATTCTGTTAAAGGGATCCTGGAATAAGTGCTCCTCTCCAAATGCCCAAATGCCCAGATGCTATGACTAGGGTCATAGCATCCCTTCAAAAGGCGAAGCACATGGGGTAGTACCTATTTAATGTATGTCTTGGATTTCCTCACCACTGGTTCAACCTCTGAGAGAATCATCCAGCAGGTGGGCTGGTTGATACGGGTTACACCCAACGCCTAAGCCCAAACGCCCTACATCTGTAATCAATAAAATTGTGGCCTAATCTGAACCAAAGGATTGTTGTCATGAGCGGTCATTCAGTTACATTGTACAGAGCAGGTCGGCAGGCTCACGTATTCTGGGCATGCAAAAATTACCTCCCTTCCTTTTCCATTGATGGAAGTTTCTGCTGGATCAAAACGCTTTCCATCAGCAGAGAACCATGATGCGGCCAAAGTTTCAGGTCTGGAAATTTAAATGTCATGTTCCAGAATGTGCATTGCCCACTGTACAACAAAACATTAGTGAGATCCTGTGCTGCATGAGGGCCTTTGCAAATGAGGGTATGAGCCATAAGCTCCAAGTACCTATAATTAAAAGGACCTGAGGAAATGCAGTTGGGAAAAACTTTTGGCAACGATTGCCCATTAGAATAAAGTAGACAATACTAGGTTGCATGTTGCATATGGCAGCTTCACGTGGTCATACTAATGCTTGCAGAGGAATATGTATTATGCTTCCGAGATGAGGGGCAATTCAGAATATGGTTTTATCTACTGCAGGATTAAATAGAAAATTGCACTTAACAAATGAATGTACAAGTTGTCATGTAAAATTGTACACAAAACCATCTTTCCTACATAAAGGCCTAATAGGGCTTTGCATGGGAAAATCCTACACAGAAGAAATTTGAGAACTGAGCTTTTAAAGGCAGGGGACTACAGACAACACTCTTTAGAAACAGTTTCTGATCTGCTTATTGCCTCTGCCTTCTTTCTTTTTAAAAGGCATTTGCATGAAAACAAGATCTCTCTTTCTAAAGAGTTCATCAGCTCCCGCTGCTTACATCCACCTGGAGTCATAATCCTGCCTTTGTGATATCATAATCATTTTCACATCAATATATTGTGAGGATTATGGTTACTTTAACTGAGAATGAAGCAGTGGGGACATCTGGTTTTTGTTTTTGTTTAAAAGCAGTATACTATTTTAATGCAAATATGTTTAATAAAAGGCCAAAAATGTAAACTGTGTGAATGTACTTTTCTTTTCTCCTAAACAGAATATTTTTCAATGGCTCCATAGTGCATTCATATCCTTACAAATTAAAAAGCAACAAAAACCAGAGATTTCCAAAACTTGATAGCCATGTCCGCATTATAGCGGGGGCAGGCAGAAAACTGATGAGGCTCTAATGGTAGAACTCAGTATAATGCACAGTAGATCATCATGGATTTCTGACTCCCAAATATGTAACAATAGCAACTACAAAACAATGTTTGTTTGCTTTATTCCTAATTAGTCTGAAGATGAAGAAAGGCAGTAGTGGGGAGACCAATAATGGGTTTTTGTGATAAAATGACTGTGTGCTGATTCTGGTACCAAAAAGAATTTCTGCATGTGTTCAGAGGCATTCTCTGTCTTAATGCTAACTGCACATCCACCCAACACCCCCAACCACTATTTCACACCTGGTTCTGGTTGGTGGACATCAGCACTGTAATAAAAAGCAAAGTAGTTTTCAAAAGCTTAAAATCTGCTCATCCCTGATCTGAAGAGTATAGGAAATATCTAATTCATGTACCTGTTTCCTAGCATGAAATAGAAGCATCCCATATTCAAATATATTTATTTATAGCCAGCAAAATTCTTGCTAGTTGGACTTTTCCTCCACTCCTCCCCACACGTGCCCCATAATCAGCTTCAGGTGGTCAAGGGGACCCCCAGAACACTGAGTATAGAGAGAGCAAAAGTGCAATGAGATAATTTTCAGAGAGGAGAAACACTTGCACTGATGGAACGATCTCCTTAGTGCTATGTTGCACACAATTCTTAGTATGGCATAAGCTTTCATGGACTCAAGCCAACTTTGCCAGATACATGGGCTTGAGTCCATAAAAGGTCATGCCTTAATAAATGTGCTAGACTTTAAGGTGCCACAACACCTTTAGATCATTTTTGCTGCAAGAAACTTAACAAACACATCTCTGGAAATTTATTTTAAAGCATTTTAGCCAATACCTCCTCCAGGAGCTTAAGGCCACATACATGCTACTTCTCCCCCTGTCTAAAAAAAATTAAAATCCTATGAGGTTGATAAGGCTAAGAAAAAATAACTGGCATTAACTCTCTAATCTATAAGAGCACAGTCACATATTTCTAAACCTCATCTATAACTTCCAGATGGCAAGCATACCACGGAAAAAAGTGATCTGGAAGACTTTTTTCCCTTAAAACGATTGGAGTAGTAATTTCATGGCCCATTCAAAGGAGAATTTTGAAAAGCACGCTCAGTTTATTGTGAATGTATATGAAGATGAATACTTTTCCTATGAAGACATTTGGACCCCTCTTTTTATGCAACCGTAGAATTTTATGTAAGGGCTTTTTATGCGCTCCAGCTTTATTCAATCGTTACAACTTGGGAAAGGGGATTAGCATCAAAAAGTCTTCAGACGCTATTGTTGATCCTGTCAAAACACTCTCGCACAATTGTGAGTGTATTGTATAGTCCCACACAATCATTTCTGCTTTAAATGACTGCGAAGAGAGCAAAGTCCTAAAGCCTAGGTTTCAAATACTTAAAAGAACATAATAGCAGGTTTTAGCGGGATACTGTGTACACAGTCTATGTCATCTGTAGCTACATCACCTTTGGCAGGTAATCTCTGCAAAGACCACGAGATCAGCAGGATTAACAGTAGCTGGTCCAAGTATTCTTAATAGCACCTTTTCTCTTCAGCAGCATGAAATACTGTGTAGGTTTAAGAGAGCAAAGCATTTTTGAACTTTTGGATGGATAGAAAGCAGGGCTATACAGGAGGAAGAGAGAAAAAGAAATTCCAGAAGCCTGTGGTAGAATGAAAATAGGCTCATGAATCCAGAAACAGCAGTGTTAAATGGCAGTAGCCACGTTATTCAAACTTCCAACAGACCCAGCCAGCAGGGCCAATGGTAAGGGTTAACAGAAGTTACAGTCCAGTCAAAGTGGAGGGCAGAAGATTCCCCATCTTCGATTTAAAGGTAAAGGGACCCCTGTCCATTAGGTCCAGTTGTGACCGACTCTGGGGATGCGGCGCTCATCTCGCTTTACTGGCCGAGGGAGCCGGTGTACAGCTTCCGGGTCATGTGGCCAGCATGACTAAGCCGCTTCCGGACGAACCAGAGCACCGCATGGAAATGCCGTTTACCTTCCCGCCGGAGTGGTACCTGTTTATCTACTTGCACTTTGACGTGCTTTCGTACTGCTGGGTTGGCAGGAGCAGGGACCAAGCAATGGGAGCTCACCCTGTCGCAGGGATTCGAACCGGCGACCTTCTGATCGGCAAGTCCTAGGCTCTGTGGTTTAACCCACAGTGACACCTGCATCCCATCTCCGGTTTAGATGCCAGTATATAGTTGATTATGAAATGAAAAAAAGGAGAGTCAGCATTCTAGTTTGGCTACATGGATGAATCTGTCAGTTTTCGTTTCTCTCCATTTCCTATTTTTTCAGTTCTTCACATATCCGAAGAAATTTGTGGTTTGCTTTTATTTATTAAGTTTTTTAGTACTCATGAAAATTTGTCAGCATTTTTGTGATAATTTCTCCTAATATATACATTTTTGTATGCAGTTTTTGCCAACTTACATATTTGTAAGCAACTTTTCCTAACAGAATGCATTTTTGCATGTTACTTTCACTAAAATATGCACTTCTACACATGCTTTCACCCAGATATAAACAGTTTCTTGTTGGAGGACTGTATTGCAAAATTCAGTAAAGTGCAGATTCTGAGCAATAACTGTTTTCTTTCATGCATTGGTTAAGAAGTAAGCAGGTCATCATTAAAAAGCAAATGAAAATTAATTCCTCGCCCCACTCTTCCCCCGACATCCACTCTGTTCTTCAGGGATGAAACAGAACTGATTCATTCTGGAATCCACCAAAACAATCTTGCCTACTCAGTTATAGTGGACAAGACGAAAGTTTCCAAAACTTTGCCTTTTTGAATTTAAAATAACCTGCTGTTATCCTAGCTAAGTTGAAAATAGTCTTCCAAAGTTTCCTTATTACTAGCACAAAACTTTCATAATAATAACTTCACCAGCCTGATGATATTATTCAGATCTTAATCAGTCTGTTTGATATTTATAATAAGAATCAAAAATCTACTTATTTATTCAACGTACACCTCTGCATTTCACAGCCTACTGGATTGTGGTCATTCATCATGTCACCTTTCTTTATTCATTTCCTTTCCTGCTATATAAATAGTGCTGGACTTTGACATTAATTAGATAAGCAATAATCATAAAAAATGTGTACTTCCAGTTTTATTGAAACTGGGTATTCACAATACTGTTTTAGCCTCTCACAACTTACTGTTGCATTACAGATTTTACAGTTTACTTCTTTCTTTTCTTTCTTATTTCTTCAAAAGTAAAATAATTATGGGCTAAATCCAACCCAGATAATTTTGTAGCAAAATGAAGAGCTTTATATGTGTGGTATAAAATAAATTAACAGTAATATGGGCTATCATATCCACAAAGCAAAATAATCAGAGATTCAGTTCACAAGAGTACTCCTGTTTTGCCATAAAATTAACGAGCCATAGTCCTGAAATTACAATGAGCTTCTAAAGATATGGAAAACCATCCACTATCTGCATATTCTCCAGAAATGTCACCTGAATCCAATGGAAAATAAAATATAAAATAATGAAACCTTGATTCTCTAGCCATTTGAGCTAGAGCACTTAAATAGACTCACTTAGCTCCACACAGGAATGAAGAGGAATAGGGGTGGCAGACTGAATGTGGACTTTCACAGTTGGATTCCATATTAAGCATGGAAGAAATATAGGGATTGAAAGGCCACTTGAGAATAGGGATTACTGGTAAGTAAGAAGACTGAATCATTGCATATTTCCTATAGACCCCCTTGAGTGTTAAGATCAGCAGTGGGGGCCCTTTTAGTAGTTCTACCACTCTCAGACATTTGGGGGGTACAAGCCAAGAAAAAGCATTCTCTATGGTAGCACCTTAGCTGTGGAATTCCTTCTCTGCAAAGCATCTTCACAATGTTCATTTTGTCGGATGCTGAAGACGTACCTCATTATCCTGGCCTTTTACACCTGAGATATATATTTTTGGACCCACCTTATCTTCTTGATTGTAATCAGTTTTGCCTGCTTTGAATGTCTTTTTTAATTGATGTAACGTACCCTGGGACCTCACGGTGAAAGTCAAGTAAGAAATTAATGATAACAATATTCATTACTCCTATTCTTAGAAGAGAAAATTGTAAAATAAAGTGCAGCTAATCTAAAGAACATAACTTAAATGGATAAAAAGCCAAAGAGAAATATTTGCAAACAGAAAGTACGGTGGTACTTCGGGTTACAGACGCTTCAGGTTACAGACTCCGCTAACCCAGAAATAGTACCTCAGGTTAAGAACTTTACCTCAGAATGAGAACAGAAATTGCGCGTGGCAGCAGCAGCAGGAGGCCCCATTAGCTAAAGTGATACCCCAGCTTAAGAACAGTTTCAGGTTAAGAACAGACCTCCAGAACGAATTAAGTTCTTAACCTGAGGTACCTCTGTTTAAGAAATTGTTCATAAAGACCAGGTCATCGATGTGTAACATGTTATGCAGCGAGTTGTCTTATGTTTACATAAAATACATACATTGGTGGAGACACATTTCATGTTGAAAATAGCCATGATACGTTGCATTCAAAAGGTCATGCCAGCTCTTGCATACTTAACACAGGTGTAATTAGCTCTTTCAACTTAATCATATGCTGCTCTCATCACAAATTGGGTAACTGTAAATTGCACAACTTATATGTCCTCTTAGAAACCATATACCTATTTCTGTAATGTATGATCTTCAGAAAATTCAGAGCAGTTCATAGTGTGTATCCAGATTTCATAGCTTATTATTTAGTTGTTCCTTGATTGAACAATTTAAAGAAAACAACACAATCAGCAGACCATAATAATAATGAACAATTCATTACCAATTTGATTTGCAGATAATGTCTGAGGGGATTACAAAGTCTGGTTGTGCAGATTGGCAGAAGAAAAACCAGATATAAGGGGTTTAGTTGCATATTCATCTTAAAAGAATGAGTAATGTTTGCTCAGTCTTGAAAAACAAGCTAAATGATTTCAAACAATGGGAAGATTGCAACTGTAAGGCATGGGCCCTGATCCAGATCCAGAGTGGGTTCTGGATTAGACCCCTGTGACTTCTTCTTCAAAACAAAAGAAGCATGTCCCCACTTCCCCTCCCCTAGTATTTTTTTATTGTAAACCGTAATTTGACCCTGTGATGTGACTCCTTTCCTCCACACCCTATGCTCTGCTCTGCTCTCCCTTGCCTCTTCCTTATGACATTGTGCTTGTATAGCACTTGTAAAAATTAAAAGATATATTTTAAAATACAGTTGAGTACATAGGAACAAGAACTTACAATTTCCCCATCACTTAGATGTTTATAGGTTTAGATACACATGCTTTTATCACCTCTCACTGCCAAATGCATTAGTTTATTCAAGCTGACAAGCAAAGGTATGGCAAATATAATTTTGCGAGGAACATTTTTTTAATCAGCTTTAATGAGGAAAGAAACCCCAACACATCACTGCCTTGAATAATCACAGAAAGAGTTACCTTAAATAAATTTATGCTAACTAAATATGATTTTGTAAACCCCTAGAAATCAAATCTGCATGCGTTTATGTGTGTGTTTTCCCTTAAGGCAGCTTTCAACATCAAAAGAATTTTTAGTTGATAAAATTGTTGTTGTCACTGTCAGCAGATCCTCTTAAAAATCAAATAAAGTAACACTGTTTTGTTTTGCTCTTTACAAGACAAAGGGAAAAAACAATCAGCAGCAGCAGCACTTTGGTAATGAATTGCTGTTGAGTGGGAGGGGTGAATTGGTCCGTGCCTTTTTAATGTCCAGGACAGATCATTACAAAGAATGCAGCAGTGGTGGCACTTGGGAAGAGTGGAGCAGCAGCCATCTCCCAACACCTGCACCATACTCACTAAGAAAAGCAGTGGTAAGGCTGGGAGAGCTACAAGTCAGTGGCAGCCTCAGAGGTGTGCATTGCCCCAACGCAAGGCTATCTGGACCTTGCCACCACTTGGACCCAACCCATCAGGGCAAGTGCAGCACCGTGGCTGTCCAGAGGGCACTGCTTCTGCTCCACACACACTTATTCACATGCCACTGCTGTTATAATGCATTCTGTATGGGGCTTCCTATGAAAAAAAAATGAACTGGTTCAAAATACAGTAGGCAATAGTTAAAAACCTTAATTTGCTACCAGTTCCCCTCTCCTACCCTGGGAATAATTCAAAGAGATAGTTTTAACCTAAAGAGCTCTAAACACACTGGGACCAGAATATCTTAAAGGCAGCCTGCACCAGTCTGAACTTGCTCATTTGCTAAGACCTTCAACTGGGGCATGTCTGTAGGTTTCCCCACCTTCTGGGAGTAGTAGATGGGCGCTTACAAGAACAGGGCCTTTCCTGTGATGGCCCTCAGACTCTAGAACACCATTTCCAAGCACATCCACACAGATACCTACTTTAATTTCTTCTATAACAAAGAGGAAAACAATTATTTTCTCTCTCAAACCTTTGGCAGGATATATGAAGCTACCTTATATTGAATCAGACCATGGGTCTACCTAGCTCAATACTGTCAATACTGACTTGCAGCATCTCGCCAGATTTCAGACAGGGTTCTCTCCTAGCTATATCTGGAGAAGCTGGGGATCAAACCTGGGATGTTCTGCATACAAGGCTGATGATCTACTGCTGAGCTACGACACCACTACAGAAATGGCTTGCTTAATTTTATCTGCTGGTATGATTCTTGTTGTTGTTTCTATTCTATTGATTTTAATTTTTCAATTTCTTTGTCCTGTAATGCTTGCATGATGCCTTGAAGACTGGCCACCAGAAAGACTGTATATAGACAGACAAATAAATGCCTAAATCAAACTAAACCAATCTGTCCTATGCCTTAATCCTCTGTCTATACCAAGCCAAAGCTTAACTCCCATCACAGATACATTCTGCAATATTTTCCCACTGGGGCAACTGCAGCTGCTGTTGATGTAAAACTGTCTGTGCCCCATGAGAGAGGGGAGCTCCAAAGAATGTGTCAGTCCACAATTTTACAAAACTGGGTGCTGACCCATCCTCATCATGACGATTTCCATGAGCCAAAGACCTCAAATTAGAAGTCGGGTGGACTAAGAAGTCTATTTTAATGACTCCCTCCACTCAACGTGTGACTTCAAGCCAGATTGCTGAGAACTATTAGATTGCATTAAACGTCTAAGCATATGTCAGTTACATTTCTGAATACCCCAGAGACTAGAGGCAAGATCTAGTGTAAGACTTTACCCGTCTCTTGATTTGTTCTGTTTTATGCCTGTGGCAACACTATTGTGGTATTGCAGCAGCATTAAAATGAATGATGAATTACTTCTATGTATCAGTAACAAAGACATTATATTCCATTTATGTGCCACAATGTATAAAATAAATCATAGTAGTAGTAGTAGTAGTAGTAATACAGTGGTGCCTCGGGTTACATGCGCTTCAGGTTACATACGCTTCAGGTTACAGACTCCGCTAACCCAGAAATAGTGCTTCAGGTTAATAACTTTGCTTCAGGATGAGAACAGAAATCGTGCTCCAGCGGTGTGGCAGCAGCAGGAGGCCCCTTTAGCTAAAGTGGTGCTTCAGATTAAGAACAGTTTCAGGTTAAGTACGGACCTCCAGAATGAATTAAGTACTTAACCCGAGGTACCACTGTATATTATTTATACCCCACCCATCTGGCCGGGTTTCCCCAGACACTCTGGGTGGCTTCCAACAAAAGATTAAAGGTACATTAAAACATCAGTCATTAAAAACTTCCCTAAACAGGGCTGCCTTCAGATATCTTCTAAACATCAGGTAGTTGTTTATTTCCTTGACATCTGAAGGGAGGATGTTCCACAGGGCAGGCACCACTACCAAGAAGTCCCTCTGCCTGGTTTCCTGTAACCTCATTTCTCACAGGGAGGGAACTGCCAGAAGGCCCTTACCACAGTCCTCACATCAGGTAGACACGTTGTAACATGTGTGTCCCAACATTCTTGTGGTAATGTCACAGAAGCTGTCATCTAGGCATAATATCTTGCTCAATTATTTCTGTTACAGCAATTAGATAAACACTTCTCAGTTGTGAACTAGGGACCAAGGGTGGACCTCAGCCCACTTTCAGGTGGGCATCAGCACTGCAGCCCACCCTCTCTCCTTTCAGCTTTTTGATTACACAGAAACACAAGAGCCAGGCAATAGATCAATCTAACTTAGTACTGTCAACAATGGCTCTTCGGAATTTCAGACAGGAGTCTCTCCCAAACCTACCTGGAAATGCTGGAAACTGAGCCCGGGACCTTCTGCATGTGACGCAGTTGTTCCACCACTGAGTGAAAATCTTCCCCCAGATACAGGAAGCTGCCTTACACTGAACCAGACCATTGCTGTAGCCCAGCAACAGTTCTCCAAGATTTCAGGCTAGGGTTCTCTCCCAGTGATACTGTACCTGGAGGGATTGAACTTGGCACATTCTGCATCCAAGGCATGTGACCTACCACTTACCAATGCCAACACCAGCAGTCCCCCTGCCCCCATGTACAGTACGTAGGCATGCATGGGAGTGAAAGCTGTGCAGGGGAAATAGTGAAAGAATGGAGAGGAAAGAGAGGAGACGGGCAGGTGGAGAAGACTAGGAGAAGCCAGGCTGCTACATGTTGTGTCTCTGTTACACACAGACACACCGAAAGCGCTTCTCCTTCCTTCCCACTCAGCTGCCTGCCACCTCAGGAGAAAGGGCCAAAACAGGGCATTGAAGGCAATGTGAAAGACTTAGTACAGTGGTACCTCGGGTTAAGAATTTAATTCGTTCTGGAGGTCCGTTCTTAACCTGAAATTGTTCTTAACCTGAAGCACCACTTTAGCTAATGGGGCCTCCTGCTGCCGCCGCGCGATTTCTGTTCTCATCCTGAAGCAAAGTTCTTAATCCGAGGTACTATTTCTGGGTTAGTGGAGTCTGTAACCTGAAGCATCTATAACATGAGGTACCACTGTATTTAAAAATAAATAAAGAAGTAAATGTGGAATAGAGAAGAATGGAAGTTGTTGCAGGAAAGAAGTGGATGTAAAAGGAGCAGGGAGGAGGGGTGAAAGAGGGACATTTTTTGGAAGGAGGAAATGGGTACTAGTTACACATGAAAAGAGAAGGGGATAAGAAAAGAAAGGTGAATACTTTGAGAGGTATTTCAGGGAAAGGGGAAAGTAGAAAAGAAAATTCTTCATTCAAAACCTCTGCACTGACAAATTCTGCCTAAAATGACGTGGGCTCTGAACATCTGTTCAGAGCAGGTGAGCAGACTGTTGTTATATTCATGACCTGCTTGCAGGCTTTCCATAGGGATCTCTGTGACTACCATGAGCACAGGCTGGTGGACCAGGTGGGCCACTGGGCTGTTTCAGCAAGCCCTTACGTTCTTAGGAATCGTATCAGCAGAAAACTATTGCTGATACACACCATTGTGTAACTGGCTCCACTCTGCAGCAGCATTTTGTGACTGGTAGGCCTTAGTTCAGCTTTCTCAAGTGGGCCCTGGTTGCAGAAAGTCTGGCATGACACCCCTGGCCTAGATGATACCTGCGCAGCTGTCAGTATATAACGAAGGGATAGACGGATAGATGCATCTAAGAATAAAACAAAAATGCATATCCAGCTTGTGAGACAGTGCTTCCATCCCCGGTGTCTCCAAGTATGGCTGGGAAAGGCCACCATTTGAAACCCCAAATAGGCTTTAAGTTTCACTGAAGACAAGAGAACTAAATGGACCAGTGGTAGCATCCTACGTTCTAATGGTTCTTAGAGACCTAAATTCAATACACAGCCAGTTTTTAAACCTTAATAGATCTAACTACTTGGAACTTTTTAAAAAAAAAATGGGATCAATATATTTCTTCCCAATAGCTTTGAAAATCTGGCGCAACCTACGTATATGGCAAAATTGACACTTCTCTGAAATGGAAATGTATTGCCACCAAAAGGCCTCCCATACTCTCCATGGTGCAAATTAACAGAAGCTGTAGCAGCAGAATCGAGCCTACAATGCAAAAGATACCTTTCTTTCCCATAATTTATATCCTGCCCATCTTCCAGTACATTCAATCAAAGCTTTAGATTTTAAATTTCTAATTGCAAGACTCAAGCAAAAGCAAATTAACAATGCAGATACTAAAATAACTCACCTTGTACAAATGCCCAACATATTTGTTTTAACAAAAGAAATAATACTTAATTACAATTTGTTTTACTCTAATTAAAGATCACTCAGATATGACACTTTATTCCATTTTCCAGAATTCCTCCCCCCCTTTTTTAGCAACTGAATGCTTGTGTCCCTCCATGTCAGCTTTATCTAACGTAAACAGCACTCCCATTTTTCCAGACATTTTTGAATTGCTGCTTCTCCCTTGACCCACAAGCAGTTAGAATAGGAATTACAAAGTCAAACTGTCTACAGAGCTGGCACATTGGGAATGCTTTACAGTAGGGATCAGCAAAAGGATGTCTCTGGAGCCAAACAGACACACAGACTCCTTTCTGCTCAAATCTATCTTGCCTCTGGCTTAGCAACTCGTGTGTGTGTGTACTTGTCAACCCACAAGCTAGAATTTGGTGAGCAGAGAACTTGTTCTGACAATGGGACTTGCCAGCATTCTGCTTTAGGAAGCGGGTTTGCATAGTGGTCCACAATCTTCTATAAACATAGCTACTGGCATAGGAGCCAACTTCTAGAGGCAGAGTTTACTTTGCCCCCCCTAAAATATTTGAGGGGGCCGCCTCTGCCCCCCCAGTTGGTGGGCATTGCCATTCAAATTGTGTGGGTGGGTGTCACGTCTTGTGACTGATTATGTGGGGGCAGGGCTTACCATATTTAATTCAAGTTGTCACTTGAATAAGTGCTTGCCACTTTCTTCCAAATCTATTCATGAATAAAATTAATAGCTTCTTTCTTTCTTTCCTTTCTTTCTTTCTTTCTTTCTTTCTTTCTTTCTTTCTTCAAAAATGTCCATAAACCTAAGCCTCCTTGAGTCAGCAATGCAAAAATAAGCTATTAGAGTGAAATAACTTTAAGTATTTTTTATGAAAATAACCTGTCCTTCTGCCCTCTTGCCACACTCTTACTTTTCATCTGCATTTTCTCCCACAAACACTATGTAGGTCCAGGAGACCTCTGATGAAAATTTATAACTGCATCAGCTTTATTATTATTATGCAATGCTATTAGGAAATGTACTATTGACTATGAATATGAGCAAAGGTTCCTGGGCTCCATTAATTTTGCAATCTTTACAAAGAAACAGATTCAGTCCCTAATAATGCTTAACACAAATCCTCTTACATGAAGCATATTTTGCTTTCATATTTAATTAATAACGGCAGTGACTTGGGGCACAGTGCCTTGGTTTGGTGAATAAAAAGTGCACAGAATATTATCTGAGAGACTTTTCTTTATATAAAAAAAGCACAGTAATAAGCTTGGGGAAAGAAAATGGAATGATCCACAATGGAAAAGGCTAGTGTTAGATCCCATTGTAAAATTAAATATTTGATTTTTAAAAGCCTGCATTTTAAGGGGGGAAAAAGATTCCCCTTTTTCATTCTGTTGGATAAAATGTTATTTGTATATATTAATGGTCAGGACATATTAAAATTATTCATGAACTATTCATATTTCCCAGATAACCATTTCTTTATTTATAGGATCAGATCTCATTCTTTTTACCCGCTGCTTAGGCAAAGTTCTCAAGGGACTCTAAAAGTGTATTAATTGCTTAAGGCTTCCAGGATTAATATTGTGTAGCCTTGTATCAAGAACTGAACTCATTTTCAATTTGATATGACACATTACGGCACAGTCTGCTATCTTTAACTCTTGACCATATATTTAAGTTACTGTCTCTCAGTGGTTAGGATCCCAGTGTTTTGCTCAATCTACTTCATCCTGCACTGGATTAAATATGGAGAAATGGGACGGGGGGCGGGGAGAGAGGCTCCTGTTTTGAGGGACAGTCCTGTCATGTTCTGCCCTGGAAGGCACATTTTAAAATTAAGTTTTGCAAGCCTATGCACATTAACTGACAGCAAATCCCATTGAGCTCAATGTGACTTACTTCTCAGGAGACATGAGTAGAATGGCACTGTAAAAGTATTCCATAACTGCTAGGCAGTAAGTCAGCCAACACAGATAAGAGAGAAACAGAGAGATAAGGGCCTCTTTACTAGGGATAGGCGTATCTGTCCATTTTGGTTTCACTATGTTTTTCCAGTTCAACTCCTACATTTCCACATCACATTCTTTAAAAAAGTTCATGAAATTCCATGTGCATTTTAGTGTGATTTCCCCCTAATGTATGCAATTTGGCCCAACATATACAGTGGTACCTCGGGTTAAGTACTTAATTCATTCCGGAGGTCCGTACTTAACCTGAAACTGTTCTTAACCTGAAGCACCACTTTAGCTAATGGGGCCTCCTGCTGCTGCCTCGTCACCAGAGCCCGATTTCTGTTCTCATCCTGAAGCAAAGTTCTTAACCTGAAGCAATATTTCTGGGTTAGCGGAGTCTGTAACCTGAAGCGTATGTAACCTGAAGTGTATGTAACCCGAGGTACCACTGTACATTTTTGCAAAGCAAGTTCTCCTGACAGAAAAGCATTTCTGTATGTTGCTTTCACTAATATATGTATTGCTATGCATGCTTTACCCCACCATGCATTCTGGTACTCGTTACTTGGCTAGAGAACTGCATTGCCAAATTCAGAAATGTGTGGATCTCAAAAAATGACTGTGTTTCAGTTTGCATTTAAAGGGGAACTCGCCTTATTCGCACTTTCAGAAACAATATACTAACTGAAACACAGTCATTCTTTGAGAGTCATACATTTCTGAATTTGGCAATGCAGTTTGCATGTTGTTTCTGAAAGTGCAAATAAGGCGAGTTCCCCTTTTAATGCAAACTGAATTCAATTTGTACCTCATCACTTGTCTTCACACTCTACTTTTTTTTAGGTGCACACATCATATTTTATGGAACAGGTTATTTTTAATCACTAACCTAAACATGTAAAGTTATGAGCAGTGCAAAGAGTACCTAAAAACATGTGATCATATAGGAGCCTACTCATCAGAGTATCTCCCAGTGGAAGCATAGAACTGTAGAGTTGGAAGGGACCCTGCGCGTCATCTAGTTCAACCCCTTGCAATGCAGGAATCTCAACTAAAACAGAGTGTGTGCTCTGTGGCAAACTCAGCTTTGCTGTTCAGCAATGTGTGGAAAGGCACATTGTCAACTTATAGATGCAAAATGGAATTTATGAAGCAGGAAAGACAAGGTAATGCGGTCTCTTTAAAAAAAAAGTTCTTCAGCAGGTGAAAGGCAAATTCAAAGAAAAATAAATCTTATTCACAAATGTGTGTGTTGCTCTACAAAAAGCATGAGCACCAAATAAGAAGCTAACAAGTTATATATACCATATCTATATCTGCAATGTCCAGTTTTGAGATGCTTTATTTCTCCTTACTTTAATCTCTGCGCTCTCTGCCTAAGCGAGCATTGCTGAGGTTATGTGACCAAGGCTATTTTTAGAGGTGTATGATGATCAAGCTTTACTAACTAGTACAAATTCCAGCTGCCGTAGAAGAGCAGCTTCTTGCCTTGAAACTCACCCTACAGCAAAAACTGCAATTCCCTAGAAGCCAGAGATCATGCTCACAGGCTGAGTCTATTAAAAAATGTCAAGGCTGAAATCTTTTTTATTTCCAGGCAATTAGAACATCAAGATTGTTACAGTACCTTCTGCTGTAATCTCTGTCATAATGGTGACGGCAAGGAACACTCTGGTGAAAAAGGTTAAGTTATATTGGCAGCTGAGAGGATATGACCAGGGTCAGCGCTGACTTTTGCAGGAGACGGCAAATTGAAGGATGGGAAGTCCTCTAGAGTTCTGAATTTTCTTTGGGGGTCTTTTCTTCTTCTTTTGAGCTATCTTCTTAGTGAAGCCCTCCCTCCCCACCTCCCAAGACACTAACCCCTTTCCCAAGGCAAAGCTTGCAGCCCAGACTAAAGTATCAGCTCCTTACAAAAATAGCCGTGGCTCTCAGCAAATCTCTAGCGCGGCTTTTTTGGCATCCTAGGCACCACGTTCAGGGACCAACTCTTTCCTTGTTTTCTGTAAGTGTCCAGACCCAAATAAGACAGCAAAGCAGGGAAAAGCAGCAGCAGCAGCACAAAGGAACTGAAAAGAACTGTTTTAAGCCCCTGCAGCTTCTTAAATATTATTACAGTTCTTTTGAGGTCTGGGTCACAAAATATGAAATATAGACTTGACTGTAATCTTATCCAACCAAGCTCAAATGTATTCTTAGCACACTCTTAGCACATTCTTTCCGGGCCTTATTTGGGTTGGGGAGGGTGCTACGAAGGCAGCCACAATGACTAAAGAAGAAAACAAACCTAGGTAAATTTCACCCTGTTAAATTGCCCGTTGACACTTAAAATCACCGAAGTACACCATTTTACCCTCTGCTGCTTCTTTTTCAGTTGTGGCTGTTGCATTAGTTCATAAGAAGAAGCCTGCTGGATCTGACCAAGAGTGCATCTATTCCAGCAACTTAATCCTTAAATCTGTGAGCCTGCATATTTAGAATGACAGTGTATAAGCTTCTAGTATGCATTTTAACAAGCGTTTGAGCAGTCAGAAAAATATTAAGCAGTGACTTCTTTGAGATTCAAGTGCACTTATGCCTAAGGTATTTTGTATTAAAAACATGGAGTTTCAAGGGTGTTAATAGATGCATACAACACCTTATTAAAATACAGGCTGTATAGTGTTCAGATTTTAAGCTTACAAAAGGATCCCAGGTAGCTAATAAGAATTTGCAAATGTATTGTCCCGATACTCTGGAGAGCCACTGTGGTCAATGACCAGGCTGGACTGTATGGACAAATGGGCTGATTCATTATATTGCAACTTCATACTAGTTTTGTAGAATTAGAAAACTTTAGCTGGATCCTCTATCACTATCTCCTTTCTAGCAAGGAAGTCCGAGGTGGCCCAGTATGATTATTACCCCAGCGGCATAGTATCTGCTGCAGCACTAGGGTGGTCATGTGTCCTTATTTGCAGAGAACAGTCCTCTGTTTGAGGGGCTTTTAACATGCAGCCCTCAAATGTCCAATCCAAGTTCAGTGTAAAGATAAAGAACCCTACAAAGAGAGGCTTGCAGGAGCCCTGAGTTGCCCATCAGCTGTAAGCACCTAGACAGTAGACTGATGAGGCATGCAGGTAACTTCGTCACAGTTATCCACTCTATGGGAAGATATTTCTATTTAAATAATAGCAATCATTTCTAAATTTGCACACATTGCATGTTTATTTTTGTGCAAATGTGCATCCTCTTTTCTGTCAATGCACTTTCTATTTTTAATGTGGTATAAGTGGTTCTCCTGTCTGGTGCAGTTTTTTCCTCCAGTCCATCAAGAACACTGGGCCCTGGACCACACAAAAGAAGCCCATACTCCAGCATCACTATTACTACTACTACTACTACTACTACTATACGATCTCACATACTATAACATACCGTATTTTTCGCTCCATAAGACACACTTTTTTCCTTCTAAAAAGTAAGAGGAAATGTCTGTGTGTTTTATGGAGCTAATGCGTGGTCCCTGGAGCCGAATTGCCCAGGGGCAAAAAGCAGATCGTGCTCTTTTTTTTAGAAAGAGGGGAGGGAGTGTTGAAACAAAGCCGCTGAGCAGCTGATCGGGAGGGGAGATAAGGGACTCTAGAGATAAAGGAGGCTGCCTGGGAGGGGGGAGGTAAAGACAGCAAACTTGCAAGGAGAGGAGACAGGAAGATTAAAGCAATGAGGAGAGAAATTAGAAGAAAAGGAGGAGCAAAAAACTGCTCCAGCTAAGGAAAAGACACTAAGGCAAACAAGAGGGAAGGGGGTGTTGAAACAAAGCCACTGAGCAGCTGATCGGCAAGGGATTGGGAGGGAGATAAGGCCTCTAGAGATAAAGGAGGCTGCCTGGGAGGGGGAGGTAAAAGCACATGGATCCTCAGGATTTTTGCACTGGGTCACCCCAGTGCATGTCCATGGCTATAGCCTGCACCAAAAAAAATGCACCCACTGTTTCGTGGGGCCGCAATGGCACAAAAACGTGGTTACAAAGCACGGATCTACATGGATTCTCAGGATTTTTGCATTGGGCTATCCCAAACTCCCCATCAAATCACATATCATGTCTGTGGCCACAGCATGAACCACAAAAACCATACACTCACTGTTTCGTTCAGAATATTTTTTTTCTTGTTTTCCTCCTCTAAAAACTAGGTGCGTCTTATGGTCAGGTGTGTCCTATGGAGCAAAAAATAAGGTCTTTCTCTCTGTATTTTATTTCATTTTTGTAAACTGTCTTGCTGAAGGGCGACATGTCAATCTTTAAAATAACTCATATACATAAATGAGAGTGCATCAGCTGGAAACTGGGTTAACTGGTTCCTCCAACCCAATACAGTCCTTCTAAAATAATTCAGTAGTCCTGTAAGGACCAGACCATTGCAGTCTCTGTTCAACTGGAATAACGTAAGTTGCAGCACATATCAGGGGCACCAGCAGAGAATGCCACCTGTTTCCCTGGCTGGAGTATTGGAGTGCTGCTGCTGCTGCAGTGGTAGAGCAGGCTTACAGCATCATTACCCTTGCAGGAAGATCATAGTGACATGCTCTGGCTGCTATGAGTTCTCTCTCTTCCATCCCCCCGCCCACCTCTCTTCTGGCAGAGAGAGGACTCACGCACAGAAGAAGGCAGAGGGAAGGGGATCAGCTAGCTAAGAGCAAGAAACGGGCAAACACCCAGGAGTTTTTTTTTAAAGGCCATGCTATCCTTTCTCCCACCCCCAATCCCTGGCACTACCTGACTGCTTAATGGAACTCTGGGCAGGCATTCCCCTCACTGCAAAGGACCCTACTTCCTCTTTTAGCAGTGCAGCTTGCTGACCTTTCATGCTGTGCAGCCAACATTTTGAGTGACGGAGCCCCACGCAAAAATACATATTTAAATATGTATTTTAAATGTGCATTTAATTATGTATTTAAATTCTTATTTTAAGTACACAGTTAAATGAACACCCTGTTTCAAAATAAGCATCCAAAGACATTATTTTAATACATTAAAAACTGCTGAGAACTGGTTTGCAACATCTGAAGAAGTGTGCACATTGGTAGATAGCTTAATTCCATGCTTTAGTCTAGGAGGTACGCATCAGGTCATTTATATATATATATGTATGTATGTATATAGGAGTTTCAGAAAACCAAATTCCTCAACCACCCTTAAATCAGATTAGGTTGGATCCTAGAGGGGGATGATTATATGGCTGGTGGAAGACAGCTAAAAATTCAGTCCTAAAAATACAGTACTCCTGTAAATGGGTTGATAAAATAACATTCATGACCTGCTGCATTACACTAGCATCATGAATGTTTTGCCTGACAGCATCAGTAACAGAAGCAGCAACTTACTATAAAACTAAATTCTTGCAAATCACAGATATGGAATATTATTTAAATATCCGATGAAACCTTTCTACCAGTTGGGTCTCCTGGAGCAGGAACAGCTGATGGGAGGCTCAGGATCCCAAAGATATTCTGTCCACCACTGGAATCCTCATGTCCCGACAATCCTACACTTGTAGGTCACAGTATGGTACAGGAATTGAATTACGACTGACGTACAGAATGCAGCATGGGTGATGACAAACTCTGTGGCTATTGCCAGCACAGACATTTCAACCCTTGGGTGAATTCTTAACACCCCTGAAGATATGGACATTTTTAACCATCTCCTTATTAAAACCAAGGATTACACTGCAACTTGGGTCTGAGACTTGTAAAATTATTTGACTTTCAGGTGGGCTGTTGGGCTGACATAGTGTAAAATTAGTCACATACTTATCTTTAGTTTCTGAGATACAATTAATGCCTCCAGGTTTCACCATCCTGTATTTGTATATTGCAAGTAGAACCATAAGTAAATGAAGCATTTGTGTGTGTGTGTGTGTGTGTGTGTGTGTGTGTGTGTGTGTAGGCAAGGCAATATCAGCTTCTCAGCATTGCGGTATATCACCAGCCAAACATATATGACACTACACCACAATGTTGACGAAACAAGTTGCATTGGCCTCAACCTGCGAGGCACCGGGTGAAATTGCCACAGCTCTCACCATGGAGCTGAGGCAGTTTCACCCCAGTGCCTAGTGGGCTGGGACAAGGCAGCTTCTTTGTATGGCTCAGCTGGGGCGTGGGAGGGCTCCCAATCCCCAGCTGAGCCATCCCCGTGCTGCCCCCACTTGTGCGGGAGACAGCACCGGGCTGGGGTATCCTTTAACTGCTCAGCTGAGGAGAGTGGCAACCGCACACTTCTCAGCCGAGCAGTTAAAAGATGCAGAGGGAGGAACAAGCTGTATTGGTGTCTCGCCGATGCAACTTTTTTCTGCCTCTGCACAATATTAGGGCAGAGTGGGATGGCAATGTCCACAAGAGAAAGTCGCTAACAGAGAGACTCAGGAGCAGTGACAGTTTCACCAGCGATATGCCACCGAGTGAAGCTGACATTGCGGTCTGCTCCTCATACTGGTCCTGGGCGATATATTGATATATCGCCCAGGCTACATACACACACACACACACACCTTGCAAGGAGCTTAAGTTAGAGAGAACATGGAATTATCTCATTTTAATCTCCACTAAAGATCTATTTACATTAGGTGGAGTTATTTGTGCAGTAATCTGATCATTTTTAAAGTGATCAGAGCTGATCATTTTTGCCACATCGGATTCTATAACCATTACCTGCTAATCACATTTCTGTAACTTCAAATTATACCACCATCCAAAGTTATATAGAACACAGGAATGATCTAGAACTTATGGTACCTGAACGTTTAAATAAACATATACATATTTTCAGAGAAAAGTTATGCTTTTAAGATAGACAGAACTACAAAATTCACAAGAGCAGGAAAGACAGACCTTTGTTATGACCAATCAGTGTTCATTCACTGAAATATGACCGATTTCAGGATGCACAGAACTGTTCCTCACAGCAGATATATGCCCACAGAGTGCATTGTAAGCATTGATAAAGGTATTATTTTGCAAATATAAGTTGAGTTGTATTTCAATATATTATTGAAGTGTTATTGTAATATTGCAATTTTATATGCTTATATTTTGTTTACTTTCTTGAGTGGAATTGGTCCTGAAAGATAGTTAATATGTATTTAAATTAAACTGAACTAATCCTGTAGATTCTGTGTTTATGGAGCAACACAGCCCTCTCTTTTAATCTACTGGATGGCACCCAGAAATCAGCAGTCAATAGTCTGAAGGCAGAAGATGTGGTTTTGTTCTACTGAAACTAGGCAGGCCTAGCCCTGAAAGTGGCCTTGGACCCATCTGCATCTCTCTGGCGAAAGAGCAGGATTTAAGTGGTGAGGGAATCTGTTAAAGTCATTTTGTTTCAGAAATTGTGCAGGTGACAATGTGAGGTGCTCAAGGTCAAAGCTGAAATTGCCAAAGTCAAGAGTCCACTCTCACTTTTGTATTGAACACCCTGAATGGAGAGCCTATTTTATTTGGCAAGTTGTGGTCTTTGCAGAGTGTGAATGGGAATCGTGAATTAGCAGATCCTCAGCGTCTCAAGGCAGCTGCAGCTGTTCTGAAGGAGGACAGTGAATAAAGGGCATTTTAAGAGAGGGAGAGAGAGAAAAAGGAGGGGCTAGTTCCTTAATGGCCCTGTCATTCAGTTTGGCTTATGTATTAGTGTCCCTGAACAATATGTCACCACTTGTGATTGTCAATCAACATAAATTCTTGACCACACTCCAATACAGTCAGCTCTCTAATGCACTTGAGCATTTTATAATATTGTGGTCCAAAGAAACAAATCTTTCTTTTTCTGTTCCTCATGCCCATAAAATTCCAGTTGGAAGTGTGATACCAATATTTCAGAAGGAAGCAAATAAAACCTTAAAAAAAATACCCAGCTTAATCTAGGAACACAGTAAACTAAAATTATGTAGTGTTCCAAGAGACAGGGCAGTTTAATACTATATCTTAGTTACAGTCACAGTAACCCTATTAAAAAATAGCACTAAACTGCTATTAAGGTGTAAGGAAGAGCCAGGCTGTCCTATTCATCTGAACTTACAAAAATTATTAACATCCACACAAATGCAAAATACGGTGATGTAGACTATTGCCTCAGAGTTGGCTCACTATCTGCCTTGCTGGTGAGGACCAACTTGCATGTATAAGGAGCACTGATTCTACCAAAAAAACCACACCACCCATCTGAAGCTCCTTAACTACGTATCAGATAACTGAAGCAAAACTAGTTCAAATTTTAATCAACATTCATCAATGTATTAAATTTTATTAGCATTCAGTTGTATCAATATTCAGTATGCAATAGGCAAACTGAGATTAGACCCACTGAAATTGATGGGCATGACTAACATAGTTTATTAATTTTGCTGCGTCTACTTAGAGTAAAATTTAATTGAATACAGCCCATAATCTTTGATTTCAGACAACCCAAACTGAAAATGTAAGAAATCCATTAAAAGATCCAACCCTATTTTAGTTAGGTTTAAAAATAAAAACAAACATTGTAGCAATACCAATACAAGAGAACAAAAGCTTCATAGTATCTCACAAATAAAGGCTGTATCATTATTGCGTAACAGAGAAACAATACTTTGAGATCAGGGAAAAGTTCACAGGCAAGATTGTTTCAGGGTCATTATGATTGTGCTTTTTGTGACAATGTCTAGAGTGGCCAGGTATTTGAAAAGTGTAAAGACATTTTTGAGACAAATATTTTCATTTCATTGCAGGTTAACTGCTACAAATCAGGATGTACCAAATGCACAAATATAATGCTTTCAGAGGACATCTGCACCCAAAACTAACTGGTGTTTTTATTCATGACTGTTTACAGTCACTGTGTTTTCCCTCTCGGCTTCTCCTTCAATCCTGTTTTTACTGTTTTTGCTTTACTACGCTGCCATGTAAGGCTTAGGGAGCTTGCCAGAAACCTTGACAATGACTCTATTATCCCTCCCCAACATGAACAGAACAAGAAACCCCAAGTCGCTGATATGACCATGTAGTCCAATGCCACCTGGTTACTCAACTATATAACAACATTATCCACAAAACACATGATCATCAAGCTAGGGATCACCTACTGAACATGAATTACAGTGGTACCTCGTGTTATGTACTGTCCCGCTTACAAATGCTGCGGGTTACGCACTCTGCTAACCTGGAAGTAGATGCCCTCTGTTGCGACCTTTGCCCCGGGATACAAACGGAAGTCGCATTCTGGCGGCGCAGCAGCAGTGGGAGGCGCCATTAGTGAAAGCGCGCCTCATGTTACAAGCGGTTTCCTGTTATGAACAGACCTCCGGAAAGAATTAAGTACGTAACGCGAGGTACCACTGCACCTCAATGCCATGCAACCAGACGGACTTAATACTATGACAACACCACCAAGGAAAAAACAAAGTCCCTTTGTGAAGGCCATGCTTCCAGTATCACAATGCTCTCACTGGCCAGGAGAAGTGTGTGGTAGAAATAGGGGACATGGAGGAAAGGGGAGCATCAGTAAAAGCTGGACCACTCCAGGCACTGCAGACATTTCATGTCCCACGATGCTGTGATAGCATTTGTAACTGGAAAATCAATGGTTTGGGTGATGCAAGGTAAAGGAACAGGAAAAGGAACTACCTTTTCATTCCTTTGGAAAACCATGCTTAGATAACATGCTTATGGAGGAAAATTAAACTATAATGATGGTTATGAAGTATTGCCACTCTCTCCTCTCTCCTCATAGCCTTCATTTCTTTTCCTTCCTTGCTTTGCTCTCTTCTCTTTCTTCTTTATTGTTGTGTTTATTGCTTTTTTGTGTATGAGAAAATGAAAATAAAAACAACTATAACAAAATAACTGTTTCAAAAAAATCTCACCTAAGCACCAATTATAATTTCCACTGTTTATATATAGACTTTGAACAATTATTCAATTTTATTGACCAGCTAACCTATTCTTCCTTCACACCAACTTCCCTTCTCATTTATCAGAACTAGTTATTTTCCTTTGTTCTTTCTGGTTTACATGGGCTATGAGCCTATTCATATGACATCATTCTCCTGTTACTATTCAACTTGATTAAGTTGGAGCAAGGTGATTTTACTAGGTCAATTTCCTATGGTGAGAATTTCATTAGAAAGTGCCCTCATGTGGTGAGCAGTAGTATTTAACACATTATCTTACAAATCGAGGGTTCTTTTGTTTTGCTTTTTGCTCTTTACTAGATATAATATTCTTAGATCTGTTGATTGTTATTCTTTATAAAGTGCATGTACTGCCTAAAGACACTTAGCACATGAGCACAGTAACAAAACAAAAAACGTATTGTTTTCTGCACATACCATATAATAGTCAAACATTAAGTTTGATTGTGCTGTCTGATAATCACCATAAGGAATATTATTGCATATATGTTTGTACTACAAGTTGGAAGGACTAAGAGGAGCCAAACTGTGAAAAGCATGGCCACCTCAATTGGGGAAATCTTTAAAAGGCAGGCTAGCACTACCTCCAGCAACTGGGGCATTTACTTGGGTGTAAGATTGATGGAACTCAATGGGGCTCACTTCTCAGTAGACAATTTCACTGCATCTTCGAGAGCAAAGGAGATATTTTTGTCAGGAAAATTGCCTGCCTGCCACAATTCTGATCATGAGAGGGGATTATTACATTGCTATTTCTCAATAAACCAAGCCCAGGAAAGACTCACATCTGAGTTTGCTAAATCCATGCAGTGGCCTTTCAACCAAAGTGAAGCTGTACTAACAGGCACTTAGGTTAGGATGCCATCACAACCAGTACTAGCTACCTTGGCAGACACTTTGCTCAAATATAATTGCAGCTGGCATGCACAAACCTGCAGTGACTGCTGCAAGGACAAAGCTATAGCTTTGCTGGTGTGAGTTGATGTACAGCAAGTACATATGTGATGAGGTATCCATCATTATCCATGGAATGCAACTCAACTAAATGCAAAGGTATCACTGTTTCCCTCCCCCATCTGTTAAACCTTTTGAAGCATTCCAGACTCTTTATTTAAGTGTTTCCAGGCAGAGGGCCTTCTCGGTAGTCACACCCACTGGGTGGAACACCATCCTATCAGATGTCAAAAAGATAAATAATTATACAACCTTCCGTAGACATCTGAAGGTGGCCCTGTATCAGGACACTTCTAATGTGTGATGTTCTGTTCTGTTGTTGTAGTTGTGTTTTTGTATACCCTGTTGGAAGCAGCTGACAGTGGCTGGGGCAAGCAGGTCAGATAGGCAGGGTACAAAAAATAAATTAGTAGTAACAGTAGGAGCAGAAGTAGTAAAACCACCACTAAGTAAGACTGTTGCTCAACATCAGAATGACATGGAGAAAATTCATCTGCTGCTACTTCATAAAATATATTAAGCTGGAAGCACATTTTAAGAATTCTAAATGCTTTGACAGATTTGTGAGAGGAAAAAACACCAAACTCATACAAACTACTTTTCAAGTTATTAATGTTGATGATTTCACTAGTAAAATGATTATATGTATAATTTTTGAATATAAAAATAACCCAGTGATTTGAATGAACACTTTAGCTTTAAAAGAGCTTCTTTTTTTAAAAAAAGCCTTTCAAATCAAGTAAGTTTTTTTGTGTTTTCATAACACAGTGGAAAACGAAAATAAATTAGCACTAAGATGCTGTTAGCTGTTATTCCCAACCAAGCCTACACAAGTTGCAATGTAATCAGTATTGAAGATGACAAACAACTATCTCTCACAAGCTATCTGAATCATGAGAGGCAGTTCAAGTGCAGGAATGATACCCGGGAGATGGCAGTGGGCTGGATGTGAGTCAATGAAATGAATCCAAAAATGGTGGTGGTGTTGGTGGTTGTGTGTGTTGTGGGCTCTTGGGTCTGGAGAGTAAATGGATGCCTTGCTCTGGAAGGAGGAGCATTCCTTTGGAAAGATCAGGTTCACAGTTTAGGGGTACTCCTTGGCACAGCACTGTTGCTCAAGTCCAAGGTGGCTTCAGTGGCTAAGAGAGCCTCTTTCTGACTCCAGCTAGTTCAATTACAGAGACAGAGACAGCTTGGCTATAGAGCTCCATTCTCTGGTCACTTCAAGACCAGACTAGTTTTCAAAGAGAATAGATCCTGAGCAAATTTCAGCAAGTCCAGGACACTTTGGTCTAGTCTAGAGAACACCTCTAGAGATGTTTTTTGGGTGCATGTTTGCTCAGTGTGTCTTGTTTCCTCAGGATTTCACAGAATGTTTAATTTATTTGTTTAAACTATAAAGCTTAATGAGGAAAATGAGAAAGATCATTTGGAGAGGTTTGTTTTTTGTCTGCACCTGTGGAATGCCCTGCAGCAGTTCCATTCTTCTGGCAAAGCAAAAGTGGTCTGAGCTACAAATGCAGCAGAAAAAGGTAGGAATGAGCTCGTAAAGGTCTAAAGTGGAAGAATGGACTATACCATGTCAAACTGCAAGTGGTAGAATCATGTTTATTAATGTCATTGAAAAAAAAGTCCTAAAAGTGAAAAATGATGACAGTAAGGAACAAGCTGGGATAGCACCTCTATCTTGCTGTGCTAGAGTTTTACTTGCATGCACATTTTAAAATTACTCAGAGACAAGGCTGCTCTGTCGGCTGTGCCACTGCAATCAGGGCAATAGGAGAGCACATACCAGCCAAGCAACAAGGGACTTGCCCTTGATGTGGATCCATGGCAGTTGACCTAGCTGCTGGTGTCTGTACCTGCAAGAGGCAGAAATTAGCAGGCATTCACTTCCCAGCAATATTGATCTAAGTATCCCCCATGCCCTCTGGGAAACCCTTTGCTCCTTGAAGTAAGACTGGGCTCCAACTGAGGAGCACAAGCATTAACAACTGTTTGTGTATTGTGCTTTTGGTTTCTGTTTCAGACAACTGTTTGTGTATTATGCTTTCAGACTCACCTCTGCACTGAAAATCAATGGCCGGGTACAAAGAACATCAGGCTGATACACTGAATGCCAAGAGGGTTCTGAATGGCAGTCAGGGATGGCATGACATAAATAAAGAGCAAATTTTTCTCTCTCTTTCTCTGCAACATGCCGGGAGTCTCTAGTGATACTTTCCACCCAGTATGGAATCATGGGTGCTGCAATTTCATCTAGCATAGCACTCCCATGTGCTCATAAGCACCATTCATCCAAGGCTGCAAGACAAATCTTGTGCATCTTTGTGGGGCCCTGCAATTTAGCCACTTCATCATCAGATTCCTCTAGGGCAAGTTTGCCTGTCGTACATTTAAAAAATCAGGCCCATGTAGTCCAGTTTGAGGAATGAGTTCAAAATCTTCCCCATAATTTGTAATATCCAGAATTTCTTTTTTAAAACTCCTCTTTCTGTTTGCTAGTGGGGGGGGGAGGTCTGTAATTGCCTTTTTGTAATTCCAAGGAAGCTCAAAGTTCCCTTATCCCAAGGCTTTCTAAAGAAATCTATTTTTAAATAGCAGCGTATCACCTCTCTTTCCAACTTCAGAAAGACCTACCAGCCTCAGATTTAATCTTTTTTCTCGTTGTCTTCCAGAGCTACATTTTCTTGTGAGCCTTAACAACAAAAGATTGATTCCAGAGAGTCTGACCTTATTCTGCATTCTATCTACAATATCACCAAATAAGCTCTCATGCTCAAAATGTTTTGGGACATTTCATATACACCAGTTGTTGGCATTTGTTTGTAATTAGTGCATTAAAAAAAAATAGACTGGGTGGGGTGTCTAGGAGGTCATGTATGGGCAACATCCAGGAGGTCCCCATACTCCTTTCTTGAAAAAGTAGACAAAAAGTAGCATAGCATCAGCTTCCAGCCAGAAATTCTGGGATTAGTAGTCTCAGCCCTAGTCCCTGGTAGAAAAAAAGAATGTTCTACTGGGATCCTGGGAGTGCTCTCTGCAACCTCCACCACTGCCTGTACCTTCCTGGATATGCTCTTGGGTTGGGGAAAAGGGGGAGAGGATTTGCAGGATCCAGGTGAACCAAGGAGAGAGAGAGAGAAAGCACATTTGAAAGCCTGCAGCACTATACTTAAATGCAAAGAAAACTGCATTGGCTATCTAGCATCAACAATGTACTTCCCATGCATTTCAAGCCCCCAGAAGCCTCTGTTCTGGCCTGCCCTCATTTGGGAAAACTAGGTTCTTTAAAAAGGCTCAGACTAAGAGAAAGATGACCATGCTGGCTGAGCAGAGACCCTAGATTTCTCTGCCGCAGCCATCTTCCTTTCTACGTTTTTAAATGCTGTCTCCAGCTCCTCAAGAAAAGGCCACAAAGGAAGGCAATGCTTTCCCTATGCAGGCAAGTGTCCCCTTTCTCACAACCCATCTTGGCACAAGAGGAAAGATCTGCTGCTTCATGGCTGCCATTTCTCTCACCCACCCTAGTTTTACAATAAAAGCAAAGGGCTTTACAAGAAAGAAAACGTTTTTGCCTTCTTGCCTCAGTGAATAGTTGTCCCCCTGACTGATGCCTTATGGTCAAAAAAAGAAAAATGGAAGCTAATCTCTCTCTTTCTCTCACTGCTACAAGCATATGAGATTAAAATGGGCTCGCATACTATGTGTCTTTCTCCACACATACAGTTTTGAGAAAGAAATGAAGTAAATAAGTTTACTACATCCTGGCTCCAGGTGAATTGTGTATATCCTAAACACTTCTATTCAATTGCAGTTTTCTTTAAAAACAAATCTAGAGTTATAAGCTTTGCTTTTTTAAAAAGTAATATTTATTAAAATTTTAAAGGTTACAAAAAGAAAAAAGAGAAAACACCAAATTAAACAAAAACAGTACAATACATCATTATGAGAAAAAAGAAAAAAGAACGAAAAAGAAAGAAAAAACAGAAAAATAGAAACAATTAAAAAACACAACGAACCTTCCCATAACTTATCTTTCATTTGCTTGTTTCCTTGACCTCCTCACACCTCCCTTTTTTGGATTCTAGTTCAGTTAGCTATTTCAGCAAATCCTTTCCCTCTTTTCCAATTTTTGTCCTGTAATTTATCTTAATATAATATAACTTAACTTTCTCTCCTTTTACCAATTAACAGTCTGTTTTTTCCTAAACCTTTATAACCTTTCTGCTAAAACCACATAGCTTCATTCCATCATCCTTCTAACATTCATTAATTTTACAATGTTTCTGTAGATAGTCTTTAAATTTCTTCCAATCTTCCTCCACCGACTCTTCTCCCTGGTCTCGGATTCTGCCAGTCATTTCTGCCAGTTCCATGTAGTCCATCACCTTCATCTGCCATTCTTCCCGGGTGGGTAGATCTTGTGTCTTCCAGTACTTTGCAATAAGTATTCTTGCTGCTGTTGTAGCATACATAAAGAAAGTTCTATCCTTCTTTGGCACCAATTGGCTGACCATGCCCAGGAGAAAGGCCTCTGGCTTCTTCAGAAAGGTATATTTAAATACCTTTTTCATTTCATTATAGATCATCTCCCAGAAAGCCTTAATCCTTGGGCATGTCCACCAAAGGTGAAAGAATGTACCTTCACTCTCTTTGCATTTCCAACATTTATTATCAGGCAAATGATAAATTTTTGCAAGCTTGACTGGTGTCATGTACCACCTGTAGATAATTTTCATTATATTTTCTCTTAAGGCATTACATGCCGTAAACTTCATACCTGTGGTCCATAACTGTTCCCAGTCAGCCATCATAATATTATGTCCAACATCTTGTGCCCATTTAATCATAGCTGATTTCACCATTTCATCCTCAGTGTTCCATTTCAAGAGCAAGTTATACATTCTTGATAGTATCTTAGTTTTGGGGTCTAACAGTTCTGTTTCCAATTTTGATTTTTCCACCTGGAAGCCAATTTTTTTGTCCAAATTATATGCCTCCATTATTTGGTAATAATGGAGCCAGTCTCGCACTCTATTTTTTAGTTTTTCAAAGCTTTGTAGTTTTAATCTATCTCCCTCTTGTTCCAAAATTTCCCAATATTTCGGCCATTTAGCCTCCATATTGAACTTTTTCTGAGCTTTCGCTTCCATTGGTGACAACCACCTTGGGGTTTTATTTTCAAGCAAGTCCTTATATCTTATCCAAACATTAAACAGTGCTTTTCTGACAACATGGTTTTTAAACGCTTTATGTGCTTTGACCTTATCATACCACAAATATGCATGCCACCCAAATACATTGTTAAAACCTTCCAAGTCCAACACATCAGTATTTTCAAGAAGCAGCCATTCTCTCAGCCAGCAAAAGGCGGCTGATTCATAATAAAGTTTAAGGTCTGGCAGGGCAAATCCACCTCTTTCTTTAGCATCAGTTAATATCTTAAATTTTATTCGAGGCTTCTTGCCCTGCCAGACAAATCTAGAGATATCTCTCTGCCACTTCTTGAAGCAATCCATTTTGTCCAAAATTTGCAATGTTTGGAACAAAAACAGCATCCTTGGCAATACATTCATTTTTATCGCAGCAATTCGGCCTAGCAATGATAACTTCAAATTTGACCATATTTCTAAATCCTTTTTCACTTCCATCCAGCATTTTTCATAATTATCCTTAAATAAATTCACATTCTTGGGAGTCATATTAACCCCTAGATATTTCACTTTCTTAACCAGTGTTAATCCTGTCGAGTTATAAGCTTTGCTGTTGCTGCTGTTGTTCTAAGTAATTAGCACTCATAATTGTCAAAATAACCCTCAATTGCAGAGTGTCTGGATGTCTGAAAAACCCAAAAGCAAATAAGGCAATTCTGAAATGATCATTCTCATATGTTGTTATTGTAAGCCTTCCAGAGAGCTTTGCTACTGAGTGGCATATAAATGCTGTTAATAGCAAAAGCAAACACACCAATATTTCCCAAGTTCAATTTACCGTTTTGAAGAACAGTTACGGAATGTTTAACATTTAGGCTCAGCCCAGCAGTTTGGAATCTTAAATGGTAAAAGGGGGCTTGTTACATGATGGAACATCTTGCACAGCAGCCATCAATACTATAACATTCTGTAGTCTGCATATGTAGCTATGTTTGGACATTGGGGGGAAAGGGTGTGTGTGCATGAAAACAGCTCATGACACATTTCTTGGATAGCTCAGTTCCAAATTATTCCAGCCCGATTCTTCAGTTTCATTTATGAGGCTGAACTTCCTCCTTTGCAGTATGCAGAGTTTTTGCATACTAATTAGACTGCATCCCACCAAAGGGCCCTATTAACCTACTCATGCTGCATTCTAAAGTAAATTGCTTTTAAACTCGTCTTTGCTGTAGATAACAAATGATGATAGCTAAGGGTGTGCTATAGAGACCCCTTTCTTTCCAGATTCCTTCATTTCAGCTCTATGTTTTAAGATATCCACAAAAAACCTATCAATGTCTTGGTTATCCTCGCTTTCTTGAACAACATCTGCACATGTAACAATCCTTGTTATTTTGTAATCACAAAATATCAATTGCAAACATATATTATAGCATAGGGGTGCAAAAACCATGGCTCTCCAACTCTCATTAGCCCCAGTCAGCATGACCAGTGGTCCAGGGGGATGATGGGAGCTGCAGCCATGTTCCAGCAAGTGGCCAGCCATGAATGTCAGCATTTTACATGCGAAAATGCATGCGCACCATCACCGATTGGTTAGATAATGTTCAGTTAGCACTGAATATATCAGTTACCCTGCAACTTTGAAGTGAGTCTGAAACCACTTCACTGCAGTGATGAAAAGGGGCTTTCTAGGGGGAAAATGCCAAGGTGAGAACAAAGCTTTTGATTTTCACCACTGCTCTTTGCAGCCTCTGAAGATAATTATTCAACCTTGTATTAATCAGCACTGAATTTCCAACTGCACCTCTTTTCCCCACCTTCTGTGACCAGCATGCATGTGAGGGTTTGCTGTTGTTTTTTGTATT